>NW_026571447.1:4536617-5136617 GCF_026225935.1 Boleophthalmus pectinirostris | reverse complement strand
GTTTTCTCTTCTTTTGAGATATGTAATGTTTAAACTTTTCTTAAAATAAATGTTTAATAATAGTTTTGAATCCAGAACTGAATCCAGAACAACATTTTAAACAAATAATGTCTCTATAGTCTATCTGTAGCTGGGGGGTCAGCTCTAATACATATTTGATATGATCTCAGTGCCCAAATATAATTGTATCATGGGCCAAATTTAGCCCTCGGGCCTGAGTTTGACATGTCTGAAGTAGAGTCACTATCGCTAATCTGCAGCTTCACCTTGATCCGTGCGCTGTGTAGATGTAAACAAACACACGAGAGGAACTACTCTGGCCTTTTTACTTTTAAAGAATTCCTCAAACTGGATTAACAGCACCTTTTTGGGGACTGAATGTCATTATCTGTGGAGGACAAATTCTATAGATAATGTGGATGAGATGCATCAGTTTACAGTGGCTTTGTTGATGTTTGGTGGTCATGATCTGACAGAGCAGCTCAGAGTCACACTGACACCACAAACATGAAATCACAAGCACTTGGGGAGAAGCAAATCGCAGCAAAAATCGGACAAATTCTCCTGTAGTGTGCAGCGACCTTTCCTCAAATATGAATGTACTTGAGTAAATATGACCGAGTCCTGCCCATACTGTATCTACTGGCATTTATAACTTAATTAAATCATGAGTAGCTTTTTTGTCTGCCGCCCTCTGCTGGCAACAGTGGGGTAGTGACGCATTTTGAAAATACAAATTAGCAGCATGGTTCCTGTCAACATGAAGCTAACAGATAAATAGAAAATCAAGAGTAAACGCGACCAGAACGAGTCCAGAGGAAATGTATGGACTTTAAAAACATGGAGGAGCACTTCCTGGTGTCATTGCTTACATAGAGAGTGGAGACTGAGTGTTTTGGTTGTGGACATGTCCTCATTTCTGACCCCGCACAGATAACATCTTCAATAAACACAGCACACAAGCCACGAATGCATTTCACCAGAACCAAAAGTCCAACGTGAGGAACCAGATCTATTCACAGGGATTTAAAGAGTGGGACTGCACTGCAACAAATAACACACGTTTGGAGTTAAAATGTGAGTGAAATCAGAATTTTAATCTGGATTTCACTGGTTTTTGTTTTGTTTTGTTTTTTCCCTAAAATGGCGGTTTAGTGTCAGATAAGAAATGAAATATCCCAGTGGGGCAGGGAAATGGTTGAAAATTCAGTTCAGTTTTGTTTAACCCCTTGGCCAAGATTTAGATTTAAAAAAAAAAAAAATCTGCTGCTGCTCCTGTTTGATTCAGATAGAAAATAATATTATTCATTTGAAAAATGGAATTCAAATAAAACAAAATGACCGAATTACAATATTTAGAATAAGTCAGATTTATTTTAAAATGCTCGGATTCTCCCCTTCCTCTGCTCGCCACGCTAAGTCACCCCCCCTTCAGAGCGCCATTGCAACACAATGAAACTACTGCACATCACGTCAGGTTTGTGAAGTTGTAGTACAGTTTTGTATCATATTTTTGTATATTTATGAAGAATTGTCATGCGGGAGCGTGGCTGACGTAGGCTTGTGGGCGGAGCTTTGGACAGAATCTCACAGTGAAACTTAAAAAGGGTTTGGCTAGGGCACGGGAGAGATCCCTAAATTCCTCAAACATGCATGGATGACATCTAAAACCACTTCGGATATGTTTTTGATGAGGGAACAACGTTAGAACATGGTATAAAACTCAAAAACCTTTACTTAATATCGCCAAATCTTTAATTCTGATTTATTGAAATTTTTTTAAATATTTTTTTTTCTTTTCAGGGTAAAACTTATTATCTTTTTTCCTTTTTGTGTGGGTGTGGGTGTGTAATTGCAACAAAATTCCACTTGAAATGTAATTTGCTGGTACTTTTTTCTAGTTAGATAAAACACTTTTTGTAAGTAACAAAAAAAAAAGTAAAATCCAAATGGACATAACATTCTGAATTCATCTGATTTGAGCTCGTGTAGATTCTTATTTGTTGCAGTGCAGTGTCTATGGCAAAGGTAGAAGTCACTGTGCATATCATGCTGCACTAATATAGTGCAATGTAGAGCCTGGACCGCCACGCTTCCTTGTCCTCCAGTTTCTCCTCACCCAAGTCCACATGAGAGAGAGAAAGAGAGAAAGAGAAAAAAAGAAAGAGAGAGAGAGAGAGGGGCCTGGCTCTTTAGTCGTGAAGAGGATCGACGTGGAGCGCTCCAAACCCTTTACGAGCTCTTCTCTCTGTTTTCTGTTTTGGCACCGTCTGAAGCGAAGAATCTTCAAAGCCCCGGAAAAGTTCGAGATGAGAGGGAAGAAGGGAAGGAGGGGAAGAAGGGAGGAGGGGAGGAGGGGGGCGGATGTGTTGGATCCGGGCAGCACATGTTCGACACACGGACGTATAATCAAATCTGGAAGGTGAACCCAAGATAACGTCGTATTGTTTTCAGTGGCCTGTGTTCACCTGCGTGTGGGCCCAGAGATAATTCTGTCTTCTGGATTACCTCCTCAATACAAGAAGACATCTGAACAGGAAGTGAAATCTGAATTTTAATCTAGATTTTACAGTTTTTTTCCTTTTTTTTTTAGTGGTGGGATTTGATGATTAAAAAAATGAATCAATGAATCACTCAACAATATTTGTCATATTCATTTACTCATTTTCTTCCTGAAGCAGGTCATTTGTTGGAGTTTGGGTCGACGCCTCAGAGCGAGAGCTGCTAGAGCAGAGCGAGTGCGGGCTCAGAGCAAGGCTAGGCTAAGTCTTACAAAGTTCACTTTTAGAAGCTTTGAGGATTTAAATTTAAGAATCCCTACAAAATCTGACCTTTGTGAAGGTTGTTGATTCCCTGTCAGCCGAACACAGGCAGTTTGAATTCTCAAAAAATGCATTTGGCTCTATGGGAGAATTCTTTCTGAGCTCAAACTCCCAGGAGCTGCAGTACCTGGAGCGGCCACTAGTCAGTCTCAATCTGGGACAGAGGGGAATGTCTTATCCAGTTGTTTATTATAGATCCATGATTGTAGTGAGAACAGTGTGCGTATAATTGTCGTACCACGACATGGTGCACTGACAAACATTCTGCATTGTTTGACAAACTGTGTTAATATTTTTAATGCATTATTTTCTTTGTAATTCATTAATCAATTGTAATTAATGTGTTAATGTCCCAGTTTTTTTTTGTTATTATTATAATTTTTTTTTAAAATGGTGGTTTAGTGTCAGATAAAAATGAAATATCTCATTTGGGGAGGAAAATTGTTGAAAATTGTGTTTGATTTTGTTTAACCCATTGACAAGATTGAGCTTTTTTGGATTATTTCCTCCATAGGGGTTTGCTCCTCCCTTCTGTGTGATGTCAGTAACGTGTACAGTGTGATCTGTTCTGACAATCAAAGCACAGGTCAGAACAGGGCTGAACTAAATCTTCACAAAGCTAACTTTTAGGCATTTGGAGGATTTTTTTATTTTTTCTATGTTCATGTTTTGAAAAGGAAAGAGAATTGTTTCTGGGCCCAAGCTTCCGTGAGCTGCAGTACCTCGAGCGGCCACTAGTTGATCTCTGGGGAGTGTTTTCTCCAGTTCTTATTATAGATCCATGATTTGACAGGAGACACAGGGTAGAAGGAGGGTGACCGTGTTGGAAACTGTGACGCAAGTTCATCAGGAATAGGGTGACCAGAATTTAAAAAAAAAAAATCCCCAGTTTTTTGGTGTGAAACGAATGCGTAATTAAGGAAAATTGTTCTGCAGAGACCATTCATGACTAACATTTGAGTCAGTATAGTCACATTTTCTTTGTGTTTTGGTTGTTTTTAAGGTGATTTTTTTGTATTTTACCAAAACAAACGACAATGTATGCCTGTCTTTACTGTTGGCAGGGATCAAATTGGTCCAAAATAGGGACACCTGGAGCATTTCTTGTATAAAACTGAGACAAATCACTGGTTTTAGAGAAATCCACTGGGACAAGGGACAAGGGGTTCAAAACTGGGACTGTCCCGGGTAAATAGGGACGTCTGGTCACCCTAATCAGGAAACGAGAGGAAAGGATCCCAGTGACATTAGTTCTGTAGGAGCGAGAGGGTAGAAGAAAGGCGACCATGTCAGATCCTGCGACACAAGTTGGACAGGAGCGAGAGGGTAGAAGGAGGGCGGCCAGGTTCGCTCGGTTTAAAATGGCTGATCCTCTCCAGGGCTCGGTCCCACGGTGACGAGGACACCCTTCTGTCTCATCGCGTCTTCTCATCTCCTCTCTCATGGCGTCCGTTCGTTTCCAGGTGTCCTCTCGTCTCATCGCTGTCCGCCCGTCTCCAGGTAATCCAAAAGTCCCTCGGTCCTACATGTCCGTGTCTCCGTCGTAGGCCAGCGTCAGAGGTTTTAGGCGGTTGTTGTTCTGTTGCCTCTGTCTCGGAGGTCTCTTTGGCTTTTTGCTGAGGACAGAGGGAGACACAGAGACACAGTTAGACGTTCAGCTTCTTCTCAAGTGATGGACCTGAAGACTGAGGTGCTCTGATATGCATTTTGTTTTAAATAAGATTAATTTACGTGAATGGGAAACATATAAAACACCATAGGAACAGCTAAAGGTGGAATATGTAACTATGTGAGCCTGGTCAGTGGTGAATGGGCGTGATTGACAGGTGGATTAGCCAATCAGGGACATGCAGAGTCTGTCTGTATAGAGGCTTTGCACCGTCACGTGTCCCCCATGGCAACGGTACCTACGCACGCTATGTCATTGACTTCAGCAGCATCGAAGAAACATGGGCAGGTTTTGTTGTGTATTTGGTTGTTCTAGATGCTCTGAACAGGATAAAACGATTCATTTCTTCACTGTTCCTCTGGAAATGACTCATCAGAGAGCTCAAACAAGGGAATTATCGAAAAAAAGACGAGAACTATGGCTAGAGAACATAAACCGCGAAGAGATTTCCAATGGTACCATCAAGGTATTTGCTATTTAAATAGTTTCATAGCTTATTTAATGAGAGAAGCACATTTACTGAACTAAAATGTAAAAAGAAAACATTTGCAGTGTGAGTGGCAGTAGAAACTGTATCTTCCATCGCACATATAAACATGTCACTCGTCGTAGGACCCATGTTTTCTTTATTGTCTTGCTTAACCACAACTGTCTTCTAGAATGAATCGCTTTTTGTGAGTGGATCTTTCAAACGTTCGCGAGGATCTTTTCATGGCGACTCTTTCGAAGTTCGGCTCACAGACTCTTCGACTCGTGCGTCATGTTGATCACAGGAGCCCAGTGTGGGTTCATTGAATCGTAAACTCGTGCAGGTTTTCCTGGATAAATGAATGATATTTTAGTTCAGTAAATGTGCTTCTTTCATTAAATAAGGTATGAAACCATTTAAATAGCAAATACCTTGATGAAAGTGACGTGAGTGTGTCTTGATGGTACCATAGGAAATCTCTTCGCGGTTTATGTTCTCTAACCATAATCCGCGTCTTTTTTCGATAATTCCCTTGTTTGAGCTCCTGATGAGTCATTTCCAGAGGAACAGTGAAGAAACGATTCGTTTTATCCCTTTCAGAGCGTCTCGAACAACCAAATACACAACAAAACCTTGCCCATGTTTCTCCGATGCTCCTGAAGTCAGTGACATAGTGTGCCTGGTGTCATGGCGGCGTAGGTACCGTTGCTGTAGGGTCACGTGACGCTGCAAAGTCTCTACATCACAATTTCAGATTTTTGCAGAATCAATGAGCAAAGCACTAAACTCTGCTAATCTGAGGTGAGAGTAGTTTGATTTTCTTTATAAATGAAGGCTGACCAATGAGCTCCTTCGTTAAACATGTGTCACTGAAAAAAATGAATCTGATTGGACGATCACGTTTGACTGGGGTTGAAACACAGCGGAGAAAGTGGGGACCAGACTGACATCATCTGCATAAGAATAAAGGTGTCAGTCTGGATTTGCCAATATTTTTCTACCACTGAGGTAAGAAATCGTAACTTTAAATTTGAAATATTTTGATAAACATTTTTGCAACAGACACCGCTATGGAAGATAATTTGTTTCATCAGATTTAGAATTTTAAATCCAATTGAATTTCTCATTTTTAAGTCTTTTAACTCTGAAAGAAACATTATTTTTATTATGAATTTTACTTGCTGAAATTATATGTGCACATTTTCAGTTTATAAAATTTGATATAAAAAAAAAAAATCACCTTTTAAACATTCAGCACAAATATTTTCAAGCCTCAAATTCAACAGCCAAAATTTTAGTTGCTGAAATCAGTATGAAGAATACTTTTTCAATATGTTTCAAAACCAAACTCAAGATTTCACCTTTTAAATATTCAGCACAAATATTTTCAAGCCCTTAAATTCAACAGTCAAAATTCAGTGTAAAATTGACCGTGAAAAATGATCGAAGATGCCAAAGCCTAAGGAATCGATCCAAAGTTAGTAATTTAGTAACGAGCAGGAAATGGTGCAGTGAAGCGATCTGATTGGTCAGAATTCGCTTCATCACAAACTCATCTCTTTCATTTCTTAAGTGTAAACCCCGCCCACAGTTGAGATCGGCCAATAGGAAACAGCCTCTGTCCTCTTCACTCACACAAGATCGACGCTTCTGCCTTGACGTCTTCGATCTTTTTCCCTGTGAATTTTACACTCTGAAATTTGACTGTTGAATCTCAGGGCTTGAAAATACATGTGCCGAATACTTGATTGATTGATTGATTGGTTTTTATTTCGAGTTTGTTCCAAGAGAGAAACATTAATCAAGTATACTACATATAAATTGTAAACAACAGAAAAGCACATTTCTCGAAAACTTATATTAACCCACCCCTGTTCATGCCATTGAAAAAGGTAACATTTTTATTGAGTTTGAAACATACTGAAAAAGTATATTTAATACTAATTTCAGCAACTAAAATTTAGAATAAACAGAATTCAAACATCTTGAAGAGTTAAAAAATTCAAAGTGAGAAATTCAGAGAAATTTAAAAATTCAAACTCTAATGAAACAAATGATCTTCCATTCACCATCAACATCTGGGTCAAACTCACTGAAAGTTTTTGAATGCATTATAACAACTTTGCTCCCTACATATTTGACATTCATGCATTAAAAAAAAAAAAAAATTGGGCCTTTTTTGTTAGTATTATTATTATTTTTTATCAGTTTTAAAGAGCACCACAGTCTTCAGGTCCAGTTCTACCATACTTACGGTAAAGGTATTTCCATAAACTGCACATGAGGACACAAACGCATGAGAGAGGCAGGGAATGACAATGCAGAGTCATGAGAAACACAAAACGCACTACAGGTGAGGTGAGGTGTTTCATATAGATGATGGAAAAACAGAATTGTCTTGACACTGAAGATTATATCGAGAAATAAAGTATCGTGAGTGTACTGCATGCGTATATTAAATACTACAATTATATAGTTGTTTGAATAGCTAATGCTTAACCACTGAAATCTGATATATGTGTTTAAAGATACTGCTGTGAAAGTTGTGTCTTTTTATGGAAATTCTGTGCAGAGCAGCTGACGAGGGGTCATCCTGGCTGGCACCAAACCTAAATAGATCTGATCATTCCCATAAACGGAGAGGCTTCAGGGAGGATCCAAGGCGTGAACCTGGTCAACGTGTCATTTGCATATTCATGTGGTTGTATATTTCTGGGTGGAGGGAAAAGCCACAGGCGTTCAGACCGCCTGACGTAAGACCTGTGTAGCTGTAGGCCATCAGGGACAGTGGTTTGACCCAGAGCTCTGTATTAGAATTGTATTGAATAGGGAATAAACTTTTGTGCTTTTAACCGATCGAGTCCAGTCGTTATTTTCCACGGAACATGATAACAACACCTGAACCATCAGCGGCAAAACTTCTGTTATTTCTAGGAGTAAATTTCTCTTATTTTTCCCCCCTTTTTTTTACACTTTCTCAAAAACCGTGTGTTTGATTACAAAATAAAACAGAACTTCACTATAATTTATAAGCACACAAGAAAATAATTATGATTTTCTATGAGCTGACACCTCAATAAATCAGGTCAGGAATTAGAAAAACAAACAACTGTGTAAGTTTCTCGCCTTAAAAGTCCCATATTACGCAAATATTACCTTTAAGCCATGTTATAATACAGTTTTCTCCTCAAAAACAAACCTCAAAATGCTCCGTTCCACCTTGTGATGTCACGAAGCGGTAGTTTTCAAATTAGCAGCTCCTTTTTACTTTTAGTTCAGCAGATATTGGCAATTCCAGGACTGAAATGATCCAAATCATTCTAGTGAAGGTGTACAGAGTTAAAAAACAAACAAACACTGGAACACTTCTGTATTACCACATGACATCACAAGGTGGAACAGAGTGTTTTCTGTTTGAGAGAAGAACTCAGCCTAAATATGCAGGGTTTGTGTGGTACCATTTATCAACACAATGCAAATGATCAATATTCAGACGAACTTTAAATGTACTATTTGAAAAAATGTTATCCCTTTTGTCATTTGTTTCCATAGTAACTCCATGTGTGCTTTGTTTCACTGTGTCCACCAGAGGGCAGCAGCACACTACAAATGATCTCTCAACTCTTCCAAATTATCTTTTTTGCAACATTAACTTCACAATACACATTTTCAACACATTCAGGAGCATTAAATAAGACATAATGTGCTTCGGCCCCCCAATATTTAGAATTAAAGTGCCCATTTTAAGCTATTTTCTGAGTTATAATGTGTTATAATGTTGTTTTCTCATCACAAACATAACCGAGATTTGTATTTTGTTTCATTCACATGTTTAACACACAAACCCTACATATTTAAGCTGAGTTCTTCTCTCAAACTGAAAACACTCTGTTCCACCTCGTGATGTCATGTGGCGATACATAAGGATGTAACAATAACCAAAATATTGTGATATCGTATCGTCAAAGTTCTCACAATAATATCGTGGACCATCACAATATATTGAATTACAAGTTTCTTTGCTTAAATTAAGAGTTATGATGCAGCAATAGCTAAAAACAGACAGACAGAACTACATAGACCATGACCCTTTGCTCCATTTCAGTGTAGACTACATGAAGAAATAACAGTCCTAAGCACTTTTAAATCTTAGTTCTTTGAATTAAGTCTTGTCAAGGCATTTTAAGAGGAAAAAGTAGCATATTAACACTTTTGTTAGCCTCTACAAAATATCACAATAAATATTGTACCGTGAGATGTAAAAAAATATCGTTCTGAGAGATTTGGATATTGTTTCATCTTGAGTCTCTCCACCGTATCGTGAGCTTTCCCATGATATTTCAATAAATATCGTCCCGTGAAGTTCATACCGTGACGTATCGTATCGTAAGACTTGGACATCGCTACACCCCTAGTGATACAGGAAGTGTTCCACTGTGTATTCAAACTATAAACCTTTATTAGAATCATTTGGATCATTTCAGCTCTGGAATCGCCCACTGAACTAAAGGTAAAAGGAGCTGTTCACTTGAAAACTACCTCTTCATGACATCACAAGGTGGAACTGAGCAATTTGACCTTTGGAAATGTAGACAGACTAATAAACCAGGTATGTTTTTGATGTAGTAACAGTATTATAACATGGCTTAAAGCTCATGAGAGGCAGTTTTGTGTAATATATATATTAGCTTTAATCTATGGTAATAATAATCAGTTTAATTCATATAATAGTAAACACAGATCTGCTGCTTAAAAATCTGCTAAAAGAAACTAGTACTTTTGAGAAGGACTTTAACTTTTACTTAAGCACAATTGGTAGCAGTAATAAACAACACAGATCTTATCTCATTGACCCTCCCCAGCCAGCACCAGTCTCAAAGCCGGTTTGGTATCAACTTCCCTGGAGATTACAGCAGGGGGACGCTCTTCCCCAGAATACCCAACCCGTTGCAGTTTCGCACCCCCAGTGTGGTGGTCGGGTCTGTTGTATCCAGCGCCCACTGGCTACTGGATCCACTTGGCTGCATACCTACGTTGGGTTAACTCCACACCCCTGACCTACCATGTTCCTAGTCTTGTGAAATGTTTGTACAGTCGTCCCTCGCTATATCACGGTTCACCTTTCGTGGTCTTGCTGTTTCGCAGATTTTTTTGTGTGCAATTTTACATACTTTTTTTAAACAGTGTATGGAGGTGCATTGTGTTCCTCCCTCTGCGTCCTGATTGGCTAACTGTAGACCATTGTCAATCAATACAGAATGTACAGTACAGTATGTGTTCAGTTTGCCAAATTTACATAAACGTTCGATTCTGAAGTGCTGTATGTTTGCAAGTTTTCTCCTCGACAAAACCCACAATGTCGACGAAACGTTCTGCACCGACAAAGGCTCCTGCTCTCGCACCCAAAAGGCAGAGGAAGATGTAAACATCGCACAAAAAGTTGGACTTTGGACGGAAGAAAAAACATAAGGACGACCAAGTATAAGATTTAAGAAGGATGCAAAAAGTTGACTGTCCTGTTGAGAAAAGTGTATAAAGTGCGTGGTGAGGGGTTTTACAGACTTAAAAGAGATATAATAATAATGCTGAATACTTTGCGGATTTTGCGTATTGCGGGTTATTTTTAGAACCTAACCCCCACGATAAAAGAGGGACCACTGTACTGTGGTTTGACTGTGCTGATGTTGCAGAGCTGGTGTTGTTTTTGTGTAACCCTTACCACACTATGTCCCAGTTATGGGGCATGGTCTGGGGCAGTTCTCTTTTCTTTTTTTTCCCTCCTCCCCTATCCTCATGTTATGCTGCAGTGTTTATTTCTATCTGCTCCCTGTCTCCTGGTCCGGTCCGTGTCCAGTCTCCCCAAGTCATATTGTATTGTATTGTGTGTTTGTAATGTACGGACGGGATGACAGCTCCAATTTCTATTCCTTTGTATGTACACTATTGGTCAAAAGTTTTAGAACACCACACTTTTTCCACACTTTTCTTTTTACTGTTTACTGTTGACCAGAACATATTCTAAACTTTTGATTCATGAAAGTGTCCACCTTTGGCAGATATAACAGCTGAACACATTCGTGGCTCGTTCTTTTTACAACAGAAATCAAATATTGTTCAGAAAGTTCTTCCCAAGTCTGTTGCAGAAGTTTCCATAAATGTGTGGCACTTGTAGGTTGCTTCACTCTTCTGTCCAGTTCATCCCAAACCAGCTCCATGGGGTTTAAGTCTGGACACTGTGCTGCTGGACACTCCATGTTTTCAAGCTTTACCATCTTGTTCCTTTTTCCTGAGGTCGTTTTTTTGCAGAGCTTAGACTTGTGTTTTACTGCTTATGCATATGCTGTGTGGTACTTGGTGTCTGATTGGTGGGGTGTGGTCCTGTCGCTGATGGGCTGGCTCCGATATTCGTCGTGCCTGGTTGAAGGATTGACGTCCCGCTCCTCCAATTCCCTTCATGCACATCCCATCGCCTCATCCAGTAAAGTATTGTGCGCCTGTTCCTCCTCGCAGCTGGACCTCAGGTTCAGTTCACCGCTCTGAGTGACTGACGTGTCTCTTGTTGCCCGCTGTTTGCAAAGTTTGAACTGTGTGATTTGTAGGGATGTATGAAAATACTGAGTCAGTGATATATCGCGATACTTCACTGCACGATTCTTATATCGAATCGATTTTTAAAAGTCTTGTTTTTCATGAAAAATTTGTGAGTTCAATTTAATGTTTTCATGATTTAAAAACTAAATAAACTGTATTTCGTTCAGTTTTGTTCTCGTGAATGTGTACTCAACCAAAATATTATACATAATTATTGCTAGGTCACAATATATCGTCCTTTGTTTTAATATCAGGATATATCGGGTTGGGATATATTGAATCATAGCAGGCGTATCGTGATGCGTATCGTATCGCGAGACTCATAGTAATACACACCCCTAGTGATTTGTGACTCTAGAAGTCGTTATTGACTCGGTTGGCTCGGACATTGAGCATTTATATTTTCTTTGATTTCTACTCATCTTATCCCATTAGAGGCATTGTTTTAATGTATTTGAAAATTTAGATTTATCAGTTGTAAAATACCGTATTTTTCCGGGCTATTAGACGTGCTCTTAAGCCTCCAACCCCATCAAAAAATGACCGTCCGCCCCACAATCCAGAGCGCCCTGTGCACGGATCCACTCAGGTGTCCCAGCACGACTTCAGTAAACTACAAAGCCGCACCACCCGCAGCGCACGCAAACACAGTGAAAAACACCCACAGCTACACTCATCACTCCATGCCGACGAGGAACGGAATGGAGGTATGAACCGAAAAAGCGAGTGCAAAGTGCCACTTCAGCTATGTTCAGACTGCAGGGCTCAACGCTCAGTTCAGATTTTTTGTGTGAAATCTGATGTTTTTGCGAGTTCGTTCACATTTCTAATTAAATGAGACTTGTATGTGACTCCAGTGTGAACAGTAAACGGCCCAAAAGTGTCCCGCATGTGCACTGGAGACACGACGTCTTCAACCGCAGTGAGCGTGCTCTGTGTTTACGGAAGTTTTCCAAACATGGACGCAGCATTGAGCACCTGGAGATTTTAAAGTTCCTCTTGTACCGGAGCCAGAACATGAACAACTTACTTGTTTTAAGGAGGAGACTGAGAAGGACGAGGTTTGTGGGGCAGTGGCAGTGACGTCCGTTGAAAGGAACGTGTGGATGTGGAGACGTAGCCAAGAGTGGTGAGTGGTGATGTGCTTCACTTCAGTGACGTTTGTGTCTTGTTGATAACTTGTAGGTGGGATGAATGTGCTTTGGCTGTTGAGACTGAAGTCACATGTCAAAAGAACGAATATGTATCGGTTTTATGAGCACATATCCAAGTGTCCTGGGTCGCATTTGAAAAAATCGGATCTGTGTTGTTCAGACTGTCGTTAAAAGATCAGATACAGGTCACATAGAGGTCAAAAAATTGGATTTGGGTCACTTCAGTCTGCAGTCTGAACGCAGCCTTCTAGACACAACTGAACAACTGAGTCACTGCGAACACGCCGACAATCCGTTGGTCCCAGACAGCACCCTCCCTACACGCCACAACTGAACAAAGCCCAGAGTCACCGTGAACACCACAAACAAACAAAACCACTCACCCATCACACTGTTGTGTTTCCTTTAAAGTCCGGCGCGGTTTATTTGTGAAAAAAGTTTAAAAATAGACCATTCTCCAACAGTGCGCCTTATAATCCAGAGTGCCTAATAGCCCGGAATATACGGTACCCTTTTTTGTTATT
Organism: Boleophthalmus pectinirostris; assembly: GCF_026225935.1. Lineage (NCBI taxonomy): Eukaryota > Metazoa > Chordata > Actinopteri > Gobiiformes > Gobiidae > Boleophthalmus > Boleophthalmus pectinirostris. Next base: position 5,123,388 of record NW_026571447.1, on the reverse strand, counting down.
ATACTTACATTTACTTTATAAATGCCACTTATTACGTCACATCTAGTTAGTGTTACTTTCCTTTGTCCCTAGCACTGGTTCATAACATTTCCTTTGTACCATTTCAAGCTCTTCATTGGACTTGCACGACTTGAATTGCAATAAATAACTGGAAACTTTTGACCGGTAGTGTACATGTGAAGAAATTGACAATAAACCCCATTATTCATTCATTCATATTATTTAAGTAGATTATTATAGGTTTATCGATGTAACTGTACTTTTCCTTAAGTACAAATTTGCAGTACTCCTTCTACTACTGCAAATACTTTAAATTTTACTCCCAGAACAGTGAAAGTCCCCATTACATCTGCTTGTAGAATTGGATTGCATTCCATTACAATGGGACACACAGTGAATAGGCCTCGCAGCAGAGCCCATCTCCAAACACAATAAAAGACATTACACCGACTCTCGAACATCTTATCTACCTGCTCCTCTCCAACATCTCAGTCTGCACGCGGCCGTCATCAGGAGACAATGAGGCCTCAACATCCAATTTGGACCTTTAAAGGTTCGGACAAACAGGTGCGCGCTCGTGAAGAGGCGCTGATTGGAGCGAAAAACTTTAGCGGCTCATATTACGCTATTTTCGGATGTTATAATGTCATTTCCTCGTCAAAAAAACAGACCTGGAGTTGTGTTTTGTTTCATTCACATGTTTAACAAATGCTGCATATTCAGGTGAAGTTCTTCTCTCAGACTGAAAAGGCTCGGTTCCACCTTGTGATGTCATGTGGTGATACAAGACGCTCCACTGTGTTTTCAAACTCTACACAATTTCACGAGAATCATTTGGATCATTTCAGCTCTGGATCTGAAATGATCTAAAGGCAGAAGGAGCTGTTGACTTGAAAACTACTGTGTCATGACATCACAAGGTGGAACAGAGCATTTTGAGCTTTGCAAATGTAGATAGACTAATAATAAAGAATTACTCAAACATGTGACTGAAACAAAAAGCAAATTCATATATGTTTTTCAGAAAGAAACAACATTATAGCGTGACTTAAAGTTCGACTCAATTTAGTGTAATACAGGACCTTTAAAGACAAAGCGACAATTAAGGTGTGCAAAAGAATATATGCTTTTCCTATCTGTGTTATTTTCTGTTTTTTTATTGTTTAAAAATGCTAGAAGAGTTATGTATAATGCACCTGCAGTGGCTGAAAATCTCCCTACATTGACAGATTCAGCAGTCCTGGGACCACTCCTGGGAAATGAGCATTTAGACGGATTTGCTACTTAAAGGTTTTATGAAGGATTTTTTTTTTTTTTTTTTTTTTTTTTTTGAACCAGGACAAAGCCAGGACTAAACCAGGTCTAAATCAGGACTAAACCAGGACTAAACCAGGACTGAACTAGGAGTGAACCAGGACTAAACAAGAACTAAACCAGGACTAAATCAGGTCTAAACCAGGACTAAACCAGGGCTAAACCAGGACTAAATCAGGACTAAATCAGGTCTAAACCAGGTCTAAACCAGGACTAAATCAGGTCTAAACCAGGACTAAACCAGGGCTAAACCAGGACTAAATCAGGTCTAAACCAGGACTACACCAGGACTAAATCAGGACTAAATTAGGTCTAAACCAGGTCTAAACCAGGACTAAATCAGGTCTAAACCAGGACTAAACCAGGGCTAAACCAGGACTAAATCAGGTCTAAACCAGGACTAAACCAGGGCTAAACCAGGACTAAATCAGGTCTAAACCAGGACTAAACCATGGCTAAACCAGGACTAAATCAGGTCTAAACCAGACTAAAGGGCTAAACCAGGACTAAATCAGGTCTAAACCAGGACTAAACCAGGGCTAAACCAGGACTAAATCAGGTCTAAACCAGGACTAAACCAGACTAAACCAGAAACCAGGACTAAACCAGGTGAAGGACCAGGACTAAACAGAACTAAACAGGACTAAACCAGGACTAAACCAGGACTAAATCAGAAACCAGGACTAACTAAACAGGTCTAAACCAGTAAACCAGGGCTAAACCAGGACTAAATCAGGTCTAAACCAGGACTACACAGGACTAAATCAGGACTAGGTCTAAACCAGGTCTAAACCAGGACTAAATCAGGTCTAAAGGACTAAACCAGGGCTAAACCAGGATAAACAGGTAAACCTAAACAGGACTAAACCAGGGCTAAACCAGGACTAAATCAGGTCTAAACCAGGACTAAACCTAAATCAGCCAGGACTAAACCAGGCCAGGGACTAAACTAAACTAAATCAGGTCTAAAACCAGGACTAACCAGGACTCTAAACCAGGACTAAACCAGGACTAAACCAGGACTAAATCAGGACTAAATCAGGTCTAAACCAGGTCTAAACCAGGACTAAACAAAGACTGACCCAGGACTGAAGCAGAACTGATAGTGTGAAGGGGAGTGATGCGTCTTGGTTTGTGGGAAACACTGATTTCACCTTGTCCTGATTCATGTTCTTTCATTCAAAGCAGCATTTAAAACAGCAGTACCAAGATGGCGGCTTTGTTGACACATTTGTTCCAGTACACAGCGGTCGTCAATGTGAGATCTACTGTTCGACACGTATGGGTTTGCTGTTAGAGTTAAATAGGGACATATGGTCACTCTAAAAAACTAAAACACAAGAAAACTAAGCCACCTCTATACTAGATCCAACACCGCTAAAACTACAATGCTACAGCTAACTAGCATATCCACCTGTCCTCCTGCGTCCTCCCCTGTCCCCTGAAAGGCACTGGGCGGGGCTGGGGCTCGGGGTCAGAGGTCACAGTGTTGCGGTCAGGAGGGGGCGCTCACGGGGTGCCGCTGCACTGGGCATGCTCCCTGCACTCGGGGCAGGTGTACAGGATGTGCTGGGGGTCCGGCCCCTCCCACCGCGCACTCCCGTTGGGGATGGCGCCGTTAGCCGCGATGCTAGCGGCGGCCTCTTGTGCCCGGAGGGAGCGGTGCAGGCGGGCGCAGTAACTGCTGCGCTCACAGTGACAGAGGACAGGGCATGAGTGAGTGGGTGAGGGGTGGGGGCATGGGGCGGGAGGGCAGACTGTACAGCCAGGGTCCACGAAGAACTATTTAGAAACCTCAGTGAAAGTGGTGACATTTTTTTAACAGACCAATATAGGCGAGTTTCATTGTTGACAAAAGCGCGCGTTGCATGCTGGGAATTATTTTGGTCGGCGGCAAGAAACACTAATTCAACATGACGGACGGAGCGAGAAAGCACGTAAAGGGTATTGATCCTGGTTATTTATCCACTCTAACGGCAGAGGACCCAAGACCATTTGACCAGAAATTGGTCATAAGCATCGACGGACGAAAAAATCACCCTTTTCAACCCCGACAAAAGGTGGACCAAACCAAATTTCTGGTCAGAATCGCCAACTACCTGGACAAATATTCACTTTGGTGATATTCACAATGAGTTGGTGGAAACTCCTGGGCCATTCACAGCAGAAAAGATGAAAACCTCCAAGAGTCTCGATGTGTTGTTGAACTTGTTGGAGTCCACGGTTTGTTAGGATCTTCTACGTTTGCTCTGCGAATGTTTGAAAGTCGTTTAATTCACCGTTAGCGGTTCTTTTCACTCAGAATACGAAAAAGACATTTTCCTTCTTCCGTGCTTCTATTTGTGCATCCGATAATGTAGCAGGAATTTACCATTTTCGGGGATAAATACGCGAGGTTACGCACTGTGTTTGACTGCTATCGTGTTTCTTGCCCCCGACCAAAATATTTCCCAGCATGCAACGCGGGCTTTTAATAACAATGACGTCATCTGAAACTCGCCTATACCATGATCTGGTCTGATAGTATAAAAAGAAATCTCCAATCAGCTTTTCTGTGTGTCTGTTTATATATTCTTTTAGGGCCGGGGTCTCCAACCTGTAGCTCAGGAGCTGCAGTCGTTCTCTATCCACTTCCAAGTAACTCACCAAGAGATTTGAATTACACTTACTGTGTGCTAAACAAGTCAAATTTGATTAATTAATGCCTTTTACCACTTTACATGTATCATTTGGATGTCTGACTTTGTGCATTAATACCGTATTTTTCAGACTATTAAGCGCACTTAAAATCCTTTAATTTTTGAGAGTGCGCCTTATAATCCTGTGCGATTTATGTATTCATTCTGGTTGTGTTTACTGACTTCAAACTGATGTTATGTGGTACATGGTCCTCAAAAATCTGTCAAAATGTTTTAGTACGACTTCGGTAAGCTACAAAGCCGCACTACTTGATGGTTTACGGCTACTGTAGTCAGGAGCCTGGCGGAGTAAAGCACATTCACCAAGACAGTGAGGCAAGGCTGGGCAAGTTATGCCACTTGATCGTGGACGCCTGGGCTAAAGCATCAGTCTCAAGTGTCGTCCGAGCTTTCACGAAGGCCGGAATCATCACTGAACAGCAAAGTAACAGCGACGAGACATGACGAGGGATCTGGGCTTGATGCCGAAATCGCCCAACTGTTAAACTCAGACACTGAAGAATTTGATGTGTTTGTGGAAGGAATGAACTAAAAAAAGTGAGTGTGTTGTTTTGTATTTGATGTGTTACAACTGAACAATGTTGAGTTGAATAAAGTTTGACTTATCTCACTGTTTTGTTTTTCTTAATGCACCTTATAATCAGTGCGCCTAATGTATTAAAATAGACGAGAGAAGCCAACATTATTGATCTTGCACCTTCTAATCAGATGCAACTTATAGTCTGAAGAATACGGTAAATGGATAATGGTTTGTTTTACAGGTATCTATCTGTTTCTCATCTAAGGCTGTGGCTCTTATATTTACTCAATTTCTTGTGACATTTTTGTTTTGTAAAAGTAGCTCACTGGAGGAAGAAGGTTGGAGACCCCTGTTTTGTGCACCCTCTATTGGCCTACATTTCCTTTATCCTGTGTTCACGTGAATAGTCACATGATTTATGGAAGATCGTATTTCGGGACACCCTGTCAAAGACCGGCCAGCTGGTTGACAAGCTCTGGCATCCGGCCTTATGTAATAAAGAACTTTTAATATAATCAGTCTGTGTCTCGGGTTTGTACCTTGCCCATTTTTACAGCACAAAGTAAGATTTACTGTCTCAGCAAAATGTGGTTCTTTTTGCTATTGGAAGTGGAAAGTTTGCAAAGAGTCGACACAAAGATCCAAACTGCTGTGGTTTGATTCTTGACTCTGGGCCTGGTTCTACAGTCTGCACTCTGGACTAAACACTATGGGAGGTGATGAATGACTGAATGAACAAAGGGACTGAAGAGCACTCACCAGGCTAAGTAAATCATAGACACTATGAATATGAGGAGCACCAGGCCCCCCGCTGCTACCCCGTACACCCACATCTTCAGCCTCCCATCTGCAGACGACACAGAGGTACACTCAAGAGTCTGCACACGACACAGAGACACTGAAGAGTCTGCACACGGCACACAGACACACTCAAGAGTCTGCACACGGCACACAGACGCACTGAAGAGTCTGCACACGACACAGAGACACTGAAGAGTCTGCACACGACACACACTGACACACTCAAGAGTCTGCACACGGCACACAGACGCACTGAAGAGTCTGCACACGGCACACAGACACACTGAAGAGTCTGCACACGACACAGAGACACTGAAGAGTCTGCACACGGCACACAGACACACTGAAGAGTCTGCACACGGCACACAGACACACTGAAGAGTCTGCACACGGCACACAGACACAGAGTCTGCACACGGCACACAGACACACTGAAGAGTCTCCACACGGCACACACAGACACACTGAAGTCACACAGACACACTGCAGAGTCTGCACACGGCACACAGACACACTGAAGAGTCTGCACACGGACACAGAGACACACTGAGAGTCTGCACACGGCACACAGACACACTGAAGAGTCTGCACACGACACAGAGACACACTGAAGAGTCTGCACACGGCACACATACACACTGAAGAGTCTGCACACGCACACAGACACACTGAAGAGTCTGCACACACAGAGACACTGAAGAGTCACACACACAGACACACTGAAGAGTCTGCACACGACACAGACACACTGAAGAGTCTGCACACGGCACACAGACACTGAAGAGTCTGCACACGACACAGACACACTGAAGAGTCACACGACACACAGACACACTGAAGTCTGCACACGGCACACAGACACACTGACTGCACACGACACAGAGACACACTGAAGAGTCACACTGCACACTGAGTCTGCACACGGCACACAGACACACTGAAGAGTCTGCACACGACACACAGACACACTGAAGAGTCTGCACACACACAGACACACTGAAGAGTCTGCACACGGCACACAGACACACTGAAGAGTCTGCACACGGCACACAGACACACTGAAGAGTCTGCACACGACACAGACACACTGAAGAGTCTGCACACGACACACAGACACTGACTGAGACACTGCACACAACACACAGACACACTGAAGAGTCTGCACACGACACAGAGACACACTGAAGAGTCTGCACACGACACAGAGACACACTGACTGACACGAGTGAAGAGTCTGCACACGACACAGACACACTGACACACTGAAGAGTCTGCACACGAGACTGACACAGACACACTGAAGAGTCACACGGCACACAGACACACTGAAGAGTCTGCACACGACACAGACACACTGACTGCACACGACACACAGACACACTGAAGTCTGCACACTGAAGAGTCTGCACACGGCACACAGACACACTGAAGAGTCTGCACACTCCTGACACCAGACAAGAGACAGGAGATCCAAGATGACCGCTCACACTCTTCATCTGAGTCCTGCTTAGGAACCTTGAATGTTGAAGTGTTAAACATATTTTACTTGGATGTTATTTAAATGTGCACTATGTAATTTTTCTGGTGCAGGGTTCACAACTAATGTTTCACAATAAGGCTTTAAACATATCAAAACTTCAATTCAGTATCACAATGACCACGTTTACATGATGCTTTTTTAAATCCCTAATTAATTTTTCTGAATTAAATAGTTCGGAATTAAAATATTCTCCTTCAAGGTTTACATCGAAAATACGTTAAATTGCCTTTATTTAATTCCATCTGGGGGTGGAGAAGGGTTCTGATTGGACAGAGACACGAACGTATTTACGTCTACTGGAAGAAAACACACACTTCAGCTGCTACAGCTTTTTTGTCATCTCGGTTTGTCAATCACAAACATGATCCAAACTTTTTTCGCTGTCATTCCAATGATAATTGCGCAGCAGCTGAAGAATTCTGTCATCACGCTTTACGTCTGTGAGCTGAGGAGGAGAAGAGAAGAGTGTCGGAGAAGTGAGGAAGAAGACAAACTGAGTCAACGGCTGCTCTACCTCAGCCCACTCCCACATCCCGCTCACAAATTCAAAGAGACGTGGATGAAAGTCTGAAGCCAGGACTGGTGGAGCCGGTCAGAAGGGCAATAAAATGAGCAATTATTTTGAAGAAGAATAAACATTTACATGATCGAGGAATAAATTAATTAACAACTGGAATAAACCACAACTTACTTCAGAATTAAGTTTAAATAAGTTTAGGAATTAAGTGTTTATTCATTCAGTTTTATTCAGACTTAAATAATTTTTATTCAGAATTAAAGCTCTCATGTAAACGTGGCAAATGTGCTCTTAAATCCGTGTAATCCTTCAGTGGTCCAGGTACATTCTATAATTCTATAGTGGTCCATGTTCTGATACAGTTCCAGATCATTCTAAAACTATTCAGGAAACCTTTACTTCTCTCTTGTGAATGTGACTTTTTTTTAGAGTATCTTTACCGGCTCCGTAGGGCTGCAGGTACCAGGCCCTGCCCCCTCTCCCCGGCTGGGCGGTGGAGCTCTGGGTGGGGCTGGCCGCTCGGCTGGTATCCACCTCGGCCCCGGGGTCCTGCGCCGTGGGGAGCTCCAGGACGGGGATGGGGGCGCAGCGCAGGAGCTGACCCACCGGAGAGAGGAGCTCAGTGTAGCCCTCCTCGCACATGCACAGGCCACTCTGCAGGGGGCGCCACAACACAGCACAAACACACACAGAGAAAGAGACACTGGGGTTATTTGGGGGAAGAGGATTGTAGAAAATGTGCACAAATATACAAATAAAAAGTGAGAGTGTAGGCTGAATTCTTTGATTTTAGAATTTAGAAAGTTAAAATGTATTTATATTTCAACGTACATATAATAATTACTTTTTTTTTTTTTTTTTTTTATAACTATAATTGCTAAACTGTTTCAGAAATATTAGACAAATACTAGGTTTAATATTTTTCTCTACTGGCTGATAATTTAGAGAAATCGTTTTCAAAAGTTAGCTTTATAAATAAAATGAAAATAAAGCAACTTTTTATTAGTTAAAATAAACATCTAAGGTCTATTTTTAGTTAGTTAAAATTGAGTCAAATACAGTCTAAATGTTTTTTGCCAAAAGATGTTACTCAATTTCAACCACAGAGAAAAATGTGAAATAAAATGACCTGGAATAGTCTCATAAAGATATAAGCGATATGAACCATAAATTTGAAGTTTGAATAAATTAGGAAGTAGAAGAAATAGTAAAGTAGGAATGGATTTTGCATTTCCTCAAGTGGTGTGAGATGATGGAACATTACAAAGAGGGAATAAAACTTTCTATAAACCTAAGGCAGCTCAAAAATAAGTATAAAACACTTTTTTTTTTTTTTTTTTCGAAAGCTACATGGACGAAATGTGAGAGAAGTACAGGCATTATTGTAAAGTTCGACTCGTCCGAACATCACCATCACTCTCGCACACACACCACAGTCACGCCGGGCACAGAGGGTGAAGTGTCTTGCCTAAGGACACAACAACAGAACTCAATCCAAGTGAGAAAAATGGCGAATGGTCTCATTTTTATACAGAACTTTTCCACTGTCACAACACTGGAAGCGCTTTACATCAAGGAACCACTCGCCCGTTCACACGCACATTCACACACCGGTGTACTCAGACACTGGGGGCGAGGCGGATTGAGGGTTTTGCCCAAGGACACAACGACAGCATTCATCTGTGGGAGCTGGAATCGCACGGCCAACCTGCGAGTCGGTGGATCTGACCGCTCAACCGACAGTGTTTATGTCGACACTATCAACTGAGATACTGTCGCTCCCACATATTTTATCTGCATAACTAACTAACTAACTAACTAACTAAATAAATAAATAAATAAAGCTAATTGTTATCGCATTAAAGTGATTCAAATAAATATCCAAGGTACATTCTTAATTAGTAAAAAGATCTAAATATTTATGACCAAAAGATGTTACAGAGTTTGAGAGAGAAAAGAAAAGTATCTAGAACAGTCTAAAGAAAGAAATAGGGAAATGCAAAACAAAGAATAAATAATTCTGTACAAATGTGACTATTTACAGATTTGTTGAAACAACGTTATTCATTCACAACTGCTCTGGGGCAAACTGACGGCTGCAAGGCCAACGCGCCATTGACAGGTCCAACCGCCACCAACACTCACGCGCACGCCACAAGTGTCTTGCCGAAGGACGCAACAACAGAACTTGTTCCGAGCGGAATACAACTTTTGTTTTAGTTTAGTTGATAGCCTCTGAAGATAATCTGTGCTCTAAAATTCAATAATATTGTTCTGTAAGTGTTAAGCAAAGCAGATATTGAGTGAATACACATGCGCTCGAGTATCCGGTTTTACAGGTTTTTCAAGTATCCGGTTATGATCAGGTTTTTCAAGTATCCGGTTATGATCAGGTTTTTTGGTTATGTCAGGTTTTTTGGTTATGATCAGGTTTTTTGAGTCTGGTTATGATCAGGTTTTTGAGTATATGATCAGGTTTTTGGATCAGTATGATCTGGTTATTTTGATATTCTGGTTAGGTTTTTTGATGATCAGGTTTTTGGTTATGGTTTTGTAAGGTTTTTGAGTATTCTGGTTATGATCAGGTTTTTTGAGTATTCTGGTTATGATCAGGTTTTTGGAGTATCCTGGTTTTGTAAGTGTCCATGTAAATGCAGTATCCTGGATCTGCCAGTATCCCAGTTATGAAAAACCAGGAGACTCTCACTTGGTTTTTCTGAGAGTATCCAGGATACTGTGACCTGTAGATCTTGATTTCTCTGAACTGGAGCTGGACTGAGCGTGTGTGAACTCAAGTCACAAAAACAGTAGGTGCAGTTACTTTTCCAAAACGACTCAAACTTCCATCAGGACCTTTAACGCACTAACATTTTATACTTATAAAGAAAATAAAGCAGTCTACTGTTTAATACAGCCACATTTTAACACCATGTTCACCTCTGTGTCTGTTTGTGTTGCTCTTGAACTAAACTGACTCTGTGACACTGCGTTGTATTTTCAGCTGTTAAAAATGCCATTTACTGATGTTGTGACAAAGCTCCACAGTCTCATGTTCTTACTTGAATGTACTATGTCTTCATTTTTGTTGTTAGAAAACCGTTTAAAAGCCTTAAGTTAGAAAATTTACTAAATGTCTATATCTAACCGGGATACTCAAGTGCATATAAACGCTGTCATTGTTTTTGCGGTGCAGAGAGGAGCAGTCTTGTCTTCTCCTCAGACGGGATCTCTGGTGGAGGTCACACTCTCCAGACTCACTGAGAGCACACTTGGCTGCTCCTCGCTCTTCTGTACCGGAGACTATTTATTGCAGATGACGACATTAAGTTTGGGCAGAACTTTTAGCCAATACGAGACAAACTTTTGCGCTCATGAGTCACACGGGTCAGAGGGAAGCCCGTGCTCTGAATGCAGATGTTCACACAGAGAGGTTTAAAGTGGGACGAAAGGCTAAATCAACATTTCTTTTGCAACTTAACTGCGTATATGGTGTTGTAATAGCATTATCTAGTGTTTCTAGTCATGTTTGAGTGGAAATTTTATTGTAAACAAGGTCAATTTGGAGCTTTCTGGTCAGTTTCAAGTACTACATGACATCACACAAGACTGCCCTGATCACAGCCAGGTCTTTTCTGCCTGTTAGACCAATCACACGGTTCCTTATAGTCATAATTTCAGCGAGAACCGCCCCAGACTGATAACGTGTAGAAATCAATTCAGATTACTTGTGATCTGGATTGGAATTTTAAAGGCACACTGTGTAACTTTTCTGGTGGAGGGTCTGACAGTATGGAAATGAAATTCAATTCACTTTACAACAAGGAACCCATTCACAGTGTCTTGCCCAAGGACACAATAACAGCATTCATCTGTGAGACCTGGAATTGCACCGTCAACCTCTGGGCCTGTAGCTCTGACCGCTCAACCAATGATGTTTATATCTAGAGTGGGATTCGAACCGCCAACCTTCGGATCAGTGCTCAAATGTTATTACTAACTGAGCTACTGCTGCCCAGTAAACTCAGTAATCACAGTGGAGAGAGTTTAATGGTCAGATCTATGGAGAAGCGAGTCTGTACATGGTAAGAATTCATGTTTTTAAGGTATTTTTGAGCTATAAAACATCTGTAATTGTGGAACATACCAGGCAAAGAAATAACATCGTCATGGAGACAAGCAGGTAGAACACCCTCTACATTAGAAGTTGCACAGTGCACCTTTAAGTTGTTACTTAAATGGCTCAGGGAATTTGTAATAGTCAGATGGTATCAAGTCCTACACTCAATAATCTTTACTTTTTTATGTCTAAATTATAGATTGTTTCATCGTTAAAATCGTACTTGCAACAGTGTTTTGTTTCATTTACAACTGTTAAAATAATCTAAGATATTTAGTTATATTTACTAGAGTTGGGTATCATTAAGAAGTTGCCGATACGATACGTACCTCAATACATAGGCCACGATACGATACATTTTTCGAGACAGCGCACTTTCGATTCAATACAATTCAATACGACATGTTTAAAATCTATTCTACATTTCAGTAAAAAAGAAAGGATAGAAGCATAAACAATAGGGTTGTCCCATTCACGTGATCGGAAACCGGCGCCGATTGGAAATCGGTGAGGGTCCGTCCAGCGGCGTGAAGTGTCAATTGAGCTGTGGGACCGATGTTGCGGTGCATGTTCTGCTGTTTGCGGTACGTGCTCAGCGATGGGTTTGTGGATGTGGTGGTGGTGAGGGGGAGAGAGGCTGTGGGGCTTCTGTCATCTCGTTTTTATTTGGTAAGATGTTGTATTATTTGGATTTCATAGACGAGCCTAAATATTTCAAATGTAATGCACAGGCTTCAATATAATGTCAAATATACAAAGTGTAGATTGTGCAGAGTCGAGTCTCAGGTCTGATCTGATTCTGGTCTCGTTCCTGTTTTGTCCAGTTCATTAAGTTCATTCCAAGACCAGACTGTGAAAAGTAAAGATTTTCAACAATGATGCTGCTTTGTTCGAAAAGTTCATAAAATTAAAGTTTTGGAAATGTGATTTTTCACACTAAGTTCAGCCCAAATACTACACACTGAAATCAACACAATCTGACCCCCCCCCCCCCAACACATCCTGGATCTTATTCTTTGCTCTTAGTTCATTTTATAATGTTTTATAGAAGTATCGGATCGGGACTCTGTATCGGCAAATATTCAAAATCAAATGACTCGGACTTGGGGGCAAAAAAATTTGATCGGGACATCCCTAATAAACAAGCTTCCTTTCTCCAAACAAGCAACAAAACTGTAGCTCTTTCACAAAGTAATTTTGTAAAATATACTAAAAAATACTCTTGGCGATATATCGATACAGCAGCCCCAGATATCAATATTTCAATATTTTTGTACACTCCTTATATTTACTCTCCTTTTCATAGATCAAAACATTTGTCCGTCAACAGGTACATGTGTGTCATCTTTTGGTAATCCACAAAGCTCCTCTGTGTTTTTAAAGTCCATGCACCTCAAAACCACTACAACTATGAAGCTCTAGTGGAGATATTTTCCAGTCTCATCAGTCAGACTTCATCATTTTAAAGAGGCGCTGTGTAACTTTTCTGGTGGACGGTCTGCCTCTTGTACTTCTCCATGGGGATGTTATTGCTTTGCCTAGAATGTTCTACAGTATGACATGAAACTTTTCCATCTCCATGACAACAATTAAGTCAGAGATCAGAGAGAGACGACACATGAACACTTGTTAACGGTTTAAAGCAAGATAAGTACGTTTAATGCTATAATGAGTAACATTTCAGGATAGAGTAGGTGCTGTGTGTGTGTGTGTGTTACCTGTGAGCAGAAGGAGCGGGGCATGAGGCAGGGGGGGTCACAGGAGCTGCTGTCGGCTCCGGGGCTCAGTGGGGGGCAGCCTCCTGGACACAAGAGAGATTTTGGACATCAGCTGTGAAATATAAACTGAACCTGGGACCCAGTTGCCGTGAGACGCTCCCCGGCGGCCCACGGTGACACGTACCTGTGACGTTGACTCCATCTGACCTCTGGCACCAGATGACGGGCCTGGTGGAGTCTGGTAGAACACTGCTCCTCCACTTGTACTCGTAACAATCTCCTCCTAAAACAAAACATACAAGAGCGTTTTTAGTATGTAATTCAATGTTTTATATTCCTCAAAACAGACTCTTGTGAGCTTTACTGGTGGACTATACACTATGTCACTGCTTGGCCTGGAATGTTCCACAGTATGACATTAAACAGCTCTAACATACATTGATTCAATTACAGGTGTTTTTGGTAACACTTTATAATAACTACACCTTACTTAGCCTTAATAAAGCATGAACAAAGACTTAATTAATAATGAACAAAGACTTAATTAATAATGATTTTATAAAGCATAATTTGTCTTCACTTTAGAAAAGCTCTCAAAAAGACTTAACTAACAGATAACAGCTGCCTGAATGATCATTGCATTGTATTATTAGTAAATCATTCTCTAATAGCTTATTAATCATTAATAAATGCTCAAATGGTTAGTTCATGAGTAATTAAGTATGAAATAATTATGAGTAACTATTTACAGCACAGGTAAATTAAGTGCAGGTGCTAATTAAGGTAGTAATTAAGTAGTTACTCATTAATCATTATTAATTAAGTCTTTGTTCATGCTTTATTAAGGCTAAATAAGGTGCAGTTATTATAAAGTGTTTTTTTTTAATAACTCAGAATTACGTTTGATGGATCCTAAACCAGAAAAGCTACATAATGCACTTTTAACCCTCTCCAGGCAGGCGTTGCAGATTTGCAACAGCTAAATGCCAATTACCTACTTACTCCACATCCATATTTAATGAGCTTTTTTAACTCAGGAGCCTTTTCTCCCATCCATGCTGATAAACGTGGACTGTGCAAGAATGGCTACACGCAAACGGCCTGCCAGAAGTGCAAAGAACTTTTGTTGTTTACAAAGGATACACATTTTTTTCTTGAAGCACCACACGAAAAAGTGATGTTGTTGTGCCACTGTAAAGCTGTTACACTGTGCTTTATGTTTTCATTGTTATGAAAAGTGGTAAACACATAAAGTTAGTGTTCATATCATTTTCAGTCTTCAGTGTTAATTTACCACACCGGACCAATGCTGCAAATCTGCAACATCCAAAAAAAAAAAAAGTCAGGATTGTATATTACTACCCCATATGATCATTTTCCCCAAATATCAGATTTTTCCTGATACTAAAAATGTATTTGAGCCTGAGAGGGTTAAGGCACATTAGAATGCTGTTACCTCCTCAAAAACAGTGATTGTACTAAGAAATAAACTTGATACTCAATGCAGATTCTTGTACCAACAAACAAACAAACACAAAAGTACATATCATAGTACTTTCCTTTCTGTTCCCTTAATTCCCTTAAGGTATTATCTCTTTGCAATCCTTCAGTGATCCAGAGTGAAGAGCCGGTTTCACTTCATAGAAACCGTCTGACCTCACAGCATTACGATTCATTCGACAGTAGATGGGTACTTTTTATCATTTGACCAATCATTGCTATTTGGTCATGACGTATGTAATGCGGAGCTAACAGGTCTAACTGGTATATTAAGCTTTTCCCAAATCCTGTAGGAAGAAGGACAATAACGTCTTTCCCCTTGATAAAATTCCCCAAACATTCTCTTTGTTCCGGCTTTAAATCCTCGATCTCAGGAATCGTTGACAACACAGAATATATGGCTCTTTGCTGATTGGCTCGTGCCCAGACTCACATTTCCGGGGGTCCTTGTAAACCATCTAGTGTATTCTGATTTCTGACCAAGTCGCTGAAGAGAAACAAGCTAGAGGACACTGGGTTCGGGGGCAAAAAAAATGGTGTTGTTTATAGGTGAGTTTCAACTGACATCAATGTTATTAAAAGCCCGCGTTGCATGCTGGGAAATATTTTGGTCAGAGGCAAGAAACACGATAGCGTCAAACACAGTGTGTAACCTCGTGTATTTATCCCTGATAATAGTAAATTCCTGCTGCATTATCAGATGCACAAATAGAAGCACGGAAGAAGGAAAATGTCTTTTTTGTATTCCGAATGAAAAGAACCACTAACGGTGAATTAAATGTCTTTCAAACATCCGCAGAGCAAACGTAGAAGATCCTAACAAACCGTGGACTCCAACAAGTTCAACAACACATCGAGACTCTTGGAGGTTTTCATCTTTTCTGCTGTGAATGGCCCAGGAGTTTCCACCAAGTCATTGTGGATATCACCAAAGTGAATATTTGTCCAGGTAGTTGGCGATTCTGACCAGAAATTTGGTTTGGTCCACCTTTTGTCGGGGTTGAAAAGGGTGATTTGTCGTTCCGTCGATGCTTATGACCAATTTCTGGTCAAATGGTCTTGGGTCCTCTGCCGTTAGAGTGGATAAATAACCAGGATCAATACCCTTTACGTGTTTTCTCGCTCCGTCTGTCATGTTGAATTAGTGTTTCTTGCCGCCGACCAAAATAATTCCCAGCATGCAACGCGCGCTTTTGTCAACAATGAAACTCGCCTATACTTTGTAACTGGCAATTTCTGTTTCTGTTTGAATTGAGTATTACAAACGTGTGATATTGTGTGTATCAGGGGGTTTGGGCATTTTAGAGATCGACTAAGCCACAGCTCAATAACATAAGCCAGTGTAACCTATATTTATTTTTTCATGGGTTATTTTCCCGATAGTGTTTATGTTTCCTGTCCCTGCTCTGATATAGTCCTGCTCCTGTCACTTCTCACAGACAGGAGGCTTCAGTCTGTGATTCAGAGCAGGACGAACACTACACACTTTAGTCTTTATCAGGACATCTGGCCAGTACAGACTATTCCCGTGTAGCGTGTGCCTCTGAGTTTACGACGCTCTAAACTTTTTCAGTTGGGATTTATGAACGTATCTTAATGATAAAAAGAAAAAAGACAACATAACATGAGAAATAGATGGGATACAGATTCAAAGAGTAAATGAAACCAGATTTTTAGGAGTTGATGAAGGTCTGAACTGGAGGAATTACACAAAAGGCAAAATTTCCAAAGCCATTGCTGTTCTGCATAAAGTAAAGTTCTCACTAAATAGTGCAGCATTATTAACTTTGTATAACTATAATTGCACCATATCTGATGTACTGTGTGGAAACTTGGGGTTCAACATGTAAAACTCACCTACAACCTTTATTTATTTTACAAAAAAGCGCCCTGAGAATTATCACAGTCAACAGTCATTGTAGAGAACCATCCAACCCATTATTTGTTCAACTTAAAGTGTTGAAAATGCAGGAGCGAGAAAGCACGTAAAGGGTATTGATCCCGGTTATTTATCCACTCTAACGGCAGAGGACCCAAGACCATTTGACCAGAAATTGGTCATAAGCATCGATGGACGCCAAATCACCCTTTTCAACCCCGACAAAAGGTGGACCAAACCAAATTTCTGGTCAGAATCGCCAACTACCTGGACAAATATTCACTTTGGTGATATCCACAATGACTTGGTGGAAACTCCTGGGCCATTCACAGCAGAAAAGATGAAAACCTCCAAGAGTCTCGATGTGTTGTTGAACTTGTTGGAGTCCACGGTTTGTTAGGATCTTCTACGTTTGCTCTGCGAATGTTTGAAAGCCGTTTAATTCACCGTTAGTGGTTCTTTTCACTCAGAATACGAAAAAGACATTTTCCTTCTTCCGTGCTTCTATTTGTGCATCTGATAATGCAGCAGGAATTTACCATTATCATGGGGATAAATACACGAGGTTACGCACTGTGTTTGACGCTACCGTGTTTCTTGCCTCCGACCAAAATATTTCCCAGCATGCAACGCGGGCTTTTAATAACAATGACGTCAGCTGAAACTCGTCTATATTCAAAGACTGTTTGAGATGAGAAAAAGCCACTAAAATTTAAAAGGAACCTACATGTTTAAAAAACCCAGATTCAGAACCAAGGTTATGGAGCGAAGCATCGGTGTGAAAGGAGTGAACTTTTTGGAACAGTCTTGACAAAGAAAGAAAATAATCAAGTACAATGACGACATTTAAATAACATATAAAATAGAACGCAGTGTGTATGTATGAAAAAGAAAAATAAGTTGTTGTATATAATAGTGAAGATTACTGTTTGCAATTGATCAGTAATTGTGCCTGAACTGATTTGGAATGTTTAGTGACCATCAGTGTTGATGTTTTGTCTTGAAAAAGGAAAGGGGATGCAGGAAACATAAGATTTCTCTTCTTTCTGCTCCTTTTCATTCATTTCTTGTGTGTCTGATGTTGTGACACTGTCCATGTCTTTTTAATAAATACAAATACAAAATCTCCTCTACTATGAGGTCAATTTTCATCAAGTAAAGAGTGGTGTAGAGTTTGAGACGTGAAGAACTGCATCATGATCATCCAACCTCTCCACAGAATCTAATAGACCTTTGTAATAATACCTTTAATAATTGTAGGTGCATTTTCTGATCAAAGCAGCGGTCTGTGCCCTCGCTGTGAGAGAGACGGAGCGAGGATGGAAAGGCGGAGTTTAGACGCTCAGAGCTTGAGAAATGCCGGCGATTATATCCATCCAATTATAATAAGCTCTTAATAAGATCCATGATTGTATCTGATCAGATGAGCAAAGACTGTCACCAAAACTAAGATAAGTGACCCACTCAAAGCTGTCGACTGATAGAGTCAAAATTCCTCCCAGATGTTTTTTAGGGTCCCAAAAGGAAAGACATGTCCTGGAAAAAGAGAACATCTGCTCACCCTGTCTTATACTTGTTCTGATGCAGCTCAAGATATTTCTAAAGCTACACTACCAGTCAAAAGATTTAGAACACCAAACGTTTTCCAGTTTACTGTTGACCAAAACATATTCTAAACTTTTGATTGATGTGTGTGTCCACCTTTGGCAGATAGAACAGCTGAACACACTCGTGGCTCGTTCTTTTTACAACAGAAATCAAATATTCTTCAGAAAGTTCTTCCCAAGTCTGTTGCAGACAGTGTTGGGAAGGTGACTTTTAAAATGTATTCCCCTACAGATTACAGATTACATACCTCAAAATGTAGTTTGTAACGTAATCCATGAAGTTATTTAAGGTGAGTAACGTAATCTGAATACTTTGCTTCTCTACAGCAAATCAAGTAATCCAAATACTAGGATGGTTTAGTCCTGGTTTAGTCCTGGTTTAGACCTGGTTTTAGACCTGTTTTAGATCTGGTTTATACCTGGTTTAGATCCAGTTTAGATGTGGTTTTAGTTCTCGTTTAGATTTAGTTTAGAACTGGTTTTATTTCTGGTTTAGACCTGGTTTAGATCTAGTTTAGATCTAGTTTAGACCTGGTTTTAGTCCTGGTTTAGACCTGGTTTTAGACCTGTTTTAGACCTGGTTTAGAGCTAGTTCAGATCTAGTTTAGACCTGGTTTAGATCTAGTTTAGATCTGGTTTTAGTCCTGGTTTAGACCTGGTTTAGCTCTAGTTTAGACCTGGTTTAGACCTGGTTTAGATCTAGTTTAGACCTGATTTTAGTCCTGGTTTAGATTTAGTTTAGACCTGGTTTTAGTCCTGGTTTAGTGCTGGTTTAGACCTGGTTTAGATCTAGTTTAGATCTAGTTTGGTTTCTGGCAATGAGTGGAATTACCGAGAAAAAAAAAAAAAGAAAAAAAAAGGGAATAGCCCAAATTGTGAAAACAATAAAAACAGGAAAAATACCACCATGTAATCCATTTATTTCAACAAAATAACTGTAATCCAATTACCACTCACTGAAACAGTAACTGTAATCGAATACAGTTACTCATAATTTGTACTCTGATTACTATAACTCTGGTACATGTAATCTGTTACTCCCCAACACTGGTTGCAGAAGTTTCCATAAATGTGTGGCACTTGTAGGTTGCTTCACTCTTCATCCCAAACCAGCTCGATGGGGTTTAAGTCTGGACACTGTGCTGCTGGACACTCCAGGTTTTCAAACTTTACCATCTTGTTCTTTTTTCCTGAGGTAGTTTTGGCAGAACTTGGACTTGTGTTTTGTATCTTTATCTTGTTTTTAACCTGTCTGTTCAGTTCTTATCTTTGTAACATTTCAAGCTCTTCACTGAACTTGATCTGCAATAAATAACTGCAAAAATTCTAATTCTTCAAATCAGGCAAGAAATCTCGGGGTAATAATGGACTCAGACTTGAACTTTAACAGCCACATCAAATCAATAACATCTGCAGCCTTTTACCATCTAAAAAACATAGCAAAAATCAAAGGTTTACTGTCTAAATCAGACTTGGAGAAACTTATCCATGCGTTTGTCTCCAGTAGGTTAGATACTGTAATGTTCTGCTCACTGGTCTCTCCAAACGAGCTGTGAGACGCTGCAGAACATCCAGAACATCCAGAACATCCAGAACACTGCAGCTCGGGTCCTTACTCGAACTAGGAAGTACGAGCACATAAGTCCTGTGCTCAGGTCTCTGCTCTGGCTCCTGTGCCTCAGAGAATAGACTTTAAAGCAGCTCTGCTTGTACAAGTGTCTCCATGGCCGAGCACCAAAGTCCATCTGTGACATGTTAGTGTCATATGAACCATCTCACACTCTGAGGAGCTCAGGGACCGGCCTCCTGCTGGTGCCCAGAGTCACGACTAAACAAGGGGAGTCAGAGTTTCAGGTTCATGCAGCTAAAACCTGGAACAGTCTGAACATGTGAGACAGACTCTTCTGTGACGCTGTTTAAATCCAGACTCAAAACATTTCTGTTTAACTGTGCAAATAACTGAAAGGTTTTCATTCCGCACTCTTCTCTCCAATTTATGTCTCTCTTTTTTAATTTTAATCTTCATGATTATTTATGTTTTGATTTGTTTTTATTATGATTTTAATGTATTTCTTATTCTGTAAAGCACTTTGAATTACTTTGTGTACGAATTGTGCTGTACAAATAAACTTGCCTTGCCTTCTGACAACCCCAGTTTTGTGGATCCATATATCTGTATCCATATATATATATATTTTGTAAACAGATCTGTCCTAATGGTGGCGTCGCATCTTCTGTTTGCTGGTGCGTGGGAAAACCTGGCGCATTAACATTAGCTCACATCAGCATTAGCGTTTAAATCCATAATGAGAGCAGATTAGTGAGAGGTGACGATCGGTCTTGAGTCCTGCTCCTCTGAGCCTAATCTCATTCAGCTCCAGAAGAACTCTTATCTCATGTATGAAGACTACAGTAATACGGAAAAGAAGGATTTCACATGGAACACAAAAGGAGCGGGTCTCTCACAGTTTGGAGTTTTGTATGAGGTTTAAAGCTCCTACGTACATGACACAAAACGGACTCTTGTGAGCTTTAAGACATGTTATAATGTGAGTACCTCCTCAAAAACAGACCTGGAGTTGTTTTTAATCTGTGTATCATTCGTTCATTAGTTTTTCAAAATAAAACCAAAAATAATAATAATGTCTCTAAAACCAAAATGAAAAAAACACAGATAATGATTAATGTTTTCGTTTTTCGATTTTGTGTTTAAATGAAAAATGGGGGGAAAAAAACGGATAACGGCCGTTTACGTGACTTCTGTGACTGCAACGCTGGACTTTTGCACCGCATATGGACAGGACCAGACCGGAACCAGACCGGGACTGAGACTGGGACCAGACCGGGACTGAGAGACCAGACCGGAACCAGACGGGACCAGACCGGACTGAGACCGGGACTGAGACCAGACCAGAGCGGACCAGAGCGGGACTGAGACTGGGACTGAGACTGAGACCAGACCAGGACCAGGAGAGGACAGACCGGGACTGAGACTGGGACTGAGACTGGGACTGAGACCAGAGACTGAGACCGGGACCAGACCAGACCAGACCAGACCGGGACCAGACCGGGACCAGACCAGACTGGAGACTGAGACCAGGACTGAGACCGGAGAGACCAGGACCAGACCGAGACCAGACTGAGACCAGACCGGGACCAGAGACCGGACCAGAGCGGACCGGAGCAGACTGAGACTGAGACCAGACCAGGACCAGACCGGGACCAGACCGGGACTGAGACTGGGACTTAGACCGGACTGAGACCACCAGACTGAGACCAGACCAGACCGACCAGACCAGGACCAGACCGGGACTGAGACCGGAACCAGACAGAGACCAGACCGGGACCAGAGCGGGACCAGGGACCAGAGCAGGACTGAGACTGAGACCAGACCAGGACCAGGCTGGAACCAGACCGAACCAGACCGGGACCAGACCGGAGACTCAGAGCCCACGGCAGGTCCGGAGCTCGAAGCTCTGGTCCCGGTCTGGTCCATGAGTTGGGCCCTTTAAAGGTCAATTGAGCTGTTAACTTGAATCACAAGGTGGAATAGGAACAGAGAATTTGGAGCTTTGGAGATGTAGACAGAATAATAATAAAGAGTTACTGATGTGTGAATGAAACAAAACACAAGTGCAGGTCTGTTTTTGAGGAGGAAACAACATTATAACAGGACTTTAAAGATAAAATACACTTAAGTATATGTAATAAAAGTAGGAGCTGTCAGGTGCAGGTGGTCAGGGTGGGCTTGACCGCTGCTCTCTGTCCCTGTCAGACGGGGTCACCTGTCCACACTGCTGCTCCTGTCGTGTGTGTAAAGTGCACTTTGAGTTTTCCACTGAGAGGAGTGTGGAGGTAATGTGACATTATGATCAGCCTCACTTATCACACACACACACACACAGATCTGACAGCACAACACACACACACACACCACAGCACACACACCTCAGCACACACACCACCGGACAGACACTAAAGCACACACACACACACACACACGCACACACACACACACACACACACGCACAGCACAGACACACACACACTGACACACACACACAGCACACACAGCTCAGCACACACACCACCGGACAGACACTAAAGCACACACACCACTGGACACACACTACAGCACACACACTACAACACACACACCACAGCACACACACTACAACACACACACCACAGCACACACACTACAGGATGGAGAGGAAGAGAAACAGAGAGGGGGGATCGGCAGAGAAAGAGGAGAGAGAGAGAGACAAAGAGAGAGAAAAGAACAGAGAGAGGCAGAGAGAAAGAAGACATAGAGTGAGATGAGAGAGTCAGAGAGAGAGTAGACAGACAGAAAAAGAAGAGAGACAGAACAGACAGAGTGAGATGGGAGAGAGACACAGAGAGAGTAGAGAGAAGAGACGGAAAAGAAGAGAGAGAGAGATGGGAGAGGGAGAGAGAGCAGAGAGAAGAGAGACAGAAAAAGAAGCAGAGAAGAGATAAGAAAGACAAAAAAGAGAGAGCCAGAGAGAGAAAGGAGAGAGAGAGTGAGATGGGACAGGGAATGAGAGATAGAGAGAGAGGAGAGTGAAGAGAGACAGAAACAGCAGAGAGAGAGAGAGGAAAGAGAGAAGAGATAGAGTGAGATGTGTGAGAGAGAAAGAGGAGGGATATTACGGCTGGTTTAATACTGTAATACTGTACAGTGTAGTGGAGCTGTATAGTTGACCTGGGTAAATGCTACAAGCTCCAGCTGACCCCAGTGAAGAAGAGAAGAGCAGCCAGGGGACTCTGGGTAATGTAGGCTAATTCAATTACTCCACACTCATTAAAATAGACTCTTTCTGAAGGGACTCTGTGAGCTTAAAGAGGCCTATGCTGTTTCACTTCATCATTACAGCGTTAAGAATCACCTCATCTCTGACCGTCGTGTTGCAGATAATTGTGCCACTTTAGAAATTTCTACATTATAACTTGTCTTAAAGCTCGTAAGAGAATTTGTGAACTATAGCACCTTTAAAAACCTAAAAAGGGAGGATACAGAACATATTGATGAGTTTCATGTTTATATTGTGTCTTGAATCCTCACCAGTGCAGCTCTGAGACTCCCAGGCCTGGTCCGGACACTGCTGGAGGTTCTCCGGTTCTTGGGCCAGGACGGCTCTGGACCGGACCTGGACCGAGCCGAACTCCACCGAGGCCTCCTTCACGCAGATACTGACACACGGACTCCAGTCTGACCACTCCATCAGGTAACACTCGCCTGGAACACACACACAGATAAACATGTGACTGGAGGACGGGGGAAAACGGTGAACAGGAAGTACTCCCAAAGACCCTGTTCAGACTAGCAGTAACGCTTTGCACAATTTGTTTTTATTTTTCTCTTTAAAATTTTGCATGTTTCTATACTCTTGATTTTATTGGAAAAGTACTTTGGCACTTTGGGAACCTAGAGTGTTGTAAATCTCTAGAAAAGGTAAAGGAAGACTTGACTCGAGTGTCTGGAAGCTGATTCCACTGACTGATGGTTTGAAAAGAAAAGGCAGACTGTGCAAAAACTGAACATCTTATCGGGATTGTGCAGTTTTATTTAGTAGTGGCAAGGGACGTAACAATATACAAATCTCACGGTACGATCTTATTACGATAAGCATCTGACAGTATGATCTTATTGTGGTATGCATGTCATTGTACTTATTATTACAATATGCGTCTCACGGTAAGATATTATTAAGATAAGTGTCTCAAGGTATGATATTATTACTATAAGCATCTCACTGTTACAACACTATTATGATAAGCATCTCACGGTACAATATTATTACAATATGCATCTCATAGTACTATATTATTCTGATTAGCATCTCATGGTATGATATTATTATGATAAGCATGTCACTGTTACAATGTTATCACGATAAGCATCTCAAGGTACAGTATTACAATAAGTATCTCACGGTACGACATTATTATGACATGAATCTCACGGTACAATCTTATTACAACATACATTGCACGGTATGATCTTATTACAGTAAGCATCTCATGGTACGATATTATTACGATAAGCATCTCACGGTACAGTATTATTATGATAATCATCACACTGTATGATATTATTACAATATGCATCTCAAAACACAATCTTTTTACAATATGCATCTCACGGTACAATATTATTACAGTAAGCATCTCAAGGTACGATATTATTATGATATGAATCGCACGGTACAATCTTATTACGATATACGTCTCACGGTATGATCTTATTACAGTAAGCATATCAAGCTATTACTACGATGTGCATCTCATGGTACAATCTTATAACAATATGCATTGCATGGTACGATATTATTACAATATGCATCTCAAAATACGTTCTTTTTATAATAATATACATCAGTACAATACTATTACGATATGCATCTCACGGTACAATATTATTACGATAACCGTCTCACATTATGATATTATTACGATACGCATCTCATGGTACGACCTCATTATGATAAGCATCTCACGGTACAATATTATTACGATAGGCATCACACGGTACGATGTTATTACGATAAGCATCTCACAGTATGATATTATTATTATATGAATCTCATGGTACAATCTTATTACAATATGCATCACACGGTATGATATTATTATAGTATGCATCTCAATATACGATCTTATTACAATATACATTTCACGGTACGATACTATTACGATATGCATCGCACGGTACAATATTTATTGCAATATTTTGAAGAGGCTAATAGAACTGTAGACAGGACACCTTTTTGCTTTTAAAATACCTTGACAAAACTTTGGTGTGAATCAATACTGTCATAATCCCAAGAATTAAAGTAAAAAACATATTTCTTCATGTTGTCTGCACTGAAATGAATCATGGGATATGTAGTTCATTGTGTTTATTAACTGTTGTCACTATAAAACCATACATTTAAGCAAAGGAACTTGTGATTCGATATATTGTGCCAGCCCACGATATTATTGTGAGACTTTTGACGATACTATATCACGATATTTAGTTAGCTGTGTCCATTTATATAAACAGTCTATGGTTCAGAACAAAGTTTAAAACACCATTTCACCGAACAACAAAAACTATGCAACTGGAATACAAGGAGAAAGGTTCAAAATGGAGACAAGGAGACGAAATGGTGGCAGCACTCCCCTGGACAAAATCAAACATGTCGAATTTTTCACAATCACAGGAGCACAAGGCAAAACGGTGAACTGGTAAGATTCTTCAGTAATACAGAAAGAAATGATGAAGGCAAGGACACACTGAGCACAGATAAACTCCCTTGATAAGACAGACTTAGAAAAATATCACTGAAGGACAAGGTAAATGGCAAACAGGAAGAAACCCCTGAAAACTGCTTTTCGCTGGAGTACAAGGCAAAATGGTGAACAGGTAACATGCCCGTAGATAAAGAGGGAGGAAAGAAACACAAAACTGGAGGACAGGAAAATTTTTTTTTACCAAAACTGTATTTAGCACTACAGAGGGGGAAGCAGGAGGACAGGGAGAAATGGTGCACAGGTAATTCTCTCAAGCAGAAAAGAGGCTAAACTGGAGGACCTGGAGAAATGGTGTAAAGTAAAGACTCCCCTGAACATAATAAAGAATATCTGAATGTAGAAAACCAGGAAAAAATACTGATAACTGGCCTAGTCCAATTTAAAATAATTTATGTATTTGTATGTGTGTGTGAGTGTGTGTTTGTGTGTGCTTGTTCTGCTATTGATATTTTGCAGTGACGTCATGCTGGGGGTGTTCCTCATGTATCTCTAATGGCGGAATTATATAACGGTTTTACTTCGTTTCACTTCGTAGAAGCCGTCTGACTTAGATTTCATTCCCTCGACGGTAGGCAGGTGCTTTTTTTTCTTTAACCAATCGCTGCTATTTGGTCGTGACGTATGTTATGCGTCGCTAACAGGACTAACTGGTATATTAAGCTTTTCCCAAATCTCGGTAAGAAGAAGGACAATAAAGTCTTTCCCCTTGATGAAATTCACCAAACATTCTCTTTATTTCGGCTTTAAATCCTCAATCTCGGGAATTGTTGACAACACTGAATGTCTGTCTCTTCGCTGATTGGCTGGTGCCTGAACTCGCACTTCCGGGGGGTTTTGCGAACTGTCTATTGTATTTTGATTCCTGACCTAGTTGCTGGAGAGAAATTAAATTGAGCAGAGGCACTAGGTGGCACCAGCCTGGCTAGACACAATGCACATGTCATGGAAATTGTTTTTCTTGCAATAATCAATTTCTAAAGCCTTGTGAGTTATGGAATAGAAAGCAGCTTTAATCTTTGTTGCAACAGATATGGTCGTGTGTCTTTTATTTATTTATTTTATTTTCTTCATTGTATTATCATTTTTAGCTTTATACATTTTAACACTTATTTTGAGCACTATTTATTGTTTTTAATTATGGTTTACTGTTTTTATTGTATTCATTTGTTTGTTCAGCATTTTGGAAACTGTCATGTTTATAAAATGTGCAATAGAAATATTGTGGCCAGAAACCACTAGCCTCCATGGGTCCTAAGAAAGTCTCTCTGAGTGTCCCCACTTTTCCTCCAATGAATGGATGGGCCACATGGTGAGGTTTGACCAGACAGTCATGAGTTGGTTTGGCCTCAAGATGAACATGTGGCATTAACAGAATAATCTTTATTCACGCTTACATCACAAACCAGGAAGACATTTGGAAACATGTGATGATGACTTCCGGTGTAGTTCCCGACACTGGGCTTGCCGACCGACTGTGATAAAACCCATTGAAGTAAATGTGATCAGTGACAAAATGAAGACTGGAGTTGTGTGTCAGTGGGGAAGTGATGAAAACTGATGTATGGTTGTAACTGTTGATAAACCGAACATAACAGAACACTACAATGATATGGAGATGAAGAAAACTGGACTAATTTCTCTTTTTTCCTAGATTTTGTCAGCCTTACTCTTGCAAACAGAGCCTGTCAGAAGTTGTCATCACATGTTGACAGATGTATTCCTGGTTTGAGACGTAAGCGTGAATAGAGCCTGTACAAAGTGTGGTGCATTTCAAGGGAGAAAGTTCAGAAAGAGAGTTGTTTGATCTGATTGTATCTAACTGTAAATACTACTGACATACCCGAGGAGATTAACAAACAAGATGGAACAAAAAGGTGTTACATTTTCAAAAAAAAGTTTTACAATCGTCTGAAAACTCAAGAAAAAATACAAAATTGTTTTAAACAGCACATATGCATGAGTCTGGTCAGTCTGAGTGTTCATGGTACCGTTTAGGTGAGAGTGACTAAGGATACATTCAGACTGCAGCCTGAAGTGACCCAAATCTGATTTTTTTTTACAACTATGCAACCTGTATCTGATCTTTTAATGACAGTCTGAACGACACAGATCTGATCTTTTCCAAATGTGACACAGGCATTTGGATATGTGCTCCTAAAACCCATACATATCAGATCTTTTGATATGCAACTTCAGTCTGAACGGCCAGGTCACACTCATCCCACCTACACGTCATAACAACACAGGTAACAAGAACCTGTTGCGAGCCAATACAGCCCAACGCCGATACGTTTGCTCACTGAAATAGGCCGCCAAAGACGCGAGAGTGGTACAAGTTGGCGCTCCCAAATGTACACAAACATTCTTCTCGTCATACGAAAATTGTGTATAAGCTCTGTGTGAGTGAAGCAGTGAAGCACATCGCAATCCCACCACTCTCGGCTGCGATTTTGCACCACACACACGTTCCTTTCTACGGACCTTGCTGCCACTGCCCCACAAAACGCCATGGTCAAAAACCTCGTCTTTCTTCTTCTCAATATCCTCCTTAAAACAAATAAGCTGTACATGTTCTGGCTCTGGTACGACAGCAACTTTAAAATCATCTGACGTCGTCTTGTCCTCCAAAGCTCATGCGGGATGCTTTTTGGGCCTTTAAAGTTCACACTGGAGATCACATACAAGTCACATTTAATTGGAAATTGTGAACAACCTCGCAAAAAAATTCCAAACTCAGCATTAAGCCCTGCAGTCTCAACTTAGTGTAACTGAAAAACTGTCAGCTTTGTGACTGTGATTTTCTGTGTGAGAGACTTGTGTAACAGCACAAATCACCTCACCTCTCACCTCTGTTCCAGCTACGTCAGTTCAGATTGTGTTAAAATAATGTGCAGATTAAAGTCTAATAAAGCTTCAGATCAAGCAGAGCCTACAGATAGCATCACACCCCTAGGGAACGTTGATGACTTGAGTTGCAAAGTATGAGCAGTCTTTACGCTTGTTGGTCTTAGTGTGAATGCTTGTACCGCTGTAGTGTGAATGTTTGTGTTGACCGTCTGTGGGGCACTCGGGGCTTGGCTGCAGATGCCCGCTCATTACCAGCAGGAGAGCGGGCAGAGTCCATGTGGCACTGTATGAAAGCCAGGATCCTGCACAAATCCACACGCAGATCCAAAATGCCCGCTGCAGCCCGCCTTGAGTCCAGTCCCGGTGAGCGGCTCCCTGCTCGTCCACGGTCCGTCCTGTGTGGGTGGCTCTTTAAACCCCACGTGCTTATGAGGAGATAGAGTCTGAGCCGGGCCCGGGTCCAGCTTTAGACCTGATTACATAATGTCAAGAAGTAAAATGAGCTGTATTAAGTGCTTTTACAAATTAATCTTTGGGGAAATACTCTAAATTTACTCATAAAAGGTGCACTGTGTAACTGTTCTGGTGGAGGCTCCATCAAATACTTTTCTCCATGGAAATGTTGTTGCTTTGTCTGGAATGTTTCACAGTATGATATTTATAAACCTTTCTACCTTTATCTCGACCAGACATATCAAACTCAGGCCCGGGGTCCAAATTTGTCCCACGATATAATTATATTTGGCCTGTGAGATGTATTAGAGCTGCCTGCCGTCTGCACAAACAGGCTATAGAAACATTATTTATTTTAAATTTTGAAATTATTTTATATTATGCTCGTTCTGGATTCAATGTTTAAGCAAAACTATTATTAAACATTTATTTTAATAAGAAAAAGTATCTTGAAAGAAGAGAAAACATGCAGATGTTGTTGAAATTTTACAATAAATATTTAGTTTGGCCCACGACTTAATCTCAGTTTTTAATTTTGGCCCTCTCTAAATTTGAGTTTGACACTCCTGATCTAGACCAAACCAGACCAAATTACAGTCAGATCTGTGGAGAGGCGACCCTGCTCACAGTCAGAGTGACAGTTTTTTAAATAAATGCAAATAAGTAAGTTTTTATTTCTATAGCATATATTTCACAAAGATACTTTACAGATGGTAGACTGACGAAATCGAGGCTGCCAATCTGCACCACTCACCAACACTCACACTCACACCACTTTCATACTAGGCAATGTGGGTGAAGTGTCTTGCCTAAGGACACAACAATAGTTTTTGTCACTGGCCCCACTGTGGCACCTGATTTTCCCAGTGGTCTCCAATCCAAGTGTTAACCAGAGCTTCTGAAATCAGACTTTAATAAGTCACTATGGCCAAACCAACAAACCAAGCAAACTAAATGTAAAAAGGTAGAGCTGTTTAATGTCATACTGTGGAACATTCCAGACAGAGCAATGACATATCAAGCAGGTAATGGACCCGCAACCAAAAAGTTACACAGTACACTGTTGAAGACACTGTATGTAGCTTGGGTTCTTATGGTTTTAATAAAGGAACTATATTTGCTGCACTTGAGTCTTAACCTGCAGGTAGAGGAGACATCCAAGTTTGTCTCATTCTCACTTTATGGACAGACGATGTGAAAGCTCAGAATTCTCTCACTGAGCTGTAGAGGCTGCATTAGCACTGACTCATGACTGGTGCAGGTGCTGGGGTTTAGTGACCATTCAGATCAGAGAGACATTTCAGAATCCGTGTATCATTTGCATATAAAACCAAAAATAAGAAAACGAAAAAAAAACATCAGTTTTCTTTATTATTTGTCTCTAAAACCAAAATGAAAAACAGATAATGATTCGTTTTTTTCAGTTATCGATTTTGTGTTTAAATGAAAAATGGAAAAAAAAAAACGGATAACGGATGTTTCCCGTTTACGTGACTTCAGTGACTGCGATGCTGGACTTTTGCGCTGCATACAGACTGAACCAGGACTGATCCAGGTCCGGGACCAAACCAGAACCAGACCGGGGCTAGACGGGGACCAGAGGGGACTGAGAGCGAGACCAGACTGGGACCAGACCAGGACCAGAGCAGGACTGAGACTGAGACCAGACTGAGACCAGACCGGGACCAGACCGGAGGCTCAGAGCCCACGGCAGGGCCGGAGCTCGAAGCTGAGGCTTGGACACCGCGGAGGCTCGGAGTCAAAGCTCGGACTGGTCTTGGATCTGGATCAGTCCTGGTTCAGTCCGTATGCAGCGCAAAAATCCGGCATCGCAGTCACGGAAGTCACGTAAACGGGATACGTCCGTTATCCGTTTTTTCCATTTTTCATTTAAACACAAAATCATAAACTGAAAAAACTAATCTTTATCTGTTTTTTCATTTTGGTTTTGGAGACAAATCATGAAGAAAACTGTTGTTATTTTCTTTTTCTTATTTTTGGTTTTATATTGAAAAACGAATGAACGAATGATACACAGATTTTTCAGGTTTAAACCATTTCAGCCATCTCATTCTCCTTGGATAATCACTGAGAACCAAAACACCAAATCATAACAGAAATAGCACAATCATGTCCAATGCTTTTGTTATCAGAATCAATCAGCCGTACATTTTGTATAAGCAGTTCTTAAGGTCACCAGGTCTGCTGTGTGTTGTCTACGTCTAATTAAAAAGCATTGGGCTGATAATCAGACAGGAAGTACGCGTTAGCAAGCAAGTGGTGTTACCATGACGACTGTAGAAAGTTGTGAAAAGTGCATGTAAAAGATTCTGAATCTCAGCAGGATTTGTGGTACGTCTGTAGCAAACTCAGTGGACTAACAAGATTTGAACAGGATCAGACAGAGAGAGAGACAGGGAGCGCAAAAGTTTAAAAAGACTTATTGTGCTTTAGATTGTTATATACACGACCGGTCAAAAGTTTTAGAACACCACACTTTTTCCACTTTTTAACTGTTTACTCTTGACCAAAACATATTCTAAACTTTTGACTGATGTGTGTGTCCACCTTTGGCAGATAGAACAGCTGAACTCACTCGTAGCTCGTTCTTTTTATAATAGAAATCAAATATTGTTCAGAAAGTTCTTCCCAAGTCTGTTGCAGAAGTTTCATAAATGTGTGGCACTTGTAGGTTGCTTCACTCTTCTGTCCAGTTCATCCCAAACCAGCTCGATGGGGTTTAAGTCTGGACACTGTGCTGCTGGACACTCCATGTTTTCAAGTTTACCATCTTGTTCTTTTTTCCTGAGGTAGTTTTGGCAGAGCTTAGACTTATGTTTTGTATCTTTTATCTTTTTATTTTAACCTCTGTCTGTTCAGTTTTTACCTTTGGGTTCGGTCAAGTGGTAATGGAGGGAAACAGGGTCAGATTTTTGACATTCAAATGTCTCTTATTCAGAAACTAGAGGAACTATTGAAATAAGTAAAGTATCAGAATGTAGGAAAGAGTTACACTCCAACAGGGTCAAGTTAAACCTGTGATATTCTTTCAAGTTGTTGACAAAAAAAAAAAAACTCATGTCGGTAACGGAGGGAATGAAATATGCAGCACTTTTTGGGCAATAAATCCAAACAGTGATAACTCTTGGTTCTCACTTCCATATCCTTAACAAACTGGTTTGAATATTTGCTTCATATAGTTTTCTACCATATGGTACAAGATTAGGTTGAAAAACCTCTTACTTTTTGACTCATGAGATTTTTTAATTAAAAAAGGTCATGGTAACGGAGGGAAAATTGTGCAAACAAGTAGAAGGTGCAGGATTTTACATCATTTGTCGCTTTTTTCTTCTGAAAACTTTAATATTACTTCAAAATGAAAGGAAACTATTTCTATAAAATATGTCAGTCCTTCCAAGCAAATTTTTATCATTTTAAATACTTTTTTTTTTTTTTTAAATCCTGTACCTTCATCAACAGTTCAAAGATGGAATAACACAAGATATGATGAAATACATCCATTTATTTACATGATTTGCAGGTCTTTGAAATTTGGGAAATAATTTTTGTTCCATGTTTCATACATGGTCTGTTTAAAACCTATGGAACTTTAGAACCAAAAATGGTACAGAAAAAAGGTCAACAGTTTCATAAACTAGAGTACATATGTATCTGTTCAATACATTTTTATATCAGATGCATTAACTTGAATTTTTGGCCTTGCTGTTTACTTCTGCTTGACCGAGCCCCTTTGTAACATTTCAAGCTCTTCATTGGACTTGCACGACTTGAACTACAATAAATAACTGGAAAAATGAGGGTTTTCTAAAACTTTTGACTGGTAGTGTATGTTATCTATGACACCCCTGGATCATTATGTTATAGTTTGGACACTTTAAATCGCAATATTCATCTAAAACGACTTAAAGAAAGAATAGTGCACTGACGTATACAATAGAAAACTGCAGAGCCCATCAGTGGATATGTGCAGATCACAGCGAGTAGTGATTAAAGTGATTAAAGCTCACTCATACATGCACGAGTCGTTCCAGATACAACTTCAGAGGGTCAGTGAGAAGAGGAGCTACTCTAACATCTTTAAAAGCTCTGAAAAGTCCATTTTACATCAACATCTTCATCCTGCTTTAATTTAACACACGTCTTTCAGTGTTGTACAAAACCCATTAGAAGATCCATTAGGATCAGAACACAGAGACTCTTCAGCAACACTCGATGGTAAAATGTGTCCCCAACTCTGAACTGTACACTGACACAACCTGAAGGACACACACACACACACACACACACACACACACAGACACACACACACACACACACACACACACACACAGACAACACACACACACACACACACACACACACACACACACACACAGACACAACACAGAACACTTTCATTTTACCACGGGAGGAAGGCGAGGAGAGAGAGAGAGAGAGGAAGTGAGAGAGAGAGAGAAGGAGTGAGAGAGGTAGATGGAGAGAGAGGAAACGAGGGAGATGGAGAGAGGAAGAGAGGGACAGAGGGAGATGGAGAGAGAGGAAGAGAGTGAGATGGACAGAGAGGGAGAGGTAGATGGAGAGAGAGGAAATGAGGGAGATGGAGGTAGGAAGAGAGGGAGAGAGAGAACACGAGGTAGATGGAGAAAGAAGAAGAAAGGGAGAGAGTGAGATGGAGAGAGAGGAAGAGAGGGAGATGGAGAAAGAGGAAGGGAGTGAGGTGGAGAGAGAGGAAGAGAGGGAAATGGAGAGAGAAAAAGAGGGAGAGAGAGAGAACACGAGGTAGATGGAGAAAAAGGAATAAAGGGAGAGAGTGAGATGGAGAGAGAGGAAGAGAGGGAGAGAGAGAGGAGAGAGTGACATGAGAGAGAGGAAGAGAGTGACATGAGAGAGAGGAAGAGGGAGGGGGAGAGAGGGGGGAAAGAGAGATAAGGAGAGTGAGAGAGGGAAGAAGGGGGGAGAGATAAAGGGAGAGAGAGAGAGAGGAGAGAGAAAGGAAAGAGGAAGAGAGAGTGAGAGACAGAGGGAAGAAATACAGATAGATAGATAGATAGATAGATAGATAGATATGGATATGGATATATGGATAGAGAGATGGGTGAAAAAGGCAGAGAGAGAGAGAGAGAGGATGGAGCGATAGAAAGAGGGAGAGAGGGAGGAAAAAAGTGGGAGAGGGGGAGGAAGAGGGAAAAAGAGAGTGAGAGAGAGGGGGAATATACTAGTATATAGAGAGGGGGGATAGAGAGATGGAGAGATAAAGGGAGAAAGAAGAAAAGAGAAAGAGGGAGAGAGAGGGAAGACAGAAATGAAGGAGAGAGAAAAAGAGAGGGGCAGGACAGGGAGGAGGGGGGAGAAAGGGAGTGGATAGGGAAAGAGGGAGGTGAAAAAGAGAGAAAGGAAAGAGGGAGGACAGAGGGAGGGAGAAACGACAGAGGGGAGGTAGAGAGGGACAGTTGGGGTGAGTAGAGTGACAGTAATAAAGTAGAGAGGATGAGAGTTCATAAATCCAGATGTGTTTGTTTAATATCTCTCCTCTTTGACTTTGCATAAAACTCCTCACAACATCAATCACCTGAACACACACACGCACACACACACACACACACACACACACACACACACACACACACACACACCACACACACACACGCACACACACACACTGCTGCGGGTCCCGGTGCTTCCGTCTGGACCTTTGAGCCGGGACACTGCAGATGGGCGAACAGTGCGAAAAAGAACACACGAATTTTAGATCACAGTCTGGATTTTGCAGTTCATTTAGTTCATGTAGACCAGGGGTGTTCAATACGTCGATCTACCAGTCGATCGCCAAGGTCGTGTGGGTAGATCGCCGTGTCTCATCTTGGACTCGCGTTTGGACTCGGTCTTGTCTCTCACTCAAGGTCTGACACTCAACAAGTGCGATCATATTTCATTACGGCCGCTGCTGTTGGTAATAAACTTGTAGCGGGTGCAGGAGCGTGTGGGGCGTCTCAGTGCAGCCTGTGCGCTCATTTGAAACCCGCGGAGACTCTACGGCACATCACAAACACACACGCTCCCTATGCACGGCTCGTCTGCGACAGCGTGTGCCCTCGTGTACCAGCGTGCATCACAGGGCAGGTTCAACTTCCTAAACATCCTACCTGTCCATCTGCCTCACGTCAGCACGCCGCCCCTCGCATTTTCACGCTCTCGCTCCTTCCTGCGTACAGCGAACACAAGCCCCTCCCACAGTGCGGCTGATTAGAAGAGCAAGACCAAACGTGAAGCAAAACCCAGTCTAAATTTGTGTTCCAGTGTTGGCACAAAGCAGGTCTACAGCATAGAGCAGATCTACAGAACAGACCTACTGCCACATTTGGCTGAAGTTTGTCTAACAAAAGTGACAAATGCATCTGTGTTTGTCACGATGTGCGTTTGGTTTGGTAAATGTGCAGAGGCTGGTAAATATCACTGCAAAACCAGAAAAGAATGAAACTCCAATTTGGAACTTTAAAAAACAGGTTTAAAAATCTTACCTACTTCCTTCATTTATTTCACAGTTTTGTGTAAAGTGCCAGAGGAAGTTCTCTTAAAGAAGAGGTTCTCAAACTGTGGGTGAGGGTCCAAAAAAGGGGCACAGAGTGTTTCAGTGCAGTTTGCTTGGCTTTGTATTAGGTAGATCATTATGACTTGGTCATTTTGTAAGTAGCTCTCATGCTGGAAAAGTGTGAGCTCCCCTGATGTACACTCTTTACTCTCTTTACATGATCCATAAGAGGCTAGTCGAGTCATCTGCTGCTTCTAAGAGTCCACGCTTCACTGTGATTGGTTACACCCGCCTGTCACTCTCACTGTGTTGCCAGGAAAACCGGATAACCAAACTGGGATTCTCAAAAATCCCCCAAAACAAGCTGAAACTGCACAGGGGAAGTAACAACCAGCAAATACTTATGCTGTTCATAGACTAATATCCACCTCGTTCCAAATAGGAATGTGCCAGTTTTCAGCTCCATCGACTCCGGCTCAAATTCATTTTCTATTTATTATTTCAGTATTTTGTTTGTAACTCAAGATTAATAACAGACAAATCTAGCGTGACAAGATTTTCAATATCAAAAACTGGGACACCCCTGAGGTCTGTGTACCATTCGTTCTTTGAATTTCAATTAAGAATGAAAAACAATAAAATGGGAAAACAGTTTGTTATTTCATTTTTCTGTTTTAGTGTCAAACAAAAAAGCTGTTTTCGACCTCTGTATCTAATATTTAATTTGAAGTTTATTTTAAATAACACCAATCAAAAAACAGTCTCTGTGCTTATTTTAATTTTGATCTTTTATTCTCTCTGGTTTATTTGTTCTGCTGTTAGCGTGCCTTGTGTGAATTCAGTGACAACCATGGATCTATAATATAAAATATTTTTTATTATAGTTCTATGGCAGTGATACTTTTTTTTTTTTAACAAGAGCCACATTGGAAGAGCAAAATCAAGAGGAGAGCCACTTTTACCCAACATACTCCAACATACAAGTCACCTTTGCAAATGTGCATTTCTACAGATAAACTGTACATCCCATAAAAAAGAAACAGCTGATATATTTTCAATTAAAACCAGATTTAACTTAATACCAGGATGAGCAGAAGCTTCATGTTCATTAACATTTTTATATTAAAATGATCATCATTATTATTACTATTAGTAATCTGCATAAATAAACTCTAGAGCCACATCAGCCCGTTTGACATTATCATGTGTTTAATGCAGCTTTGACACATTTGTTTATGTTTTACTGACACTAAACTTAAAACTACATGACTCATTTGCATAAACTATAAGCTCTGAAAAAAACAACAACATCTCTTTTCTTGTGTGCTGATGCGGTTCAGCTTCTGTCGGACTAAAGGACATGACTCAATGGAATATGAGTGTTCTCTCTGTGACAGAGGGATGTTGATGATGATGGTGAGTGTGTGATGTGTGTGTGTCGCGTTGGAGATGGTTCATGTTTTCAGAGATCAGACATGTGCAGGTCATACAAGTGCAGATTGTACGTGTCCAGGTTTAGCGCAGCTCTTTATTTAACACTAATTTCACTCACTTTATTTATGTTGGTCACTTTTTTATGTTGGTCACTTTGTTTATGTCGGCCACTTTATTTATGTTGGCCACTTCATGTTGGTCACTTTATTCATGTTGGTCACTTTGTTTATGTTGGTCACTTTATTCATGTTGGTCACTTTATTTATCTTGGCCATTTTATTTATCTTGGCCATTTTATTTATGTTGGTCATTTTATTTATGTTGGTCACTTTGTTTATCTTGTTGGCCACTTTATTTATGTTGGTCACTTTATTTATGTTGGTCACTTTATTTATGTTGGCCACTTTATTTTGATGATGTTAATCAAGAGCATGTTCTACTTTTTTAAATGTGGCTCAGACAGCGGGTTGGGTATAATACTTTCAAATATTTTTTTTGGTCGGAGTTACAGGTGGGTTAGTTGAAAGCGTTGGTCGGGTTCAGGTCGTTTATACATGGACCTGTGCATCACTGGTTGCAGGTGTCACGGCGCCATCTTTAGGAAGCACCATTAATTAAGCCTTGATTAACTGAGCCTTGAATTAAGCCTTAAGACTTTACTATGTTTATCTAGCCGCATGTGGCTCATGAGCCGCGCACTGAGTATCCCTGTTCTATGGTGTCAACTGAACAAAGAGTTTATTTGTTTCTCCTCATGGAGTTTAACAATGACTTTTTAAGATGTGAAATAAACACATTGCTATAAAAGAAGACAACATGTTTATCCACAAAATTGGAACAATTTTTCAGGTAAGTCCTTGTAGCAGCAGAACTTTCCGGGCAATAAACCAGAGAGAATAAAAATATAAAAATTTAAATAGGCACCGATTGGTGTTATTTAAAATAAACTTTAAATTAAATATTGGAAAAAGAGGTTTGTTTGACATTAAATGCAAAAAAAAAAGAACTGTTTTCCCATTTTATTGTTGATTGTTCTTAACTCAAAATTCAAAAGAATGAATGGAACACGGACCCCCTGGTTTGTAGTGGTTGGTAATAATAACATTGTGAAATAAGTGTGTAATTTAAGAAAACTGTTCTGCACTCAGCCCATTCCTGACTAACATGTGAGTCAATATAGTCACATTTACTTTGTGTTTTTGTCATTTTTAAGCAGCTTTTCTCTATTTTACCAAAACAAATGACAATTCATGCCTCTCTTTACTGTTGGCAGTGTTCAAATTGATCAAAAATAGAGACTCCTGGGACATTTCTTGTATAAAACTGGGGCAAATCACTGGTTTTGGATAAATCTGCTGGGACAGGAGACACAGGACTGAAAACTGGGAAAATAAGGGTGTCTGGTCACCCTAGACAAATTGCGTGTCTTCTTTTGCCAAGGTCACTCCCGCAATTGCAATGTGCAATTTTTGGGGGGGATTTCGCACCAATGACCACAGACCATTGAAAATAACACAACGCCATCTTTGGTTCATGTTCAGGATCTTGTAATACTCCCATGGGGTGACGTCACACTCCCTTAGTCCACTTTTTATATAGTTTATGCTGTTTATAGCTCTGTTAAAGTGGAAGCTCAGGTACGGAAGCTGAGAGGGGTCACAACAAAGGCTGCAACAAATACAAATGCGACAACACAACAAAAAGCCACAACAAACCAAAAAAAAAAGCCACAACACACAACAAAAAGCCACAATGGAAATGACCGCGGGACTCTATTTTAATGCAAGCACTGCAACAAATACAAACGCCACAACACAAACGCAAATGCCGCAACACATTAAAAAACGACATCAAAAGCACAAACAAAAAGCAACAAAACAACACATTAAAAACCACAACACATCAAAAAGACAAACGGAAGTGACCGTGGACTCTAAAAAGATCAAGCGGCAAGCTCTGCATTCCTCTCTAACAATATCACGTACACTAACAGCTTTGTCAGATATCTCCCACAATTCCTTTCACGCTGACGGGTGTGTTTTCACTTTGGCGTCAGTAACAGAGAGATCCACACATTTGGATCTGCTGCTGGATCAATGCACACCACATTAGCCTGACCTGCCCCTCCTCTGTGGCTCTGTCTGCTCTCTGTAAGCACACAAAAACACACACACACTATCGATTGTCTCACACACTCACTATCGAATGGAATTGATATGTGTGTGTCTACTTAAAACTTAGACCTGAAACTACAGGTGCACAGAAATGAGGAAAGGTTCACTGCGTGGAATCGAGCTTCTCAACATTTGTGGATTTTGAAATGGTCTTTGTCTTGCCAAAAACAAAAACACAATACAGAAATTTGGGTCTGGAAGCGTGTCCTGTTATCCCGTTTTCGCGATTTCAGATGGGCGTGATTGACAGGCAGATGAACCAATCACAGACGCACAAGGCCCCTTTGTGCCAAAACAAACAAAAGGCCCGAGGAGCCCGAGAGTAGCTTCCACAGAGACTATGACTTTCTTCATTAAGACCAAAATAACTATAAATAAACTAAATGGTGTTAGTTTGACTTTGTTTTGGTACTTTTAGACCCAGAATTGTGAATCTCTACTGAACTAAATATAAAAAGAGCTGTTAACTTGAAAACTACGGCTTCATGACATCACAAGAGCTGTTTTCAGGACGGCCAGAACGGTGCCGGTGCCGGTTCCTGCACCACTTACACAGGAAACCAAAGTTCTTATCGGTGAACGACCCACGATCATTCCATTTAAGTGAACCTGTGATGTGTCATCGACAGAGGGTGTGGATTTATACGAAAGTGGATGTCACAGCAAGAAAAACAGCAATCATGGATCGCACCATCGACTCCAGCGAGCATTTGTACTCATACAATTATTTATCTGCGCCGAGTTCTGCTACAACAACTGCTGTGGAGAAGATGGCAGCGATGCCCGATGGAACCTTACCAGGCCAACACGGATATAGCAAATATCTGATTTCCTTCGCTGACCACTGCATATCGTCTTCTCACTTTTCTTCACCATATTCCACACACAAGTTTTCTTTGTTTCTTTATTTTACCACGTGTGACCCCAATGAACCTGCTGACGTCTACTGTGTCATCACGATTTGCTTGGAAAAAACAAGTTTTACTTTAGTTCCCCAAGTTTTCGGTTCCCCAACGCTCTGGTTTTTGGCATGAACATGTCAGTCGGTTCGAGATTAGGTGTGGGAATTGGCATGGCTCTCTGTCGGCCTGAAAACACTAAAGATGGAACAGAGCATTATGAGATTTGGACATGCAGACAGAGTAATAATAAAGGATTACTCAAACGTGTGAATGAAACAAAACAAAACAACTCCAGGTCTGTTTTTGAGGAGGTAACAGCATTAGAACATGACTTAAAGCTCGCAATTAAAATTTTTGTGTAATATAGGACCTTTAAGACCAAAATAACAATTTATATAGGCGAGTTTCATTGTTGACAAAAGTGCGTGTTGCATGCTGGGAATTATTTTGGTCGGCGGCAATAAACACTAATTCAACATGATGGACGGAGCGAGAAAGCACGTAAAGGGTATTGATCCCGGTTATTTTTCCACTCTAACGGCAGAGGACCCAAGACCATTTGACCAGAAATTGGTCATAAACATCGATGGACGACACATCACCCTTTTCAACCCCGACAAAAGATGGACCAAACCAAATTTCTGGTCAGAATCACCAACTACCTGGACAAATATTCACTTTGGCGATATCCACAATGACTTGGTGGAAACTCCTGGGCCATTCACAGCAGAAAAGATGAAAACCTCCAAGAGTCTCGATGTGTTGTTGAACTTGTTGGAGTCCACGGTTTGTTAGGATCTTCTACGTTTGCTCTGTGGATGTTTGAAAGCCATTTAATTCGCCGTTAGTGGTTCTTTTCACTTGGAATACAAAAAAGACATTTTCCTTCCGTGCTTCTATTTGTGCATCTGATAATGCAGCAGGAATTTACCATTATCAGGGATAAAAACGCGAGGTTACGCACTGTGTTTGACGCTACCGTGTTTCTTGCCTCCGACCAAAATATTTCCCAGCATGCAACGCGGGCTTTTAATAACAATGACGTCAGCTGAAACTCGCCTATAGTGCAGATAACTATTCAGTCCTTGTGATCTTAGCCTATGTTATCAAAGGTATAATAATCCCTACAATGGAAGCATATCAAGACTGGACTCAACTAGCCTGGACAACACAGTGTCAGAAGCAGCTCACATTTAATCAAAATCAATAATGGAAGGGTCAAACACCTTTTAAAAGAAGTTATATACTGTATTTTGTATTGAATGGCATGAGAATTTTGGAGAGGAGATGTCTCCTGCATTTGAAAAACACATGATACAAATTAGCATCTGTACGGGGTTTGTCACGCTCTACGGGCCCACGCCAGACCCTTCTCTGTTTGAAGAGGACATAGGGGGGACTGGCGGACATCAGATCCAAAGAGGTCATGAAGACATCCATTACATTAGGCCCATCGAGCCTGTCATTCCCCAATTTGCGTCAGAGCCGAATTTGTGGTAGCTTGACTTTATTTTCATTATTTTATTTGCCAGGAACAGGTACAAATTGGATCTGTCAGTTGAAACCTCAGCTGCCATTCATTTAAGTTAAAAGTACACTGAGTAACTTTTCTGGTGGAAGGTCCGTCATATTCTTTTCCACATGGAGACGTCATTCCTTTGTCTGGAATGTTTCACAGTATAGCATTAAACCTTTCTATCTTCACTGAGACCAAACCAGACCAAGATACAGGTCAGATCTGTGGAGAGGCGACCCTGCTCACAGTCAGAATGTTGTTTTTCTAGGTATTTTTGAGCTACAAATCCACCTGTAGTTGAAAAAAAATGTAAAGTTGAGCTGTTTAATGTCATTGTCACGAGCCTCGGCCATTTAGAATTCGTTACTAGTGCTCCCGTTCTTCTCTATTTGCTTTTGTGTGTATATGATGCGATTGCTCCATGAGCCCTGAACCCGCGAGAGCACCAGACGCCGGACGGAGGCTGGCGTCAAATCGCGTCGCAGATTGGCCGGTCACCCCTCCGCCCCCACCAATCCTCGGATGCTCGGGGCGGCTGGATCCCTGCGGCCAGCTCGCCCTTTTCTTTGATTTTTAATAGTCTCATTTTGTTTTTTGTTATATGGCCGGCTGTTGCCTCTGTTAGTTCGTTGAGACACCTTTGGTTCACAGTACAACTTTAGTTAGATTTTGTTACGTTGTACTTAGTTAGGGCTCCTTAGTTTAGTAGATTATTTAGTTTAAATCCTTTTTATTTTCTCCCCAGATTTGTGTTTTTCTTTCCCTTTTCCTGCACTGTAAATAATAAATGCACATTTTTTAGTCATATTGTGGAACATTCCAAGCAGAGTAATGACATTTCCATAGATATAAGAAGGTGACGGACCCCCAACGGAACCGAAAAACAGCTTTAAATAGAGTTTGCAAAGAAAACACTGGTAAAATCCCGTATTGCCGTAATCACAAAAGACATTCAAAAGCTGGCCTCCTTGCTTCTCGAGTTTTTTAGCAGTTAAATATGTGTTTGTAGTTTGTCCGTGTATGTGGTAGGTGTTATCTTGAGAACTACACAACTCCATGTATGTTTTTAATGAGGTAACAACATCATGACATGTCTTAAAGCCCTCAATGGTGTAAAAGTGACGCGCGAACAAACGTATCCCGCGGTTCTTCCAAAAAGAGAAGCCCAAAGTTAGAATAAAAAAGCAGACTTGACAGCTGTGGTGGTGCTTTAGCGCTTTACCTGGACAGGGCAGAGTACAGGGCTCCTTCAGGCTGATCCTCGCGTCTCCGTCCACCTCCAGCTCCAGCCCGCTGCACAGCTCCTCCTCCACCTGCGCCCCGGGGTCCTCCACAGAGCCGTCCGACACCCAGCAGGTGAGGTTACGGAAACGCAGGCCAGCTCCACACACCACGCTCTGTAAGAAGGAGAGGAGAGGTCAGAGATCAGAGGTCAGGGGAGAATTTTACTGGTTAAAGTGGGACTAAACACCTAAACTCCTAAGCCCACTAAAGTTGCCAAAATGGAACAGTAGTACAAAAAAATCTAAACAAAAATCAAAACTACCAAAAAAAAAAAAAATAATAATAATAATAATAAAATAAATAAATAAATCTATCAAAAAATAAATAAAGAAATAAAATAAAATAGATAAATAAATAAATAAAAATAAAATAAATAAAATAAAAATAAATAAATAAATAAAAATTAGAAGAAAAAAAAATCTGACAAAAAGTATAGTTCCTATTAAAATCCCATACATACACATTTTAGTAGTGGATTTTGTGCTTAGTAAAAACAAACGAGTTGACAGTGGACTTTAGGAAGAACAGCTGCTCACCGCCCCCCCTCTACATCATGGGCACAGAAGTTGAATTTGGAAATACTTGGGTTTGCACGTCACTGACAGTCGAACCTGGTCCACTAATGCAGCCAACATTGTAAATGAAGACCCACCAACGCCTGGACTTTTTGAGGAGACTCTTGGCTGCTGGACTAGGCCAAAGAAGCCCAAAGCCCTCATTTCGTTTTATAAATGTGGGGTGGAGAGTGTGCTGACCCAGTCCATCGCAGCGTGGTATGGTCACCGCTCAGCCCACGACAGGAAGGCTCTACAGCGTGTGGTCAGAGCGGCAGAGAAGATCACTTGATGTGACTTTACACCCATCAGTCACATTTATAAGGAGCGCTGCAGGAGATGGGCCTCCAGG
Organism: Boleophthalmus pectinirostris; assembly: GCF_026225935.1. Classification (NCBI taxonomy): domain Eukaryota; kingdom Metazoa; phylum Chordata; class Actinopteri; order Gobiiformes; family Gobiidae; genus Boleophthalmus; species Boleophthalmus pectinirostris. The sequence goes on along the minus strand of NW_026571447.1, from coordinate 5,079,790 downwards.
ATCATGGGCGACCCCTCCCACCACCTGCTTGTCCCTCTGCCCTCTGGAACGAGACTGAGGAGCATCAAAGCCACAACATATGGGCTGAGGTCCAGCTTTTTTTCCTGAGGCTGTCAGACTTTTGAACGGTGCACACCGACTCGTGCACGCTGCCTCTCTATCTCTCCACATGTTCCACTTGTACTTGTCTGTTGGATCTGCTAAATGCTCTTGATGTACTTTTTAATATTGCTTATTTATTATCGTTTTTATCTCTCTATTTATGTCTGATTTATTTATGCTTTTTCAAAATATAAAAGACAAATTACATAAAGATATAATATATATATATATATAATATTATATATATATATGTATAATATTCAAGGGAAGTATACAATGTTAATAGTTCACAGTGTACACACCTTTAAAGAAAAGGAAAAGAAAGAGAGAGAAAAAAAAGACAAAACACGGAATATGTGCTACTAAAGCATTTAACCCTCTCAGGCTCAAATTAAGTTTTAGTAACAGGAAAAAACTGATATTTGGGGAAAATTATCATATGATCCTCACTTTTTTTTTTGAGAGACCTTCACATCCAGTGTGTTCTGGGATGTTGCAGATTTGCAGCATTGGTCCGGTGTGGTAAATTAACACTGAAGACTGAAAATGATATGAACGCACTAACTTTATGTGTTTACCACTTTTCATAACAATGAAAACATAAAGCACAGTGTAACAGCTTTACAGTGGCAGAACAACATCACTTTTTCGTGTGGTGCTCCAAGAAAATTTTTTTATCCTTTATAAAGCACAAAAATACTTATATGCGTGTAGCCGTTCTCGCACAGTCTGCATTGTCCACATTTATCAGGGAAAACAGGCTCCTGAGTAAAAAAGGCTCATAAAATATGGATGTGGAGTAAGTAGGTAATTGGCATTTAGCTGTTGCAAATCTGCAACACCTGCCTGGAGAGGGTTAACATAGATATATCAACCTCTCGATACCCATGTATACATGTGATAAGACTACACAGCTCATGGGGTCACCTCCAATGTCAGAGACATGACATGATCAATAAAAGGTAACCAGGCTTCAGTAAATTTAGAGCCAGAGCCTTTGAGAGTGTCTTATTTTTTTCAGTTTCATAAATGAGAGGGCATCTTTTATCCACTGGGAGTGGGTGGGTGGGTGAGGATCTTTCCAGTGTATTAGGACCAACAGTGTAAGAAAAGCTACCAGGTCAACAAAACAGGGTGACAAGGAGTGATCGACTGGAAGAATCCCAAAGAGAGCGGTCAATGGGGACCTAACCCTAACCCTAACTCTAGCATTGCAAACAACTGACACAAACTCAAAAATAGTGTCCCAATATGTAGATAATGCAGGACAGGTTAGAAACATGTGAGTGAGATGAGCTGGGCTGATTTGCATTTTTCCACAGTTAGGATCAGTACCTGGGAAGATTCGGGCAAGCTTACTCTTTGACCAGTGCATGTTTTTATCTCTCTTGATCACTGGGCCTCGAGGAACACGTTTCGTTCTGTCACATGTTTCTCTCGCATGTTTGAATGACAAATAAAGAACCTTGAACCTCGATTAGACATGGCCAAATTGTTTGTTATAATTTGCTGTTTTGATTCTCAGATCAGCCTTTCAGATTCATGCAGCTAAAACCTAGAACAGTCTTCCTGAAGATGTGAGACAGGCCTCTGACTCTGTTTAAATCCAGATTCAAAACAGTTCTGTTAAGCTGCGTTTGACTGAAAGGTTTTCATTCTGCACTCTTCTCTCTCATTTAATGTCTCTCTTTTTAATTGAATCATGATTATTTATGTTTGGATTTGTTTGTATTGTGATTTTAATGTATTTCTTATTCTGTAAAGCACTTTGAATGACTTGAAAGCTTTGTGTACGGATTGTGCTGTACAAATAAACTTGTCTTGTCTTGCATTATAATTGAAAGCAGATAATCAGAAAGCAGAATCAGCCTCACACGACGCTCTCATTTGTGTTCCCAGTTTCAGTTCCGAAATCCAGGTGGTTTAAACCTAAAATGCCTCTCTGATCTGAATGGTCACTGCCTAAACCCCGGCACCTGCAGACAGCCATGAGTCAGAGCTAGTGCAGCGTCTGCAGCTCAGGGAGGGAATTCTGGAGGTTCTGAGCGTCACATGAGGCCTGAACATAAACGGAGAATGAGACACACATGGATGTGTCTTTATCTGCAGGTTAAAGCTGTGGGAACACAGGTTCAGCTCTGATTGTAGTAATCTTTTTAAAACCTGTAAGAGCACAGGCTACATACAGTGTCTTTAACGACCTAGCTCAGTTAGGCCCAATCTCGTGAGAAGAGACTCGTGTTGTCACGATACTAACATTTCTAACTTGATTTCAATGCTAAGGAACAGAGGTGGGATGTGGGAAGTCATTTTTCAAGTCTCAAGTAAGTCTCAAATCTTTGACCTCAAGTCTGAGTCAAGTCCCAAGTCAAATACAGGCAGGTCTAAGTCGAGTCTCAAGTCACTGGCCCATAAGTCCAAGTCAAGTCCAAGTCGTCTGCTTTAAGCCTCAAGTCATTTCAAGTCTTTAAACCAAAGTAACAAATACAACTTAGATTTTTTCAGTTTATAGAATTTTAAACTAAATTGTACTTTATTGTATTTTTATAAGTATTTATATAAGAGTATTTATATAAATGTCTTGTCAAGATTTTAGTGTGAATCATTACGGTCAGAAAGAAATAATTCAGATTTAAAATGCTTAATAACAGTTATTTTGTCATGAAAAATCATGTTCTCTGTAGTTGTACTGTATATTACTGTATTGTACTGTATATTACTGTAGTACATTTGAGGATACCATATCACAGTACTTCAGTTACATCCAAAGTAACAAACAGAGAAGTGGGAGGGACATGTTCCACTTTGTGTGTGTACAATTAAGCATTGCATTTATCAACTGTAAAGAGAAAAGTATTTTCTAAAAACATATTTTTTTAGGAGAAGCATTAAGTCTTCTTAAGTCACAGGCCTCAAGTCTGAGTCAAATCCCAAGTCTCAAGTCCTAAAAACTGTGACTCAAGTCTGACTCGAGTCCAAGTCACGACTCACAAGTCCCACATCTGCTAAAGAATAAACTCAATACCAGTTCTGATACCACAATAATACGATAAAAACACTCTTTCTTTAGACAATAGAATGTGATTTTCTACATTTCTACATTAAATCATAGTATTTTCTTTTCTGTTACCATGTGATTTTATATGTATGTCCAGGTAGGTGTCATAGTGCTCCATGGGTGTATACTAGTCTATGTGCTCTTATACTTCTGATACAGCTCAAGATCATTCTAATTTCTGTCCAGTGAATCTGCTTTTCCGTACTTTTTACAACCCTACCCCAAAATACATCATCATTAATAAATCCTCAATCTCCAATTACTTCATTTTGTCTTCAAAGTGCCATTCCAATACCGTAAAAAAAACATAATATACAAAGTCCACAACTGCAAACTTTGATTACTTCAAAGTCATCACATAAAAAGTCCATCGGTTCAGCCACTCATTACAATTTGATTTTCACTGCATGGAAGAACATTTAATTTTAAGACCAGCCTACTTTTATTGATTTAGAAAAGTGGCTGAGTGTGCGTGTCAGGGCAGATCTGGGTAATCTCCGGAGAGTGGACAATCAGATAAGCAGCAAAGTGAATAATAATAAATGATGAATGAAGGGACAAGTTTGGCAAAGTTCAAGCTGATTCCATTACACCAGAATAGCTCCTGTAGATAGATGTTGAGTCGCTCGACAAAGTTTCAAGGTCCTGTGTTACGCAAAATGAACTCTTGTGAGATTTAAGCCGTTTTAGAATGTTTTACCTCATTAAAAACATACACTGAGTTGAGTTTTGTTTCATTCACATGTTTGAGTGATCCTTGATTGCCGTATTTTTCAGACTATAAGTGGCACTTTTTTTCATGGATTGGGTGTTTCCGCTGCGACATAGGCTACGTTCACACTGCAGGGCTTAATTAACGCTTAACGCTTAATTCCGTTTTTTTTGTGAAATCTGATGTTTTTGCGAGGTCGTTCACATTTCCAATTAAATGCGACTTGTATGTGACTCCAGTTTGAACAGTAAACGGTCCAAAAGTGTCCCGCATGCGCAGTGGAGACACGACGACGTCAACCGCAGCGAGCGTGCTCTGTGTTTAAGTTGTCCAAACATTGAGCACCTGGAGATTTTAAAGTTCCTCTCGTACCGGAGCCAGAACATGAACAACTTACTTGTTTTAAGGAGGAGACTGAGAAGGAGAAGGACGAGGTTTTTGGCCGTGGTGTTTTGTGGGCAGCGGCAGCGACGTCCGTTGAAAGGAACGTGTGGATGTGGAGACGGAGCCAAGAGTGGTGAGTGGTGATGTGCTTCACTTCAGTGACACAGAGTTCATTAACAATTTTCGCCTACATCAGCGCAGAATAGTGACGTTTGTGGTTTGTTGACAGTGTTGGGGAGTAACAGATTACAAGTACTGGAGTTACGTAATCAGAGTACAAATTATGAGTAACTGTATTCAGTTACAGTTACTGTTTCAATGGATTACAGTTACTTGGTTGAAATAAATGGATTACACTGCGGTATTTTCCTGTTTTCACGTTTTGGGCTATTCCCTTTTTTTTGTTTTTTTTTTTGTTTTTTGTTTGGTAATTCCACTCATTGCCGGACACTAAACCAGGTCTAAACCAGGACTAAAACCAGGTTTAAACCAGGACTAAACTACGTCTAAACTAGGATTAAGCAGGTCTAAACCAGGTCTAAAACAGGACTAAATCATGCTGCATGCACCATGTCTCCTCCTCTTCTATCAATAATATTTTTAATACCGTTAAGGAAAGTCTGGGCTTTTTTATTGTCTTTTAGCAGAAAAAAATATCTTATGTGAAGATTTCCTCTTCTTTGCTTCTCTACAGCAAATCAAGTAATCCAAAGTATTCAGATTACATTACTCACTTTAAGTAATTTAATGGATTACTTTACAAACTACATTTTGGGGTATGTAATCTGTAATCTGTAGGGAAATACATTTTAAAAGTCACCTTCCCAACACTGCTTGTTGATAACGTGTAGGTGGATGAATGCACTTTGGCCGTTCAGACTGAAGTCACATGTCAAAAGATCAGATATGTATCGGTTTCAGGAGCACATATCCAAGTGTCCTGGGTCACATTTGAAAAAATCTGATCTGTGTTGTTCAGACTGTCATTAAAAGATCAGATACAGGTCACATAGAGGCCAAAAAATCGGATTTGGGTCACTTCAGGCTGCAGTCTGAATGCAGCCTTATATATTCAAATGTTCACAGTGAAGCGGTGAGAGGTTCTAGTCTTGTGTGTGAGTATCTGCTGCTCCTGTTCCTCCTGCACCACTGTCACTTCACTCTACTGCACATGTCTCCTGCAGAAAGAGCCTCTGTCCTGTCTGTATCATGTCAGTCGATCGCACCATTACTTCTGCACCACTGGACAAGTTAACATTTAAACAAACTTATAAAGACGACCAGTGTTGGGAAAGTTACTTTTCAAATGTATTCCCCTACAGATTACAGATTACAGATTACGTAGCCCAAAATGTAGTTTGCAACGTAATCCATTAAATTAGTTAAAGTGAGTAATGTAATCTGAATACTTTGGATTACTTGATTTGCTGTAGAGAAGCAAAGACCAGGATATTTTTGCGTAAGAAGTTTTGTCTGCTTAAAGACCATAAAAAGCCCAGACTTTAGTTAACCATATTAAAAAATACTATTGATAGAAGAGGAGGAGACACGGTCTGCGCAGCATGGTTTAGTCCTGTTAAATCCTGTTTTAGACCTGTTTTAGACCTGATTTAGACCTGGTTTAGACCTGGTTTAGACCTGGTTTAGACCTGATTAAGATCTGGTTTAGACCTGGTTTAGACCTAGTTTAGACCTAGTTTAGACCTGGTTTAGACCTGGTTTAGTGTCCGGCAATGAGTGGAATTATAGGAAAAAATAAAAAGGGGTGGTATAGCCCAAAATGTAAAAACAGGAAAATATTGCCCTGTAATCCACTTATTTCAACAAAGTAACTGTAATCCAATTACCACTGCCTGAAACAGTAACTGTAACTGAATACAGTTACTCATAATTTGTACTCTGATTACGTAACTCCGGTACATGTAATCTGTTACTCCCCAACACTGAAGACGACTGAGAAGACTGAACACAAATGCCCCCAAAAAGAAAATCAGATTTTGCAGATTACAAACTGCAAGTCGTAAAATTTGCATCTGAAAATGGAAATTAAGCAGCAGAAAGAAAGTTTGGAGTGAGAGAGAAACTTGTGACACCGGGAGGATGCACCATGAAACTTTCCTGAAGTCACTGGATGGATGGACAAAGCCTGGACTTCAGTGACACAGAAACCATCCTGTCGGGATTCAGAAAGGCCGAAATAATTTTAACTGGAACTAATGCTGAGTCTGACGACAGCGACACAGAAGAGGAAGCGTCTGTTTACCTCTGGAGGTCACAGAGTTGCTCAGAAGTGACACAGAGGATGAAGAATTGAATGGATTTAGTGATTTGGAGTGAGATGGAGAGTTTGTTAAACTTGTTCTGTTCTGTTGTTCATGTTATAGTTTATCTGAAGAACTGTTCATATGTGACATTAACAGTCTGTTGTTCTCTCTTCTATTGTTATTACTAGAACTTGACTTTCAACAGGAAATGTCGGTCCCTGGTCTCTGATTTTATAAAATACATTTCCCCCCAAAAATGTGACTTATATATGTTTTTTCTTCTTCATTATGCATTGTTTGGCTGGTGCGATTTATAATCCAGAACAATTTATAGTCTGAAAAATACAATATTAGTCTGGCTATATTTCCAAACCTCAAAATTCTCTGTTCCACCTTGTGATGTCGTGGTAGCATGTAGTCGTAGTTTTCGAGTTAACAGCTCCTTTCACATTTAATTCGTTAGAGATTGATAATTCTAGGGCTGAAATTATCCAAATGATTCTAGAGAAGGTGTGTGGAGGGTTTTCTCACTGTAAATATGCAGAGTTTGTGTTTTAAACATGTGTGAATGAACCAAATCACAAATCCAGGTCTGTTTGTAATGAGGAAATAACATTATAACACAAATCTGAATATAGTGTAACATGGGCCCTTTAATAATTTAATTTAATAATCTCCATGGTAACGAGTTGGTGTCGGACCTTCTACCAGAAATGCTCCACAGTGCGCCTTTAAAAAATAACTCTCCACCTGAGCACCCATTGTCTCTAGTGTAATAAATGCACAAAGCCAACAGTGTATGGATGAATACACAAAACCTTAGAGGAAGTTTCAAAAAGAAACAATACACATTTTAAAGATTTATTATGCTTCTGTAATGGGACAACTTTATTCTTTGGAAACAAAATTAAAACTCTCTTCACACAAAAACGAAATGCTTCAAAGCTTTTTTAAATTTCTTATTTTACTGAGCTGTTTTTTGTGTACTTATTTATAGAGCAAAATGTCAACGCCTGATCTCGTCACAACGAAACGAACGAAAGCAAGGAGGCTCTGGTTATAATGATAATATTACAACATGATAGCTTTTCTAAATACTCAAATATGATACACAAAGGGTACAGTTAAAAAAGGAGTACAAAAAACTGTGGGAAAGCTGTTGCTGTGTCCTTAGGCAAGACACTTCACCCACATTGCCTAGTATGAAAGCAGTGTTTGACAGTGAAAAATATACTAATTTGTAAAGTGACTTTGAGCGTCTGAGAAAGCGCATTATTATCCTAATGTAAAAAAAAACAAAAACAACAACAACAAAACAGCCACTATGAAGATGAAGTTACAGGTTAGATCTGTGGAGAGGCGACCCCGCTCACAGTAAGACAGATAAGAAAATATTGAGTGCGTATACATGCACATCAATAACCCGGTTATGATCGGGTTTTTTGAGTTTCTTGATGGTGCATGTAAACGCAGTAACCCGGTTTCAGTAACCCGGTTATGGCAGTATCCCGGTTATTAGAAACCGGGTTACTGTAGCTGGTTTATTCCGATAGTAACCGGGTTACTTGTGGCATGTAAACGCAGTACCCCGGTTAGTGCAACATAAAGTTGAGTGTGCATGCGTCCACAAGACACTTTCCAGCCTTTCACCACAACAGTAGTGACATAAATAAATTGACCAACATAAATAAAGTGACCAAACGAGTGAAATGACTGTAAAATAAAGAGCTGCGCTAAACCTGCACATGTACAATCTGCACTCGTACGACCTGCACTCGTGTGACGCTGAAAAGCTAAAACATGAACTATTTCCTATACTGTATACGCACGAAACACACTTACCATCATTAGTGCCTCTTCTGTCACAGAAATAACACACATAATCCACAGAGTCGTGTCATTTAGTCAAAAAGAAACTGATCACATCAGCGGCGCAAGGAGCGAGTTGTTTTTATCACCGCTAACAGTTTATGCTAATTAGCCAAACGGTCTTAAGTTTTGTTTCTGTAAAACGTAAACAAATGTGATCAGAGCTGAATTATCTGATCAAACGGGCTGATGTGTCTATAGTGTTTATGGTTTATATGTTGTAAAGTTGAGTTTATTTATGCAGAAGATTTTGATGAAGAATCTGCTCAGTGGATTGTGGGAGATCTCGTAACTCCTTAGCATCTTATGCTAAAGGAGCTCACGGTTTGTATTTTTCCTGGTTTATGAAATTGATTTAAGTAAATTTTTGCGCCTGCGCATTTGTAAGATTATGTCAAGAAACCGGGATACTCCATTTGATCATGTATACGCGGATATGAATGTCCCGGTTTCTCAGTGCGCATGTAAACACAGTAACCCGAATACTGACAGAACCGGGGTATGGCTAATAACCGGGATACTGATGTGCATGTATACACACTCATTGATCTGCCGAATCTCATGCACAGGGCGGTAGACAGGGGATGACAAAGGGGTCTATTGTCCTGGGCCCCAAGGTTTTAGGGGTTTAGAATCAAACCCTTTTCCTCTTAACTCTTTCCTCCATGAAGACGACATTTGACGACCCTCCTTGTTTCCATAATGACGTGTTTTGACTCCTCCGCTGTATCACTAAAGACGTGATTTGACGACCATTAGAAACAACTTGTTTTTTCACATGCAAACAGAGGCTGTGATAAGTGGGGGCCACTACAACCCACACTGAACAAGAGGATTCCAGGATACGTTTTCGCCAATTTTTTCCAAAGTTAATCGAAGTAGTGACGATTGTAGCTTCCGGGAAAATCACAACACGAAACACAGTTTTAGAAATAATGAGGAGTGGACGGATTTTATGGATAAGTTTAGAGAAAATGACTTTTATAGATTTCAAAGTGATGATGAAGTTGATTATAAAGTGGAAAACAGCAACAGTGATGGACTTTCAGAGAGTGAAACTTACGACGGTGAGAATGCAGGTGATGTGTCTGTATGGAGTCCTGCGATATCCAAACAAACTATCAGGGACTTTATACTCGATTATGAACCAAAATTGCCTGGAAATCTGGATGTTGCTCAGACAAGTCCTTTGAAATATTTCAGTCTTTTTTCCAGGATGCGATGTTTGACAGAAACAAAGACTTATGTAGAGCTCTGCACACGAGAAAATAACCAAGATGACAAATACTGGACACTCACTGACGAGGAAGAGTTTTATTATTATATTATTATAAGCTAAATAAGTTGAATAAGTTAAATTATTTGAATAAGTTAAATACAAAAAAATCTATTAGGTCCACATAGATGTACAACAGGTAAAAACAGGTGTACACTTGGCTGGACTGTATGATATGAAATCTCTTTAAATTCTTTGCCAGAGTATATTTTTATTTATTTATTTATTTTTATGAATATAGTACTCAGAACATGCATGTATCAGATGTTGAATATAGTTTTTTGTTTTTCGATTTTGCACCTGACCAGGTAAACTCTCATTTTCAGTGAGCTGTTATAAACCTGTAAATGAGTTGAATCACATTTAAACATCCATAAATGAAGAGTTCCAGAGTCTAAGGTTTCCAGAGATACAAATATGTCTGTGTTTCAATTAAGTTCATGAGTGTAAAATCATTTATAATCACTCGTGGAAGTCTGTTTTCTTTGATGCAGTTATGCTCTGTGGGCAGCTCTAGTCATATATGTCTGGGTTGTTCTTAGGCGACTTTCAGACTGCAGCCTGAAGTGACCCAAATCCAATATTTTGGCCTCTATGTGACCTGTAGCCAGAGTTGGAGAGTAACAGATTACATGTACCGGGATTATGTAATAACTGTATTCAGTTACAGTTACTGTTTCAGTGAGTGGTAATTGGATTACAGTTACTCTGTGGAAATAAATAGATTACAGGGCAGTATTTTGGGCTAAACCAGGACTAAATCAGGTCTAAACAATATGACACTAACAGTAGTGTGGACATAATTTAAAGCAGCAGTGACCTCATATAAAAAAATTTTCTCTATCAGCAATACAGTAGTAAGTAAGGAAAGTCTGGGCTTTTTATTTTCTTTTAGCAGACAAAACATCTTATGTTAACAGATCCTGGTCTTTGCTTCTCTACAGCAAAACAGTTTCTTATTCATGGAGACTTGGGCTCAACACACAATTTGAAGAGAACAAACAAAAATGTTCAGGATGTGGTTGGTACATTCATGTAGTTTTAAAAATCATGACAATATCAAATAATCCAAAGTATTCAGATTACATTACTCACTTTAAGTAATTTCATGGATTACGTTACAAACTACATTTTGGGGTGTGTAATCTGTAATCTGTAGGGGAATAAATTTTAAAAGTAACCTTCCCAACACTGCCTATAGCTGATCTTTTAATGACAGTTTGAACGACACAGATCCGAATTTTTCAAATGTGACCCAGGACACTTGGATATGTGCTCCTGAAACTGATACATATCTGATCTTTTGACATGTGACTTCAGTCTGAACAGACAAAGTGCATTCATCCACCTACACGTCATCAACAAGCCACAAACGTCACTATTCTGCGCTGAAGTAGGTGAAAATTGTAAATGAACTCTGTGTCACTGAAGTGAAGCACATCACCACTCACCACTCTTGGCTCCGTCTCCACATCCACACGTTCCTTTCAACGGACGTCGCTGCCGCTGTCCCACAAAACACCACGGCCAAAAACCTCGTCCTTCTCCTTCTCAATCTCCTCCTTAAAACAAGTAAGTTGTTCATGTTCTGGCTCCAGTACGAGAGGAACTTTAAAATGTCCAGATGCTCAATGCTGCGTCCATGTTTGGACAACTTCTGTAAACACAGAGACGCTCGCTGCGGTTGACGTCGTCGTGTCTCCAGTGCACATGCGAGACACTTTCGGGCTGTTTAATGTTCACACTGGAGTCACATACAAGTCGCATTTAATTGGAAATGTGAACAACCTCGCAAAAACATCGGATTTCACAAAAAAATCTGAATTGAATGTTAAGCCCTGCAGTCTGAACGTAGCCTTAGTCGGCGTCCAAGGGGTAAAGAGTTCTTTTATATTAGGGGGATCCATGTGAGGCCTCTTGCCCCGGTTCTACAAATTTCTGTCGACGGGCCTGCCTACACATATCAGTGATAAGGAAATAAAATTGGAGAATGAAGTATGTACATCGCAGTCTACTAAGGCCAAATATCGGTATTGGATCAGACCCCCTCTCCAACATTTTCCCACCCAAGTTGTATTTGGAGTGACTCGTGCATGTTTGAGTAATCTTTAATCACTTATTTGGTTGTTCGGAAACCATGAGACGAAACAACAGTAACGTGTCCAAATGCTCACCATAAAGAGGACATGGACCCTCCACCAGAAAAGTTACACACTTCCCCTTTAGTCCTTTCCCTCCAGTGTAATATCCACACAAAGCTCATCACTATGGTCACACAAGAACCTTTTAGGAAGCATTTTGAAATTCCAATCTTTTAGATGTATTATGCTCCAGTAATAGAACAATTTATTTCTCCAAAACTAAATTATAACTATTCTTTACAAACAAAAAAAGAAACCTTTCATTGCTTTTTTCTGTTTTACGTTTTTGTTTTTTTTTCTTTTGGGCAAAAATCCAAGCTGAGTCATTATCATTTAAAGAAAAAAAACAAGTCCAGCTCATTTCTTTAGTTTTCCTTTCATTTTACCCACTGTGCTCTCTCTCTCTCTTATTAGTCTGTCTACATTTCTCTGTGGTTTTGTCTGGAATGTTCCACAGTATGGCATTAAAGTTTTCTGTCTTCTCGGAGACCAGAGCGGAGCAGTTAGAGCAGGTGTGAGTCTGCTGCTTTAACATGTAAAAGACCTGTCCAGTCCCACACACACACACAGTTTGGACGAGGGCCCGACTCACACACTCCAACTAAACTGGAGCTTATTACCACTGATTTGACTATGGATCACTCTCTCCTCCTTCTCCTCTTCTATCTCCTCTCTCTCTCTTTCTCGCTTCCTCTATGTTTGTCTCTCTCTTCCTCTCTGTCTCTCCCTCTCTGTCTTTCTCTCTCCTTCTCTGTCTGTCTCTCTCTTCCTCTCTGTCTGTCTGTCAAACTCACGTCCTCTCTATCTCTCTTTCTCTCTGTTTGTCTGTCTCTCTCTCTTCCTCTCTGTCTGTCTCTCTCTCTTCCTCTCTGTCTGTCTGTCAAACTCACGTCCTCTCTATCTCTCTTTCTCTCTGTTTGTCTGTCTCTTTCTTCCTGCCTGTCTCTCTTTTCTTCTCTGTCTGTCTCTCTCTCCCTCTCTGTCTCTCTCTTCCTCTCTCTCTGTCTCTCTCTTTTCCTCTCTGTCTGTCTCTCCTACTCTCTTCCTCTGTTTATTTGTCTCTCTCTTCTTCTCTGTCTCTCCCTCTCTCTTCCTCTCTCTCTGTCTGTCTGTGTCGTCCTCTCTGTCTCTCTCTTTCTGTCGGTTTCTCTCTTCCTGTCTGTCTCTCTTTTCTTCTCTGTCTGTCTCTCTCTTCCTCTCTCTCTGTCTCTGTCTTTCCCTCTCTGTCTGCCTCACTCTCTCTTCATCTCTGTTAGTCTCTCTGTCTCTGAGAGAGAGCTCTCTTCCTCTCTGTCTCTCTCTTCCTCTCTATGTCTCTTTCTCTCTTCTTCTCTCTGTCTCTCTCTCTCTTCCTCTCTGTCTCTGTTCCCGTCTCTGTCTCTCCCTCTTGCTTCCTCTCTGTGTCTCTCTTTCTTCCTCTTTGTGTGTCTCTCTCTCTTCCCCTCTGTCTCTCTCTCTCTCTCTCTTCCCCTCTGTCTCTCTCTCTCTTCCTCTCTGTCTCTGTTCCCCTCTCTGTCTCTCTCTCTCTTCCTCTCTGTTCTTCCTCTCCGTTTGTCTCTCTCTCTTTGTCTCTTTGTCTCTCTTCCTTTCTCTTCCCCTCTGTCTTGTTCTCTCTTTTCCTTTCCGTCTCTTCCTCTTTGTTTCTCTCTTCCTTTCAGTCTCTTTGTGTCTCTCTACATAATATGTCTTAATAATATGTAATATCTTTCTATGTCTATATATAATGTAATGTACTTTTTTCTGTAAGTAGCACAAGATCTCTCTCTCTGTCTCCGTCTCTCTGTCTCTCTCTTCCTCCCTCTCTGTCTCTCAGTGCAGGTTTAGGTTTAACTGTGTATTCTTCTTCGTCTTCTCCTGCTCGTCTTGACGCGGTGCCGGCGCTGGCTCGGTCTTGGCAGTATTGATCCGCTCTGTCAGGCTGCAGGTCTGAAGCAGGACAGCGGTCGATGGAGGTTTTCATAATACGAGTGTGTGGATCATGACTGGGCTAATAGAAGAGTCACAGTGTCTGATTTTACACTTTATTACAGTCACAAGAAACTACGAGACGCACTGCTGACATCATGAAGGTCCCACGCTGCGCAAAACGGACTCTTGTGAGCTTTAAGCCATGTTATAATTCTGTTACCTCGTCAAAACAGACCTGGACTTGTGTTTTGTTTCATAGACACATCAAGAATCTCGGACTTCCGGTCATCGCGCAATGCATACTAGGGAAAGATTCTCCAAAAAAGTGAGCATCAAACCACCATGTTTGTTTTCCCAGTGGGATGTGTCTATTGACAAAGTCAATCTTTTCTAGTCTTTTGAACCATATCACTTTTGTTTCTGGTTCTGATATTGTCATATTTTAGTTTTGTAATTCAGACATCGTTAATTGTGTGGTTGTTGCATCCTAACAGCGGAAAAAGACTCGAGAAATGTGTTTGCGAACTCCATAAATGCAAAAGGGAATCAGATGTGTGTGACTCAAACCTCTGTTCAAACTGTTTCCCTTCCAACGGAATTGAAAAATAGTGAATGGCGAAGGTGATGGGCAGGATTGATACACGGGAAGGACCAAAAAGGAAACCTTTGTCTGCCTAAATAATCCTGAGTTTGCAGTGAACATTTTGTATGTGAAGCTCCATCAAAGCAGGATCCCGTTTGTTAAGCGAGAGGTGCAGAAGACAAACAGTCTGAGCTGCACTTTCTTGTTCTTGTGGTTTTACAGGAACATTACGTCTTGGTCGCTTTGCAGTGGAAGGTGTTTCTTGGTGAACAGTTGGTGCCTTTCACTTTGGCGTTGACTTTTTAAATTCGTACCCGAGGTTGAGCGAGGGATCGAAATTTTGCTTTGATGGCAAGTGTCCACCAGCATTCTGATCAGAACTGAAGAAGCAGCTTGGATGAGCTGTGAAACGTCTTCAACCAAACTAACTTTTGTCCAGTCGACAAACTGAATTTTCTCCTCGACATGGATTCTACCTGGACGACTGAGGGATTCTTCTCACTTATGTTCGGGTGTTTATACTATAGTTATCTGAATAACTTAATATGTTATGTTCACATATTAGTGCCTGTTCAGCCTGTTGTTCTTTATTCTATTGTTATTATTGCTATAACTTGTCTTTCAAGATGAAATGTCAGTTCCTGGTCTCTGGTCTCTATATAAGTCGCACCAGACTTATAAATGTTTTTTTCTTCTTCATTACACATATTTTGGCTGGTGCGACTTATACTCTGGAGCAACTCGAATCTAATGAAGCACCTCACATCATCACATGTAACACACCTCTCTGTTGTTCACCCTGAGCCCTGGTGCAGTGAGCGTGAGCACTGGCCAAGATGGAGACAAAGTCACTGCGTTAAAGCCAAACTCGATTTTTCGGGCAATAGTACATAACATGAAAAATAACTGGATAATTACTTTGCTGATCAATTAACTACTTTTACAGCATGTTACTAACTCTACTACTACTACTTACTTTATGGGAGAAGTATTTTGTAACAGTAATTACTGACTTTCTTAAAGTAAAATGCCCAACACTGATTAGAACAGTAGATCTGAACATGGTGTACGGGCTCTTTAACCATTCTCACTTTTTCCATGAATCTTGTTTCCCAGGTCTTGTCCCTCTGAGTGCTCACAAAACACTGAGTTTCTAATTTCCCAGGATTGTTGTGTGACAGGCAGAGATCTGGATTTCCGATCATGTTTGCAGAGATCTGAGTCTGAGTGATGTTTGTGTAGTAGACGTACCTCCACCCTGCACTCGGACCACTGGCTGTACCTCCAGGAGTAACAGGGCCTGACGGGGCAGGGCTTCCACTGCTGCATGTGGGCAGGACAGGGGCGCCCGTCCCCCTGAGACGCCTGGAGCACCCAGCGACTGCGCCACATCTTCCCTGTGTACACAAAACACACAACACAAAACACACACAGAGGTTAGGAAAGGTGTGATAGAAAAATACAAACATACATATTTTAAATAAACATTATGGGTGAACACTATTACTACTATTATTACTATATCTGCTATTACTACAATATATACTATTAGTACTATTACTACTATGTCTACTATATCTATTATTACTACTATATCTTCTATGAGTACTATTACTGCTATTATTACTATGTCTACTATTACTACTATTATTACTATATCTGCTATTACTACAATATATACTATTAGTACTATTACTACTATATCTATTATTACTACTATATCTACTATATCTACTATTACTACTACTATTACTATTATACTATTACTACTATTTATTACTATTATACTATATTACTACTATTACTACTACTACTACTATATTATATATGTATATTACTCCAAATCTCACTAGGTACAATGATTATTGTATTTTTTTGTAATATTTTGAAGAGGCTGATATAATTGTAGATGGGACACTTTTTTTCCTTTAAAAATACCTTGACAAGATTTTGGTGTGAATTATTTCCGTCATAATCCCAAGAATTCAAGTAAAAAACATATTTCTTCATGTTGTCTGCGCTGAAATGAATCATGGGATATGTAGTTCATAAGGTTTATAAGCTGTTGCTACTATAAAACCATGTATTTAAGCAAAGGAACTTGTGACTCGATATAGTGTGATAGCCCAACGATATTCTGAGACTTCTGACGATACAATATCACGATATTTTGGTTATTGTTACATCCCTGACTACTACTACTACAAGATCTGTACAGGACGTAGTTGCAGGAACAAAGAAGGCAGGTGTCATCATCAGTTTACAAGACCTTTCTCTCAGGGTGCAGTTTGAGCTTTTGCCTCTGGGTGGTGATATAGAGCTTGGGGTTGCAGTGATTTTGGGAACTACATTTATTCTTCTTCTGCTGCTGCTACTCCTACTACGAATCTAAGGGAAAACCTAAGATGATCCCCAAAGCCAAAGGAGCTCGTAAAATCCGTATATCATTTTTTGTTCATTGTTTTTCAATATAAAGCCAAAAAAAAAACAACTATTTTCTTCATTATTTGTCTCTA
Source organism: Boleophthalmus pectinirostris (assembly GCF_026225935.1). Lineage (NCBI taxonomy): Eukaryota > Metazoa > Chordata > Actinopteri > Gobiiformes > Gobiidae > Boleophthalmus > Boleophthalmus pectinirostris. The sequence goes on along the minus strand of NW_026571447.1, from coordinate 5,062,977 downwards.
AAACCAAAATGAAATTTTTTGAGTTTTCGATTTTGTGTTTAAAGTAATAATGGAAAAAACAGATAAGGGACGTTTCCCATTTCCATGACTTAAACTGTGATGCCGGACTTCTGCACCGCATACAGAGTGAACCAGGACTGAACCAGGTCCGACCAGACCAGAACCAGACCGGGTCTGAGACCAGGACTTAGACTGGACCAGACCAGAACTGAGTCTGGGACCAGGACCAGGACTGAGATCAGGACTGAGACCAGGACCAGATCAGGACTGAGATCAGGACTGAGGCCAGGCCCAGACCAGGCCCAGACTGGAACTGAGACCAGGACCAGACCGGGACAGAGACCGGGACAAGACTGGGACTGAGACCGGGACCAGACTGGGACTGAGACCGGGACCAGACTGGGCCTGAGACCGGGACCAGACAAGGACTGAGACTGGGACTGAGATCGGGACCAGACCGGGACTGAGGCCAGAACTGAGACCAGGACCAGATCAGGACCAGACCAGGACTGAGACTGGGACCAGCCCAGGACAGAAACCGGTTAAGTCCTGTTTTAGTCCTGTTTTAGTCCTGGTTCAGTCTGTATGAGGCGCAAGAGTTTCAAATATTGAAAACTGAAAAAACAAACTGTTATTCTTTATTTCATTCTCTTATTTTTGGTTTTATATTGAAAAATGGATGAACGGATGACACACAGATTGAGTAAAAACCCTATAACCCAAACAGTAAAAGTTCCAGAGGATAGCAGATTGTGTTTTGTGTGAATCTTTAAAGTCTCTCAGTCAGTGTCCTGGTTTAATTAGCCTGAGACGTGTGGAGTCATTCATAATGCATCAGTGTAATACAGCTCCTGTCAGAGGAACAGTCAGATCCTCACAGTCTGAGCAGAGCACAGTCTGGACTCACACTTTTACACTACACTCTACACGTTTATACTTCTGCATTAAACTCCAGACCTCAGCTGCTCACACTTGTGTATCATCAGGACCCAGGTGCATCGTGGGAATCCGAAAGATATCATTACATAGATTTTCTCCCTGAGCTAAAATGAGCATACAGTGGAGCCTCATTTATCGTAGGGGTTACGTTCTAAAAATAACCTGCGATAGGTGAAATCCGCGAAGTAATCAACTTTATATTGTACAATGATTATATCTGTTTTAAGTCTGTAAAACCCCTCAGCACAAACTTTATACACGTTTCTCACACAGGACAGTTACAACGCTTTTTACATCCTTTTTAAAACATATTACTGCTGTCGTCCTTTTGTTATTTCCATCCTTTATGTAAAGATTAATTTATTTCATAATGGAGCCCTACAGCGCAGAGTCCTGCGAGGGTCCGTTTTATAGAGACCGGCACCCACGCAGTACAGCACCACATCCGCCCATTAACCCGAGATTATATCAAACGTTTGCGCTGCCTACACCACGGACTGAACCAAGACTAACCCAGGACTAACCTAGGACTGAACTAGGACTAAAATGGGACTAAAACAGGAGTAAACCAGGACTAAACCAGGACTAAACCAAAACTGAAACAGGACTCACTGTCAGGACAAGCTCGGAGGTGACCGCAGGAGAAAGGACGGGCTCAGCTCCGCATCTCACGGAGGTAAACATGTCCAACAATGCCCGTTCATGTTTTGAGGACATCCTGCTTCGGTCTTCTCTCTCTTAAGTCCAAGATAAGTCCTAGTTTAGACCTGGTTTAGTCTTGGTTTAGTTTGGTGTAGTCCTGGTTTAGTCTTGGTTTAGTCCTGACCAGTGTTGCCATAGTTACATTGAAATAGTAATCTGACTACTGACTACTGATTACTTCTTTAAAAAGTAACTTAGTTAAGTTACTGACTACTTGCTTTTAAAAGTAACTAAGTTAGATTACTAGTTACTTTATTAGTTACTTTCAGCAGCGGCTGATTCCCCACCCCCTTCTTGAAGGCAGCAACACTTTGTCGCCAGCACAGAGTGAACAGTGAACCTTTATGTTGCCATCCTTAGCTGAAATAAAATCTAAATAATATTTGTATTTCCAGCTGCAAAAGGCGAACCTCTCTCCCTCCACTGAGTGCATATACATGCACATCAGTATCCCGGTTATGATTGGGTTTTTTGAGTATCCTGGTTTCTCAGAGCACATGTATATGCAGTATCCCGATCACTGACATAACCGGGATGGCTAATAACCGACATACCCATGTGCATGTATACGCACTCATTGTTTACATTTGACTCGTGGCGGAGTGGAGATGACGTAACATCATAGGAAACCTGTCACCAGAGACGATTTATACAATCTTTAGGGACATAACCCACATCGCCAAAAAATAAAAATAAATAAATAACCTCCGTCAATCTGAAACACAAAAATAGTAACACACAGTGTATTAGATAAGTAACTTAAATCTGACTACTGGTTTGGAAATAGCACTGCATTAGACACTCGTTACTGAAAAAAGTAGTCGGACTACAGTAACAGTACAGTACAGTACAGTAACTAAGAACCACTTTAGTGGCATCACTGGTCCTAACCCACCCGTGTGTAATCACTACCGACACGTATACCCGCCCGTAAAATTCCAGAACATTAAAACCTGTCAGTTTCATCAACTATTTGCCCGTATCTGTGCAGGACTCCGCCACAGCTGCGCAACTTCTCCCTTCCTTCAGTGTGTTTAGAAGTCCAACTTTTTGTGCAATGGTTTGCATCTTCCTCTGCCTTTTGTGTGGGACTGCAGGAGCTTTTGTCGGTACAGAACATTTCGTCGACATTGTGGGTTTTGTCGGGGAGAAAACTTACAAACATACAGCACTTCAGAATCACACTGCTAGAGATTCAATATTTATTTAAATTTGACAGCTGAACGCATTCTGTACTGTACTGGAAACACGACACGGAGGAGATTGATTGAAAATGGTCTACAGTCTCTTAGCCAATCAGGACGCAGAGAGAGGAACACAATGTGCGGTCATACACTATATAAAAAAAAAGACATGCAAAACTGTACAAAAAAAAAATCTGCAAAACAGCGAGGCCGCAAAAAGTGAACCGCAATATAGCGAGGAACGGATGTACTCACATAATAAACATAATAAACATTGCTAGACTCCAAAAAAATTCACCAAAAATCCAGTGCACCACAACAGTTTACATTATTATTTCATCAAGATCCACAAATCCTGCAGACATAAGTGAACTTTAGAAAGTGGAGCTGGGAGTTCGGTATAGTCTAGTATTACTCACTGGCAAATGTAAAAAAAAAAAAAAAAAACATCTAAGCGACCACCATGTGTCTGTGCTGTCTGCAAACGTCCAAATTTGTGTTTTTATATTTCTGTTCCATCAAAATGACTGCGATGTTAGTAGCACATTCTCCTTGCCGTGGGTGAAAAGATGTTTGATGATTTACTTAAAAACGCAGTCGCCCTCTCTCTGTAACTGCTGCTGTCAGACTCCTCATTTTGCTCTTAAAATGTTCATATTAACCCGCTCTGCATGATCCTGGTGTTTTTATTTTTGCTATTTTGTGCGTAAATCACTTCCTGTTCTTAATATGGATCATGACTGGGGTAATAGAGGAGTCACACTGTCTGATTGTACACTTTATTACAGAGAGATAAAACTAGGAGAGCGCTGACATCATAATAAGTGAATAAAATGATTCTTTAAAACAGCTTTAAGCCATGTTATAAAATTGTTCCCTCCTCAAAAACAGACCTGGACTTCTTTTGTTCGAGAAACTCTTTCTCCACAGGGTTAGGGTTAACTCAAAATGCTCTGTTCCACATTGTGATGTCATGAAGCAGTAGTTTTCAAGTTAGTTCAGGAGAGACTGGCAATTCCAGGGTTAAATGATCCTAATGATTCTAGTGCAGGTGTATGGAGCACTTCCTGTATCACCACATGACATCACAGCTCTTGAGGTCAATGGCATCTGCATTTAATAAAGCCACACCAGCTTGTCAAAGCCTGATCCTGTCACATCTCAGAAGCTAAACAAGGCTGAGCCTGGTCAGTGCTTGGATGGGAGACACTGGGAAAATCAGGAGCCACAGGGGGGCACCAGCAGCAAAAAACTGTTGTTGTGTCCTTAAGCATGACACTTCACCCACATTGCCTAGTATGAATGTGGTGTGTGTGTGTGAGTGATGATGGTTGTTGCAGGGGCCGATGGAGCAGATTGGCAGCTGCTCTTCCGTCAGTCTGCCCCAGGGCAGCTGTGGCTCCAATAGTAACACTGAACTGTGAAGAGGTTTGGGTATCTTGAAAGGCACTATATAAATGCAATGATACAATAATTAATTTATTTATTTATACTCAGGAAGGCCGGGGTTAACATACTAGTTGTTGTTGTGTTTGTGAAATGTGCTTATAAACTCATCATGATTCAAAATTAGGATGCTCTGAAAGCATGCGGCGAGTGAGTGAACTAAAACTATTCTCTATGATCACCACATGACATCACAAAGTGGAATGAAGAACTCAGTCTAGATATGCAGGGTTTGTGTGTTAAACACATGTGAATTAAACAAAACATATTGGCTCACTTGGCTCTAAATTCAGTCCTATAACTGCAGCCTCGATGAGCTTACTTTGACTGGAGCCTTAGTCCACTTCTTCTACAGTCTATGGTTTGTTCAGACTGCAGGGCTTAATGCTCATTTCAGATTTTTTTGTGAAATTGGATTTTTTTTACGAGGTCGTTCATATTTCCAATTAAATGCGACTTGTATGTGACCTCCAGTGTGAATTTTACACTATAAAAGTTACACAATGCACCTTTAAAGCTTACAGTAGTAAAGTATGCAAGTATGCAAAGAAAAAAAGAAGAAAATCACCACGCCATATTTCATGCTCTGGGGAAATTCCGTGACCGTACATCACGCCAGCAGCTGGGACTCGGTTTAGTTTAGAGTTTAATCACAAACACCACGCCAGATCTGTGCTCTTCATTAGCGGCGGCCATCCTGCGCCCCTTCAGTGTGGCTCCGGCAGCAGATGTAAACAGCAGGTGTGGAATCATCTCCAGGTGTCAGCCATTTTCCCCGAGCGTCAGGACCAGAGCGAGGCCAGGCGCAACATATTCAACTGTATTACTGTATCGCTATGGAAACTCGTCATTTAAAAGAGCTGTATTACGCAAAATGGACTCTTGTGAGCTTTTAGTCATGTTATAATGGTGGTCAATGGTCCTCAAAAACACACCTGGAGTTGTGTTTTTATTCACTCATGTTTGAGCGATCAGGATTATTAGTGTGTCTACTGAGCATCTCCAAATCTCAAAATGCTCTGTTCCACCTTGTGATGTCATGAAGTTTTGAAGTGAACAGCTACTTTTTACCTTTAGCTCAGTTGAGATTGTCAATTCCAGGGCTGAAATGATCCAAATGATTCTAATAAAAGCTGTGTGGAGTTTAAAAACACAGTAGCACCTGTATTACCACATGACATCATAAAGTGGAACTGTGTGGAACCAGCCTTGCATATATTTTTCAAAGATATATGTTTTTGTATGTGGTTATACTGTCTTGTTTAAAATAAATAAATAAATAAATAAATTCTGTCTCTGGAGTGTTTTTGCATAAGTGACCTGCAGGAGGAGCTCTAGTGCATGAAAATTACTTAGGAGCTGCTTTAAATAAAATTTTCAGGCAAATCTTAAATATAATGATGTCAGTGATGTTTGAGTGAAATGAGTAACCTCACCTGTCATAAGCAAGGTGCATTGTGTAACTTTTCTGGTAGGGGGTCAGTCACAAGCTTGTTTCCATGGAGATATTATTGCTTTGTCTGAAAGGTGTCACAGTATGGCATTGAACAACATTGAAAAACATGCAGCATTCCTACTGTGAATGGGCTCACCTCTCCACAGTAGAGCGTGGAATTCAGACCGAAGTCTGATGGGACCCGGCGGAACCCAACAGCCTCGGTCGGACTCGAACAAATACTCAGAAAATTATGCTTGGGCTTAGGTTGGACTCGGACACATCAGCTCGATAAGACATTTGAAAAGTTCAATTAAAAACAGCTTAAGGTCGCCACATATTACAGGATTTTTTAGTCTTAAACGTGTGACAAAAGTGCACATCACAGACACAAGCAGAATCTTATGAGACTTAATGGGTGCAGCGGACCACAGGCTATAAAGTTGTGAGTGTGATCAGCTGTTTCCTATCTGCAGTAAAACCACTGACTTTGAGACTCTAAGGCTACGTTCAGACTGCAGGGCTTAACGCTCAATTCAGATTTTTTTGCGAAATCTGATGTTTTTGCGAGGTCATTCACATTTCGAATTAAATGCGACTTGTATGTGACTCCAGTGTGAACATTAAACAGCCCAAAAGTGTCCCGCATGTGCACTGGAGACACGACGACGTCAACCGCAACGAGCGTCTTCTGTGTCTTTGGATGCGAGCATTGAGCACCTGGAGATTTTAAAGTTCCTCTCGTACCGGAGCCAGAACATGAACAACTTACTTGTTTTAAGGAGGAGATTGAGAAGGAGAAGGACGAGGTTTTTGGCCGTGGTGTTTTGTGGGACAGCGGCAGCGACGTCCGTTGAAAGAAACGTGTGGATGTGGAGACGTAGCCAAGAGTGGTGAGTGGTGATGTGCTTCACTTCAGTGACATGGAGTTCATTAACAATTTTTGCCGACTTCAGCGCAGAATAGTGACGTTTGTGTCTTGTTGAGAACGTGTAGGTCCGATAAATGCACTTTGACCGTTCAGACTGAAGTTGCATGTCAAAAGATCAGATATGTATCGGTTTCAGGAGCACATATCCAAGCAGCCTGAGTCGCATTTGAAAAAATCTGATCTGTGTCATTAAAAGATCAGATACAGGTCACATAGGGGCCAAAAAATCGGATTTGGGTCACTTCAGGCTGCAGTCTGAACGTAGCCTAAGTGTTCAAAAAATGTGATGCTAAACTTCAGATACATGATTTTTAAAGCATAAAATATTGTTGATAAAGTCCACAGGAAGCAGAGTCACTATCTCTGCGGCTTCACCTCGATCCGTGCGCTGTGTGGATGTAAACAGACAAACGTGAGGAACTACTCTTGCCTTTTTACTTTTAAAGAACGCCTCAAACTAGATTAAAAGCCCTGTTTTGTGGACTGGATGTCATAATTTGCGGAGGACAATTTCTATAGATAATGTGGATGAGACGCTGCACTTTAAATTTACCACTTTACGAGAGGTGAGGAATAAAGTCTTCTCATTATTTTCATTATATCTCGAGTTTGTATTTCGCGTCTTTGTGTCTGGTAAAAGCCACACGAACAATATCCTCTGCGTGTCATTATTCGGTCTGTGAAAATAGTGCGATATTAATTGTTAAGTGTCGGGTTCGGTTGGACTCGGACACAAATATCTTCATGTCTGTCAGGCTCGGTTCAGATTCGATCACTGCTCTGTCAGACAAGGGCTCGTCTCGAACAGACAAAAACTGGCCGGATCCACACTCTACTCCACAGATCTGACCGGTGACTTGGCTTAGTGGCATTGTGGACTTGTCTCCATAGAAAAAAAGATTAGTTTAATGCCATACTATGGAATAATGTGAGAAGTATTTGACATAAAGTACTAACATCTCCAAGAAGAAAAGCATTTGATGGACTTTCCACCAGAGAAGTACCACAATGCACCTTTAAAAGTACAATATGTATACGTTTTGGTTGGTGGTCCTTCACATACTTGTTTCTATGGATACGTCATTGCTCTGCCTGGAATGTTCCACAGTGTGACATTAAACAGCTCTACCTTACATTTACATGATTACAGGTGGTTTTACAGCTCAAAAACACATAGAAAAAACAGGAATTCTGATCTGATCTGACCTGTAACTTGGTCTGGTTTGGTCTCCATGAAGATAGAAAGGTTAAACGTTCCAGACAAAGCAATAGGAAAGCATTTGATGGACCTTCCACCAGAAAAATTACACAATGCATCTTTACGTTGCTAAGAGAAACCTCCAGTGTAACGGCCCTGGTTAAAAACAGATCTCACCTTCCAGTCCGCAGGTGTGGGAGCACTGGGACCAGGAGGACCACTCGGACAGCTGACAGTTCACCGGACACTCCACCGTGCAGGACATGTTCATCTGCCAACGCTTCTCCAGGTTTAACTGAAACAAAAAGGCACAAATATTTTCATTTCATCTCATTATTTACAGGGGCACATTCAAACAGAGCATTTAAAAAACTCATCAAGAATCCAATTTTGTCAACAGTAGGGGGGACTCAGGGTGCTTGTTTTCATTTTGCAAACACGCTTTCAAGATTTTAAGTCGATAGTTGATATGCTAACAAGTGCAAATATCGGTCCAATTTCTACGATAAACCGATATCACCGAACCAAATATAAACCGGCTACAATGGTACTAAATGAAACAAAGGCTAAACTAATATAAATCAACAGCGCTTAACTAAACCAGGAGCAAACCAGGACTAAACCAGGACTAAACCAAGACCACACTAGGATTAAACCAGGACTAAACCAGGTCTAAACCAGAACTAAAACAGGATTAAAACAGGACTAAACTAGGACCAAACTAGGACTAAACCAGGAGTAAACTAGGTCAGAACTATATTAGCCCTAAACCAGGATTACACTAGGACTAAACCACAAATATACTAGGTCCAAACCAGGATTAAACCAGGACCAAACTAGGATTAAATCAGGATTTAACCCTCACTAAATTAGGACCAAACTAGGACTAAACCAGAAGTAAACCAGGACTTAAGCAGGACTAAACCAGGACTAGAATAGGACCACACTAGGATTAAAACGGGACTAAACTAGAATCAAACTAGAAGTAAACCAGGAGTAAACCAGGACCAAACCATGACTATACTAAATCCAAACCAGGATTAAACTAACTCCACACCAGGACTAAACCAGGACTACACTAGGATTAAAACAGGACTAAACCAGGACTAAACCAGGACCAAACTAGGACTAAACCAGGACTACACTTGGATTAAAACAGGAATAAACCAGGACTAAACTAGGACCAAACTAGGACTACACTAGGATTAAAATAGGAATAAACCAGGACCAAACTAGGACTAAACCAGGAGTCAACCAGGATTTAACCAGGACTAAACTAGTACCAAACTAGGACTACACTAGGATTAAAACAGGACTAAACCAGGACCAAACTAGGACTAAACCAGGACTACACTAGGATTAAAACAGGAATAAACCAGGACTAAACTAGGACCAAACTAGGACTACACTAGGATTAAAATAGGAATAAACCAGGACCAAACTAGGACTAAACCAGGAGTCAACCAGGATTTAACCAGGACTAAACTAGTACCAAACCAGAACTAAACCAGGACTAAACTAGGACCAAACTAGGACTAAACCAGGACTAAGACAGGACTATACTAGGTCCGAACCATGACCAAACCAGGACCAAGCCAGAACTAAACCAGGACTAAACCACTGCTGAATATCAGGAGTACCCGGCGCACCACACTTGGTCGATCGCCGCGTTACAGCCACATCCATAATCTGCTGAGAGACTCCATTTCCCAGAGGCCCTTGCAGCCGGAGGACAGCGGGCCGGGGAGAGTGATGTGGCCGTAAAAGTCAATGCGGCGTAATGTAATGTGATTTTGTGAATGGGCTCGGTGATGGAGGGGGCGGGGCCAAGTGCTCCGGGGCCCGCCTCAGGTCACTCTTCAAACAGACACACACATTTAGAATGATTAGAGATGCTACGGGAGCTGCGGAGGGACATTTCACCGCGCATATAGATGGTGTGAGTCTAAGAATATGACAAAAAAGGCCGTTAGAATATATTATAATAGGACTGAGATGGGAGAAGGCATAAGCAGAGATCCGAACTGTTGCATTGTGGGTAAAGTGAAATCATCATGTATATTTAAAGGGCCAATATGACGCTATTTTCTGATCTAATAACAATGTTTCAGACCGGGAGTGGTGTTTTGTTTCATTCACACATGTTTAACGCACAAACCGGCATATTTAGACTGTGTGTGGTAATACAGGAAGTGCTCCACTGTAATGAAATGCCTTTTTTTTTTTTTTTGTCACTTACTTCACATGTACAAGACACACGAGGAGTGAAACTGGACCTGTCAAGTCCACACACAATACAACATGACCTGGGTGGGTGTGGGGGTATGGACAGTGTTGGGGAGTAACAGATTACATGTACAGGAGTTATGTAATCAGAGTACAAATTATGAGTAACTGTATTCAGTTACAGTTACTGTTTCAATGAGTGGTAATTGGATTACATGGTGGTATTTTCCTGTTTTCACATTTTGGGCTAAACCAGGACTAAAACCAGAACTAAACCAGGTCTAAACCAGGTCTAAACCAGGTCTAAAACCAGGTCTAAACCAGGACTAAACCAGGTCTAAACCAGGTCTAAACCAGGTCTAAACCAGGTCTAAACCAGGTCTAAACCAGGACTAAACCAGGTCTAAACCAGGTCTAAACCAGGTCTAAACCAGGTCTAAACCAGGTCTAAACAATATGACACTAACAGTAGGTGGACATACTTTAAGGCAGCAGTGATCTCATATAAAAAACATTTCTCTATCAATAATATTTTTAATCTGGTTAAGGAAAGTCTGGGCTTTTTATTGTCTTTAAGCAGACAAAACATCTTATGTTAAGATATTCTAGTTTTTGCTTCTCCACAGTAAACAAAAGTCTGTTCATGGAGACTTGGGCTCAGACAATTTGAAGAGAACAAACAAGAATTTTCAGGATGTGGTTGTTACATTCATGTAGTTTTAAAAAGCAAGACAATATCAAGTAATTCAAAGTATTCAGATTACATTACTCACTTTAAGTAATTTAATGGATTACGTTACAAACTACATTTTGGGGTATGTAATCTGTAATCTGTAGGGGAATACATTTTAAAAGTCACCTTCCCAACACTGGGTATGGAATACATTTTGAGTCATATAGTTCAAAGAACATTAATCAAAAAAAAAAAATTTAAAAAATCAAACAAAAATCAAATAAAATATATAAGACTATGATTAAAAAAAAAAAGATTTGTGTAATATATGTATGTAATTATGTAAAATATCCGTCTTTTCATCTTTTATTTTTGTTCCGCGTCTTTCTCAGTTTTGTTTGATGACGTTTTTTGTTTTTTTTTTTGGTAATGATTCCAGTTTTCTCGTTTGCGCTCCCTGACCTTTTGCAGTTTTGACACAAACATGACAGGTGGGAGAGAGAGATTTTCATGGGTTCATTCCCATTGGCTAATTTATATTTGACAGACAGCTGAGCTTGGAGCTCCGGACGCTGTTGTGGACGTTTCCTGTTGAAGTTTTGGTGCTGGAGATTTTCTAATATTCAGTTTTCTCTGGTGGACGGTTCTTCTGAAACAACGTTATTGTATAGAGTCTAAGTACTGGATACACTTACTGTCTGTGTTGCTGTCCGACACAACTATACCAGGAAATGTTTACAACAGCTTCCGGGATAGGCTCCAAGTTTAGCGGCAAATGCTTGCTTAGCTGTCCGTCAAACATAAATTAGCCAATGGGAATACACCCATGGAAACCCCACCCACCCATGACGTTTGTGCCAAAACTGCAAGCAAAAAGTCCAGGAGCACAAACAAGAAGACTGGAAACAGAACCAAAGAAAAATTGCATCAAACTAAACTGAGAAAAATGCGGAATAAAAACAAAATGTTTACAAAGAGGCAAAGACATACACGATGACACCAATAATTTGATTGCAAATGTATTTAGTTTATTTAACTTTTTTGTTTGAAATTTTTATTTGGTGTTTTGATTTATACTTTTTTGCTAGATGTATTAAAAGTGTTCTTTGAATTCTTTGACTCAAAATTGATTCCATTTGGGGTTGGGTGCTAGACATGGACCAGACCAGGAAGGATCTTCCAACTCCCTCTTGGACCTCGGATTTGACGTCAGGTCTGAGCTTGAAGTGTAGTTTAATGTTTCACGTGTCAGACTTGGAGAGCAGCGTGTAGCCTCACCACAACACCGACTACCAAACCCACAGGCAGTGATACAGACACAGTAAAGTACTGCAGTAATACTAGTGACTGACTCTGTCATTTAAACCACCAAAGTGTCCAAATTTCATATTTACACATCACAGTGGGCGGAGCCATCTTGGCTTCTGACTCAGAATCCTTGCTCTGTTTACTTTTTCTGCCACCAAGTTCCGAGTCGCACCGTCCCAGGAAAAGGGACGTGTCATACATGTCGCTAGGCAACTTCCTCAGAAAACCGACTTGGAAAGATAATCGAACGCAGGAACAGTACAGACATAATGATTAGACGGGGAGGGGAGTTGAGTTGACCCAACGTAGACAAGCAACACTCAGATCCTGCACCCACGTGGTGCTGGATACAACAGACCCGGCCCCCATGCTGGGTGCTGCAGAGCTGCACATATCTTAGATATACGGCAGTTCCTTTAAATGCAGAACACCACCATCTGAATGCTTTACACGCCTGCTTCATATCGTGGATGTTTTTGCACAGTACCAAGAGCACACTGTAGTTGTTACAATGCCCCAGACCCTCATTAGTGAGAGGAGCCCCCGTCCCTGCAGCTCGTGTGCACAGTGAGAGTGGAACAGTGGAGATAAGAGAGTGGCTCTGACTCTCTTTAACATCTGTCTGTGGTGTACAGTACACTACTTCACCAGTGATGCTCTAAGTCATGTTTCTGAGGTTTGCCATCTGATGGTCTCCATGGAGATGTTATGTCTTACTGCATACTGTGGCATTGAAGTTATCTATAACCGCTCTCACAGATTTGTCTATTGTTTACATGTTTATCCCCAGGCCAGCTCCATTTCCTACTCAGCCTCATTCCCTAATCATCCCAGGACAGTCTATATCAACTCCCTCTGCCCTTCAGTCTTCAGATTGTTGATCAGTCAAGAGACTCTCAGCTCTGTATCTGAACACATCCTGTTGTTGCCATTGGGCGTTCAGTATTTTAATTCTGGATTATTCCCTGGTCGAGCCTGTTTCTGCATTTATATCCGCTTTTTTCTGTTAGAGATTTTCCCAGTTTTGGAGGTTCATACTTTAGTTCATACCAGTCACAGCAGCCACACCGGCTTGTCAAAGTCTGATCCTGTCAGATCTCAGAAGCTCAGCAGGGTCAGGCCTGGTTAGAACTTGGATGGAGACCACTGGGAAAATCAGGAGCCACAGGGGGGCGCCAGTCACAAAAACTGTTGTTGTGTCCTTAGGCAAGACACTTTATCCACATTGTCTAGTATGAGATTGGTGTGTGAGATGGTGGTGGTCGGAGGGGCTGACGGGCAGCTCGGGCTAAAGTAATATTTTACCACCACTGAGTGTGGAGTGAATGAAAAGTGATCTGTAACAATTCTGAGTGTCCAGAAAAGTGTTGTATAAAACTGATGCATTATTATTGTATAATAAAGACATATATTTCTTAGTAGTTTGTCAGGCTGATTTGACATTTTAAACATGAGCTGCTGAAGGACACTTTAAACTGAACTAAAACTTACATTTGCCTGTATATTTTGAGTCCAGTTTACCTGCATGACACCATGAAGAGCAGCAGGTCACTCCAGCACACCTTATACCAGAAAAGTTTCTTTTAAATGTACGTGGGAAAAAGCAGGTTTAACACTTGACTAAACAAATGCATAAAATGGAATCTAGATACAGAAGAATGAAACTTCATGGACGTCCAAGTCATTTCCATCATGGATCAATAGTGTTTAAGTTTAAAGTAAATGAAAAATAAATCTCACAATAAAGTAATTTATTCCATGTACTTGTGTTACACAATCATCAGCCATTTTATAAGTGACTCAAATGGTGTGAATGGAAAGTAGCTGTGCCTGTAAAACAGTGTTTGGCTGAACGCAGTTTAACCCACGTCACGTGGTTCCATCTGCAAAGCGAACCCGGTCTTTCCCAATCCAGGGTACAGGGACCCCTGGGGCTCTGTGAGCACCTGCCAGGGCGCACTTGGAATGATTTCAGATTAAGAAAGGCAGCATTGAAAGGTTTTTAAACGTGAAATATTCTTTGTAGAACATTTTACAACCTCAACAATGTTTCTACATGTAGGATTATTAAGGCATGAATTACATTAAAACAAGAACATACTAATCAAAACAAAGACAGACTTTTGGGCATTTTTTTTTTAAACCTGAGCTGTGTGTTTTTGCCTTTGAACTGTCCAATTACTAAAAGTCCTGTTAACAGGGGGTACTCAGAGTGTGAGGCAAAGCTTAGGGGGAACTTGAGGCAAAAGCAGTGATCTAACCCAGACTAAAGCTGGAGTCATTTTAGAGCAAAGTCCTTTCTAAAACGTGTTCAGAGAGGAAACAGAGCAGAAGCTGAAGCTCTCACCTCCTCACAGAAGCGCATGTCCACAGACTTTCCGTCGCTCCTCACACAGTCCAACATCCTGGTCTTTAGTCCAGGACCACAGACGGCGTTGGGGCTGAGCTGACACGTGCTCCACTCTGCACACAAACACACAACATGAACAATGATGAGATTTGAACAGAATGATATCAAGAAACAAATATTATAGACAGATATTTCTCTTCTGTGTGTGTCAGTGTCTTCACAAACAGACCAGTGAGTTGGAATGGAACTCTGAAGCTAAAAAGTTGCTTCACGTGATAAAAAAACATTCACATTTACAGATTTTTATTTTATTTTTTTTTTTTTTTTAGAATGCAAGGGGGCAAAAATGTATATCAGGTCCTTATAAGTAAATATTAAAATTCGATCAACACTACAGCACTATTTTCTGCTTTCTTTTATAATGTTTCTTCACCACAAACAGACCTGGAGCTGTGTTTTGTTTCATTCACACATGTTTAACACACAGTTTTTTTGAATAGAAAACACACCTTGTAATGTCATGTGGTAATACAGGAAGTGCTCCATTGTGTTTTTAAACCCCATACACCAATATTACACCAATACCGATATTAACCTGATCATTTCTCGTCTTAAAACTCACTTTTATTCTGTGGCTTTTAACTTCACATGGTCCTCTGTGTCTTTTATTTATTTTGACTTGTTTTATTTATTCCCATTTTATGACTTTCATGGTTTTGCTTTTGTTTAATTTTTACTGGTTTTAGGACTGGCATGATCACATTTCAGCAATTTACCTTTTTGTTGTCTTCATTTTATTGATCTCTGAGCAGCACTTTGGAAATGGCTTTGTTTGTAAAATGTGCTACAGAAATAAAGTAGATTTGGATTTAGTGACTAGACCTTAAAACTCAATGTTTAATTAAACTTCTAAGGTGGAGGGTCTGCTGCTTGCTTGTCCTCATGGAGATCTTTTTTTTTTTTTTTTTGCCTGGAATGTCCCACAGTAGAGCATTAAACGTATCTCCCCTGTGTTTGTTCAAGTACAGGTGTTTTATAACTCAAAAATACCTTCAAAAACATTATTTCCATACTGTAATATAATCAAGGCAAAGCAGTAATATCTCCAAGGAGACAAGCAACCCTCAACTAGAAAAGTTACAGTTTCCACCCAAACGCAGTGTATCTTTTTATTTCTGAACTTTATCACAGTTTTTCTTGAGTTCAGTTTTAAAATCCAACATCTGGAGCCATAACAGCACGACAAATATTTAACATCTGATCGACTGAAAGAATCCAATAGGGCTGCCTTATTATCTTTAGACAGAACTTAATCGTATGCCGGGCCGCGGTCACCAGAGGAAGAGACGCACATCGATAGTGTAGAGCAGGATGTACACACAGAGGCAGGATTTTAATAAAGACCTAATGAAGATCACTTTTAATCTGGTGTTTAAGAGCCCAGGGGGGCGGGGTTATGTCAACTATACACTTTATTACAGACGGAGTGTGTGTGTGGGTCTGAATTCTCCCCTGACATCCACACAATAAGGACATGGACTCAGTAAAATAGACATAACAAACACTATAATGACACAATAGTTTCATACCAATCATACCAACCAAAGAAGTTTATTACAAATTTTGTCATATTTTTTATGTGTTTTATTGTAGTATAATGTGATGTGTGAGTTACTGTGTCCAAGTCATTTTCCTTGCCTACTGTGTGCCTGCTACTACTACTACTACTACTACTACTACTACTACTACTACTACTACTACTACCACTACTACTACTACTATTACTACAGTACTATTACTAAGTCAAGCTAATTAAGAAATGCAAAATTGTATAAAAACTGATTTTCACAGCTTCTTTTTAAAAAATTTAATATTCAGTAATGTCAATGAGTACTACTATTACTATTGCTGCTACTGCTACTACTACTACTACTAAGTAAGTAAGTCTTTATTTATATAGCACTTTTCATAGACATTTTTGTCACAAAGACACTTGACAGAGCATTATTCAGCATTATTATCACTCTATACCTGGTGGTGGTAAACTACTGTTGTAACCACAGCTGCCCTGGGACAGACTGACAGAAGCGCAGCTGCCATGCCAATCTGTGCCATCGGCCCCTCCAACCACCACCATCACCCACGTACACACCACTGTCATACTAGGCCATGTGGGTGAAATGTCTTGCCTAAGGACACAACAACAGTTATTGTGACTGGTGCCCCCTGTGGCTCCTGATTTTCCCAGTGTCTCCATCCAAGTCCTAACCAGGCCCGGCCCTGCTGAGCTTCTAAGACCTGACAGGATCAGGCTTTTACAAGCCGATATGGCCACAACTTCTACTACTACTGCTACAGCTATGGCTGCAGCTACTACTACTACTACTACTACTACTACTACTACTACTACTACTACTACTACTACTACTGCTGCTGCTACTACTGCTACTGCTACTACTACTACTGCTACTACTACTATTACTACTACTACTACTGCTTCTGCTTCTGCTATGGCTACAGCTACAACTAATAACAATCGCAATAATGCATCAGTTTTATATAGCGCTTTTTTGGACACGCAAAGACGCTTTACTGATCATTATTCATTCACTCCACACCCTGTGGTGGTAAACTACTTCTGTAGCCACAGCTGCCCTGGGGCAGACTGACGAAGGCAGACCGAGGCTGCCAATCTCGGCCACTGGCTCCTCCGATCACCACCATCACTCACACACACACACACCACTTTCATACTAGGAAATGAGGGTGAAGGACACAACAACAGTTTTTTACGACTGGCATCCACCTATGGCACCTGATTTTCCCTACTACTACTACTACTACTACTACTACTACTACTACTACTACTACTACTACTACTACTACTACTACTACTTCAAATTAAGAAAATTAAGAAATGCAAACTGTTATAATAAGACATTTTTACAGCTTTTTTATTAAATAAAATCTTTGCTGTGTTCAGTGTTTCACAGTGAAGTGTGGTGGTCTATGGACTTTTAGCCTTTTGTACACACCCAAACAAACCCAGGGATATAAACAGAAGTAACATATACAACCTGTACAAAGGCGGAATTGAACCGAGAACCACCTCAGCTCTGTGCCTCTATGCAAAGTAAATGCAAAAAGAGAGTGGAATTCCAAGCTCCATCTCTAGTATCAGCGTAGTGTGTGAGAGCTAAACATTGACTCTGACACCTGGGTAATTCATAAAACATAACACCAACATTATTGTGATGCATTTGTTTTGCTGCTGGCTGCCAGACAGAGAGAGATGGAGGACAGAGAGAGGGAGAGAGGGAGGGACGGAGTGAGAGGGAGAGAAGAAGAGAGGGAGGAAGAGGCCAGCCAGGGGTCAAGTCTACACTCCCTCCTGTGTGTGTGGGCGGGTATGTTTATTAAAAATGAAGCATGTCTCACTAAAAAATTGATTTCAAGTGGCATTAATATAAAAGTCCGATCAAATGTTGGTGATTTTTATGGTTAGGTTTTTGTTTTGTTTTTTTATCTGTTTCTTTGGTGTACAAACTGGTCCAGATTCTTCTTAAAATGGATGATTCGACTGAAAATAAGTGGGTTACGGATATTTCCATTCATATTTTACGTGACTAGGAGAGTTCTCTTTATCAGAAGCTGGACAAACAGGTAAGAAGTTAAAAGATGCACTGGGTAACTTTTCTGGTTGCTTGTTTCTATGGATATATCATTGCTCTGCCTGGCATGTTCCACAGTATGGCATTAAACAGCATGTAGTCAATTGCAAGTGGTTTTATAGCTCAGAAAAACAGGCATTCTAAATGTGAGCGGGGTCGCCTCTCCACAGATCTGACCTTAAAATGAAAGTACAGTGGAGGAAATAAGTATTTGATCCCTTGTTGATTTTGACCAGTCTATCATTTTAATAATAGGTGTATTTTATTATTGAGAGACAGAAATATCAAAAAGAAAACCCAGAAAGTCACATTATAGAAAATATATTAATTAATTTGCATTTTATTGTGTGAAATATTTGATCCCCGACCAACCATTAAGAGTTCTGGCTCCCGCAGACCAGTTAGACATTTCTAAAAAACTTGTCACTTGAATTAGACTCCTGTTTTAACTACCGTATTTTCTGGGATATTGGGCGCACTCTCAAGCCTCCAACCCCATCAAAAAACGACTGCGCGCCCCGCAATCCAGAGCGCCCTATACACGAATCCACTCGACTTCAGTAAACTACAAAGCCGCAACACCCGCAGAGCACGCAAACACACATGGAGCAGACAGAGACCGCACAGCGAAAAACAGCCACACTTATCACTCCACGCCGACGAGGAACGGAACGGAGGAACGAACCGAAAAAGCGAGTGCAATGTGCCACTTCTAGACACAACTGAACAACTGAGTCACTGCGAACACGCCGACAATCCGTTGGTCCCAGACACACCCTCCCTACACGCCACAACTGAACAAAGCCCAGAGTCACTGTGAACACCACAAACAAACAAAAAACCACTGACCCATCCAACTGTTGTGTTTCGTTTAAAGTCCGGTGCGGTTTATTTGTGAAAAAAGTTCGAAAATAGACCATTTCTAGGACAGTGCGCCTTATAATCCAGAGCACCTAAGGCTGCGTTCAGACTGCAGCCTGAAGTGACCCAAATCCGATTTTTTGGCTTCTATGTGACCTGTATCCGATCTTTTAATGACAGTCTGAACGGCACAGATCCGAATTTTTCAAATGCGACCCAGGCCACTTGGATATGTGCTCCTGAATCCGATACATATCCGATCTTTTGACATGCGACTTCAGTCTGAACGGCCAAAGCGCATCCATCCGACCTACACGTCATTAACAAGCGACAAACGTCACTATTCTGCGCTGAAGCAGGCGGAAACCGGAACTGTAAAATCGCCAGGTGCTCAATGCTCGCGACCATATTTGGACAACTTCTGTAAACACAGAGCACGCTCGCTGCGGTTGACGCATGGGGTTGACGTCATCGTGTCTCCAGTGCGCATGCGGGACACATTCGGGCCGTTTACCGTTCACACTGAAGTCACAGACAAGTCGCATTTAATTGGAAATGTGAACGACCATTAAGGCATTAAGCCCTGCAGTCTGAATGTAGCCTAATAGTGCGGAAAAGACACCTGTCCCTGAATCAGTCAGTCCATCAGACTCTAAACTGTCCAACATGGGAAAGATCAAAGATTTGTCAAAGGACGTCAGGGACAAGATTGTAGACCTGCACCAGACTGGAATGTTACAAAACCTTAAGCAAGAAGGTGGTGTTAAGGACAAGTGTTGGTGCAATTGTTCGAAAACTTAAATACAAAACGAACATCAGTCAACCTCAGTCTGGGGCTCCACACAAGATCTCACCTCATGGGGTTTCAATGATCATGAGAACAATGAGAAATCAGCCTAAAACTACATGGAAGGAGCTAGTCAATGATCTCATGGAGCTGGGACCACAGTCACTAAGAAAACCATCTGTAACACTTTACGCCGCAGTGGAGTAAAATCCTGCAGTGCTCAAAGGCTTAAGAAGACACATGTGCAACTCGCCTGAAGTTTGCCCATGAACACCTGAATGATTTATAGAGGGATTGGGAGACGGTGCTGTGGTTAGATGAGACCAAAATCAAGCTCTTTGGCTTTAACTCAATTTGCCGTGTTTGGAGGAAGAAAAATGCTGCCTATGACCCAAAAACATCATCCTCACCGTCGAGCAGGGAGGTGGAAACATTCAGTTCAGTTCACGGTCCATTTTTAAAACAGACAAGGACAGTGACATTACAAAACAACGAACATTTATGTTTTTAAAAGACAACCATACCAGTGTCTCCACATGTTGGACTGTATCTTATTGCAATGAAGCTCATATTTTGGAGTGAAATTATTATTTCATTGTCTGATTAGTGTGCAAATAAAACTGTACATTAAAGTTCTTAGTGCAGCCTGCAGTGTTCACTCGTGCAGTAACAAACATCTCAGTCGCACTTTGTCCATCGTGGCCTCCTCAACAGCACCACAAAGCGTCACTGTAAGCCACCTGCAGTCTTTGTAAACCGGCTTTTTTGTGATTACTCCAGAGGTGTACGGAAGCCGAGAGGGGTCACAACAAACACAAACGCCGCAACAAATACAAATGCGACAACACAACAAAAAGCCACAACAAACCAAAAAAAGCCACAACGGAAATGACCGCGGGACTCTATTTTAATGCAAACGCTGCAACAAATACAAACGCCACAACACAAACGCAAATGTCACAACACATCAAACAGCCACAACACATCAAAAAGCCACAACGGAAGTGACCGCGGGACTCTATTTTCCGACGGACCGATCAAGCGGCAAGTGAAGAGGAAGAACTACAACGTGAAAAGTAAAGGAACGGAGAAGTTAGAAACGTAAGTAAAGTTAAGTAAGTTATTGTTTTATCATTATTCGTTTCATGTTGTAGTTCTTCTTCACTTGCCCCTTGATCGATCCGTCAGAAAATAGAGTCCCGCGGTCACTTCAGTTGTGGCTTTTTGATGTGTTGTGGCTTTTTGATGCGTTGAGGCTTTTTAATGTGTTGCAGCATTTGCGTTTGTGTTGTGGCGTTTGTATATGTTGCGGCGTTTGCATTAAAATAGAGTCCCGCGGTCATTTCCGTTGTGGCTTTTTTTGGTTTCTTGTGACTTTTTGTTGTGTTGTCGCATTTGTATTTGTTGCGGCGTTTGCGTTTGATGTGACCCCCTCGGCTTCCGTAGAGGTGAGCTGTGTACAACAATGTAGAACATGATTTAAACAATAACAACTTTACATGACTTTTACAAGAACCAAACTTACACATAAGAGGATTTGCCTGAGCATAGAACACATTCTGCTTTGTGGTAGAATTCTGCCAAGATCACAGGACGATTTTACCACATCAGTAGGAGGATGGAAGGAGCCATGTACCCTTAAAACCCTGATTGACAACCTCTTTCCCTCCGCCAGGAAACTGAAAATGGGTCGTGGGCAAGTTTTCCAACATGACAGTGACCCCAAACATTCGGCCAAGGCAACGAAGGAGTGGGTCAAGGCGGTTAGGGTTAGGGTTGGTGGGGTCCTGGAGTTTTGCAGATCATCTCTAAACCTTCACGGTTTAGAGATGATCTGCAAAAAAGAGTGGACCAAAATCCCGTCTGATATGTGCGCAAACCTGGTCATCAACTACAAGAAGCGTCTGACCTCTGAGCTGCAAACAAGTGTTTTGCCACCAAGTACTAAGTCTTTTTGGCTTGAGGGTTCCAATACTTATTTCGCTCAATGAAATGCAAATCCATTTATATATTTTCTTTGCAGTTATTTTCCGGATTTTCTTTTTGACGTTCACTGTTAAAATAAACCTACCATTAAAATGACACTCTTCATTTTTTGTCAGTATACAAACTTAGAAAATCAGCAAGGGAACAAATACTTATTTCTTCCACTGTATAAAACTGAAATTAATTAAGAAAAAATCAAAGAGCCCACGCAAGACTACAACCTGTACTAGTCAGACAGATCAGAACACGCCGCTCCAACAAAATGAACAAAATGCCAAAAATATCAGCGTCAGAGTTACGTTGCCAGGTAGTGGAGAGAAACAGTAAAATGGCTCCTGACTCCACTCCCCCAGTAATAAAACCCCAGCATGTTTAAACGGCGATAACATTATGAACCCCTCTTGTGGGATGCACTTGTTTTCATTTTTAATCTGTTTTTATAATATTTTTATAAACACTACAACAGCACGTGGGCGCTTTGCCAATTTGTATTTACTCTGGAATTTGAAGTGTGTGGGCGAGACTGACAAGGTTCACCTGAAAAAACAGTCAAATAATGAAAAACAATTAAGGAAACGAAATAAGTATATACATAAATACATCTGCAAATATTTTAAAGGTCTTATATTACGCAAAATTGACTCTTGTGAGCTTTAAGCCATGTTAGAATGTCCTCAGAAACAGACCTGGAGTTGTCTTTTGTTTCATTCACACACGTTTAACACACAGTTCTTCTCTCAAACAGAAAATATTATAAATAAATAAACAAATACAAATACAGACTGCAGGGCTTGATGCTCAATTCGAATTTTTTTGTGAAATACAGTATGATTTTTTTGCGAGGTCGTTCATATTTCTAATTAAATGCAACTTGTATGTGATCTCCAGCGTGAACTTTAAATGCCCCCAAAGTGTCCTAGATGTGCATTGGAGGACA
This sequence comes from Boleophthalmus pectinirostris, assembly GCF_026225935.1. Lineage (NCBI taxonomy): Eukaryota > Metazoa > Chordata > Actinopteri > Gobiiformes > Gobiidae > Boleophthalmus > Boleophthalmus pectinirostris. The sequence goes on along the minus strand of NW_026571447.1, from coordinate 5,040,343 downwards.
TGACAATGTCACAATCAGCGAACGTGCTCGGTGTTTCTGGAAGTTGCCTAAACGCGGGGCTTGTCTCCAAAAATTCGGTCCAGTTCTTTGTAAAATGGACAGGTTACACGTCCATGGCCTCTTCATTTGTTTGAATCTTTATGTTATTATGTTCTCTTTTCAGACCGAGTTTGTTTTGATACCTGACATTTTCGACTGCTCACTAGCGCTCTTCCACAGAGTGATCACGTGATGTTGCTGTGACGTGTCGCTCAACTTATCTAAACAGGATTTGGCGATGTCTTCCTACCGGTGGAGGCAGGACAACAGCGCCATCTGCAGTCCCACTTCCTCAGGACAGTATCCCAGGTGTGTGAGAGTAAAAAAGCCCCTCGTCCCGGTTTTTCTTCCCGTGGGCAGGTTTATGTATTTCGATTACCTCTTTAATCCAGTGATGATGTTTGTTTTCCTCTGTCCCAGTGATGTTTGCTCTGTCCCAGTCCAGAATGTGCTTCTCTCTTTTACAGTGGTCAGAAAAGACCCGATTTGAGTTGTTCCTGTTCTGCTTTGTGTTTTGTTGCTTGTGTTTTGCCTTTGCTGTTTCCTTCTCACATTCTGTCCTATGTTCCTTTTTACGTGGACTGAACACCCTCCCTGTTTCCTCGGTGTGTGTTTTATTGCAGTGTATTTTGTATATGACGTTACGTTTATGCTCCGGTTCTAAAAAACAAACTCTTGGTCTGAAAAAAGAAGCTAATAACATAAATTATCAGAAGACCAAATGAAACTCATTGGACTGTTTGAGTCTTTAGCCTCTTTGCATTTGGCTCGCAGGTTCTTTATTTTTCGTTGACATTGGAGCAGGACCGTCTGTAGTCGCGCAATCATTTCAAAAACCCTCCAATTTGGTCAGAATACAGTGATCGCCCCCAAATATTAATAAACTCACTAACCTCGCTTTTCCTCCATTGACGAAACGCCGAGCCTAACGTGTAGGTGGGATGTATGTGACCTGGCCGTTCAGACTGAAGTCACATGTCAAAAGATCGGATATGTATCGGTTTTAGGAGCACATATCCAAGTGTCCTGGGTCACATTTGCAAAAAATCTGATCTGTATCGTTCAGACTGTCATTAAAAGATCAGATACAGGAGCATAGCGGTGAAAAAATCTGATTTGGGTCACTTCAGGCTGCAGTCTGAACGTAGCTTATGACATCACAAGGTGGAACAGAGCATTTTGAGCTTTGGACGTGTAAAAACACAACACCCAAACACACAAAACATAACTCCATGTATGTTTTTGATGAGCATAATTATAACATGTCTTAAAGCTCTCAAGAGTCCATTTTGCGTAACATAAGAGCTTTAATTTAGGCCACATATTCTACACTCTCATCACCGTGGCAACTGTTTCAACTGTAACATTATGATACTTGTGCTGTGAGTGTGGCAGATGAAGACAATAGCTGAGAGGTGATGCCAGCAGCAGAAGGAGAGACAAAAATACTCTCTATTCAGACTGAAATAGCCAAACCAAGCTGTTCTGAGCACCAGGCAAAATCTGTGAGCGCTGAGGCTCTGCAGGTCTGTGGCATCAGCAAAGCGTCTTCTCACTGTGTTATATTCCCGGCTCTCAGTCATTTTTTCCTGTTATGGACGCCATTTTGAGGACTTCTTATCATTCAAAAGACCGATTAGGGCCTTTGATGTGGCAGTGGGCCAATGGTGGAAGGTAACAAAATACATAAATAAAAGTAGGCTACTGTACATTTCTTTGAAGTATCTGTACTTTATTTTCAGTCAATTTTACAGTGGATACTTTAATTTTTTTTATATATTTAATCCATCTGTGTCCATAAAGTTATATGGGGCAGTGTCACTTCAAAGGCTGTTTTCTCAATATCTACACAGGAAAAACTGGAGGGTTAAAATTTTAGGGTAAAATATTTCAGAGTTGTTTATAACACCAAAAGTGTTATTTTAACTATTTGAAAGTTAAATGTGGGTTTGAGTTGGGATTATTACCAGAGTTGATGTGGTTGCGGTTAATTCAACTTCCTCTAGTGTTAATTCAACTTCTCTTAGTGTTAATTCAACTTCTCTTAGTGTTAATTCAACTTCCCTTAGTGTTAATTTGGCTACTCGCATTCACCACTTCAAACTCTTGTGAGAGAAGACCAGTTTGAACCAGTTTCGTACATAATTTCATCTTAAATTAACTAAAATTAAAATAAAACTCCTCTGTGTGTTGTTTAGCTCAATCAGGATAACTCTACAAAGTGTTATCTGTTTACTCTCAAAACATTAATATAACTCTGGATTTCGGGGTTAAATAGAAACTTTGTTCCAGTGTTACTTAATTAACATTTCCAAAAATGTTAAATTAACTCTAGAACAGATTAGACTCATATAAACCCTGAGAAAATGTTAAAGTTGATTCTGTGAGAGTCAATTTTAACACTCCACTTTTTGCTGTGTAATTACAAATCTTGAAATTTTACTTAAAAAAACTGGCAAAATTAGAATTTTTAGGTAATTCTTCAGTGAGTAGTATACACAAATACTAAAAATGATCTTCAAACTCCCCTTTGTACTATTTTAAAATCAAATATGTCAACAAAGTGAAGACATTTAAACCTGTCTCCATCTATTTTTGACATTAAAATGTTTTTTTGGTGACTGACGGAGCCCAAACGCAGAAAAACAGCCCAATGCGTCTCATTTAGAGAAAACAGCTCCGAGTACAGAAACGATGCAAATTCACAAACTCAAACACAAGTTTCAATGAGGTACAAACAAAAACTGTGGCGCAAATGAAAAAAAACGTGCTGCAAGAAACAAAGAAATAATAGAGAAATAAAAAAATAGAGAAATGACGGAAAGCACAAAATGATGAACACCAAAAAAACACCTGCAAATGTAAGATATGTCTTTGAGAGAGACAGGAAATGGCCAACAGACTATAAACTACAGTAAGAGCAAATTATTGTTACGGTAATGCAGCTTTTATCGTTTTATTTTCATATACGGTGTTTATATAAATATCGCTGTACAATGATGTAGCGCATTGTACAGTGATATTTATATTGGTGTGGTGACTCTTTATGCAGCTTTTTTCATTTCCAGGTGTTTTCTTGGTTTTCATTGTTTGGTGATTTGCATCATTTCTCTATTTGCAGCACATTTGATGATGACACATTTGTCTTTGTTTCTTGCAGCACGTTTGCGCCACGTTCTTTGTTTGTACCTTGTTTAAACTTGTGTTTGAGTTTAAGAATTTGCATTGTTTCTGTACTTGAAGTTGTTTTCTCTAACTGGAACACACTGGACCGTTACAGTGCCTTATTTTTATATAAAACCATGACATGATGAAAAACTTAATAGGTTTTAATTACCGTATTTTCTGGTCTGTTAGGTGCTCTGGATTATAAGACCCACTGTCATTAAATGGTCTATCTTCGAACTTTTTTCACAAATAAACCACACCGGACTTTAAAGGAAACACAACAGTGTGATGGGTGAGTGGTTTTGTTTGTTTGTTTCGTTCACAGTGACTCTGGGCTTTGTTCAGTTGTGGTGTGTAGGGAGGGTGTGTCTGGGACCAACGGATTGTCGGCGTGTTCGCAGTGACTCAGTTGTTCAGTTGTGTCTAGAAGTGGCACATTGCACTCGCTTTTTCGGTTCGTTCCACCGTTCCGTTCCTCGTCGGCGTGGAGTGATGTGTGTGTCTGTGGGTGTTTTGGTGTGTCTGCTCTGTGTGTGTTTGTGTGTTCTGCGGGTGTTGCGGCTTTGTAGTTTACTGAAGTCGTGCTGGGACACCTGAGTGGATTCGTGTATAGGGAGCTCTGGATTGTGGGGCGCGTAGTCGTTTTTTGATGCGGTTAGAGGCTTAACAGCTTGGAAAATACGGTACGTGAATAAACTACAGAAGTTTTTCCTGTTCACATGCAGTAACTCACCTTAAAAATATAAAGTACCCAGTCTTGTTTGACATGTAGCTGTTAGTTTACATGCTGACTTTAGAAAGCAGTTGTTTTGCTAAATAAAATAATTAGTGAATTAAGTGATGTGACTGGCATGTGACGTGCGGCTGAGTACTTGATTGTGAGCTGCTAAAATAATCATGGAAACTCACAATGATTGACATCTAAATGCTTGAAGGCTAACACTAATGCTAATGCCTGTATTGGAGAAAAAAATATCTGACGTTCTCTCCCATCCTTGTTTTTTGAAGGCAGTTTTTATAAGCACAGTTGTAATCAAACAAAAAAAGGCTGTGACTTGCAGATGGCTGCTGATTGCTCATGCTGCTGCCCTCTCCGTGTACATCTGATCACATAAGGTCAAACTACAGACTGCTACGATTCTTAAAGAGGCAGTATTACACACATGTACTTTTTGGAGCTTTCTACCATGTTATAACATTGTCTCCTCATCAGAACCATGACTGGAGAAGTTTTACAATCTGTGTATCATTCGTTCATTTGTTTTTCAATATAAAACCAAAAATAAGAAAACGAAAAAACAACAGTTTTCTTCATTATTTGTCTCCAAAAAAAAAAAAGAAAAAATGGATAACGATTTGTTTTTTCAGTTTTCGATTTTGTGTGTAAATGAAGAATGGAAAAAACGTTTTACATGACTGAGACCGAGACCAGGCCGGGACCAGACCGAGACCAGGCCGGGACCAGGCCGAGACCAGGGGACCAGACCGACCAGACTGAGACTGGAACTGAGACCGGAGACCAGGCCAGGACCAGACCAGGGACCAGGCCACCAGGGGACCAGACCGAGACTGAGACTGGAACTGAGACCGAGACCAGGCCAGGACCAGACCGGGACCAGACCGGAGGCTCAGAGTCCACAGCAGGGCCGAAGCTCGAAGCTTTTCTATATATACATTTTTATGCACAGTGATAATGTAAAATTTTTAATGTCTTCATAAGGTGGAGGCTTCACTATAAGCCCTATTGGGTTTTTTGCCTCTTCCGGCACCTACTTTTTATCTAGTGTGTTCCTTTTATTGTCATGTTATATGTGCAAAATAAAATAAAAATAAATAAAAAAAACTCTACACACCTTCACTAGAATCATTTGGGTGATTTCGGCCCTGGAATTGCCAAGTTCTACTAAACAAAAGGTGAAAAGACCTGTTAACTTGTAAAACTACCAGTTCATGACATCACAAGGTAGAACAGAGCATTTGGAACTTTGGAGATGTAGACAGACTAATAATAAAGGATAATCAAACATGTGTGAATGAAACAAAACACAACCCTATATATGTTTCTGATGAGATAACATTGAGTGTGTTTACATGCACGTCAATAACCCGGTTATGATCGGGCTTTTTGAGTATCCCGGTTTCTTCATGGTGCATGTAAACGCAGTATCCCGGTTATGGCAGTATCCCGGTTATTAGAAACCGGGTTACTGTAGCTGGTCTGTTCCGATAGGAACCGGGATACTTGTGGCATGTAAACACAGTATCCCGGGTACTGCAACATAAAGTTGAATGTGCATGTGTCCAAAAGACACTTTCTAGTCTTTTCACCACAACAGTAGCGACATAAATAAAGTGACCAACATAAATAAAGTGACCACACGAGTAAAATGACTGTAAAATAAAGAGCTGCGCTAAACCTGCACATGTACAATCTGCACTCGTACGACCTGCACTCGTGTGACGCTGAAAAGCTAAAACATGAACTATCTCCTATACAACACATGCACAGAACAGACTCACCATCATTAGCACCTCTTCTGTCAAAAAAAGAACACACATAATCCACTGAGTCGTGTCATTTAGTCGGCACAGAGGCGGCACAAGGAGCAGCTGTTTTTATCACCACTAACAGTTTATGCTAATTAGCCATGTGGTCTTAAGTTTAATTTCTATAAAATGTAAACAAATGTGATCAGAGCTGAATGATCTGATCAAACGGGCTGATGTGGATCTATAGTGGTTCTGGTTTATATGTTGTTTATTTATGCAGAAGACCAATGAAGAATCTGTTGGGTTTGATCTGCACAGTGGATTGTGGGAGATCTCACAGCTCTTTAACGCTGTTTAAACCTCTCAAGCTTCTTATGTTAAAGGAGCTCACGGTTTGTATTTTTCCTGGTTTATGAAGTTGATTTAAGTTAATTTTTTGCACTTGCGCATTTGTAAGATTATGTCAAGAAACCGGGATACTCCATTTGATCATGTACACGCTAATATGAGTATCCCGGTTTCTCAGCGCGCTTGTATACGCAGTAACCCGAATACTGACATAACCGGGATATGGCTAATAACCGGGATACTGATGTGCATGTATACACACTCATTATAACATGGTTTGAAGCTCACAGGAGTCAATTTTGCTTATGATAGGCCCTTTAAATATTCATCACATGGACCTATTCCAGTGGCATTCTGAAAGCAAAGTAAAGTTTTTATTAGCACAATTTTAGTCAAACTCATTCAAAACGGGCCCTGACACTTGGAGACGGATGCTGATGGCTCGTGATTATTTCGCCAGCTCTGGGTCAGGGGAGGTTTAAAACTTCACTCAGTCCAATCCAATAAACTGCCTGTCATCACAATCCCCAGCTAGCTCCACACAGCTCCTCTATGATATTTTGTTTCTGAAAAATAACTGCGCGTCACCCCAAAGGACCCCGCCAACACGTACACTCCACCAACCTGGCAACCTTTAAAAATAGGACTTTGAAGGAAGAACATGCGGAGTGTAAAAAAGAAAAAGAAAGAAAAAAAGTGTTGCAATGGAAACGTGGGATATTACTCATATTTAGAGCCTCGGCGGAGGTAAAGAGAGGATGTCTTTTTCTTTTCTTTTTGGGGACTTTGGGAGAGTACATCCTTGAGATCCAAAGTGTTGTGGTGCTCTAGAGACCGGGGACAGAAATAAAGACGAAATGGTAAAGAACTCGGTACAGTCTGTATCTTATGAAAACTAAGGCTCAACCCAGAATATGACTGCAGAAAATATAAAGTAAATTATGTTTGAGTTGAAGGTGGATTAAGTAAGTATTAAACAATGAGGAGTAGTGTTCCTTTGCCAAGTGCATTAAAACCGCAAAATGTGTGACTTTAGTGTTTTTAATTTGCTTCTACAAACTGAAATGTGTCACCTGTTCCCTGTCTGCAAATGCCTCAAATATTTAATGACTTGAGTGTTTTAAACGAAGCTAGATCCTACATTCTACTCATTACCTGTTGCTCTAAAGGGTCCAGAGTTTTACCTATGACACAACAATCTGGGCTAAATGCAAACAAAGCATTTTTTAAGAGCTTTCAGTGTAGTTTTTTTTTAGGGGGCATTAGGAAGAGTACATGTTTGTTGGGGTGCTCTCGAGACCGGGGACTGAAATAAAGACAAAAACTGAGGCTCAAGCCAGAAAACCATCCATCCGGGGCTGGGTCACAGGGGCAGCAGTGTAAGCAGGGACTCCCAGACTTTCTTCACCCCAGACATGTCCTCCAGCTCCTCCGGGGGACCCCAAGGTGTTCCCAGGCCAGCCCAGAGACATAGTCCTTCCAGCGTGTCCTGGGTCTTCCCCAACAGCTCTACTCCGAGCTCCTCCCGTGTGACTGAGCTCCTCACCCTATCTTTAAAGGAGCGCCCAGCCACCCTGCGGAGGAAACTCATTTCAAGCGCTTGTATCCGCAGTCTCGTCCTTTCGGTCATTACCCAGAGCTCATGACCATAGGTGAGGGGAGGAACGAAGGCAGACCGGTAAATTGATTTACCGGTCAGAAAACCACTAGAAAAAACGGCTCATTTGCATAAACTAAACGCTCAAAAAACAGCTCGTTATTGTGCACTGATGCGGTTCAGCTTCTGTCGGACTAAAAGACACGACTCAGTGGAATATGAATGTTCTTTATGTGACAGAGGGGTGTTCTGCTGATGGTGAGTCTGTTCAGTGCTTCTATCACGTTGGAGATGCTTCATGTTAAACTTTTCAGAGATTATAAGTCTGCAGGTCATAAGCACAGACCGAATATATGAATGGACTGATATTCTAGCCTCTTAGCGTTTTGGAGGTGAATTACTTCGCGGTGCACAGACCTACATCAGCGTATCAGCGTTTTCAGGCGTCCACACAGTGCCCAATCAGATCCGTACTCAGATGAATTCGTGGGAGCTGGCGGCAGCAGATCGTTCCGTCTCTGGAGCTGTTTTCAGTCAGATTAGTGTGGACGAACACTGCACCCACAACGAAAATGACTCGAATACGTAATAGTCTGAATGGGGCCTATATCACTATGCTGTGGGCATCACCATAGCAATGGGTGCAAAAAAATGAACTTATTATTAGGAGGGACTCGCTTCAACTAGAACAGAAATAAATCATGCTGTGAACATCCACACACAGTTAAAAGACTGTCAAAAGTGAACTATATTCAGATGAAGAAAAGAGGTAGAGCGCTTCACTGGGTCATAAAACATGTCAAAATAGCAGTACAGGTGCACTACGAGGGTCAAATTGGTAATCTTAACAGAATGTTGCCCTTACTGAAAAATGTAAAAGTGGGCAAGGTACAAACCCGAGGCACTCCGACTGAATATATTAAAAGTCTTTTATTAATTTGAGGGACGCCAAAGCATTTCGACCGGCAAGATGGTCTTCGCCAGGGCATAATCATAATGAACTATTTTCAGTTTGTGGGACTATAGTATCAGCGGATTAAACAACTCTTAGCAGTTTTAACTCTCACTTATGCTGTGAATTGTCTCATGGTGTCTTGCTAAAGGACACAACAGTATGCACAGGCTGAGTCCAACAACATTCTAGTTAGTTAGTTAACAGCCTTAAAATTGTGCATGGAAAGTCTAGGGTTTTACCTGTGATGCAACAATCTGGGCAAAATGCAAACAAAGTATTTCTGAGGGCTTAGAGTGGAGTTTTTGGGGGGCATTGGGAAGAGTTCATGCTTGTTGAGGTGATCTCAAGACCAGGGACGGAAATAAAGATTAAACTTAAACTTCTCAGTAGTAAGTACAGTCTGTATCTTATAAAATCTAAGGCTCAACCCAGAATACAACTGCAGAAAATATAAGGTACCGTATTTTCCGGGCTATCTTAAGCCTCCAACCCCATCAAAAAAACGACTGCGCGCCCCGCAATCCAGAGCACCCTATACACGAATCCACTTGGGTGTCCCAGCACAACTTCAGTAAACTACAAAGCCGCACCACCCGCAGAACACACAAACACACACGGAGCAGACAGCGACCGCACAGCGAAACACACCCACAGACACACTCATCACTCCACACCGACGAGGAAAGGAACGGAGGAACGAACCGAAAAAAGCGAGTGCAATGTGCCATTTCTAGGCACGACTGAACAACTGAATCACTGCGAACACGCCGACAATCCGTTGGTCCCAGACAGCACCCTCTCTACACGCCACAACTGAACAAAGCCCAGAGTCACCGTGAACGCTACAAACAAAATCCCACTCACCCATCCAACTGTTGTGTTTCGTTTAAAGTCTGGTGTGGTTTATTTGTGAAAAAAGTTCGAAAATAGACCATTTAATGACAGTGCGCCTTATAATCCAGAGCGACTAATAGTGCGGGAAATATGGTACACATTATACTATGGGCAGTGGGAAGCCTAATACTAATCGCCTTGCATTATTTATTTTATTTTTTTTACCTCTTTTCTTATTTACAGCATGTTATTTCTGTTGCTCTTTACATATTATTTTAAATCATCATTTGTTGTTGTTAGGTACGGTGTATGCTCTGCACACAAGTATTGTCTTATTGTTAAATTTGTCCACTAGAGGTCAGTGTTTCTCCAAGGCCTCAGACACGTCGAACCATTTGAGACAGTATTGCGACTGAGGTGTCAATGCTTCACGAGGCTCCATTCGCCCATCACTACTTAAATGACAATATTTCATCCACGGTATATGCTTGAGTAGTAACTTGAATATCGGGTACATCCGTGCATTATTTTTGAATAACTGCACAGGTAGTTCAAGCAAAAGTGTTTAATAACTGTTCTATATCACTACGCTGTGGGTAACACCATAGTAATCGGTACATACAAGTGAACTATTACCTGGAGGGACTCGCTTGAACTAGAACAGAAATAAATCGTGCTTTGAAAATCCACACACAGTTAAAAGACTGTCAGAAGTGAAGAAAAGAGGTAGAGTGCTTCACTGGGTCATAAAAAAGTCAAAAAATAGCAGTACAGGTGCACTACAAGGGTTAAACTGGTAATCTTAACAGAATGTTGCCCTTACTGAAAAATGTAAAAGCAGGCAAGGTACAAACCCGAGGCACTCCGACTGAATATATTAAAAGTCTTTTATTAATTTGAGGGACGCCAAAGCATTTCGACCGGCAAGATGGTCTTCGTCAGGGGCATAATCATAATGAACTATTTTCAGTTTGTGGGACTATGGTATTCGCAGATTAAACATCTTTGAGCAGTGCATTACTCTGTTTTAACTCACTCATGTGGTGACTTGAAAAGTGTCTCGTGGTGTCTTGCTAAAGGACACAGCAGTATGTACAGGCTGAACTAGGGTTAAGTCCAGCAACATTCTAGTTAGTTAGTTAACAATACAGAGTGAGAATTAGTGCCGCCTCACTCGACTTAAAACTGTGCATGGAAAGTCTAGGGTTTTATCTGTGACGCAACAATTTGGGCAAAATTCAAACAACGCATTTCTGAGTGCTTAGAGTGTAGTGTTTTGGGGGACTTTGGGAGAGTACATCCTTGAGATCCAAAGTGTTGTAGTGCTCAGGGGAACGGAAACAGAGGACGGAAATATAGACGGAACAGTAAAGGAGTCGGTTCAGTGTGTATCTTATGAAAACTAAGACTAAAAACTATGACTGCAGAGACTATAAGGTATACTATGTTTATGAAGATGGATTAAGTAAGTATTAAACAATGAAGAGTAGTGTGTGAAATCCCTCAGTCGTCCAGGTAAAATCAATGGCAAAAGGAGAAACTAAATCTTTTAACTGGCGAAACGTTTATTTAGGTTGAATAGGTTTCGCAGCTCATCCAAGCTACTTCTTCAGTTTTGGTCAGACGCTGCTGGACACTGCCTTATATCTGCCTGAAGGGAGGAGCTAACTACACTGAAACTACTCTGAAACTAACACACCTATTTGTTTACAGTTTCGGCCTACTGAACGTTTCTCACTAAGAGAAGCCTTCCTTGAACAGAAATGGAGGCCTCAGACATGATCTGTTTCCCATTTATAACTCTATCCTCAAACCTAAATCAAAACAAAGAAAGAAAACAACAGGGGTAGCCAGGTCAGGTCCAGAGGTGTGAAAACACTCATTACGGCCCTGATTGGTTATGCTAATATAACCCCACACTCAGTGCAAGTTCAATAGGCTGAGCTAACAAACAGAACTGTTGACAAATCGGATTTCTCATTTTGCAATGAGGAGTAGTTTTCCTCTACAAAGTGCATTTAAACAGCAAAATGTGACTCCAAGTTTTTTTTTTATGTACTTCTACGACGGCTACAAACTAAAATGTCTCACCTGTGAATCTGAAAAACTTGTTTGTAAATGCCTTAAATATTTACGTCCAGAGTTTTACCTGTGACATAACAATCTGGGCAAAATTCAAACAAGCAATTTAGAGTGTTTTGAGTTGAGTCTTTTGGGGGGCAGTGGAAAGAGTACAGACTTTTTGTGGTACTCTGGAGACAGTGGTCTGAAATAAAGAATAATAATAAAGAATAATACATATAAGACTAATACAAATCCAGTCTTTACTCTGCAAAAAAGGCAACAAGAGCAATCACATTATCAACTTATAACGAACCAACCAATGCATTATTTATAAACCTTCAAACGCTGAAATGTTATGATTTAGTCGACCTTTATACTCTGAAAATCATGTTCAAAGTAAACAACAATCTCCTGTCAAAATCTTTGCAGAACATGTTCAAAATCCAAAAGAGCCGATATGAGCTCAGAGGCACGACCATGTTTATCAAAAAGAAAATCTGAACAAACATTATGAAATTTTGTAAATCTGTTAAAGGGCTGGAGCTGTGGAACAACTGTACAGAAAACCTCAAATTGTGCCCCAGTCTCTTTCACTTTATAAAGAAGTTTAAATGTTTAACTCTGGACAGATACATGAAATATGAGACTTAGTTTGTGCTGTAGAACTTTGTTGTTCTGTTACTGATTTGTTTGTTTCCTCCTGCTGTATTTTTGAAGATGACCTGGTGTCAAGATGACGCTCTGACACAGGAATAAAGAGTAGGCATAATAAGCTTCAGCCTACACCTTTTCGGTCTGTGTATGTTAAATATGACTGTTTGTGAATTAATGTCAAAATATACCTGTGACCGAAATAAATAAATAAATAAAGACAAAAGTGTAAAGCTCTCAGTAGTAGGTTCAGTCTATATCTTAAGAAAACTAAGGCTCAACCCAGAATACGACTGCAGAAAATAAAAAAGTATAATTACACCATGGTCAGTGAGAATTATAATGAGAATTGGCGTGCATTATTATTGTAAGACCGAAGAGGTAGTTCTGGCAACAGTTCTATATCACCACACTGTGAGCCATCGCCGTAGCAACAAATGAACTATTAATAGGAGGGACTAGCCTCATCTAAAAAGAAAACAACTCAGTTAAAAGGTTGTTAGAATTAAAAGAGAACTATTTTCATGCAGGGAACATGGTACACACAAAGAAACCACCCGAAGCAGTGCCTTACATAGTTTTAATCCTTGCTAAAGGACACAACAACAGTATGCACAGGTGGAAGTGGGGGTTATACATTCTAATTAATAGTTTACCTTGTGATGTAGTATTTGTATGTTGTCGAAGTACTTTATGATTTTGTATTCATACTCTGACATACCTGTGATGTTGTAGAAGTATTTTTTAGGTAGTATTTGCGTTCTGACATATCTGCAATGTTGTAGAAAGTACTTTATGATGTAGGATTTGTACTCTGACATATATGTGATGCTGTAGAAGTACTTTATGATGTAGTATTTGAACTCTGACATACCTGTGATGTTGCAGAAGTACTTTATGATGTAGTATTTGTACTCTGACATACCTGTGATGTTGTAGAAGTACTTTATGATGTAGTAGTCGCACTCTGACATACCTGGGATATTTTAGAAGTTATTTATGATGTGGTATTTGTACTCTGACATACCTGTGATGTTTTAGAAGTACTTTATGATGTAGTATTTGAACTCTGACATACCTGTGATGTTGTAGAAGTACTTTATGATGTAGTATTTGTACTACCTGTGATGTTGTAGAAGTACTTTATGATGTAGTATTTATACTTTAACATACCTGTGATGTTGTAGAAGTACTTTATGATGTAGTATTTGAACTCTGACATACCTGTGATGTTGTAGAAGTACTTTATGATGTAGTATTTGAACTCTGACATACCTGTGATGTTGTAGAAGTACTTTATGATGTAGTATTTGTACTCTGACATACCTGTGATGTTGTAGAAGTACTTTATGATGTAGTATTTGTACTTTAACATACCTGTGATGTTGTAGAAGTACTTTATGATGTAGTATTTGTACTCTGACATACCTGTGATGTTGTAGAAGTAGTTGAAGCAGTTGAGGTTGAGGCTGCAGGGCTCTCTGTCTGTGGTGTTGGGACACTGGCGCCCCACGCTGGGCGAGCGCAGCACGTACGCCGTCCTCTCTCTGAAGCGCGTCCGGGTGCACGGCTGCAACACATCACAGCCACAAAATACTTAACCATTAAAGTGGAAATAAACACTAAATCTACCCTTTTCACTACTAAACTGTATATATAGATGTGTAACTTTTTCTGGTGATGTGTAACTTTTCCCACCAGAAAAGTTACACAGTGCACCTTCAAAAATGCTCAAATCACTCTAAATACATGGTTGCCACAGTCATGGAAATTGAAAATGTCATTTACCAGGCCTGGAAAAGTCATGGAGTTTTGTAAATTCAATGAAAGTTTTGGAAAATTCATGGTATTTTAGTAGCCACTGGTGCCGACTAGGTCAGGAATCAGAATACACTAGATCAGGGGAGCTCACACTTTTTCAGCATGCGAGCTACTTACAAAATGGCCAAGTCAGAATGATCTACCTAATACAAAGCCAAGCAAACTGCACTGAAACACTCTGTGCCCCTTTTTTGGACCCTCACCCACAGTTTGAGAACCTCTTCTTTAAGAGAACTTCCTCTGGCACTTTACACAAAACTGTGAAAAAAGTGAAGCAAGATTTTTAAACCTGTTTTTTAAAGTTCCAAACTGGAGTTACATTCTTTTCTGGTTTTGCAGTGATATTTATCAGCCTCTGCACGTTTACCAAACCAAACGCACATCGTGACAAACACAGATGCATTTGTGCACTTTTGTTAGACAAACTTCAGCCAAATGTGGCAGTAGGTCTGTTCTGTAGATCTGCTCTATGTTGTAGACCTGCTTTGTGCCAACACTGGAACACAAATTTAGACTGGTTTTTGCTTCACGTTTGGTCTTGCTCTTCTAATCAGCCGCACTGTGGGAGGGGGCTTGTGTTCGCTGTACGCAGGAAGGAGCGAGAGCATGAAAAGGCGAGGGGCGGCGTGCTGACGTGAGGCAGATGGACAGGTAGGATGTTTAGGAAGTTGAACCTGCCCTGTGATGCACGCTGGTACACGAGGGCACACGCTGTCGCAGACGAGCCGTGCATAGGGAGCGTGTGTGTTTGTGATGTGCCGTAGAGTCTCCGCGGGTTTCAAATGAGCGCACAGGCTGCACTGAGACGCCCCACACGCTCCTGCACCCGCTACAAGTTTATTACCAACAGCAGCGGCCGTAATGAAATATGATCACACTTGTTGAGTGTCAGACCTTGAGTGAGAGACAAGACCGAGTCCAAACGCGATCTACCCACACGACCTTGGCGATAGACTGGTAGATCGGGATCGACGTAACCCGGAAGTTGTAGACCACGCACCGACCAATCAGCGAAGAGCTGTGAAGTCAAACTCAAGCTCCTGTCTGGGTCCCTTTTGTGGTCCAGCACAACAGTAAACAAAGTGGTCCAGATGGATGTAGATGAAGACATACATTCAGTGTTGGCAACGATTCTCGAGATTGAGGATTTAAAGCCGAAATAAAGAGAATGTTTGGCTAATTTTATCAAGGGGAAAGACGTTATTGTCCTTCTTCCTACAGGATTTGGGAAAAGCTTAATATACAGTTAACCCTGTTAGCGGCGCATTACATATGTCACAACCAAATAACAGCGATTGGGTCGAGCGAACAAATCCTAATGCTGCGAGGTCAGAAAGTTTCTACGAAGTGAAACCGTCTGATGAATCAGGCTAGAATTGTAGTATCTCTTTCACACAACTACATCATTCTGTTAAGTTATAGGCTATTATGATTATTTCCGAACATATGTCCCTTTTGTTTAAGAGAGACGACAATAAATGCACTGACAGTATTTTGAATGTTAAAAAACTGGAACTGGAGTGGAAAGGGTTAACATTTCATATTTAACCCTAAACATGTGCTATTTCTACACATGTAGGTGCTGTAAAGTCACAGAAAATTCACTTTAGGTCATGAAAAAGTCATGAAAAAGTTTTGAAATGTTGTCAGTGAAAAAGAGGGGAAACTCTGTAAATACAACCTTGAGAGGGTAAATGAGAAGAGATACCACTCTCACTTGGTTCAAAGCTTTAAAAACTGCTTTAAGAACCCCCACCTGGGCAATCCCGCGTTGTGATGTTGGCAGTATGTAAAACTTCCCGGCTGCTTTGCTAAGTGGACGCAGTTTAGACATCAGCACTTTTTCCACACATTTGCTCTCGGGCCATTTCTCAACTTCATTTTTTTTTTCTCTCCCAGAGTCCCCTCATCTGCGTACACTGTCCCCGCCTGAAGGAGAGCGGCCCGGGGGAGCGCACTGTCCTATGAATAAGTCTATCAGCGCGCTCATCCATTAAACATGATGCCCTCCCACGCACGCAGGAGGAGCAGACCCCGGTGGAGAGGGGGATTGTGGGAGTGTGGAGTGAATAGGCTGTGATTAGCTGTAGCTGTGGTGATGCTGATAGGCCTCAAACTGATTCAGAGGCTTTCACAGATGGAGGAGAGAGGGATAGAGAGGAAAAGACAATGTGACAAGATGATGGCGATACGAGCAAATACAATGTTTATAAGAGCCAGTTTATGTATATTTGTACTTCAGGTAAACTCAGTATCATCATGTAGTGTGTAGTACAATGTAGAGACAAATACTGATATATCAATACTCACTGTAGTATCGAAAAGTATTCATTCTGAAGCAAAAAATATCTTTACATTTACTATATTTTTGGGGGTTAAAACTTTGTCATCTCCAAAAATACATTGATTAAAGTTTATTTTCACATATACAGTCGTGGATAAAATTGTTGGTACCCCTTTGGCAATGAAAGAAAAATCAACAATGGTCACTGAAATAACTTGAATCTGATAATAAATAAAAATTTACTGAAAATTGTCCAACAAAAATCAAACATTGCTTTTCACCTGTAGTTCAACAGAATTATTAGAAAAAAATAGTGAAACTGGCCTGGACAAAAATGATGGTTCCCTTAACTTTATATTTTGTTGCACAACCTTTTGATGCAAACAAACAATTTCACTGGTCAACTGGTATATTGACCCATTTCCTGTGAGCAAACTGTTCTTGTTGTCTCAGGTTTGAAGGGTTCCTTCTCCAGACAGCATGTTTCAGCTCCTTTCACAGATGTTCAGTAGAAATCGAGATCTGGACTCACAGAAGAACACTCCAGAACAGTCCAATGTTCTGTTCTTAGTCATTCTTTGGTGTGTTTAGCTGTGTGTTTTGGGTCATTATCCTGCTGGAAAACCCATGACCTACAGTTGAGACCAAGCTTTCTGACACTAGGCAACACATTTTGGTCCAAAATACCTTGATAGTTTAGAGATTTCGTTGTATCTTGCACAGATTCAAGACGCCCTGAGCCAGATGCAGCAAAACAGCCCCAGAACAAAACCAAGCCTCCTCCGTGCTTCACAGTAGGGACAGTGTTCTTTTCTTGGTCTGCTTCATTTTTGCATCTTCTTCTCTTTCTCTGGTCCATGTTCAGTGTTGTGCCCATCATATCTCCAAACAGCACAATGACACAATGACTTTTAAACAGGCAGACTGACTGAGGACAAGTTTGAAGACACATGTGATGCAGATTAGAGACACACCAAAATTTAAAATGTCCCTGTTGTCCAAGTATTTACAATCTTTGCTAGGGGTACCATCATTTTTGTCCAGGCTTGTTTCATTAGTTTGTTTTTTTGAATAATTCTTTTGAAAAACAATTCAAAAACAGTGGCTGATTTTCATTGGTTATTTTTCAGGATTAAAAAAAAAAATATATATTATTGCTTTTCTTAGTTTCAAGTTTTTTCAGTAAAAAAATGCTGATCTTTCTTTACCAGAGAGGTACCAACAATTTTATCCACGACTGTATATACATTTGAGATCAGTTTGAGCTGGGTTGGAGCAAAGATTCTTTATAGTAAAAGAAATTCATTGCAACTTACTACAAAACTCACTTGGATCAGTTTCAAGGCAACAGTGCAAGTTTGATCATGCTTAGAGTAAAATATGGTTAAAACTCCTAGAGTCAGTGAGAATTCTAATACTATCTGCTGTCAGTTGGTGAGACCCTGGTACAATATGATTAAACACCTCTGAGTAACACCAGTGTGCTGTGAGATGTGGTCTTCTAGATCATTGTTTGTCAAAGATTGGGTCGTGACCCTCAGACGGGTCGCAAAAATTTTTGTTTTAGGTTGCCTTGTCATGATCTGCATGTAGGTCTGCAATATACAGTTCTGCCTATATACCTGATATATATTTAATGTCCAAATAGACGACTTATGGATCCTTTTATTGCTGCTTCAATGACTGTTTTTCATTGTTTAAAACTTGAGTAATGAGTAATAAAATATCCTCATTAATGAGGAGGAACGAATAATGTCTATTGACTTTGGTCACAAAGGATTGTGACTTTTAAAATATGGGTCCCCACAAAAAAAACAAAACACTGGTCTAGACACATGCTCATGTTGTTTAAGGCTAACAGATGCCATCTTTCCATAATATTCTACGATTTTGATTTGACTAAAATTAATTGGTTATTTAAACTAAAGTGTCTGAAAACTCAAAGTCTGAAAAAAGGCTAGTAAAATGCACGTTTGTTTAAAATCTAATCCTTTTGATGTATTTGCAGGTTTTTACTAATGTCTGCTTCAAATAATAATGATAATCAGTTTTATATAGCACTTTTTTGGACACTCAAAGACGCTTTACAGAGCATCATTCACTCCATACCTGATGGTTGTAAGCTACTGTTGTAGCCACAGCTGCCCTGGGGCAGACTGATGGAAGCAAGGCTGCCAATCTGCACCATCGGCCCCTCTGACCACCGCCAACACTCATACACACACCACTTTCATACTAGGCAATGTGGGTGAAATGCCTTGCCTAAGGACACAACAACAGTTTTTACGACTGGCGTCCAATTGTGGCACCTGATTTTCCCAGCGTTCTAACATCCAAGTACTAACCAGGTCTGGCCTTGTTTAGCTTCTGAGATCTGATGGGATCAGGCTTTGACAAGCTGGTATGGCTTCAGTAAAAACCTTAAATGACTTCAGTCTGTTGATTTGAATGAATCCAGCATAAACTTCTTGGTGTAGTAGTTACCCTTTAAGTTTGGCAGATATAACAGAAGATAAATTAATTTGTGAGTGGAGGGACTAAGTGGGCGGGGCTAACAGTTCAGAAAAGATCTTCACTCTTGGGTCAAAAATCAGGTCTATGGGGCCTTTAGGCATGCAACTCATATTTCTTTTCATATTATGTTGTAGGTTAAACATACATTAATCCCTTAATATGGTGCAGTAACCCTTCCCAGTGCTCGGTGTAGAGCCGCTGCTCCTGCAGGTGAGGAGGAGTCACCTGAGGTTTCCTCTGGACCTTCTCTAGGAGGTCTTCATGCCTCATTATGAGAAGAACACATGTAAGATGCACAGAGCAGACTGAAGAATACCTGAAGAGACCCTCTTTAGAATTTGCTGCTGTATTTAATGCATAAATTTGCCTCATGTATTAGCATAAAAGCTAATGACTGCATCATTTACATTTTGGAGTTTAAAATTATGCTGGGGACACTAAAATATTAATGGGTTTCAGTTTCCTGTTATATGCA
Organism: Boleophthalmus pectinirostris; assembly: GCF_026225935.1. Lineage (NCBI taxonomy): Eukaryota > Metazoa > Chordata > Actinopteri > Gobiiformes > Gobiidae > Boleophthalmus > Boleophthalmus pectinirostris. The sequence continues at coordinate 5,021,103 of NW_026571447.1, read as the reverse complement.
ACATTTTGAGAACCTTTTCACATTCAAATGGATTACTTTGTATTTTAAATTATTAATCGCTTTGGCAATGGTCCTAATTTTTCATGATTCTGAAACCCATGGATAACAGGCCACTTGACATTTAATTTCTAATTATTTATTACTTGAAATGGGAGCTGTGGTACATTTACATTTTTAAAGGGCCCATATTACACAATATTCTAATGTTTCCTCATCACAAACAGACCTGGAGTTGTGTTTTGTTTCATTCACATGTTTAACACACAAACCCTGCACAATTAGACTGAGTTCTTCTCTCAAACAGAAAACATTATGATCCACCTTGTGATGTCATGTGGTAATACAGGAAGTGCTCCACTGTCCAACTTAACAGTGACCTAAAAAAAAGTAGCTGTTAATCTGAACATTACAGCTTCATGACATCACAAGATGGAAAGGAACATTTTTGAGCTTTTGACATGTAAACAGATTAATAAATCAGAATTACTCAAACACCTGTGAATGAAACAAAACACAACTCTGGGTATGTTTTTGAGGAGCTAAGAACATCCTAACATCAGATAAAGGTGCATTGTGCAACTTTTCAGGTGGAGGGTCCGTCACCTGCTTGTCTCCATGGAGATGTTATTGATTTGCAGAGGTTAGGACTTACAAGTTGTGACTCAAATCAGATTTGAGTCACTATTTTTAGGACTTGAGACTTGACTTGATAAAATGGACTAAGACTTGGGACTTGACTTTGACTTGAAGGTCAGTGACTTGGGACTTGACTCGGATTTTAGGACTGAGATTGAGAAGATTTGATGCCTCTGCTAAAAAAATATATGTTTTTAGAAAATACTTTTCTCTTTTCTGTTGATAAATGTGGTGCTGAATTTTACAGGAACAAACTGGAACATGACTCTACCACTTCTTTGTTTGTTACTTTGGATGAAACAGTATCGTCAAATGTACTACAGTCATGTACAGTACAATACAGTAAAACCGAGAGAACTACATGATTCTTCCATTTCAGTGCAGACTACATGACAAAATAACTGTTAAGCATTTTAAATCTGAATTCTTTCTATTCTTATTGTAATGATTCACACTAAGATTTTGTCAAAACATTTAAAAAGGAAATATGTGTATTTCTACAACTCTAATATAAATACTCATACATAAAAATATACCATGACTGACAAGTACAATTTAGCTTAAAATTCATATAAATTGCAAAAACCAAAGTTATATTTGGTTGGTATTTTGGTTTAAAAACTTGAAATGACTTGAAGCTCAAAGCAGATGAGTTGGACTTGACTTGGTCTTATGGGCCAGTGACTCCGGACTCGATTTGGACTTGACTTTATTTGACTTGGGACTTGACTTGGAGTTGAGGTCCAAGACTTGAGACTTACAAAACAATGACTGGGTCCCACCTCTGTTGTTTTGTCTAAAACAGGGGTGGGCAAATTTTTTGACTCGAGGGGCCCACATAGGGCACATAGGGTTCTAAAATTTGACTGAAGAGCCGGACAGGAGACAGGACATGACATGTTAAGAGCCCGGCTCCATTGCACTCGTATTTACGCTCATGTAGGATGTATTCTGCACTTCGCGCTGCAACTTTTGGACAAAAAAAGTGAAACAGGTCTACTCCACTGCACACCACAGACAAGCGTGAATCCTGAGTGCTTAGATTTCATTCAGAAACAGAGATCATGCCATGAGGTTATGTGCGTAAACACTTCTGCATGCAGTAAACCCAGACCCTTATAAGATTCTCCATACGTTATGATTTATAACACAGCGTCTTTAAGTCTTTTGACTTTGCTTTTAACCCATTCAAAATGGAAACAGTGCAGGCTTATGTCTTGAACACTTCTATCTCACTCATGGTCCGAATACGCTGCCCGAAAATGACTCCTGTCATTAGCTAGTCCGAAAGAATACTTTCCCATAAAGCACTGCGGCCAACATAATACGCTGCACCTCAATGTATATATAGTCATCTACTGGGAAACGCTGGAAATGCTGGAAAAATAAAACATCAGCAAGGTTTATTATTGTAATTTATTCAAGTTTGGTGGGCCAGATTAAAAGGTTTAAAGGGCCGCATATGGCCCCCGGGCTGTAGTTTGCCCACCCCTGGTCTAGAATGTTCCACAGTATGACATTAAACACATCTATTAATCATTATGGGTGTTTCTATTGCCAAAAATGACAATCATTCTCTCTGTGAATAGGGTTGCCTCTCCACAGATGAGACCTGTAATGTAGCGTGTACTTGTCTCCCTTGAGATAGATTTTAGGGCCTGTTTACAAGAGAACGCTTGCAGGTATAAATGAGAAAATATTTTATCAGTAGTACCTTTTGTTTAGATGGTGACAGCGTTTTTGGGACTTAAAAACGCAAAAATCTGAAACCACCGTCCAGAGTGGAAAAGTTTAATGCGCTTCGCCGTAATGTTTCCGTCTACACTGCCCAAGACGCAAAACTCTGGTCAGATTTGCTCACGTCGTGTACACGTTTACGTCACATACATCACCACCTAACGAATCCAATTCCACACACTTTTGCATCACCGTATCCACGCAGATTTCTTCCTGAAAATGCTCGTCAAAATCCAGAATAAAAAGACGCGAAGCCACTTTTGCATCTTCTGTTCAGACCGTCATCATATAAACGTAGCCTCAATCTCGACCGTCGAACACTCTAGACAAAGCAATAAAATCACCACGAAGACAAACAGGTGATGGACCCTGCACCAGAAAACTTACACGACGCACCTTTATAGCTCACAAGAGTCAATTTTGCGTAATACGGCACCACAAACGGCGACCGTTTATTTTGTCAGCGTACCCCTCTAAATCCCCCGTTTTTATTCTGCTGCCTTGTTAAATGAATGGGACACACTTTATATCCGCTCCTCTAAAGCCTTCAGAGCCGGAGCTGCTGTAGAATCATTATCCGTACAGTGCGTTAAATAACTGAGAGCGCTGTGACCTTGTCTGCGGCTCCTCACCACATCACCACACACTCCTCCTCTGGCCATATTTCTGTCACATTATGATAACTCCATATTTCCAGTGGCTTTACGAGCTCCTGAAATGCCCACACAGCACTTGGATGTTTTCAACGGGAGCCGAGGCTATAAGCTAAAAGGCTCCGTCTAAACTAAACTGTAATCATACCCTTTACTTCTACTTGACTTATACTGTTTAAAGAGGGAGGATTACACTTCTCTTGATACTTTGCAAATATGTTTTAAGTTCTGAAAACTCAAGAAAAACAACAAAATGGATTTAAAGAGCACGTTTTCGGGAGCTTGTGATCAGTCCGAGCATTCGTGGTCCTGTTTAGGAGTTTGAGCAACAAAAAGGTGAGAGTGACTGACTGAAAAAGTGTTAGCTTGTGACTGTGATGTTATTAGAAAAGAGGGTGATCAGATTTTCATAATCAAAAACTGGGACAGCCCTGGTTTGAGGCGGTTGGTAATAATACAATTGTGAATCGAGAGCGTCATTAAGGAAAACTCTTCTGCACTCTTATTCACGGTGATGTGTGAGTCAGTATAGTCATATTTTCTTTGTGTTTTGAGCATTTTTAAGCAGCTTTTCTGTATTTTATAAGGGTGGGTGTTTAGCACGTTCATTACAATTAATTAATTACAAAGAAAATAATGCATGAAAAAGATGAATGCATTTTATGGCAGTTTGTATGCAAAAAAACGCGGAACGTTTGTGAGTGCACCATGTCGCACCGGTCCTGCACCGGGTCAGGTACCTAATGGATACCCACAAATAGTTGCTCAAACAGGTGGGTTTTAATGTTCTGGAATTTTACGGGCAGGTATGGGGGGGTTTAGACCTGGTTTAGTTCCTAACCAGGTCTAAACCAGGTCTAAACCAGGACTAAACCAAGACTAAACCAGGACTAAACCAGGTCTAAACCAGGACTAAACCAAGACTAAACCAGGACTAAACCAGGTCTAAACCAGGACTAAACCAAGACTAAACCAAGACTAAACCAGGTCTAAACAGGTCTAAACCAGGACTAAACCAGGTCTAAACCAGGTCTAAACCAGGACTAAACCAAGACTAAACCAGGTCTAAACCAGGTCTAAACCAGGTCTAAAACCAGGACTAAACCAAGACTAAACCAAGACTAAACCAGGTCTAAACCAGGACTAAACCAAGACTAAACCAGGACTAAACCAGGACTAAACCAGGTCTAAACCAGGACTACACCAGGACTAAACCAGGACTACACCAGGACTAATCTTGGATTTGAGAGAGAGAGAACCCTGAGCCTGTGGAGCAGGGTGTCCCCAATTTGTGATTGGGCGGCAGCTGCACTTAGCTCTGTGGGGCATGGAGCTCTGCACTGGTCCTTCCGCCTGCTCTCACCTTCTATCCTATGCACACAAATATTTCTGAAAGCTTTCTTACTCTTTCTTGTGTTTGTTTGTTGAGAGACGCATAAAAAACAAAAAAAAAAAAAAAAACCCAAAGTACCTCCAGTTAGAATGCTTTTAATTTGTGTGATTTATCACGGGCACAGGTGGGTAACAGGTGGAATGTCAACAGGTCTGGGTGGGTGCAGATTTAACTTTGATATATTAACGGGTTAACGGGCGGGTGTGGTGCTGTACTGCGCAGGTGTGGGTCACGAAAAATGGACCCGTGCAGGACTCTGTCATGTCGTGGTACACCACTTATACTGATGCACACAGTTCCCACTACAAAAACAATGGAGCGTGAAAGAGCTCTGGGTGTGTTGAACAGTAAATTTCTATTAAAATCTCACAGAAGCTCCTCAACCTTGTGATACCATTTAAATGCAAAACTTGTGAGAGCGAGAACAGAACCAGGTCTGGTCCGAGTACAAACAAGAAGCTTCAGCCCAAACTCCAACTAATGACGGGCTTCAGGAAGAAAAATGAGTAAATGAGTAAGGCAAATATTGTTATATGATTAAGTGAGATTGATTAATTACAAAGCCTGTAATTAATTAGCTTATTTTTTTAATCAAGTCCCACCCCTAGTATTTTATCAAAACAAATTACAATTTATGTCTCTCTTTACTGTTGGCAGGGATGAAATCGGTCAAAAATAGGAAAACATGGGACATTTCTTGTATAAAACTTGGACATTTGTCCTGTGGTTTTGGATAAATCCACTGGGACAGGGGACACAGGCTCAAAAGTGGGACTGTCCCGGGTAAAAAGGGACGTCTGGTCACCCTATTTAAGAGGGACTTGTTTAAGTGCACAAATCAGTTCGCCTGTTGTAGTTCTAACTAAATCAGCTCTTTCTGGCCAAATTAAATTAAAATAAAGTTCTATTTCAAGTGTAACAAAGCCTCAAAGAGAGCATGCCTACAGTTAGCATCACACAGGGAAAATTAATGAGTGTTAAAAGCGAAAAAATGTCCAAAAGCTTTTTTTTTTAAATAATGTTTTGGCAAAAAAGCCTTAGTCAGATCTTGCTTTGGATCACAGTATGATAGGATCCAAAGCAAGGAAAATATCTGATGAAGGGTTTTTGGCTGAAACATTATTTAAAAAATAAATAAATTATAAAATCTTTTGGACATTGGCCATCTGAGTGTGCTATGCATTTTTTCACTTTTATCTGACTGTTCCTTGCATTTGCATCTCTACAAGAACTTTGGTTTGCCTTTTCTCTTTTCATTTGAAGTATTAATCTTTTACAGTCCCCCCTCCCTTTGCTTCCCATGCTAAGTCACTCCCCCTGCAGAGTTCTATCACAACACAATCAGCGTGCATCCTGCTAATGAAACTACTGCACATTGCATCAGGTTTGTGAAGTTGTAGTCAACAGTTTTGTATCATGTTTTTGTATATTTATGGAAAATTGCTGTGTGGGAGTGTGGGTGATGTCAGTTTGTGGGCGGAGTCTTGAACAGAATCCTACTGTTAACTGTAAGAAGGGGAATAGAGCATGAGTGAGATCTCTAGATTACTCAAACATGACATATGGTAGCCCCAAAATACCTCCTCTTTAAGTTTTGTTATTCATTGCAACTCATCACATCTTCTGCACTGGATTTAACATTTTCATAAGTGTATTGTGGTTTACACTGGTTTAAACTATTCCTAAATAAAAATAAAACACTCCAAGGTATGAGGAAAAGGTTGTTGTGTCTATGAGCAAGACACGTCACCCATTTTTGTTTTCTTTCCTTTTTTACAAATACTTTTTTAGATGCTACAATTTTGTCTCGATTTGCATTTAAAGACGGACTCTGTAACTTTTCTGGTGAGCCACCTGCTTGTCTCCATGGAGATGTTAACGCCAAGTTACAGGTCAGATCTGCGGAGAGGCGACCCCACTCAAGAATGCATGTTTCTCGAAGTATTACAATAGAAACTCCTGTAACTGAATCAGTGCTTTACAAAGACGTTTTATGCCATTCTGGGACATTTCAGGCAAAGCTATGACATCTCCATGGAGAACAAGCGGGTATTGTACCTGCAACCAGAAAAGTTAACACAGTTCATATGGAAGATAATTTGTTCCATCAGATTTAGAATTTTAAATACCACTGAATTTCTCACTTTGAATTTTTTAACTCTGAAAAAAGATGTTTGAATTATTTTTATTCAGAATTTTAGTTGCTGAAATTTGAAGTTTACTTGTGTGTACTATATTTAAAAAAAAAAAAAAATCACCACAGATATTTTCAAGCCCTCAAATTCAACAGTCAAATTTCAGAATGTAAAATTCGCAGTGAAAAATTACACAGCCAAGGCAGAAGCAATCGATCATGTGAGTGAGGAGGACAGAGGCTGTTTCCTATTGGCTGTTCTCATCTGTGGGCGGGGTTTACACTTAAGAAATCATTGAGATGAGGTTCCAATGAGGCTAATTCTGACCAATCAGATCGCTTCACTGCACCTCCTGTTTGTTTCCTGTTGGTTACTAAGTTAGATCGGATCACTTTGGATCGATTGCTTCTGCCTTGGCATCTTGGATCTTTACTGTGATTTTTTTTTCACTGCGAATTTTACATTCTGAACTTTGACTGTTGAATTTGAGGACTTGAAAATATCTGTGGTGAATTTTTTTATTTTGAATTTAAAACAGTACACACACGTAAACTTCAAATTTCAGCAATTAAAATTCAGAATAAAAATAAATCAAACATCTTTTTTCAGAGTTAAAAAATCCAAAGTGAGAAATTCAGTGGTATTTAAAATTCAAAATCTGATGAAACGAATTATCTTCCATAGTACACCTTTTATTTCCTTTTTTGTATTGTGTTGTTGAATTTAAAATGGAGCCTAAGCAGAGGATAAAGTTGGATTTTGTCTTCTCTTCTGCTCCGTGGAGACTGTGATTCACATGTAATGGAGTGTATTTTGGCCCATCCGTTTCCTCGTGGCACATTTATTATCTCCACTCCATCTCCACAGTGAATTCTGAGCAGAGCACGGATGACAGGAGAAAGAGCTGAGGAACATCTCAGAAGGGTCGCTGAAGTGTGGAGAGACAGAGCGGAGGGGGGAGAGGGGAGTCTGCGGTCAAAAACACAGGGCCGGTAACGGCATAAACGGGGCCCAGTGCAGGATCGTCTGTTTGGGGGCTACATCCACACATACAGGCTGTCCCAAAAATTTGTGCTAATAAATTTCATGTTGGAAGCTTTGAAACGGTGTGTGGACTTTTATTATTTCTGTTTTATCTGGCCTTGTTGGTCCTGCACCTGCACACTAGCCAGATTCATCAGACGGTTTCACTTCGTAGAAACCGTCTGACCTGGCAGTGTTAGAATTTGTTCGCTCGATGGTAGGCAGGTACTTTTTATCATTTAACCAATCGCTGCTATTTGGTCGTGACGTATGCAATGCGCCACTAACAGGGCGGTCTAGTATATTAAGCTTTTCTCAAATTAATTGTATTTATTTATATATATGAAAAGGGACAATGCACATTAATCAACATCAGAGCAATGTAAATGTGCCCCAGTTCGCTGATAAGAGCTAATTTGCATCGGTAGTCCCTTTGCCAGATGTCAAAAAGGCATCCTAAAAGAAAATACACTTAAAACTTACCCATCAAAAATTACACAAATGTACAATAAGATTGCAAAAATACAATAAAAGTTTTAGTGTTCACACATTTGCGTTTCTAAAAGCCTCTTTTTAAAAGCAGAGAATGAGGGAGATGTTCTGATGGCTTCAGGCACAGAGTTCCACTGATGGCGAAAGAGAAAACACACTGACCAAATCCAGTTTTTCTATGAGGAATAATGCAGTCTTCCCTCACTGCTCCTCTGGTCATTCTATAAAGGATAGACAATTTCTGCAATTTCTGAACCATCTGCGGCCTAAAATATTCCCCCAATCATCACACAAGCCCCCACCAATAGCTCATGGGGGACCAGGTTGCTATCTCTGATTGCGCTCGTTTTTGTTCTGTTTTCAGGTTGGGCCGTTCACTCCCGAAGTGAAGTCATTCTGCGTTTTGGAATATGTTCGCACACACTCACCCAACACTGTGCAGTCTTACATATGTGTGCAAGCATTTTCCAAGACGCAAAATGACTTCTCTTTGGAAGTGAACCTCAACCTGGCTCAACCTGAAAACAGAACAAAAATAAAACATTCAATATAAAATCTTGACTTGTTTCTATACATTCTGCAAAAAAATATTGGTTATTTCAACTGCCAAATCAATTGCCAAATTATTAGCCTGCGAAATGATGTCAAACTCCTTGCATATTAAGGGAAACACAAAATGGTCCTGTTTAGGAGTTTTCAATAAAAAGGTGAGAGTGACTTACTTACTTTCTTAAAAACTGTTGGCTCATGTTAGCTACCTTACTTGTGACTGTAATTTTGTAATCTTGTTTAACATCAGCTAATCTGTTGTAGTTCCAACTAAACCAGTTCTTTCTGGTCAGACTGTGTTAAAAGAAAACTCAGATTGAAGTCTAACTGGATTTAAACAGGACATTTTCAGGAGCCTGTGATCAATAAAAGCGTTCATGGTCCTGTTTAAGAGTTTGATTTCCTCAAGAAACATTGATAACATCAGCTGCAAAATATCAGTAGGGTATTAACTAGGGATGGGCATTTGATGAAATTTTCTTAATCGATCGTCGAGAGAATTAACGATCGATTATCGATTAATCATTAACGTTTTTATATTAAAAGGATCATCATTATTATTACTATCTGCACTACTAATCTGCATAAATAAATTCAACTTTACGACAAATAAACCGAAACGACTCTAGAGCCACATCAGCCCGTTTGACATTATAATGTGTTTAATTCAGTTTTGTTCAACTCTCACAGAAACAAAACTTAAAACCGCATCGCTAATTTGCATAAACTAAGCGAAGATAAAACTACAGCTCTTGTGTCGCTGATGTGGTTCAACTTCTGTCGGATTAACTCAGTGGAATACAGGTTAGTGTGACCAGATTTGTGTTTGTCAAAACCAGGACACCGTACGGGGGGAGGGAGGTGGAGACTCGTCATCGACATTGCGCGACTCTCACCTGGTAAAACTTTTTCCCACTGGACACCGAAACATATGTGCTGCTTTATACACTGTGCACATGGACTCACACTTGTCCCGAATGCAACTGAAAGTGTGGAATTTCTTGTACAAGTCATCGTTAAATACGCATATGCACTTCGGTACGTTGCAGGTGGACTGACTGTTTGTGTTTGCTCGCTCCTTCTGAGTGCAGAGAGACACATGTACGGACCCCCGTTTGGTCACGCTACACACAGCAACCTGCATTCGGTTTGTCGATTAAAATTTACGTAATCGATGAAATTCGTTAATGATCAATTATCGATTAATCGACTAATCATGCCCATCCCTAGTATTGACTGCTAACACAAAAATACATTTAGATCGCCATGTCACCTGTTAGAGTCCCCCCTCCTGTTACTCCCTGCTCCCACTCCCCCTTCAGAGCGCTATCACAACACAAAACTGAGTGTGGGTGAAGTCTAACTAATAACAAAGGTTTAGACAGAGCAGAGCCTACAGTTAGCATCACACCGCAGGGAATGTTGATGAATCAGCTGCATATTATCAGCACAGCCCAGTACATGTCTCCTTGTGTGATCTGAACACTGGGCTGGTTTGTGGTTTGTGGTTTGTGGTTTGTGGTTTGTGTGTGTCTGTAGGTGTGTGCAGTGTCAGGGGTCCCTCACCAGGCTGCACTGGCTCCAGGGGCCCCAGTCGTTGAGCACACAGTCTTCGGGGCAGGGCAGCCGGCTCTCTCTGGCCCCCAGCGGCATCTCCTCCGGGTCGCACAGGTAGTCGTCCACTGCCTCCGAGGGCCCGTCGATGGTGTTCAGCATGCACCTGAAGATGACGAGAAGGTCCGAAATGGTCAGAGATGGTAAAACAAAATAAAATAAAATAAAAAATAGACTGCAAGAACATATAAACTCCCAGATGTGAATGTTAAAAAGTAATCATAATGCAAATCTAATCATATCCAACAACTCAAAGCCTTTAAGAGGCGGGGCCTAAAGGACTAAAGGGGTGGGTCTTAGAGGACTAAAGGGGAAAATGAGAGGGAGGAAGAGCAGAGGAGTCAGGAGAACTTAAAGGGAGATTTAGGGTGCGAGCTTGTAAGACTAAAAGGAAGAGTGATGAGAGAGGAGGGGCGGGGTGTGGAGGACTAAAGAGGAGAGTGAAAGGGTGGGGTCTAGAGGACCAAAAGGGAGAGTGAAGAAGGTCTGGAGGACTAAAGATGATAATGAGAAGGGTCTGGAGGACTAAAAGGGAGTGAAGAAGGTCTGGGGGACTAAAGGGGAGAGTGAGAAGGGTCTGGAAGATTAAAGGGGAGAGTGATGAGGGTCTGGAGGACTAAAGGGGAGAGTGAGGAGGGTCTGGAAGATTAAAGGGGAGAGTTATAAGGGTCTGGAGGACTAAAGGGGACAGTGAGGGTCTGGAAGATTAAAGGGGAGAGTTATAAGGGTCTGGAGGACTAAAGGGGACAGTGATGAGGGTCTGGAGGACTAAAGGGGAGAGTGAGGAGGGTCTGGAAGATTAAAGGGGCGAGTGATGAGGGTCTGGAAGATTAAAGGGGAGAGTGAGAAGGGTCTGGAGGACTAAAGGGGAGAGTCAGGAGAATATGGGGGACTAAAGGGGAAAGTGAGAAGGGTCTGGAGGACTAAATGGGAGAGTGAGGAGGGTCTGGGGGACTAAAGGGAAGAGTGAAGAAGGTCTGGAGGTCTAAAGGGGAGAATGAGGAGAGTCTGGAGGATTAAACGGGAGTGTGAGGAGGGTTTGAAGGACTAAAGGTAAAAGTGAGAAGAGTCTGGGGGACTAAAGGGGAGTGTGAGAAGGGTTTGGAGGACGTAAGGGGAGATTGACAAGACTCTGGAGGTCTAAAGGGGCTAGTGAGAAGGTTCTGGAGGACTAAAGGGGAATGTGAGGAGGGTCTGGAGGACGTAAGGGGAGATTGACAAGAGTCTGGAGGTCTAAAGGGGCTAGTGAGAAGGGTCTGGAGGACTAAAGGGGAATGTGAGGAGGGTCTGGAGGTCTAAAGGCCAGAGTGAGAAGGGTCTGAAGGACTACAGGGTGAGTGAAAATGGTCTGGAGGAGTAAAGGGGAGAGTGAGAAGGGTCGGGATGACTAAAGGGGAGAGTGAGGAGGATCTGAAGGACTAAAGGGGAGAGTAAGGAGGGTTTGGAGGACTAGGGGGGAGCATAAAATCAAAGTGTTCCTTCAGTAAATGCGATAGTGTCTGATATGTGTTGTCCTTGCTGTAGCATGTCTATAAACCCACATCAGACCATCTGATCATAAAAAGCTCTGGTGGACTTACCGGACTTTCCTGGTCTGGACCCCCTCTCCACAGTTCTCCTTCAGGTCCACGTTGCTGACCTTCCACACGCTCCAGGGCTCAGCCACCCACACGTACTGCCCACAGTCACTCTGGCACGGCACCATCTCGTACACCTGAAGAGAAGACCACCAGAGACCAGGGTCAGAACAGAACCTGTAACCCACAACTATCAGGACTTCATCATCTGTGCCGTTCTTACCTGAGCCTGGGTCACATGATGTATCCAGGAAGCAGTAAGGGAGGAAGAAAGGAAAAAGATATAAAAAGGTGAGACAATGCAGATAGAAAAGCATTTGAAAATAAAATAAAATTCAGTTCAGTTCAGTTCAAAAGTCAAGACTCCATTTGCAGAATACTTAATTTGAATAGAAGATAGAGCAAAGTGTGGAATAAGATCCAAAACAAAGCTCTTTTTTGAAGGGAGTTAACACCATAGTTGCACATCGCTGACCTGCTAGATTGTCAAAACAAGAAGTGAGCATGGTTGTAAGTTGGATCCATGGACTGCTGTGAGCCTTGAACATGATTCTGGTGTTTTTATTTTGCAATTTTGTCCCTAAATCGTGATATGAACCACAATAAAAGTACGATCAGGTGCCTTCTTTCCCGATGGTCGGCTCCAGATAATGTTAATAATGGGTTTGATTGACAGCACTGACACACACATTGACAGAAAAAATGATACACGGATTTTGGAGTTGTGTTTTGTTTCATTCACACGTTCACCCAAACCCTGCAGATTTAGGCTGAGTTCTTCTCTCAAACAGAAAACACCCAGTTCCACCTTGTGATGTCATGTGGTAATACAGGAACTGCTTCAACGCTCCACTCATTTGAATAATTTCAGCTCTGGAATTTCCACACTCGACTAAACACAATGTAAACGGTTGCTGTTAACTTAAAAATGACCACTTCATGACATCACTAGGCTGAACAGAGCATTTTGAGCTCTAATAATAAAGGATTAATCAAACCTGTGTGAATGAAACAAAACAAAACACATTCCAGGTCTGTTTCTGATGAGATAAAAACATTGTAACCTTTAAGTTCCCACATTAAGAGTTTAATATGACAGTGTGTGCAGAGTAGAAGTTTTATTATGATACAGATTTGACAGTTTTTAATATAGAGCTGTCGACATAGTTGCATGAAAAAGGGCACCAAAACCACTTAACATCAGTAAAAACAGAAAAGTGGAGATAATTAGATGACATTAAAGAACGAAACAAGTGCAGTTGTCATGGATACTGAATGGAGTCCTTATGATTTTCCACTACATTAACCTTTTTTATGAATAAATATATGTTTTTTTTATGTTAAGATGGAGATATTAAAGGGCACGTGTTACGCCATTTTTTGATCTGTGTTAGAATGAATTTCCTCCTCACAAACAGACCTGGAGTTATGTTTTGTTTCGTTCACATACAACAGTTCTTCTCTCAGACTGAAAACACTCTGTTCCTCCTCGTGATGTCATGTGGTGATACAGGAAGTGCTCTACTGTGTTTTTAAACTCCATACACCTTCACTAGAATTACTGGATAGTTTCAGACCTGGAATTTCCAATCTCTACTGAATTAAATATAAAGAGTAGCTGTTAACTTGAAAACTACCACTAGATGACATCACAGGGTGGAACAGAGCATTTTGAGCTGTATAACAACATTCTAACTTGGTTAAAAGGTTACAAGAGTCAATTTTGTGTAATATAGGACCTTTAATAGAAGAAAAATATACACATGTAACTAAGTCTGTGCAATTAATTAAATTTTGATCTCAATTTCGATTTGTGTGTCAAATGATCTCCAAACATATAATCGAGAGTTTATTTGGGGATATTTTTTATATATAAATAAGTATTTTTATTTTTATTTTTAAATATAGAGATTGTAGAACAGCTGGATATATATTTATTTTGGATATATTTATGTTTTTCTATGGCGTATTCAAAGTATCAAAGTATATTTTATTCATTTTATGTTTTATACATCGCAAAACTGTTGTAAGGTTCATATATGTAACCAATATTTATTTTCAATTTGAAAGCTTTGCGTAAATTATTATTATTATTATTATTATTATTATTATTATTATTATTAAATGCTGAATAAATGCATCATATAACTAAAAAATTATCATTTGAATAATCGTGATTTCACTATTGACCAAAATAATCGTAATAATTTTTTCCATAACCGAGCAGCTCTACATGTAACACAGGAAGTGTAGTTTGCTAATTAAAATGCCGGTAACACTTTATAATAACTACACCTTATTTAGCCTTAATAAAGCATGAACAAAGACTTAATTAATAATGATTCACGCTTAGTAACTACTTAATTACTACCTGAATTAGCACTTAACTTGCACTTAATTCGCCTGTGCTGTAAATAGTTACTCATAAGTATTTCTTACTTAATTACTCATGAACTAACCATTTGTGTGTGCATTTGTAAATGTATATTTACTAGTAATGCATTATTGTTTCTCTGGAATTTGACCAACCTTAACAAATGCTTAATAAAGCATAATTAGTCTTCACTTTAGAAAAGCTCTCAGAAAGACTTAACTAACAGATAACAGCTGCCTGAATGATCATTGCATTACATTATAAGTAAATCATTCTCTCATAGCTTATTAATCATTAATAAATGCTCAAATGTGTACTTAATACATATGACTTATACATTTGTAAACATGAAAATGGTTAGTTCATGAGTAATTAAGAAGTATTGAGTAACTATTTACAGCACAGGCGAATTAAGTTCAAGTTAAGTGCCAATTCAGGTACTAATTAAGTCGTTACTAAGTGTGAATCATTATTAATTAAGTCTTTGTTCATGCTTTATTAAGGCTAAATAAGGTGTAGTTATTATGAAGTGTTACCAAAATGCCTGCCTTTTACCTTTTCTTAATGGGATTGGCAGGGCTGAAAATAACAAAGTGAGGTGTATAGAGTTTACAAACACAGTGGAGCACTTCCTGTATTACCACATGACATCACAAGGTGGGACAGCATGTTTTCCATTTGAGAGAAGAACATAAATATACAGGATTTGTGTGTTAAACATGTGTGAATGAAACAGAACACAGCTCCAGCTCTGTATAAAACATTTAACATAGATCATAAAATAGTTTAATATGGACCTGTTAAATGTTACAGTATTTCAGTGTCCCTTGTAAAAAAAAAAAAAAAAAAAAAAAAAAAAAAGTACATGGAGAAGCTGCATAAACTTTGTGAACCAAGCTGCTATTTTTTTTTACAGTGATTAAGGTGCTTGGCCTTTAAAGACTCGACTTTAGTTCAAGAGGTACTCAGCAAAAACTCAGCTGATAAAATGCCACGGACTAAAATTAAACTTTTACTTTCACACAAAAAATATTTCTTGAAAGTTAGAAAAATATATTTGAGTCTGAACATTCATCTAGATGCTTTAGATGAGGAATTGAACTAGTGGGCAAATGATTTTACCGACTAACTGCATTTAAAGGTCTTATATTAGGCAAAATGTACTCTTGTGAGCTTTAAACTATGTTAGAATGTTGTTCTTCACCAAAAACAGACCTGGAGTTGTGTTTTGTTTCATTCATACATGTTTGAGTAATCCTTTATTATGAGTCTGTCTACAGCTCCAAGCTCAAAATGCTCTGTTCCACCTTGTGATGTCATGAAGTGGTAGTTTTCAAGTTAAGACCTACTTTCAGTTTAGCAGAGATTGGCAATTCCAGGTCTGAAATTATAGACGGTATATATAAATGGACATATCTAACCAGCTAGGCACCATATTGTGAATAGAAATGAGCATGGAAGTGCTTTTGGCTCTCTGGGTCCTAATTCACTTTATATAGAAGAAAAGGTCTCTCACAACATTGTGGCCTTAAAATGTCCTTACTAACCCTCTCCTGGTGCTTTTATTTCTCTGTTTTGTCTCTTCTTATGATGGAACTCAGCTCCAAATTAGCCTCTACATAGACCAGCCTCTGTGAGCTTCATTTGGCTGAAGCTGCATGTTATGGGTGATGTCACACTCCCTTTATCCACATTTCTTTAGTTGGCTGAAAGGCTCAGACTAGTGATCTGTACTACCGGGAAAATGCCAGATGGGCTGGTCCACTTCAGACCACATCTGGGCCCTTCCAGTCCTCAATTTGTTGGGAAAAAGTCCAGCAGGGCTGTTTTTGGTCCCAGTCTGACCCTGATGGCTGATATCATCCAAATGATTTTAGTGAAGTTGCACAGAGTTTAAAAACACAGTGGAGCACAAGGCGGAACAGAGTGTTTTAAGTTTGGGAGAAGAATTCCATCTGAATATTGTGTGTGTTAAACACCCAAACAAAACAAAACACAACTCCAGGTCTGTTTGTGATGAGGAAACAACATAAAATAGATCAGAAAATAGGGTAATATGGACCTTTTAAAGCTGCACTGTGCAACTTTTCTTGCTAGCAGCTTGTCTCCATGGAGATGTTGTTGCTTTGTCTGGAATGTCCCAGTATGTCATTAAACGTATCCATCTTGCATTTACTCAATAACATAGGTTTTATTGAGTTAGAAACTTGGCTCTGTGGCGTTACCCTCTGTGTCCGTAGAGATGAATACTATAATGTCATACTGTGGAACATTCCAGGGAACATCTCCATGCAGAGAGGCGTCTGAGTGGTCCCGTACCTGGTTGATGTGGTCCAGTTTGGGGCAGGGTCTTCCTCCATTGTAAGGTTTTTCTCGGAGCCACTTGGAGCGAACTTTGACCCCGCTGCCGCACGACTTACTGCAGCGAGACCAGTTTGACCACTCGCTCAGTTTACAGTCCGAGGGGCACGGGATGATGCACGCCTCCTCGATGTACCCTGGAACACACAAGAACACACACTGAGTTAAAGGTGCATTGTGTAACTTTTCTGATGGAGGGTCCATTAAATGCTTTTCTCCACAGAGATGTTATTGTTTGTCTGGAATGTTTCACAGTATGAAGTTAAACCTTTCTGTCTTTACAGAGACCAAACCAGACCAGGGTCAGATCTGTGGAGAGGCGACCCCGCTCACAGTTAGAATGTTGTTTTTTTGAGCAATAAAACCACTGTAATTGAATAAGTTTATATTAGAGCTGTTTATCATATTGTGGAACATTCCAGGCAGAGCAATGACATAGAAGATATAACAGGGGTGAGCAATTCTTTTTCCATGACATAACATATTTATTTTGTAATTCCAGATTATTTCAAAGAACCAAAGGGCTGTATGTGGCCCTGGAGCTGCACAGATCTGAAATATAAGCCGGTAATAGAATAAGTAGGATATGTGGAATAATAAAAATAAGTAAGTAAGTAATAATAAGTAGGTGACAGAGTTGTGTTTTCCTTTATTATTAGTCCATCTACATCCCCAAAGCTCAAAATTCTGTTCCACCTTGTGATATCATGAAGCGGTATTTTTGAAGTTAACTGCTCCTTTTATGGGGTTCCTGCTCTTATTTACTGACAAAATTTCTAAATTTTTCCATGACTTTTTTATAACCTAAAGTGAATTTTCCATGACTTTACAGCACCTACATGTGTAGAACTGATCAGACTTTTAGGGCTAAATATGAAATGTTAACCTGTTCCACTCACCTTATAGTTTGGGATTATAGTTTTTTAACATTCAAAATCCTGTCAGTGTATTTATTGTCGTCTCTTTTAAACTAAAGACGCAGATGTTCAGAAATAATCCGAATAGTCTCATGAGAACTTAATAGAACGCTATAGTTGGTGAAAGAGATACTAAAATTCCATGAGTTTTTCAAAACTTTCATTGAATTTACAAAATTCATGACTTTTCCAAGCCTGGAAAATGACATTTTCATATTTCCAGGACTTTTCCAGGATTTCCAGGATTTCAGTAGCGATTGGTAATTCTAAGCATGAAATAATCCAGATGATTCTAATAAAGGCTGCGTAGGCTGACTTCTCTCAATCTAAAAACCCTCCTTGTGATGTCATACTGTAATACAGGAAGTGCTCCACTGTGTTTTAAAGTCCACACAACCTTCACTAGAATCATTTGGATAATTCCAACCCTGGAAATGCAAATCTCTACTGAACTAAAGGTAAAAGGAGCTGCTAACTAGAAAACTCATGACATCACAAGTTCATTTTGTGTAATATATGACCTTTAATAACACATCCATCGTTCAAAGATACACTAAAATAATTTTCTCAGTTTAGTTTAGCTTATTTGTTTATTTATCAGAAACACATAATGCACATAAAAATATTGAACTACATAAGTCATATGCTTGTACTAGGTTATAGCAAGATTGCTATAGGCAAGTTTCATTGTTGACAAAAGTGCGTGTTGCATGCTGGGAATTATTTTGGTCGGCGGCAATAAACACTAATTCAACATGATGGACGGAGCGAGAAAGCACGTAAAGGGTATTGATCCCGGTTATTTATCCACTCTAACAGGCAGAGGACCCAAGACCATTTGACCAGAAATTGGTCATAAGCATCGATGGACGCCAAATCACCCTTTTCAACCCCGACAAAAGGTGGAACAAACCAAATTTCTGGTCAGAATCGCCAACTACCTGGACAAATATTCACTTTGGCGAAATCCACAATGACTTGGTGGAAACTCCTGGGCCATTCACAGCAGAAAAGATGAAAACCTCCAAGAGTCTCGATGTGTTGTTGAACTTGTTGGAGTCCACGGTTTGTTAGGATCTTCTACGTTTGCTCTGAGGATGTTTGAAAGTCATTTAATTCACCGTTAGTGGTTCTTTTCACTCAGAATACGAAAAAGACATTTTCCTTCTTCCGTGCTTCTATTTGTGCATCCGATAATGCAGCAGGAATTTACCATCATCGAGGATAAATACGCGAGGTTACACACTGTGTTTGACGCTATCGTGTTTCTTGCCTCCAACCAAAATATTTCCCAGCATGCAACACGGGCTTTTAATAACAATGACGTCAGCTGAAACACACCTATAAGTCCCGGGACAGGTTGATGTCATAAATGGCAAACATGCCAATAAAATAAACTACAATGTATATTGACGCAATAATTCATCCAGTCAATCAATAAATAAAACTAGTCCCTTTCAGTCTCCGTCAACACATCCAAACCCTTTTACATATTTACACTTCATATTACTGCATTGATACAGGGCAGATTTTATTATCTTATGCAAGCAGGTTCCTCTCACCGCAGACCTGACCTGTAACTATCCCATCATCTGCTTGTCCACCGAGATAGAAAGTTTAACACAGTGGAACATTCCGGGCAGAGCCTCATCATCTCCACAGGGACAAGCAGATTATACAGGATTATCACTATTATGTTTTTTCTTGTTCTTTGTTCAGTTGCACTTTGAGTTTTTGCAGAATTCCCGTGAGCCCGGTTACTTGTCGGGTGCAGTAATGCCGAGCCTGAGGACACAGCATTAGTGCGACCGACAGGGCATCTGACTTTATGGATTTACTGTCAACAGGCACTCTGCTACTCCCACTGTTTCTGTAAGAGTCTGGAGCTAATGCTGTTGCCTGGAAAACACACACTTTCCTATAAATGTTTCTATTGTAAGAAAAAGGAGTTTTGTTGTACTTTTATTTTACATCCAGGCACCACAAGACAGAGCTAGTGCTTAGACCTGTCCTTAAAAGTGCACTGTGTAACTTTGTTGGTAGAAGATCTGCCACCTGCTTGACTCTGTATAGATTGAATTGTCTTTTTTTCTTGGAATGTCCTATAGCAGGCGTTGCCAACATTTTTCCTCGAGTGAGCTACGTTACAAAATGAAAATTTGCAAGGAAATTGTTTGGAAATAAAGTATACATAAGAGCTATGGCAAGATTTAAATGGGGTACAGTTAGAAAAAACATAAAACATTATTTATTTATGAATGATAGATTTAAATTAATAATAATATGCATTTAATTCATCAAATTTGACTTGTTCTGCACAATAAGTGTAGTTCTGAAATCCCTTGGCGAGATAGTTGGAAGAGGGCGGAGAGCTACTAGTAGCTACTGTCTCCATAGAGATGAGCAGGACATGTTACAGGTCAGATCTGCAGAGAAGGAGACACCCTTACAGTAAAGTAGAAATTTAAAGCTTTAAATGTACCTTGATTGCACTAAAGTTGACAAAAATGACTAGAAACAGTAACTTGTGCAATTCAAACGCCATATTTAGTAGTGAAAAAAGTGTGTAGTTCCTCTTTAAGAATAAATCAGCATGACAAGCTACAGGTTGGAGATCCCCTGTCCTACAGTATGGCATTTAATTCAACTGTCTCCATAGAGATGAGCAGGCTACATCACCAGGCCAAGTTACAGGTCAGATCTGTGGAGAAGGAGACCCCCTTACAGTAAGAGTGCATGTTTTAGGGGTAGTTTTGACAAATAAAACCACCTGTAAATGAATTAAAAAAAAAAAAAAAAAAAAGTTTTTGTTTAATGCCATGTTTAATGTTCCTGAATGTGGAACATTTCAGGCAAAGCAGTGACATCACC
Source organism: Boleophthalmus pectinirostris (assembly GCF_026225935.1). Classification (NCBI taxonomy): domain Eukaryota; kingdom Metazoa; phylum Chordata; class Actinopteri; order Gobiiformes; family Gobiidae; genus Boleophthalmus; species Boleophthalmus pectinirostris. Next base: position 5,000,771 of record NW_026571447.1, on the reverse strand, counting down.
GTGAGACAAGCAGATGGCAGATCCTCCACAAGAAAACTTACACAGTAAAGAAGACATATTGTGCTTGTCTAGTTCTAATCTATGACACCCATGGATCATTATGTTGTAATTTGGACATTTTAAATCAGAATATTCATCTAAAACAACTTAATAAATAGAAACAAGCCTGCTGACTGGCACCTGGCTGTAATCAGCGCAGTCCTGTGTGATGTCACATAGTACTTGAAAGTAAAGTGGCCACTGGAAGAAGCACACTCTCTTCAAACTTCAAACATTAAAGCTTCAAATGTACCTTGATTGCACTAAAGTTGACAAAAATGACTAGAAACAGTAACTTGTGCAATTCAAACGCCATATTTAGTAGCGAAAAAAAAGTGGATTTACTGTTTAGTTCCTCTTTAAGAATAAATCAGCATGACAACTGTGACCTGTAAAAGCTCCATTTGATATGATTTGACGTCAACCTCGTATCTGGGGACACAGACAGGTCATATTTATGGAATTTATAATACAGATCTTGTATATTGTTCATTTAAAGGCTCTATATTACACAACATTTTGAACTTTAAACCATTTTATATTGCAGGTATGCAAAAACATATCTGGAGTTGTATTTTGTTTTATTTTGTTTTAACAGGTTTGAGTAATCCTGTTTTAGTCTCTCTACATCCACAAAGCTCAAAATGCTCTGTTCCACCTTCTGATGTCATGAAAAGATAGTTTTAAAGTTAACAGCTCCTTTTACCTTTAGTTCAGTAGAGATTGACAATTCCAGAGCTGAAATTATCCAAATGATTCTAGTGAAGGTGTATGGAGTAAAAAAAAAACAAAACAAAAAACAGCGGAGCGTGTCCTGTATAGGCTCCACTCACACTTATGTGTATAACTACTGCAATGATGTAACTGATGTGCTGCTTATACAGTTATTGATGTACTGTGATATTTTATTATTGTACTATTAGAACTCACTATACAATGACCCAGAAAACAGGGACTAGATTACAGCTGAGGGATGCAGAGATAGTTTCAGTTCATGTACAAGGTATTCGTCTAATCAATTAACTAAATAGGACAAGAACTACTGATATGGATGATGTCATGACTTGGTAGCTAGATAACACCCTGGATGGAGTCTGATTGGACTGTGCAACGTGCCAAGAAGCCTGGCTGACCTGTGCACCAACAAAGAGGCACTAAGTCTAAACCATGGTCGCCTCCCACTATAGTTTGCATAGAAAAATCATTGTAAAGGTGTAAATATTCAGTCTCTGCATGGAAATGTCAGCACAGACTCCTTGTACAAGTATGACTTTTCTAATATTGGAATAAGTAAATTATCTGGACTTTATTTCTGTTTCAAGTGTAATTTTGTCTAAGCAGAAACTAACGAACACGCGAGGAAGAGGTTGTTCTCCTCAGCACTTACTCATGCAAAATCTGGGAAAACTGAGAAAATGGCCCAGTTTTCTTCATCTAGATGTCATTGTATTCTTTCTTTTTTCCTTTTATAAATTGCCTACTCATTTGTGTATTATAATTTGTCAGTCACTGTAGCATCGTTCCGTTATGTTCAGCAGATCAACAGTTCCAACCGGTCGCCTGTAAGTGACATGAAGACACGATTAGACTCCTGATCTCTCATGGAAAAGCTTTGGCGGGTTGTGAAGACGCTGCTGCTGGATCCATGGTTTTATCACATGCCTAGTATCCGTAACTACACCAGAAGTCATCACCTGCATGTTCCCAAACGTCTTCCGGTAAACGTAAAAGAGCCTATTACCACATGACATCACAAGGGGGAACAGAGTGTTGCCTGTTTGAGAAAAGAACTCAGCCTAAATCTGCAGCGTTTGTGTGTTAAGCATGTGTGAATGAAACAAAACACAACTCCAGGTCTGTTTGTGATGCGGAAACAGCATTAAAACTGACAGTAGATCAGAAAACAGCCTCATATATGAGCCCTTTACGATGCAAACAAGACTATAGTTACAAGTACAAAACATCAATTTGGGACTAGTGTAATTAAAGAGGTCACTTAAGCCCACAGCCTTTATGTGCAAATGAGATCCTGCGCTAATCACCTCCCAGTCCCCTCCCGTCCTTTAGAGGCAGCGGTGCGCACGGTGACGGATGGGGACAGGCTTTTACAATGACAAAACAAGAGCTGGCCCCGCATCAGGGAAATGACTGCTGTATTTACGGCAATGTCCGGTTTTCTTGGCACCGGTTGGAGACGTGCAAGCCAAAAACGCAAGCGCTTTTGTGGATGAGAACAAACTGAACTAAAATAGAAGAAGGATGGACGGGTTCAGGAGTTTAAAGGGGACATATTATGCAAAGTAGACAGTTTTTCGAACTCTTAACCATGGTGTCCTGTCATCAGAACATGCCTGGAGTTGTATTTTGGTTCATTCGCACTCGTGTCATTAAAGTATGATGTGAAATTGATGGGGTTTTTTTTTATAACGTTCCCTCATCAAAAACATGCCTGAAGAGGTTTTAGATGCCATCTGTGCATGTTTGAGTCATTTAGTGATCTCTCCCACGCCCTATTCAAACCCTCCTTAAAGTTAGCTGTAAAATTCTGTCCAAAGCTTCGCCCACAAGCCTGCGTCACCCACTCACACGATAATTCTCCGTAAACATACAAAAACGTGATACAAAACTGTACACAACAACTTGAAAACCTGATGAGATGTGCAGTAGTTTCATTAGCAGGATTGTGTTGCGATAGTGCTCTGAAGGGGGAGTGACTTAGTGCAGAGAGCAAAGGGAGGGGAGGCTCAGAGCATCAAAAAATAAAATGAAACTCGTAAAACAGTTGACACATTTTCCGCGAATATAGCATTTTCAAAACAATAAAAGGTAACATGGTGATCTGAATACCGTAGTTTTTTGGATTATTATTATTAAGGCGCACTGGATTATAAGGTGCAGTATCAATAATGTTGAATTTTCTCATCTATTTTCATACATAAGGTGCACCAGATTGTAAGGCGCATTAAGCGAAACAAACGGACGACACTTGAGACTGATCCCTTATCCCAGGCGTCCATGATCCATTGGTAGATCGTGGAGTAACTCGCCCGGTGTTGCCTCCCTGTCTTGGTGAATTTGGATTATGAATGTAAATATGGGTGGATCATTTAAGTTTTTATTTCCTCCAAGGACGACTCAAATATACACTGAGTAATAATGTGTTTAATGCAGCTTTGAGGCATTTGTTAAAGTTTTACAGAAACAAAACTTAAAACCACATGGCTCATTTGCATAAACTATTAGCACTGAAAAAACTGCTCGCTCCTTGTGCGCTGATGCAGTTCAGCTTCTGTCGGACTAAAGGACACGACTCAGTGGAATATGAGTGTTCTTTCTGTGACAGAGGATGTGCTACTGATGGTGAGTCTGTTCTGTGCTTCTATCGCGTTGGAGATGATTCATGTGAAACTTTTCACAGATTATACTTCATGAGGCTCCTGGCTACGGTAGTCGTAATGCTCCAACAATCCATCAAGTGGTGCGGCTTTGTAATTTACCAAAGTCATATTAAAACATTTTGACAGATTTTTGAGCGCCGTGTAACCACAAAAATTGGTTTGAGGTCAGTAAACACAACCAGAATTAATACATAAGGTGCACCGGTTTATAAGGCGCACTGTCGATTTTTTTTTTTTTTAAGTTAAGGATTTTAAGTGTGCCTTATAGTCTGAAAAATACGGTTATGTGTAATCAGAAATCACACTTTTGTCATTTTCCCCAATTTATTAGAGTTGTGAAAAGAACTCATTGAACTCATCTTGGTGAATAATTAGGATATTCTGAATGTGTAACGTAAGTAAGAAATAACTTTGAAGCACTGCAAACTGTTTAAATTTAACTACTTCTGTTTTTTAGCGTTTTTAAAGGTGCATTGTGTCTGTCAAATGCTTTTTACCATGGAGATGTTATTGCTTTGTCTGGAATGTTTCACAGTATGGGATTAAACCTTTCTATCTTCATGGAGACCAAACCAAACCACGTTACAGGTCAGATCTGTGGAGACACAACCCTGCTCACAGTCAGAATATTTGTTTTTCTAGTTTTTTTTGTTTTTTTTTTTGGAGCTATAACACTGCTTGTGATTTAATACACAGAAGAGCTGTTAAATGTTATACTGTGGAACATTCCAGGCAACGCAATGACATATCCATAGAAAGAAGCAGGTGATGGACCCCCAACCAAAAAGTTACATAGTGCACTTTTAAGACGATAAAATTCAGTGCCTGTAATACTAAATACTAAATGAGTGAAGAACTTTTGTGAACTACACTTAACATCCCTCCAGTGAAATCGAGCTACACTCTAAGCTGTTTTGATGCAGTTTTTGAAGAGAAGTTTTTAATATGTTTTCTAAATTTCTTAAAAATGTCCCAGCGGCTTCCAGAGAATATTAGGCTGGTGAGAGTAAGCTGAGACTGCCACCGCTCAGAGGATTGGTTCAAAAAGGAGATCACATAAATCTTCTTATTTCAGTCCTGAAGTTTACAGGGAACTTGTTAAGAGTTGTTTACCCTCTCGAAGTTGTATTTGGAGTGATTCGTACATCTTTGAGCAATGTTTAAGGGTCTTTTATTACACAAAATGCACATCAGTATCCTGGTTAGTAGTCATATCCCGGTGATGCGCTTGTTGTAGTCTGGGAGTTGTAGTTTTGATTGTAGTTCCCGCTGCTGGTTAGGAGGATCTGGATCCAGCTCCTTCTTCCTCCTTGGTCCTCATAGTTGAACTTATGACGTAGCTCTCAATGGTCAGCGATATGGACAAGGAAGGAGGTATTTTTGTCCATGTTCAGATGGAGTCCGAGCTTCTCTTCGAACTTGCTGCAGACATGTTTGTTTATCTTTTGGACGCATGCACATTCAGCTTTATGTTGCCGTATTCAAGGGTACTGTGTATACATGCCACAGTATCCTGGTTACTATTGGAATGTCCCACCTACAATATCCCGATTTCTCATAAATGGGATACTGCTTATTTGGGATATTGAAACTGGGAGACTGTGTATACATGCACCATGATGAAACCGGGATATTAAAAAAAACAACAATCATAAACAGGATTCTGATCTGTATGTAAACACACTCTTTTTGGCTACGTTCAGACTGCAGCCTGAAGTGATCCAAATCCGATTTTTTGGCCCCTATGTGACCTGTATCCGATCTTTTAATGACAGAATGATGACTGAACTACACAGATCTGATTTTTTCAAATGTGACCCAATATGTGCTCCTAAAACCGATACATATCTGATCTTTTGACATGTGACTTCAGTCTGAACGGCCAAAGTGCATTCATCTGACCTACACGTTATCAACAAGACACAAACGTCACTATTCTGCGCTGAAGTAGGCAAAAATTGTTAATGAACTCCGTATCACTGAAGTGAAGCACATCACCACTCACCACTCTTGGCTTCGTCTCCACATCCACACGTTCCTTTCAACAGACGTTGCTGCCGCTGTCCCACAAAACACCACGGCCAAAAACCTCGTCCTTCTCCTTCTCAATCTCCTCCTTAAAACAAGTAAGTTGTTCATGTTCTGGCTCCGGTACGAGAGGAACTTTAAAATCTCCAGGTGCTCAATGCTCGTGTTCATGTTTGGACAACTTCTGTAAACACAGAGACGCTCGCTGTGGTTGACATCGTCGCGTCTCCAGTGCACATGTGGGACACTTTTGGGCCGTTTACTGTTCACACAGGGGATCACATACAAATGGCATTTAATTGGAAATATGAACGACCTCGCAAAAACATTGGATTCCACCAAAAAAAAATGCGTTAAGCCCTGCAGTCTGAACGTAGATTGACTGTTGTGAGCTTTAAGTCATGTTAGAATGTTGTTACCTCATCACAAATAGACCTGTTGTGTTTTGTTTCATTCACATGAGTAACACATTATTATTAGTCTGTCTACATCTCTAAAGTTCAAAATGCTGTTTCACCTTGTGATGTCATGAAGTGGTGGTTTTCAAGTTAACAGCTTCTTTTATCTTTAGTTTAGTAGAGATTGGCAAGTCCAGGGCTGAAATCATCCAAATGATTCTAGTGTAGGTGTGTGGAATTTGGATAATTAGAGCCTTGGAATTGCCAATCTTTACTGAACAAAAGGTAAAAAAAAAACAACAACTTGAAAACTACATCCTGTATTACCACATGACATCAAAAGGTAGAACAGAGCAGAAAATGAGAAATAAATATGCATATACGTGCAAGTAAATATGCAGGTTTTGTGTGTTAAATGTGTAAATGAAACAAAACAACTCCAGGTCTGTTTGTGATGAAGAAAAAACACTATAGATCATATAAAATAGTGTCAAATGTAGGGATGGGCATTCGATTAAGTTTTCTTAATCAATCGTCGGAAGAATTAACGATCGATTATCGATTAATCATTAACATTTTTATATTAAAATGATCATCATTATTATTACTATCTGCACTACTAATCTGCATAAATAAATTCAACTTTACGACATATAAACCGTAACCACTCTAGAGCCACATCAGTTCATTTTACATTATAATGTGTTTAATGCAGATTTTGCTCAAGTCTTACAGAAACTAAACTTAGCATAAACTAAGCGAAGATAAAACTACAGCTCTTGTGTCACTGATGCGGTTCAACTTCTGTGGATTAAAAGACATGACTCAGTGAATACAGGTTAGTGTGACCAGATTTGTGTTTGTCCAAACCAGGACACCGTACGGGGGGTTCGAGGTGGGGCCTCGTCATCGACATTGCGCGACTCTCACCTGGCAAATCTTTTTCCCACTGGACACCGAAACATATGTGCTGCTTTATACACTGTGCACATGGCCTCACACTTGTCTCGACCGGAACTAAAAGCTTGGAATTTCTTGTACAAGTCATCATTAAATACACATTTGTGCTTCGGTACGTTGCAGACTGACTGACTGTCTGTGTCTCGCTCCTTCTGAGTGCAGAGAGACACATGTACGGACCCCTGTTTGGTCACGCTACACACAGCAACCTACATTTGTTTTGTCGATTAAAATGAATCGATGAAATTCTTAATGATCAATTATTGATTAATCAACTAATCATGCCCATCCGTAGTCAAATGGGCCCTTTAATCACTTATTTTCGAGACATAATACTGCAGACCCATACCCATTTTCACTGCCACCATAACTTTAAAACTGCTGCTTCATGACATCACAACGTGGAACAGAATATTTTGAGCTTTCGAGATGTAGACTAATAATAAAGAATTACTCAAACATGTGTGAATGAAACAAAACACAACTCCAGGTCTGTTTTTGAGGAGGTAACAACATTCTAACATGGCCAAAAACTCACAAGAGTCAGTTATGTGTAATATAGGACCTTTAAAGTGGCTTTTGGTTGCCTTGAGATTATAAGTATTTCACATTTTCTAGCTTAAACTTATTTACTGTCAGTTACGCTTTGGGAGTGTAGCAGCAAAATCATATCTGCGTCTGAAAAATATACTTTTATACTAAATTATATAAACTTCACCTCTGTTTCCAGTGTGTCATTTAGGCGCTGGAGCTGCTACAGGAATGAAGTATGGCAAAATAAAAAGAAATGAAGCTCTTTTTGCCCACCTCTTCTGCACAGGATAAATATAGACCCACTGGTATTCTGCAAAATGGACTTTTCAGAGGTTTTAACCGCGATATATATTGTTTCCCCTTCTCATTGACCCTCTGAAGTTGTATCTGGAGTGATTAGTGCATGTTTGAGCAATCTTTAATCACTTATCTCTTGTTTTCACCTCCAGGTACACGCCTACTGTGCCATACTTATTTCCTTCTCTAATCCTATTTTCTTAATCGGTGATATACTGTAATTTCCAGACTCTTGAGCTCACCTGAATATACACGGTATCAACTAAATTAAACTAAACTTAGGCCGCATGTGTCTATAAGCCGCAGGTGTCCACGTCTTCAAGAACAATTTCGGGCCGTTTGCTTTTATCGCTTCTGAAAGCTTTTGTCATCTTTTTGTATTCAGTCAGTTCGTCACGGTGCCGTCGCCAAAGTCTCACCATCGACACATTGATGCCGAGCTCACGTGCAGCAACTCGAGTTCCTTTAACTTAAAAGCTGCGTCATGTGCAGGAGTGTGTGAGCATGAAGCGCAAAATAACTGTTGAAAACACAAACAAACTGGCATCTTTCTCGGTGCATCACCCACGTCTCTACTGCGCATGTCTCCTGCAGAAAGAGCCACTGTCCTGTCTGTATCATGCCAGTGTCTCTTAGGAATTCAGCAGATTTCAGACTTTCCCGGGAGCGAGGGTAGTTGTATCAATCAGGTATGCAGGGTTCCCACTCTTTTTCACTGATAAAATTTCAAACCGTTTCCATCATTTTTCATGACTTTACAGCACCTACATGTGTAGAACTGATCAAACTTTTAGGGCTAAATATGATGTGAACTCTTTCCACTCACCTTATGGTTTGGGATTATAGTTTTTGAACATTCAAAATCCTGTCATCTTTTTAAAACAAAAGGCGCAGACGTTCGGAAATAATCATAATAGCCTAATGAGAACCTTGTAGTTGTGTGAAAGAGATACTATAATTCCTTGACTTTTCCAAAACCTTCATTGAATTTACAAATTTCCATGACTTTTCCAGGATTTCCATGACCGTAGGAACCCTATGATTTCTTCTCGTCAATTACGCACTCACCTGCATTTCACTCATACGGGCCATTAAGACATATCCCAGTGACTAATGTTCATTTAGCATCATAACTTATTTTATCACATGATGATAAACGACCATATTTTCTGGGCTATTAGATGCGCTCTTAAGCCTCTAACCGCATCAAAAAACGACTGCGCGCCACACAATCCAGAGCGCTATATATATACAAATCCACTCGGGTGTCCCAGCACGACTTCAGTAAACTACAAAGCCGCAGCGCACGCAAACACACATGGAGCAGACAGCGACCACAGACACACTCATCACTCCACACCGACGAGGAACGGAACGGAGGAACGAACCGAAAAAGCAAGTCCAATGTGCCACTTCTAGACACAACTGAACAACTGAGTCACTGCGAACACGCCGACGATCCAGCGGTCCCAGACAGCACCCTCCCTACACGCCACAACTGAACAAAGCCCAGAGTCACCGTGAACACGGGGTCAGATTTATCATCAGAAGAGCCTCTAGTCAGAAAATCCATGTTCAGGTCATGTTAAAAATTGTTACAAATGAAAATGTATTTCAAGTTTTAAATATTTTAAAAAGTAAATATTAAAAGTAATAAATATATTAAACCCTTAAAATACAGCAAAACTGTTTGAGGAAATAATGATTTGGGTGGAAATGGCGTCTTAAGTGGAACAGGGTTAATAATTGTCTGATTTTCAGGCAACAACTTGCAAAATGTTCAGTAATTCGAGCTCTACAACCTTCATTTCAATTTTATTTAAAATCTTTTTCTTTTAATATAGCATTGGTGGGTTTGTAAACCAACAAATTAAGTAATTCTGGCCTTAGCTAATGCTGATGCATGATTATGCATTTTCCTGTCAATATCTCTAAAAATGTTGATGTTGCAGCCATTTTTAATTGGTAAACATCCAAAAGTTTACTAATTCTTCCCTGATATCCAGGGATTATTCCCTGTTGCTTTCATCAAATATACATTCAATTGTTCAAGAGAAATGTTGCTGACAAACCAATAGAAGAGGGAATGATTTTCTGACTAGTGGACCTTCTCACTACAGGGCTTTCTGACTAGTGGGCCTTCTGACTAGTGGGCTTTCTGACTAGTGGGCTTTCTGACTAGTGGGCCTTCTGATGATAAGGGTGTAACCATGAACGCGACAAACAAAGTCCCACTGACCCATCCAACTGTTGTGTTTCGTTTAAAGTCCAGTGCGGTTTATTTGTGAAAAAAGTTCCAAAATAGATCATTTAATGACAGTGTGTCTATACTCCAGAGCGCCTAATAGTGTGGAAAATACAATAATTTATTCCTGACAACAGCGCTCACTTGTGCTGCAACTTCATGTTAACCACACAAACAGCGGCGCTTTTTGCACTCGGGCTCCACACATCCGCTGTGTTGCCAAACTATACACTGTTTATATGAATGGACAATGTGCCAAAGAAATAATCCGTCCATATATTACCCGCATCACTGTATAAACTGCAGGGTTCAAAGTGTGAGAAAAAAGTAACGGTTTATAATCTGGAAATTATGGTATGTAGGATTTGGCAGCTTCACTTCGTCAGTTTGGTCCAAATATTTTTTTAAAATCTACTAATCGTTACTGTGATGATGTTTACGGCCATGTCAGCTCCTACTGGGCACCACAGTTATCTAATGGAGCATATAGTGGACATGTTTATTTGTTTACTTCCTTTATTAAGTTGTTTTAGATGAAAATTGTGATTAAAATGTCCAGATTATACCAGAATGATCCACAGGTGTCGAAGATTATAACTATGCAGGAAAAACAAGCACACTCAGTTCATCTTTAAAGGGGAAGGGGACGCTTGTATCCGGGCAGGTTCTCTGTTCGGCCCATAAATATATACAGTTTGTGTCCGGTATGAATCCTAACGCCCTGACCTTTACGGCGACCTCACATCCTCGCCCGTATAAGGAGACAGCCCGAGGAGAGGGGGCGGGGCTTGTGTCAGAGGTGAGAGAGACCACACACGACCGTCTGACCTGCAGCAGTGTCCTGACCCACATCTGAGCCACTCCCGGACATGTGATGGAGTTATATATGTGGGATATATGTGCAGTACTGAAAGACATACCCCCCGGACATGACTGAAGATAAAGACGAGAGACGTTTGTCCACAGGGGGCGCTGTCTCACACTCTTGAGTACAACCTATACTGTGTAACAGTGTTTTGTTTCCATGATCCGTGGATCATTCGTTCATTCGTTTTTCAATATGAAACCAAAAATAAGAAAACGAAAAAAACAATTTTCTTCATTATTTGTCTCCAAAACCAAAATGAAAAAACGGATAATGATTCTTTTTTTCCAGTTTTCGATTTTGTGTTTAAATGAAGAATGGAAAAAAAAAAACGGATAACATCCGTTTCCCGTTTACGTGACTTCCCTGACTGTGATGCTGGACTGAACCAGGACTGATCCAGGTCAGACCAGACCAGAACCAGACTGCGACTAAGACAGGGACCAGACCAGAACCAGACAGAGACTAAGACAGGGACCAGACCAAGACCAGACCGGGACCAGACCGAGACCAGGCCGAGACTGAGACCAGATCGGGACCAGACCGAGACCAGACCGAGACCAGACCGAGACTGAGACCAGACGGGGACCAGACTGGGACCAGACTGGGACCAGACCAGGACCAGACCAGGACTGAGACCGAGACTGAGACCAGACCGGGACCAGACCGAGACCAGACCGAGACTGAGACCAGACGGGGACCAGACCGGGACCAGAGCAGGACTGAGTCCGGGACCAGACTGGGACCAGACCGGACCAGACCGAGACTGAGATCAGAACTGAAACCAGGACCAGACCGAGACCAGACCGAGACCAGATCAGGACCAGACCAGGACCAGACCAGGACCAGACCCGGACCAGACTGGGACTGAGACAGGGACCAGACCAGGACCAGACCGGAGGCTCAGAGCCCACGGCAGGGCCAGAACTCGATGCTGAGGCTCGGACCCTGCGGAGGCTCGAAGTCAAAGCTCAGAGTCCGCCCTGGTCCGGCTCTGGTCCTGGACCTGGATCAGTCCTGGTTCAGTCCGTATGCAGTGCAAAAGTCCAGCATCACAGTCACGGAAGTCACGTAAATGGGAAACAATCATTATCCATTTATTCCATTCTTCATTTAAACACAAAATCGAAAACTGAAAAAACAAATCGTTATGTTTTTTCTTTTTGGTTTTGGAGACAAATAATGAAGAAAACAGTTGTTATTTTGTTTTCTTATTTTTGGTTTTATATTGAAAAATGAATGAATGAAAGATACACAGATTTTCCATGTATATGTATGTTAAAGAGCCCTTATTACGTTATTTTTTCCAATCCATTCCAATCCACTTTATTTATAGAGCACATTTTATAAACATGACAAAATTCATACAGCTAAAAAAGAATAATAATATTGAAATGAATAAAGAAAAGAAAAGAAAAGACACAGTGGGCTAAAAAACTCATATGGTGTTAAAAGCCGGAAAGTAAAAGTGGGTCTTAAAACGAGACTTAAAAGAGTCGGAGCTGGCCCTCGGACCTCAGAGCGCTCACGGGAATGCAAATTTGCAGGAGGACCGAGACGTACTGTGGCTCCAGTCTATTCAAAGCTTTAAAAACAAATAATAAAATCTTAAAATGAATTCTAGATCGAATAGGAAGCCAGTGCAAAGACGCAAGGATTGGTGTGATATGTTCTCATTTTTTGGTTCCTGTTAAAAGTCTGTGACCGTGGAGTTCTGGACTAACTGCAGACGGGAAAATGCATTTTGAGAGACGCCCTTGTAAAGTGTGTTCCAGTCGTCCAGACGTGACGAAGTAAAAGTGTGTGTGACCTGTTCAAAAACACAAAAAGATTAATAAAAAAAAGGTTTGACTTTGAACAAAAGCCGCAATTGATAAAAACTCGATTATAGGACATCGTTTATCTACTTATCAAATTAAAAATCACTGTCTAGGGCAGGGGTCTCCAACCTGTGGCTCGGGAGCTACAAGTAGCTCTCCACCCCCTTCCAAGTAGCTCATCAAGGGATTTCTGAATTATACGTATTGTGCTGAATAAGTCAAATCTGATGAATTAAATGCCTTTTACCATTGTACATGTATCATTTTGCTTAAGTTTGTGCACTAATAAATGGATAATAGTTTCTGTTTTACAGGCATCTAACTGTACGTCATTTAAAGCTTGCCGTGGCTTAGTTTCTTGTGTAGCTCTCTGAAAGTTTCATTTTGTAAAAGTAGCTCCCCAGAGAAAAAAGGCTGGAGACCCCTGGTGTAGGGTGACGCCAAGGCTGGTGACTGGGGGACAGACATGATCTTTTAAGGAGCCCAAGTCGCTGAGGGAGCAACCAGATCCAAACAATATGACCTCAATCTTTCCTTCATTCAGTAAAAAAAAAAAAAGAACCAACCAAGCCTTGATGTCATTTAGGCTGCGTTCAGACTGCAGCCTGAAGTGACCCAAATCAGATTTTTTGGCCCCTGTGCTCCTGTATCTGATCTTTTAATGACAGTCTGAATGACACAGATCCAACTTTTTCAAATGTGACCCAGGACACATGGATATGTGCTCCTAAAACCCATACATATCTGATCTTATGATATGTGACGTCAGTCTGAACGGACAGGTCACATTCATCCCACCTACACATCACAAATGTACACTTTGTGCACTAATAAATGGATACTAGTTTATGTTTCATAGGCGTCTAAATGTTTGTATGTTTAAATGTAAATTAAATAAGGTTATTTAATGCTCACCATGGCACTTCAATACAATCCAGTTCTTGTGACCACTAAATAGAGCTCGAATGATATATCGATTGACCGATATTAGAGCCGGCTCTTTGAAGCGAACAACAAGAGCTAATGATTTCTCTTTGTCTCACCCCCTCTCTCTTTCTCACTGTTTTTCTCTTCACGCCTCATGCCGTAGTTTGACAGCGGCTGAACACGGAACTTTCAGAAATACTCGTGTGCGTAGGATAAAAAAAAAACATGCATATTTGGCTGTAGTTCAGCATAAAATGAATAAACCAGGACTAATCTTGGGCGCGAGAGAGGGACAGAGATAGAGACCGAGTCCCGACACTCAGTCCTAGTTCAGTTCTGGTTTAGTCCCGTTTTACACATGGTTTGGATCTGTTTTAGTCCTGGTTTAGTCCTTTTTTAGTCCTGGTTCAGTTCTGCTTTAGACCTGGTTTAGTCCTGTTTTAGACCTGTTTTAGACCTGGTTTAGTCCTGCTTTAGTCCTGCTTTAGACGTGGTTTAGACCTGGTTTAGTCCTACTTTAGACCTGGTTTAGTCCTACTTTAGACCTGGTTTAGTCCTGCTTTAGACCAGGTTTATTCCTACTTTAGTCCTGTTTTAGACCTGGTTTAGACCTGGTTTAGTCCTGCTTTAGACCTGGTTTAGACCTGTTTTAGACCTGTTTTAGACCTGGTTTAGTCCTGCTTTAGTCCTGCTTTAGACGTGGTTTAGACCTGGTTTAGTCCTGCTTTAGACCAGGTTTAGTCCTGGTTTAGACCTGGTTTAGTCCTGGTTTAGACCAGGTTTATTCCTACTTTAGTCCTGTTTTAGACCTGCTTTAGACCTGGTTTAGTCCTGCTTTAGACCTGGTTTAGTCCTGCTTTAGACCAGGTTTAGACCTGGTTTAGTCCTGCTTTAGACCAGGTTTAGTCCTACTTTAGTCCTGCTTTAGACCTGGTTTAGTCCTGGTTTAGTCCTGCCTTAGTCCTGCTTTAGACCTGGTTTAGTCCTGATTTAGTCCTGCTTTAGACCTGGTTTAGTCCTGCTTTAGACCTGCTTTAACCGTACTTGCAACAAAACAACCTGAAGAGCCGCTTGGGAGCCAAAAGAGCCGGTTCTCTAAAAAAACTGGAATACCCATCACTAGTGTTTAGAATGTGATGCAAAATACCATTAGTCCAACCCACTGTCTGTAAATATGACGCAAAGAGTCCGAATAACAATAAACCCAATTTAAAATCCACTAGAGCCACACTATCGGTTATCAGCAGCTCCAACTCCCATTTTATCGGTGTCATATCGGCCGCAATAAAATCCATATCGGTCGGGCCCTACAGATAAAACTAGTAGCTCTCAGGTGTTTTCGTTTAGTAAAGGCAGCTCACCGGAGGGAAAAGGTTGGAGACTCCTGACGTAGAGTAATAATAAAGGATTACCTCACCTTAAGGGCAAACGTTGGGGTAATGTTGTGATCTAAACATGTCGTGTGTTCGCGGTTGATGCCCCGTAGAAGTAAAATAGTCCTTCTTTCAAATCACACTGTGACTATTTTTATATTTTGGTTATCTTCAGAGTTCCTCACATCGTGCCAAGCCTCAGGGGATGTTCTCTGCTCTTAAAGCTACATTTGTTTTCCAGCAAAACAAAGACATTCTAAAAAATCCTCTCCTCCTCTCTCTCCCTTCTATTTGCTCCTCCCCTTCTCCTCTCCTCCTCTCTTCATCCCTCCCTCCTGCTCATTTCCCCTTCTCTCCTCTCTCTTCCTCTTCTTTCTCCTCCCCCTCCCTCCTCTTTCCTCTCCCCCCTTCTCCCTCTTCTCTCCTTTCCTCATTTTCCCCTTTCTTTCCTCTCTTCCTATCTCCTCTTCCTCCCCTCTCTCTTCCTCTTCTTTCTCCTCCTCTCTTCTCCCTCCTCTTCTCTCCTCCTCATGTCCCCCTCCTCCTCCCTCTCTCCTCTCTTCTCTACCCCTCTTCTTCTCTATCATCCTCTCTCTCCCTTTTCTTCCTCTCTCCCCTTCTCCTCTCTCCCTCTCTCTCTGCTTTTCCTCTCCCTCAACCTCCTCTTCCCTCCTTCTCTCTTCTGCCTCCTCTTCCCTCCACCTCTCTCCCTTCCTCTCTCCTTTCCTCTCTGCTCTCCTCTCTCCTCCATTTCCCCCTCCTCTCTCTTCTCCTCTTCCCCTTCTCTCTCTCCTCTCCCTTCTTTTCTCCACTCATCCTCTCTCCTCTCCTCCTCTCTTCTCCTCTCCTCTCCCCCTTCCATAGCATCCCTCTCCTTCTCTCCTCTTTTCTCTCCTCTCTCCCCCTTTTCTCCTCCTCTCCTCTCTACCCTCCTCTCTTTCCTCTCTCTTCTCCTCCCTCATCCACTCTCCCCTTCTCCTCCTCTAATCCCCTCACCCCATTCCTCTCTGCTCTCCTCTCTTTTCCTCCCTCATTCTCTCCTCCTCCCTTCTCTCTCCTTCTCTAACCCTTCCTCTTCCCTCCACCTTTCTCCTCTCCTTTCTGCTCTCCTTTCTGCTCTTCTCTCCCCCCATCCTCTCTCCCCTCCTCCTCTCTCTTCTCCTCTCTCCTCCCCTCTTTTCCCCACTCATCATCTCTCCCCTCTTCCTCTCTTCTCCTCTCCCCCTTCACTAGTATCCCTCTCCTTCTCTCCTCTCCTCTCTCCACTTTTTCTCCTCCTCTCTTTCCTCTCTCTTCTCCTCCCTCATTTTCTCCCCCTCCCTTCGCCCTCCTTCTCTACCCCTTCCTCTCTCCTCTCCCGTTTTCCCCACTCATCCTCTCTCCCCTCTTCTCCTCTCTCCCTTCCCTAGTATCCCTCTCCTTCTCTCCTCTCCTCTGTTTTTTCTCCTCCTCTCCTCTCTTTCCTCTCTCTTCTCCTCCCTCATCCTCTCTCCCCTTCTCTCCTTTCCTCCTCTAATCACCACTCCCCCTTCCCCCCTACTCTCTCCTCCCTCCTTGTCTCCCCCTTCCCTCCTTTCCTCCTCTAACACTTCCCCCCTTCCTCTCTCCTCTCTTCTCTTCTCCCTCCTCCTCTACCCCTTTCCTTTCCTCTTCCCTTCACCTCCCCCGTTCCTCTCTCCTCCTCGTCTCTGCTCTCCTCTCCCCTCTTTTCTCCCCTCGTCCTCTCATCTCCTCTCCTCCCTCTCTCCTCCTCTCCTCTCCCTCCCATCACACCCACACACGATTAGGCGTGATGCGCGTGTGCCCGTGTCTTGTATTTCACAGTCATTTCACCGAGCGCCGATCTTCTTCTGCTTGGCGTGTTTTGGATGAGAGGAGAGGAGGGCGTGCGAGCAGCAGACAGACAGGCGCGGCGGCGGGGAGAGAGAGAGAGAGAGAGAGAGAGAGAGAGGCGCCGGTGTCTTCTTAAAACACACAGACGTGAATATTTGACTGGAGTTTTTTGGAGCGGATGAGTTTTTCCATGTGGAAGTCTGAGTGTGTGATGACGCTTTTGATTTGAGATTTTCACCAAGGAAGAACTGAGATGATCTTTGCCTGCGACTTCATATTTAAATAAGACTTTTTCACCGCTCAGCCATCCGTGCGCCAGCCTACAGGGACAGAAGCAAGCAGGGAGAGGTGTCTTGCCCAAGGACACAACAGTAGTATAGGCTAAAAGAAGAGAGAAACTGCCAAAAGAACCCACACTGAAATGTTCTGATCTGTTCTAATGTAGTTTCCTCATTACAAACAGACCTGGAGCTGTGTTTTGTTTCATTTACACGTGTTTGACATGAACTTCATGACATGAATTTCTAGGTGCGGTCAGGGGTCAGGGAGGGTCCGGTTTGGGGACCACAGGAACTCATCTCTGCTGTTTGCAGATGATGTTGTGCTGCTGGCCAGGACTAAGGCTGCGTTCAGACTGCAGCCTGAAGTGACCATAATCTGATTTTTTGGCTTCTATGTGACCTGTATCTGATCTTTTAAGGACAGTCTGAACGACACAGATCTGATTTTTTCAAATGTGACACAGGTCACTTGGATATGTGCTCCTAAAACCCATACATATCTGATCTTTTGACATGTGACTTCAGTCTGAATGACCAAAGCACATTCATCCACCTACACGTTATCAACAAGACACAAACGTCACTATTCTGCACTGAAGTAGGTGAAAATTGTTAATGAACTCCGTGTCACTGAAGTGAAGCACATCACCACTCACCACTCTTGGCTCCGTCTCCACATCCACACGTTCCTTTCGACGTTGCTGTCACTGCCCCACAAAACACCAAGACCAAAAACCTCGTCCTTCTCCTTCTCTATCGCCTCTTTAAAACAAGTAAGTTGTTCATGTTCTGCCAGGTGCTCAATGCTGCGTCCATGTTTGGACAACTTCCGTTCACACAGGGGGATCACATACAAGTCACATTTAATTGGAAATGTGAACGACCTCGCAAAAACATCGGATTTCACAAAAAAATCTGAATTGAGCGTTAAGCCCTGCAGTCTGAACGTAACCTAAGAGGACCAGCTCCTCCAAATCCTCCTCCACTTGAGGAGTCCCTGCCTCAAGTGGAGGAGTTCAAGTATCTTGGGGTCTTGTTCATGAGTGAGGGGAGGACAGAGATGTGATTGGCAGGTGGATCGGTGCAGCGTCTGCAGTGATGCGGTCGCTGTGTCGGACCGTTGTGGTGAAGAGGGAGCTGAGTTGAAAGGCAAAGCTCTCGATTTACTGGTCAATCTTCGTTCCTCCCCTCACCTATGGTCATGAGCTCTGGGTAATGACCGCAAGGACGAGATTGCAGATACAAGCGCTCGAAATGAGTTTCCTCCGCAGGGTGGCTGGGCGCTCCCTCCACATCGAGAGGAGCAGTTGAGGTGGTTCGGGCATCTGTTGTGGATGCCTCCTGGACGTCTCCCTCAGGAGGTGTTCTGGGCATGTCCCTCCAGGAGGAGGCCCCAGGGAAGATCAAGGACACGCTAGAGGGACTATGTCTCTTGGCTGTCCTGGGAACACCTGGGAACGCTCCTCTGGGATGAAGGAAACCAGAGATGTTTGCCACACAAATCCTGCAGATTTAGGCGAGTTCTCTCAAACGGAAAACACAAAATGGTGCACAGTTGGTAGCATTTTTCCAGTTTTTATCCCAAAAAAAACCTCTCAGTCTTTTCACATTTTTTGAGCTGCTTCACTGGATTCTAACTTACTAAGTGGATTGTACCCGAATGGTTGTCTCGCAGCTCGGTGAAATCCAACCTGAATCCAGATCACATGCGTTTTAACATCAACACATGACCCCTGTTTGAGCTTTCCTTATCTGGCTGCCTGTGTGTTTTAGAATTAATTTGAAGATTTTCCTTATCACTTTTAAAGCTCGTTTAGGTCTCGCATCAAGTTACATTTCAAAACTTTTAACCCCGTACAAGCTCTCCCACAGCTTTAGCTCCTCAGACAGCTCCCTGTGGCTGTTCCAAAGTCCAGGCTCTGGACAAAGGCTGATGGAGTCTTTTCAGTCCAACTGTGTCATTATTTAATAGGGTTAGGCAGTATAAGTACTTTTTACTTCAGCCTAAACCCTTTTGGTCATGATCCATGAGGTTGTAGTCTATGTTTTGTTCTGTTTTGTTTTGTTTTGGAGTACTGCAAAATGACCAAACAAAAAATACTACTGCTACTACTACTAGTACTAGCAGTATCAGTCACTGTGTTTTTAAACTCCACACACCTTCAGTCGAATCATTTGGATCATTTTAGCCCTGGAATTGCCAATCACTGCTGACCTCAAGGTAAAAGAAGCTATAACTTGAAAACTACCACTTCATGACATCACAAGGTAGAACAGAGCATTTTGAGCTTTGAAGATGTAGATAGAATAATAATAAGGTCTAATAATAAGGAGGTAACAACATTATAAGATGGTTTAAAGCACACAAGAGTCAATTTTGCATAATGCAGGACTTTTAACAAGCTGTGTTAAGTTTTATTTTTATCTTGTATTTAATGTTTAGACTTTATCGTTTCCACAGAGACAAAGTGACATCAGCGTGGCACCCTGGGGCCCAACTTCAGATCCTGAGCCAGGAACACTGCAGACGCCACATCAACAGCTCCAGGATGTGTGAAGCTCGGACTCTGTGGGTGTTTGAAAGAGAAGCAGGTTTGGACTTGACAGTGCGCGAATAGCCACTTCTAACAGGGCTACAGTGAAACGAGCTGAAAAAGCCTGTGTTTATGTCCGTACAGCCCGGACACGGTGAGCGCATCTCAAAACATAAACTGACTGTCTTTCTGAACCTGGACTCTTTCAAACAATACATAAGGGCCCTCGCGGTACGCTGGGCTGGTGGTGATTACACGAAAACAACAACAAATACTACATTCTGTGTGTTTTAAAGAAGACATATTGTGTTTGTGTCTGGTATTATACAACCTATGACACCCTATTTTTTGTTATAATTTGTACCTTTCAAATCACAATATTCATCTAAAACAAATTAATAAAAGAAACAAATCCGCTGACTTCTGAGTTAGAAAACTGTGGGAGCTGACGTCGCCGCAAACGTCATCACAACAAACCCACCGATAAAGAAAATAAACAAAGTACGTACGTCACAGTGGCCGTTTACCAGTGGAGGTGAAAACGTAACCAGGTTGGTGGCTAGTGCCTCCGCTCAATTTCATTTCTCTTCCAGTGAATCAGAATACACTAGATCAGTGGTGCTCAATACGTCGATCGCGATCTACCAGTCGATGGCCAAGGTCGTGTGGGTAGATCGCCGTGTCTCGTCTCGGACTCGCGTTTGGACTCGGTCTTGTCTCTCACTCAAGGTCTGACACTCAACAAGTGTGATCATATTTCATTACGGCCGCTGCTGTTGGTAATAAACTTGTAGCGGGTGCAGGAGCGTGTGGGGCGTCTCAGTGCAGCCTGTGCGCTCATTTGAAACCCGCGGAGACTCTACGGCGGACTGGCGCATCACAAACACACACGCTCCCTATGCACGGCTCGTCTGCAACAGCGTGTGCCCTCGTGTACCAGCGTGCATCACAGGGCAGGTTCAACTTCCTAAACATCCTACCTGTCCATCTGCCTCACGTCAGCACGCCGCCCCTCGCCTTTTTCACGCTCTTCCTGCGTACAGCGGACACAAGCCCCTCCCACAGTGCGGCTGATTAGAAGAGCAAGACCAAACGTGAAGCAAAAACCAGTCTAAATTTGTGTTCCAGTGTTGGCACAAAGCAGGTCTACAGCATAGAGCAGATCTACAGAACAGACCTACTGCCACATTTGGCTGAAGTTTGTCTAACAAAAGTGCACAAATGCATCTGTGTTTGTCACGATGTGCGTTTGGTTTGATAAACGTGCAGAGGCTGGTAAATATCACTGCAAAACCAGAAAAGAATGCAACTCCAGTTTGGAACTTTAAAAAACAGGTTTAAAAATCTTACCTACTTCCTTCATTTATTTCACAGTTTTGTGTAAAGTGCCAGAGGAAGTTCTCTTAAAGAAGAGGTTCTCAAACTGTGGGTGAGGGTCCAAAAAAAAAAAAAAAGGGCACAGAGTGTTTCAGTGCAGTTTGCTTGGCTTTGTATTAGGTAGATCATTCTGACTTGGTCATTTTGTAAGTAGCTCTCATACTGAAAAAGTGTGGAAGAACCCCGGGATGTGTAGACCACACACTGACCAATCAATGAAGAGCTGAACCAACCCGAGTTGTAATCGCAGACTGCATTCGTTATTGTTCTGTTTACTGTATTTAACTGTCTTATGTTTATTTCTTACTAAATTGCGCCATCTAGTGGCCGCTTTATTTAACTCCTGTTGTAATAATAGTAGAAGAAGAACATTAGAGTTGAAGTTGTTGTTCAGGCCTCACTTCAGCAAAATGGACGCATCGTCTGTAAGTATTACATGGTAAAACATGATTATAGACCTGTAATTTTGTCTTTTGTGTTTGAAATGTACTAGTTAGCACGTTTTTGGTATGCAATTGTTATGCAAATTTCACAATGCTAACAGTTATGCTAACTGCTTAAATTCACCGGCTGTTACTTTAATTGTTGATGCTTTTAATAATTTGTAAATTATCTGGAACTGATATGAATGGATATTTCTGTATGTGTTTATTGTTGCAGTTTCACAAAAAAGAACCAGTAAATTTCACCAAAGTCAGCCGCTGTCTGTGAAGTTTCTTCTGGGTCTATGTTTAGCTGTTTGGATCACTAGTGCAGCATCTAGCGAGGCCATTTACAGTTATCGTCCTTTGAACTTCCTTTGTCAAACACAAACTTTGCATTTTATTGTTCATCTTGCAGAAACGACAATGATCGTTGACAGACATGTTCACTCTCGGCTTTGTTTGCTGTTGTGCCGGCAATTACTTGGACACCACTGAGCGTTCCGGTGCATTACATATGTCATGACCAAATACCAGCGATTGGTTAAATGAAAAAAGTATCCGCCTACCGTCAAGTGAACGAATCCTAATACTGCGAGGTCAGACAGTTTCCACGAAGTGAAACCGGCTGATGAATCAGGCTAGTGACAAACAGGGATGGACTGGCAAAATTACGTCTTGAAAATAAGTGATTAAAGATGAGTCAAACATGCATGAATCACTCCAAATACGACTTCAAGAGGGTAAATGAGAAGAGGAAACAACTATAACAAGATTAGAAGCTCTGAAAAGTCCATTTTGCAGAATAGGTCTGCTTTAAATTGGATACGTGTCTAATCTTGTGTCAAGCGTCACAAAACAGATTGGATTCTGCTAGAGTGTGAACATTCCACCAACACACAAACATGTAGAACACCCCCAGTGTGGTGCCACTGCAAACTGTCAAGACACTTCTAAAAATGCAGTTTACTCATAGACTGTATAAAGAAGTGAACTAAAGGATTACGACGTCACCCATAGCGTTTGGCTTCAGTCAAATGAAGCTCAACGAGGTTAGCAGTTATAGGAGTGAATTTGGAGCCAGGTCCATATTAAGAAAAGCAATTTATAAACTGACAAAACAGTGAAATAAAAACGCCAGGATCATGTAGAGCAGATTAATACGAACAGTTTAAGACTAAATGACAAGGCTCACAGCAGCAGTTACAGAGAGAGGAGTGACGTTTCTCAGTGTAAGTGAACTGAAGCCAAAGTCGATGGAGCCAGAAGCTCGCTGATAAACACTTTCTATATGGAATGTCAAGAGCAAATTTCAAAGCACAAACTGACAGTGTTTATGAACCTGGGCTCCTGATGGTGACCGCACAAAAACAACAACAGTAGCTCTGCTGGTAGTTGGAGCATTCATTGATCTGAAGGTTGGCGGTTTGAATCCCACTTTCTACATTTCACACTACCCACAGGTTGAGAGATTGAGATTCCACCTCCCACAGATTAATGCTTCCGTTGTGTCCTTGGGCAAGACATTTAACCCACCTCACCCTCAGTGTCTGCATACAGTGGTGTATAAATATGAACCTTGTGATGTCATGTGGTAATGCAGGAAGTGTTCAATTGTTCCATGTTTGTGCGTAGAATCCCTCAGTCGTCCAGGCAGAATCCACAGCAAAGGAGAAATTCAATTTGTTAACTGGACAAACATTTATTTAGGCTGAGAACATTTTCGCAGCTCATCCAAGCTGCCTCTTCTCTTCTGGTCACCCTAGGACGTTAGTTTCAGAGTAGTTTTGGTGTAGTTAACTCCTCCCTAAAAGAAATGTATTCCCATACCGGGAGTTCAACCCGGGCCACCTGGGTGAAAACCAGAATCCTAACTACTAGCAGTGTTGGGAAGGTTACTTTTAAAATGTAATCCCCTACAGATTACAGATTACACACCCCAAAATGTAGTTTGTAACGTAATCCATTAAATTACTTAAAGTGAGTAACGTAATCTGATTACTTTGGATTACTTGATATTGTCATGTTTTTTTAAACGACATGAATGTAGCAACCACATCCTGAAAATTCTTGTTTGTTGTCTTCAAATTGTCTGAGCCCAAGTCTCCATGAATAAGCAACTGTTTACTGTAGAGAAACAAAGACCACGAGATCTTAATATAAGAGGTTTTGTCTGTTAAAAGACAGAAACAAGATCAGCCTTTCATGAACCATATTAAAAAATATTATTGACAGAGAAATTATATTTTATATGAGATCATCTTAAATTATGTCAACCTACTGTTAGGTGTCATGTTGTTTAGACCTGGTTTGGTCCTGGTTTAGTCCTGGTTTACTCCTGATTTTAGACCTGGTCTAGACCAGGTCTTTAGTTCTGGTTTAGTCGTGGTTTAGTCCTAGTTTAAACCTGGTTCAGTTCTGCTTTAGCCCTGGTTTAGTCCTGGATTAGTTCTGGTTTAGTCCTGGTGTTAGTTCTGGTTTAGAGGCGCACAGGAGGAAGCGCGGTTTACACGAGAAAACACGGTCCACACGCGGCGCACGAGACGTCGGTGTCCGCGCAGTAACTACGGAAGGAGACGTGGTCCGCGGGTTCTCAGGTTGATGACGATGATGAAGGTGTGTGTTTGTGTGTGTTTGTGTGTGTGTGTTGTGTGTGTGTGTGTGTGTGTGTGTGTGTGTGTTTGTGTGTGTGTGTGTGTGTGTGTGTGTGCGTCCCTCATGTGGCAGGTCACTATAGGACAGTAGTGCAGATATTATGAGTCTATGCAGGTTGTTTTCACCAGTGCCAGTAGCTCCTGTTTCACATTTAAGTTGTAGGCGATTTTATATTTGTTTTTTTTATATATATCTATATCGATATCGATATAATCTCACATCGGGAGAAGAATTTCCAAGACACAAATGCGTTTTTACCAATGCACTGCTGCTTCCACTGTGTGACTGACACCGCCAACTTTAACATGACGTTTACATCGCTCTTATTGCGTGCGTTCTGTTTGGGTTTCCGGCAATGAGTGGAATTACCGAAATAAAAAAATAAATAAATGCGAGGTAGCACAAAATGTGAAAACAGGAAAATACCGCCTTGTAATCCACTTATTTCAGCAAAGTAACTGTAATCCAATTACCACTCATTGAAACAGTAACTGTAACTGAATACAGTTACTCATAATTTGTACTCTGATTACGTAACGGCGGTACATGTAATCTGTTACTCCCCAACACTGACCACTAGACCATATGGGAAAGACTGATTAAGGTCTTTGACCTATTGGTCACTTTAATAATCAAGTACAGCGACAATATGTGCAGCGTTGAGAGGAACTGTGGTGGTGATCTCTGTTTCGACTGTCACAAGCAGATAATTGGAGACCACCATTTGCTGCCATATGCCGAGCAGCAAAAGCTATGGAAGGAAAGTCAGCAAGCAAAGAAAATAGCCAGTGTCGAGGTAACCTCCCAGAGATCACATAAACCACTCCTCCCCCCTCCCCCTCCTCCCTCCCTATAAGGAAGTGACCACCACCATCTGACCAGAACTGAAGAAGAACCTAAATAAACGTTTGTCCAGTTGGCATATTTAATTTCTCCTTCCACTGGAATATGGAACATTTGGCTGGAATGTTTCATGTTCTAATATGCAGAAAGGCAGGGGATGTAGCTCAGTGGTAGAGCGTGTGCTTTGCATGTATAAGGTCCTGGGTTCAATCCCCAGCATCTCCAGTTTGTCTTTATAGAATCAGACAAATTGTGCTGCTGTGTTTAAACAACATTTGACTTGAACTGTTCCTCATTGCCAGTCTCACATTTTCACTGCATTTGTCCAAAGATGTCATCTTGTAGTGGGCATGTGGTTGAGGCGACAGACTAGAAGTGCATAGATTGTAGATATTGGCTTTCTAACAATCAACCACAGTCAGCCATGTGGGCTCAATTTGTCACTGGGATAAGTTCAACTTTTAACATGTCGTCTTTGCTGTGATTTTACTAGTCTCAACTTCTGTGGAACAGTTCCAATGAGAGTTGCAAATAAAGATGCATCAGAAACCTCACAAAGTATCAAGAAAACAATGACCTTGACATGATTTGAACACGCAACCTTCTGATCTGGAGTCAGACGCACTTCACAGAGTCTGAGGCACGCTGTTGTAGTAGCAGTGACGTCAAATTGAGAGGTTATGGACCGATTGGGATGTTCCCGCGCAGGTTCGAATCCTGCCAGCAACGTCTGTTTGAGTGAAGTAAGAATTTGTTGATTACACTTTGGCTTTCTTTCTTTCTTTCTTTTTGGCAGTTAACCAGTAAAAGTATTTGCTGTAATAATCACTGTAGATCATAGAGGTTTATCTGCCTCCAATCCCCAGCAGCTCCACTCAGCAGAGCTTTTATGGCACAGTACATAATTTCGAGTAGCAAAAGTTGCATTCCTTGACAAGTTTGTTCTGTAGAGGTTTAGGGTATGAAGATCAGTGCTGGAGCATATGATTAGCAGCTATCTCCATGTAAAATTTTACAAATGGCACCCTTTGAACAGTGGTCTCAGTTTGCAAAAGTTACATTGTCTGGACGTAATGTAGTTGTGCGGAAAGGCAGGGGATGTAGCTCAGTGGTAGAGCGTGTGCTTTGCATGTATAAGGTCCTGGGTTCAATCCCCAGCATCTCCAGTTTGTCTTTATAGAATCAGACAAATTGTGCTGCTCCTCATTGCCAGTCTCACATTTTCACTGCATTGTTCAAAGATGTCATCTTGTAGTGGGCATGTGGTTGAGGCGACAGACCAGAAGTGCATAGATTGTAGATATTGGCTTTCTAACAATCAACCACAGTCAGCCATGTGGGCTCAATTTGTCACTGGGATAAGTTCAACTTTTAACATGTCGTCTTTGCTGTCATTTTACTAGTCTCGACTTCCTCGACTTCTGTGGAACAGTTCCAATGAGAGTTGCAAATAAAGATGCATCATGGCAGTGGTGGGATTTGAACCCACGCCTCCGGAGAGACTGGAGCCTAAATCCAGCGCCTTAGACCACTCGGCCACACTACCTCTAGAAAGTTGGTGAAAACAGTGACTTTTCCACATAAATGTCACGATGTCAGTCAAATGTTTTGTTTTAAAGCAAATAAAAGCACGCAACAACTTTTGTAGTGGGCATGTGGTTAAGGCGACAGACTAGAAGTACATAGAGCAATACTGGCTTTCTCAGTATCAACCATGGCTCAATTTGTCACTGTGTTAAGTTGAAATTTTTACATGTTGTCTTCACTGTGAGTTTACTAGTCTTGATTTCTGTGGAAAGGAATAGTACACACATTCCACAAAGCCTACCTTGGCTCAGCTTGGCATCAGAGAGTCAACTGTCAATGGTGGAATTTCAACCCAAGCTTTAATCCAGCACCTTAGACCACTCAGCCACACTACCACATAACCGAGAGCTCAGTGTGACATGACTGTGTGAGGACACTTTATGTGATCTCTGTCTTTCCCATATGGGCTAGTGGTTAGGATTCCTGGTTTTCACCCAGGTGGCCCAGGTTCAACTCCCAGTAAGGGAATACTTCTCTTTCAGGATCAACTGTAGTGCTTTACATGCACTCAGTCATTCTCTGTTTTGCTACTGCTAACTATATGTTATTTTGATGTGGTTTTGTTTGTATGGAGTCACCATATCATTTCACTGACTGCTCTCACTATCAAATTTAGTGACTTGCAATGATGTTGCGATGGTGTTATCCTGGCCATCGCAATCTTTGACTGTGTGCAATGGTGCTTTCCACATGTTGGGAGTACTCAGGTGTGTGGTAATCATTCCTTCCAAAATGTAACTCTTCACATCTAGTTGTTCCTGCGCAGGTTCGAATCCTACCAGCAACGTCTGTTTGATTGAAGTAAGGATTTGTTGATTACACTTTGGCTTTCTTTCTTTCTTTCTTTTTGGCAGTTAACCAGTAAAAGTATTTGCTGTAATAATCACTGTAGATCATAGAGGTTTATCTGCCTCCAATCCCCAGCAGCTCCACTCAGCAGAGCTTTTATGGCACAGTACATAATTTCGAGTAGCAAAAGTTGCATTCCTTGACAAGTTTGTTCTGTAGAGGTTTAGGGTATGAAGATCAGTGCTGGAGCATATGATTAGCAGCTATCTCCATGTAAAATTTTACAAATGGCACCCTTTGAACAGTGGTCTCAGTTTGCAAAAGTTACATTGTCTTGGACGTAATGTAGTTGTGTGGAAAGGCAGGGGATGTAGCTCAGTGGTAGAGCGTGTGCTTTGCATGTATAAGGTCCTGGGTTCAATCCCCAGCATCTCCAGTTTGTCTTTATAGAATCAGACAAATTGTGCTGCTCCTCATTGCCAGTCTCACATTTTCACTGCATTGTTCAAAGATGTCATCTTGTAGTGGGCATGTGGTTGAGGCGACAGACTAGAAGTGCATAGATTGTAGATATTGGCTTTCTAACAATCAACCACAGTCAGCCATGTGGGCTCAATTTGTCACTGGGATAAGTTCAACTTTTAACATGTCGTCTTTGCTGTCATTTTACTAGTCTCGACTTCTGTGGAACAGTTCCAATGAGAGTTGCAAATAAAGATGCATCATGGCAGTGGTGGGATTTGAACCCACGCCTCCAGAGAGACTGGAGCCTAAATCCAGCGCCTTAGACCACTCGGCCACACTACCTCTAGAAAGTTGGTGAAAACAGTGACTTTTCCACATAAATGTCACGATGTCAGTCAAATGTTTTGTTTTAAAGCAAATAAAAGCACGCAACAACTTTTGTAGTGGGCATGTGGTTAAGGCGACAGACTAGAAGTACATAGAGCAATACTGGCTTTCTCAGTATCAACCATGGCTCAATTTGTCACTGTGTTAAGTTGAAATTTTTACATGTTGTCTTCACTGTGAGTTTACTAGTCTTGATTTCTGTGGAAAGGAATAGTACACACATTCCACAAAGCCTACCTTGGCTCAGCTTGGCATCAGAGAGTCAACTGTCAATGGTGGAATTTCAACCCAAGCTTTAATCCAGCACCTTAGACCACTCAGCCACACTACCACATAACCGAGAGCTCAGTGTGACATGACTGTGTGAGGACACTTTATGTGATCTCTGTCTTTCCCATATGGGCTAGTGGTTAGGATTCCTGGTTTTCACCCAGGTGGCCCAGGTTCAACTCCCAGTAAGGGAATACTTCTCTTTCAGGATCAACTGTAGTGTTTTACATGCACTCAGTCATTCTCTGTCTTGCTACTGCTAACTATATGTTATTTTGATGTGGTTTTGTTTGTATGGAGTCACCATATCATTTCACTGACTGCTCTCACTATCAAATTTAGTGACTTGCAATGATGTTGCGATGGTGTTATCCTGGCCATCGCAATCTTTGACTGTGTGCAATGGTGCTTTCCACATGTTGGGAGTACTCAGGTGTGTGGTAATCATTCCTTCCAAAATGTAACTCTTCACATCTAGTTGTTCCTGCGCAGGTTCGAATCCTACCAGCAACGTCTGTTTGATTGAAGTAAGGATTTGTTGATTACACTTTGGCTTTCTTTCTTTCTTTCTTTTTGGCAGTTAACCAGTAAAAGTATTTGCTGTAATAATCACTGTAGATCATAGAGGTTTATCTGCCTCCAATCCCCAGCAGCTCCACTCAGCAGAGCTTTTATGGCACAGTACATAATTTCGAGTAGCAAAAGTTGCATTCCTTGACAAGTTTGTTCTGTAGAGGTTTAGGGTATGAAGATCAGTGCTGGAGCATATGATTAGCAGGTATGAAGTTCAGTGTTCTATCTCCATGTAAAATTTTACAAACGGCACCCTTTGAACAGTGGTCTCAGTTTGCAAAAGTTACATTGTTTGGACGTAATGTAGTTCTGTGGAAAAGCAGGGGATGTAGCTCAGTGGTAGAGCGTGTGCTTTGCATGTATAAGGTCCTGGGTTCAATCCCCAGCATCTCCAGTTTGTCTTTACAGAATCAGACAAATTGTGCTGCTGTGTTCAAACAACATTTGACATAAACTGTTCCTCATTGCCAGTCTCACATTTTCACTGCATTTGTCCAAAGATGTCATCTTGTAGTGGGCATGTGGTTGAGGCGACAGACCAGAAGTGCATAGATTGTAGATATTGGCTTTCTAACAATCAACCACAGTCAGCATATTATGGCAGGACATTCAAATAGAAATAGAAAAGATACTGTCTTGAGAACTCACTATGGATCCACTGATATATGTATTAGGAACATTGTCACATAATGTATGTGTAAAAGACCAACAGTATGTTCTTTGTATTCTTTTGATGATTGCACAAAAAACGATAACTATTAACTGGAGGAAACGCTCTCCTCCAACAAGGACAGAATGGACACATAGACTAAAACAAGTTTCTATCATGAAACAGCTCAGTCAAACTTCAGATGAAAATGGAATTATTCTAAGAACGATGGACTCTGGTGATTATGTACCTGAATAATAACTAATATAATAATCCCAACTGTTTATTTGCATAGCTGATCTTAATAAACTAAAGTAAAATAATAATAATAATAATAATAATAATAAATAAATAAAAATTCAGGTTTATCACAGATTGTCCACACTGTAAATATCATGTTGCAACCAGCCTCACGTCGCTTCTGTCTGCCTCTGTATAATGCCACTTTTACCGTGTAAGTATTTACTCTAACATGTAGGGTAATCCCGATCCGATCACATGATTGGAAATCGGGGCCAATCACATGACTGCGGACTCGACCCGGACTCGGCCTCTATGGTCCGATCAGGTATCAGCTAAATAATATACGTATATAACACACAGCGCACACAGCACACAACAGTGCTTTCTTCTTTTTTTTTTAACTGAGGCGTGGCATTTACTCAGGGACTCAGGGACGTGACTGTCTGTTCCAATGCCTGTTGTACTAGAGGTGCACTTGCGCTGGGACTTTTGGGCCGTGTCGTGCTCGGGCACTGTTACCTGTGGGTCTGTGGCCCGTGTTCACACCTGCGCGGCCGATGGCGTCGTCGC
Organism: Boleophthalmus pectinirostris; assembly: GCF_026225935.1. Classification (NCBI taxonomy): domain Eukaryota; kingdom Metazoa; phylum Chordata; class Actinopteri; order Gobiiformes; family Gobiidae; genus Boleophthalmus; species Boleophthalmus pectinirostris. The sequence continues at coordinate 4,970,409 of NW_026571447.1, read as the reverse complement.
ACGGCGCTGTTTGTTTGCATGTTGCGCAGTGGAGCTGGCACTTTTGGCGGAGAGGGTGGGAGAAGCGGTGTGGAGTGTCTATTGAGCGGTGGGACAGATGTTGCGGTGGATGTGGTGGCGGACGGGGGAGAGAAACTGCGAGGCTTCTACCACCTTGTTTTTATTTGGTAAGATTTTGTATTATGTATTATGATCAAAGATGAGCTTAAAAGTTTCAAATGTAATGCACAGGCTTTCATATAATATCAAATATACAAACTGTAGATTGTGCAGAGTCTAGTGTCAGGTTTGATCAGATTCTGGTCTGGTTTTTGTTTTGTCCAGTTCATTAAGTTTACTATGTTACACATTCCAAGACCAGACTGTGGTAAAAGTCAAGATTTTCAACAATGGCGATGAATGGTTAAAAAAGTCAAAAAATAATTCAGTTTTGGACATTTGATTTTTCACAAGTTCAGCCCAAATACTACACACTGAAATCAACACAGTCTGATACTGCAAACATCCTGGATCTTTGCTCTTAGTTCATTTCATATTTTTATAGAAGTATCGGAGCGGGACTCGGTATCAGCAGATACTCAAAATCAAATGACTCGGACTCGGGGGCAAAAAAATGTGATCGGGACATCCCTATTAACATGTAAACTGTCTGTATGTGCCTGCACAGAGTGTCTGAACGGAGTGAGAGCCAGCCCCAAGAGCAGCTCACCACCAGCACACCACCGTTTCATTTGCAGAACTCAGTGTTTTGGAAAACGACTTCTTAAAAATGTAATAGAATGTGTTTTTTTTTTCTAAGCACAGTGTTCCTTCTCTCCGGGGAGAAGCGCGGGAGCAATAATACAACAACAAATACGGGAGAGGAGGAAGAGGAGAGAAGGATGGAAAAAGGGAGGTCTGGAGGAGAGATTGGGGACAATAATATGACAACAAATAAGGGAGACGAGAAGAGACAGAGAGAGAGGGATGATGTGGACAGAGAGATTCGGAAAAAGAATCTAACAACCAACCGAGGAGAGAGGGAAGAGAAAGAGAAAGTGAGAGAGATAGATAGAGAGAAAAGGATAAAAGAATGGAAGTGGGGATGAAAAGATCGGGAAGAGAATTTCATAAACAAAACAGAGAGTGGAGGGGGAAAGGAAGAGAGAGAAACAAAAAAAAGAGGATAACGAAATGATGGAAGTATGGATGGAGAGATCTGGAACAACAATATGACAACAAATTGGAGAGGAGGATGAGGAGAGAGAGAGAGAGAGGGGAGAAGGATGGAAGAATGGACGTATAGACGGAGAGACTTGGAACAACAATATAACAACAAATCGGGGAGAGGAGGAAGAAAAGAGAGAGAGGGAAAAGTAGGGAAAGGTTGAGAAAGAGAGAACGAGAGAAGGATGGAAGAATGGATAGAGAGATCGGGAACAACAATATAACAACGACTCACGGAGAGGAGGTAGAGAAGAGAGAAAGAGAAAGAGAGAGAGAGGCGGGCGGGAAGGATGGAAGGATGAAAGTATGAATAGAGAGAACTGGAACAATAATATAACGACGGATCAAGGAGAGGAGGATGAGGATGACGAGAGAGAAAGGAGAACGAATGGAAGTATGGAGAGATCGTGGTCAATAATATGACAACAAATAGGGGAGAGGAGGAAGAGGAGAGAGAGGAGAGAAAGGTGGAAGAATGGAGGTATGGAAAGATTGGGTAAAATAAAATTAATTGGGAGGAGGAAGAGAAGAGAGACAGAGAGAGACAGAGAGGAGTGAAGAATGGAAGAATAGACGGAGAGATAGGGAATAATAATAAAACAATAAATCGAGAGAGAGAGAAAGAAGAGAAGGATGGAAGAATGGAGGTATGGATAGAGCGGCTGGGAACGATATAACAAGAAATTGGGAGGAGGAAGAGGAGAAAACAGGTAAACAGAGAGACAGAGAGAGAGAAGGAATTGAGGTATGGATGGGGAGATCAGGAAGAATAATATGACAAAAAACTGGGGAGAGGAAACGAAGAGAAGAGAGAGAGAGAGGGGGAAGAAGGATGGAAGAATGGGAGTATGGGAACAATACTGTAACATTAACTGAAGAGAATAGGAAGAGATATAGACAGAGAAGAGAGAGAAAGACAGAGAGAAGCTCATGAGGCCAGGAGTTATGAGGCAAAACTGGAGCCAAGTTCTATATTAGGACTGGGATTTTATTTATGGACAAAACAGTGAAATAAAACCACCAGGTTCATGTGGGGTCCATGTACCATTTGTTCTTCTGAATCTCAATTAAGAACAAAAAAACAATAAAATGGGAAAACAATTTGTTATTTCATTATTCTGTTCCAGTGTCAAACAAAAAACAGATTTTGACCTCTATTTCCAAAATTGAACTTAAAGTTTAATCAATCAAAAAACAAACATTGTGCCTATTTTAATGTTGAATGTTGTTTATTCTCTCTGATTTATTTGCCCCAGAAGTTCTGCTGCTAGAAGGATTTACCTTTAGCGGACAAACACGTCGTCTACTTTTATAACGACACATTTACTTTCACGTCTTAGGGAAAGTAACTATTGAACTCCATGAAGAGAAACAGGAAACAGAGATAAGCTTTACTTTGTTCAGCTGACAATGAATTCACATGTGGCTGAACTTACGGGGCAAATAAACCAGAGAGAAAATATCTAAATTGAAATAGGCACAATGACTGTTTTTCATTAATCAGGCTGGTGCTACTTAATGCCTCCACTCAATTTCATTTCTCTCCAGCGACTAGGTCAGGAGTCAGAATACACTAGATCAGGGGTGGGCAAACTTTTTGGCTCAGGGGCCACATAGGATTCTAAAATTTGACTGAAGGGCCGGACAGGAGACAGGCCATGACGTGTTAAGAGCCCGGCTCCACTGCACTCATATATATGCTCATATAAGACGTATTCGGCACTACGCGCTCTTTCAGACACATACGTTTCTGAATTTAAGTATAGTGAATGAGATCTGCTAAACCGCACACCACAGGCGAACGTGAATCCTGAGCACTTAGATCTTATTGAGATACAGCCCATACCACAAAGTTACGCACGTCAACACATGCAGTAAAGCCAAACCCTTAAAACATTCCATGTGTTGATATTTGTAACACAACATCTATAAGTCTTTAGAGTCTTTAGAGTTTGCCTCATCGTGGTAACAGTGCAGTCTTATGTCTTGAACACTTCTACCGCACTCATGGTCCAAATACGCTGTCCGAAAATGAACACTTTCCCATAAATCATTGCGGCCAACATAATACAATGTATATATAGTGCACCATCTACTGGGAAATGCCGGAAATGCAGGAAAAATAAAACTCCAACAAGGTTTATTATTGCAATTTATTCAAGTTCGGCAGGCCAGATTAAAAGGTTTAAAGGGCCGCATATGGCCTCCGGGCCGTAGTTTGCCCACCCCTGCACTAGACGGTTTGCAAAAACCCTGGAAGTGCGAGTTCGGGCATCAGCCAATCAGCATACATTCTGTGTTATCAACGATTCCCGAGATCAAGGATTTAAAGCTGGAATAAAGAGAATGTTTGGAGAAGGGGGATCAAGGGGAAAGACGTTATTGTCCTTCTTCCTACAGGATTTGGGAAACGCTTAATATACCAGTTAGCCTCGTTAGCGGACACATAACATACGTGACTACCAAATAGCAGCGATTGGTTAAATGATAAAAAGTACCCGCCTACCGTCGAGTGAACGAATCCTAATGCTGCGAGATCAGATGGTTTCTATGAAGTGAAACCAGCTGATGAAGCAGGCTAGTTTTTTGATTGGTATTATTTGAAATAAACTTGAAATGAAATATTGGAAATAGAGGTCAAATTTTTTTTTTGACCTTTTTTTGACAGAAAAAATGAAATAACAAACTGTTTTCACACTTCACTGTATTTAGTTTTTAATTGAAATTCAAAAGAACGAATGATACACGGACCATGCAGAGCGAGTTAATGCAAACATTTTAAGACCAAAACGACGAGGCTCACAGCACCAATTACAGAGAGATGGGCCACAATTTTTCAACCTAAAGTGATTTGGAGGAAGAAAAAGAAAATGCCTTTAGAACTGCTTAAAGATTGTGGGGAAAAGTAAAAGATGATGAAAGGAAATGATGATGATGATGATGAAAATAATATTGGTTAGGTATAGTGACTGAGAGTGTTTATTAAAAATGGGGGGAGAAAAGAGAAAAGGAAATTATCTTGGAATCTTTATTCTTGGTTCTATGCCAAAGTTATAAACTTTGTTTTAATTTTACTGCTGCAAATGCATTATCAGCGCCTGTGGAGCACTCTGCAATCCTGCCGGAGAAGTGAAAGAATGTTTTGTTGTTTAATGTTGTAGGTATTGTCTTTTTTTGTGTGTGTCTTGATTTTATGTTTATTACTGTATTTAGGGTTATATTATATTATATTGCCTTAATACATTAATTTTATTTATTTATTTATTTTTTCAGGTTAATTGGTCGATGGAGCTGGTGTCGATTTGAGCTCCCGAGGCAGAAGTGGAGTAAGAAGTAATATTTTAAAAGTGAATTGTTTTTTTGTCTGTTTTGACCAGTTAAGCAATGACATGTGCAGGTTAGATTTGTAGCAGGATATCTACGTTAGATGATTGAATATTTGATTTTATTGTTATCATTTTCATTACATCATTTTATTTTGTTTCCATGTGTAGAAAACGCTGTATAAATCAAATCTCACTGTATCATAATAACCTTTGATATGAGTGTTAAATATGATGTATTTAATGCTATTTAATATAAAGATTTCAGTGTTTCCTGTCAGTTCTTTCTCTTCTATAGTTAGAGTCTTATTTGATAGAAGATATCAGGCTGTGGAAATGAGATCCTCTGCTCAAATTCATCTAAATGAGTGAATAATGGTGATTCTACAGTGGGAGCATTATTTGATGGATAAATTGTCCTGTTGTTATGTGCTCCTTTTAGTCGGAGCCTATTTGAGAAGAGTACGACTGTCCAAATGAACCACACAGATTCATACAAATGATGTGTGAAAACAATAATGTGCAAACAACATCAAACCCACGTCTCTAATCCAAAGAAACATGTTGTCAAACTGCAGAGGTCAGAGTTTGGTTTTATTGGATCTATACTGTAAACTTGAAAAAATGTAAGGTGGCTTATTTCAATGGGATAGTGTAAATCGATAGACGTCACTGTCGATTTAGGCTGCTGGGAGCTCATTCCGACGGGGCAGCCTATTTCGACAGAACACTGGAAGCGCACCCATGCTTACTCTATTTGGAATGTGGTGGCTAGAGGGTTACCTATGTCCATTTAAAGCCCCGGGGTTTCAAAATGCCCGTCCATTCAAGTCAATGGGCCGAGCTCAATGGTGCATGATCCCAGATTCTCCTTTAGCCCGGTGAGGTACTTCCGGTGGCTGTGGGCCGACCGAGCATGCGCAGGAGTGCAATTTTCTCCCGCGGGCACACGCCAATGCACATGAACACACACACAGAGCAAGGCCTCGTGTATCATGTGATCGCTTTGACCAATCAGAGCGAGAGGAGCAGAGCGGAGCCAGAGAGAACGATTATAAAGTGACAACTGAAGGATTTTGAGCTGGGAAAAAGTTTATGATCTAAAAAGAGGTAAAAATTCAACACACACTTAACTCATTTTCAATACTCAAATTAAACAGTAATAATACAGGTCAACAATAAATCATCCGCATAGCCTGTTTATCCCCCCCACTCCCCAGTGCACACACACACACTCATACACACACATACACTCATACACACACACACACACACTCATACACACACATACACTCATACACACACATACACTCATGCACACACATACACTCATGCACACACATACACATACACACATACACACACACACTCATGCACACACACCCCAACATGCACACACATACACTCATGCACACACATACACTCATACACACACATACATACACTCATACACACACATACACTCATGCACACACACACACACACTCATGCACACACACCCCAACATGCACACACACATACACTCATGCACACACACCCCAACATGCACACACACACACACTCATGCACACACATACACTCATGCACACACATACACACACATGCACACACACACACACACACTCATGCACACACACACATATGCATATGCACACAAGCACACACCCACACCCACGCACACATGTGCACATGTACACACATGCACACACATACACATATGCACACACACGCATATGCACACACACGCATATGCACACACACACGCATATGCACACACACACACGCACACACACGCATATGCACTCACGCACACACACACGCATATGCACACACGCACACGCTCACACCCACACACACACACAAACACATGCACATATGCACACATACGCATATGCACACACACACGCACACACACGCATATGCACACACACACGCAACACACACGCACACACACGCATATGCACACACACACACGCATATGCACACACACACACGCACACACATCGTACACACTAGAGATGCACGGATTGCGGTTACAACCGTGGACTCCGCGGCTAAACCTCGGGTCGGGCGGATGATGTGACGAAAAATAATATTTTAATTAAATTTGGGCGGGTGGTGGATTCACTACTCAAATAAAACTCTGAACTTGGAGCAAATGGGAGGGGACCGAGCGGATGGCGGGTGGCTGCGGTTTTGAAAAACTGTGGTTGCAAATGGATAGCGGGCGGATGATGAGTTTTGCGATGTGGTTGCGGATGAAAAAGTAGCCCATCCGTGCATCTCTAGTACACACACGCACGCATATGCACACACACAGACACACATATACAGTAAGGTTCACACTGTCACCAACCCCTGTCACCTTTGTCTCTATTTGTATGTAATCTTCAATCGTAGTGTCTGTCTTGTATCTTGTATAATCTATGTAGTTTGCAAATGAATAAAAAAATTATAATAATAAAATAATAAATAAATAAATATATAAAAATAGGTAAAAATCGCCACAAAATCCAACATTTTGGAAAGTTGTAGGTGCCCTGTCAGACGAACACGAGCAGTTTGTGTTTATATTGCCTCTATGAGAAAAATCTTGTGTCAGCCCAGGGGATTATTTCTGCTGAAGTTCCAGTGAGTGCTCACTACATCAACTGGAAGCAGCTACAAGCAGCAACACCCTATGCAGTTATTTTAATAGCTCCATAGTCCATTTCTACGTCCAGTTTACGCTTGGAGCAGGAAGTGACATCACACATAACTCTCCACACTGTAAACGTACCGTGACTGTTGCAGCGAGCCGTCTCCACCAGCCTGTTGTCCTGGTCGTAGCACACCATGGCCTGGTAGCGGTATCCCTGGCCGCACTCCTTGACCTCCGCTTGACCCTTTGCCCCTGGCCCCGCGGCGACCTCCAGCTGACCCCTGACCCCTGACACCGGCGAACCCTCGGGCAGGATGCAGTCGGACCAGTTGCCCACGGGCTGGGCGTTGTACTTGTCGCAGGGGCAGTACTGCGTCTCGCTCAGGGGGTACATCTGCGTGTTCTTACATTTGTCCTTCTTCTTACTGCGACCTGAGGAAGAGGAAGAGAGAAATACTCGTTCACTTTGAAGTCGGCTCCGGTTTTGGAAGTCAAATTTCCATTCATTTTTCCCATAGACCTTTCAAAAAAATATTAAGAGTTCAAAGGCATCCCGGAGGCTACCCAGCTCCACGATAACTGATATTCATAAAAGAGTCCGTCACCTGCTTGTTTTGTATGGAAATGTCATTATTCTGCCTGGAATGTTCCACAGTGTGACATTAAACAGCTCTACTTTACTTTATTCAATTACAGGTGGTTTTATAGCTCAAAAATACACAGCAAAAAGTGGAGTGTTAAAACTGACTCCCACAGAATCAATTTGAACATTTTCTCAGGGTTTATATGAGTCCAAACTGTTCTAGAGTTACTTAAGTAACACTGGACCAAAGTTCTTGTTTAACCCTGAAATCAAGAGTTATATTAATGTTTTGAGAGTAAATGGATAACACTTTGTAGGGTTATCCTGATTTAGCTAAGCAACACACATCAGTGTTTTATTTTTACGCTTTATTTGAGTTAATTTAAGATGAAATTATGTACAAAACTGGTTCAAACTGGTCTTCTCTCATGGGAGTTTGAAGTGATGGAAGGGGCCAAATTAACACTAGGGGAAGTTGAATGAACACTAAGGGAAGTTGAATTTACACTAAGGGAAGAATTAACTTTAACCATATCAACTCTGCAACCAACTTGAACTTGAACTTGAATAACCCTAACTCAAACCCCCATTTAACTTTCAAATAGTTCAAATAACACTTTTTTTGTATTAAAAACAACTCTGAAATATTTTCCAGAAAAAAAATAAGCATCTTTAAACTGTACTTTCGCCTCTCCACACATCTGACCTGTAACTTGGTCTGGTTTGGTCTCTATGGAGATAGAAAGGTTTAATGCCATACTGTGAAACATTCCAGACAAAGCAACAACATCTCTGTGGAGAAAAGCATTTGACGGACCCTCCACCAGAAAAGTTACATAATGCACTTCTAAGTCCAAGACTAGATGAAATACTTTAATAACTTGAGCAGTTTATAAGTTTCACAAACAGATTTGAAATCAAATGTTAGGTCTTGTTGTCATTAAATACATTATATACAGAGCTGATTAACCCTGAGCTTTCAAACGGTTAATACATTTTTGTTCATGGGAAAAATGAATAAGAAATCTACTTCCAGAACCAGGGAGCACGCACTGCTGAGCTCCATATGTGCTCCCTAAACTGCATTTTCATTTCATTTGGAGGGAGTATCTGTTCTTGAACTTTGTGTTGCAACATTGTAATTTCCCCATTGTTGGACAAATAAAAGTTTATCTTAACTTTAAAAGTGTATACTGCGTCTAAATGATGGAAACCGACAGGGGTCACAACAAACGCAAATGCCGCAACAAATACAAATGCAACAACACAACAAAAAGCCACAACACAACCAAAAAAAGCCACAACAAACCAAAAAAAGCCACAACAAACCAAAAAAAGCCACAAAAGAAATGACCGCAGGATTCTATTTTAATACAAACGGCACAACACAAATGCAAATGCCGCAACACATTAAAAAGCCACATCAAAAAGCCACAACACATCAAAAAGCCACAACACATCAAAAAGCCACAACACATCAAAAAGCCACAACACATCAAAAAGCCACAACACATCAAAAGGCCACAACGGAAGTGACCGCGGGACTCTATTTTCCGACGGACCGATCAAGCTGGAAGTGAAAAAGAAGAACTACAACTTGAAAAGTAAAGGAACAGAGAAGTTGGAAATGTAAGTAAAAGTAATTTATTGTTTTATCATTATTCGTTTCAAGTTGTAGTTCTTCTTCTTCACTTGCCGCTTGATCGGTCCGTCGGAAAATAGAGTCCCGCTGTCACTTCCGTTGTGGCTTTTTGATGTGTTGTGGCTTTTTAATGTGTTGTGGCATTTGCGTTTGTGTTGTGGTGTTTGTATTTGTTGTGGCGTTTGCATTAAAATAGAGTCCCGCGGTCATTTCCGTTGTGGCTTTTTTTTGGTTTGTTGTGGCTTTTTGTTGTGTTGTTGTGGCTTTTTGTTGTGTTGTCGCATTTGTATTTGTTGCGGCGTTTGCGTTTGTTGTGACCCCTCTCAGCGTCCATATAAAATGGCTTGATAAAACTGCATTGTTGGCCTGATAGCTCCACCTGTTGTTTATATGGAGATAAAAAATACAGTAGGTTTGGTGCCGTACAGCAGAACACACACAGCAAGAAGTTCTCCATGGAGACAACCAGATGCTGTACCCTTCATCAAAAAATGTACACAGTGCATCTTTAATCTGTACTTTATGCAGTAGCAGTACAAAATAGTGCCTCTGTGTATTATTGGGATGGAGTGACAGTGACATTTTCTCTATACCTCACTGAGTCACACAAGTCTCTGGAAGAGAATTTGTTCCATTAGACTTTGAATTTCAAACTTTGAATTTTTTAACTCTGAAAAAATATCTTGGCATCCTGAATCTTTCCTGGGAATTTTTTTTTTTCACTACAACTTGTACACACTGAATTTAGACAGTTGAATTTAGACAGTCTGAATTTAGACAGTTGAATTTAGACTGTTGAATTTAGAATTTAGACAGTCTGAATTTAGACTGTTGAATTTAAACTGTTGAATTTAGAAAGTTGAATTTAGACAGTCTGAATTTAGACAGTTGAATTTAGACTGTTGAATTTAGAAAGTTGAATTTAGACAGTCTGAATTTAGACTGTTGAATTTAAACTGTTGAATTTAGGAAGTTGAATTTAGAGAGTCTGAATTTAGACAGTTGAATTTTAGGGCTTGAAAATATTTGTGCTGAATATTTAAGAGGTGTTTTTTTTTATATTGAATTTTAAACATTTTGAAAACATATACTTAAAATAACATTTAAAATTCAAAATCTGATGAAACTAATTATCTTTCACACAAGTCTTTCTCCACACCAAGTCCAGGTTTAGTCTTGGTTTAGTCCTGGTTTAGTTCTGGTTTAGTCCTGGCAACTACACAATACTTCCTCGTGCCCCTCTCCGTCCAAAAACCCACACACACTTCTGCGGTAAAAGCCTCACTTGTGCTCTGCTTCCTCCTCCTCTCTCCACACCTCAAAGCCCTCTTACAACTTGGTTTATACTAGGTTTAGTCCTGGTTTAATCCTGGTTTAGTTCTGGGTTAGGTCCTGATTTAGTGCTGGTTTAGTCCTTGTTTACTATTGGCACTCTCTCTCACCAATTCTCACCATCCAAAACCCTCTTGGTTTAGTCCTGAATTAGTCCGAGTTTAATTTTGTTAAATCTTGGTTTATTCCTGGTTCGAACCTGTAGTTATAGTTTAGACCTTATTCTGGTTCAGTTTTTGTTTTGAGCTGATTTACATGTAGTTTAGTCTTGCTCGTACCCTTTTAATCCTGATTCAGTCCTGTTTGAGTCCTGGCAAACACACACGCTTATCCCTCGTGCTTCTCTCCATCCAAAATGCACACACACACTCACACAGACTTACACACTCACACATTTCTACACGAAAAGCTCCACTTGCGCTGTGCTCCCTCCTGCACCTATCCTCACCATCCAAAGCCTGTATGGACTTGGTTTAGTCCTGGTTTATCCTGGTTTAGTCCTACTTTAGTTCTGGTTTATGTCTGATTTAATCCTGGTTTAGTCTCAGTTTAATGCTGGTTTGCTTCTGGTTTAGACCTACTTTAGTCCCAGTTTAGTCCTAGTTTAGTCCTGGTTTAATCCTGGTTTAGTCCTTGTTAGTTCTCGGTACAACATCGTGTAGTTTTACTCTTGGTTTACTTCTGGGTTAGTCCTGGTTTAGTCCTAGTTTAGTCCTGGTTTAATCCTGGTTTGGTCCTAGTTTAGTTCTGGTTTAATCCTGGTTTGGTCCTAGTTTAGTTTAATCCTGGTTTGGTCCCAGTTAGTTCTGGGTAGAACAGTGTGTAGTGTTTGTTTAGAAGTGATTGATACCCATTTTAGTCTTGGTTTACTCCTGGTTTAGTCCTGGTTTAGTCTTGGTTTAGTCTTGGTTTAGTCCTGGTTTAGTCTTGGTTTAGTCTTGTCTTAGTCCTGGTTTAGTCTTGGTTTAGTCTTGGTTTAGTCCTGGTTTACTCCTGGTTTAGTCTTGGGTTATTCCTGGTTTAGTACTTGGTTTAGTCTTGGTTTAGTACTGGTTTAGTCCTGGTTTAGTCTTGGTTTAGTCCTGGTTTAGTCTTGGTTTAGTCCTGGTTTAGTCCTGGTTTAGTCCTGGTTTAGTTTTGGTTTTGTCCTGGTTTAGTCCTGGTTTAGATCTGGTTTAGTCCTGGTTTAGCCTCGGTTTAGTCTTGGTTTAGTCTTGATTTAGTCCTGGTTTAGTCTCGGTTTAGTCCTGATTTAATCTTGGTTTAGTTCTGGTTTAGTCTTGGTTTAGTCCTGGTTTAGTCCTGGTTTAGTCTTGGTTTAGTCCTGGTTTAGTCCTGGTTTAGTTTTTAGTCCTGGTTTAGTCCTGGTTGGTTTAGTCTTGGTTTAGTCCTGGTTTAGTCCTGGTTTAGTCCTGGTTTAGTCCTGGTTTAGTCTTGGTTTAGTCTTGGTTTAGTCCTGGTTAGAATCCGTAGTCTGTGTTTAGAAGACATAGCAGTTTAGTTTTGGCAACCACACACTTGAGTATTAAAAGCTCCACTTGTCCTCACCACCTCCCCCCCTCCCCTCCTCCCCTCTTGCCCGTTCCTCCCCCTCCTCCCCGTCCTCACCCATCACCCCGTCACCCCCTCATCCCCTCACCCCCCCTCCTCACCTATCAGGGCCCTCTTCCGGGAGCGCACCCCCGCGCAGTCGGCCGTGCAGGGGGAGAACTTGGACCAGGGGCCGAGCTGGCAGTCGTCCTGGCAGGGCAGCAGGCAGCGCTGGGTGGAGGGGGGCATGGAGCGCGCCCACCTCAGGCACTGGCCCACGTCCGCCTGGGCACCGTCCAGCTGCCGGCATGACACCGCTGTGGGGGGACAGGAGGGAGGGGGGTCAGTGACAGGTGCGAGACGGTGCAAAGGAGTCAAAAAGTGAATTAGTTCTGGTTTCCACATTTTTAACACGGTAAAAAATCTGTGAAAAATCAACGTCTTTAATGATTTAAATGGAGTGTCTCAGTGTGAAGCATTAAACTGAATCATTCGTTCATTAGTTTTTCAATATAAAACCAAAAATAAGAAAACGAAAAAACAACTGTTCTTTATATGTTCGTTATTTGTCTCCAAAACCAAAATGAAAAAACGGATAACGATTCGTTTTTTCAGTTTTCGATTTTGTGTTTAAATGAAAAATGGAAAAAACGGATAACGGACGTGTCCCGTTTACGTCACTTCCGCGAACTTTTACACTGCATACGGACTGAACTAAGACTGATCCATCAGAGACCACACCGGGACCAGAACGGGACCAGACCAGGACCAGACCAGGAGCTGAGCGGGATTAGACCGGGACCAGAGCAGGACTGAGACCGAGACCAGACTGAGACCAGCCTGAGACTGAGATCAGAACTGAGATCGGGACCAGACCGAGACTGAGACTGAGACCAGACCAGAACCAGGCCGGGACTCAGACCGGGACTCAGACCGAGACCAGACCGGGACCAGACCGGAGGCTCAGAGCCCATGGCAGGGCAGAGTTCGAAGCTGAGGCTCGGACCACGCAGAGGCTCGGAGTCAAAGCTCGGAGTCCACCCTGGTCCTGGTCTAGTCCCGGTCTGGTCCTATTCTGGTCCCGGTTTGGTCCCGCTCTAGTCCCGGACCTGGATCAGTCCTGGTTCAGTCCATATGCAGCGCAAAATTTCGGCATCGCAGTCAAGGGAGTCACGTAAACGGGAAACAGTCGTTATGTTTTTTTTTCCATTTTTCATTTAAACACAAAATTTAAAACTGAAAAAATTAATCATTATCCATTTTTTATTTTTGGTTTTGGAGACAAATAATGAAGAAAACTGTTGTTTTTTCATTTTCTTATTTTTGGTTTTATATTGAAAAAGTAATGAACGAATGATACACGGATTAAACTGGAATCTTTGTTGCATTTATTGGTAAATAGTCAGATTTTTATACAGCAGTTTTCCATCTTCACAGCTCAGAGCACTTTACAACAGGAACCACTCACCCATTCACACACGCGTGTACACAAACCCTGACCAGAGCTGCCCCCAGGGACCCCAGGAATCAAATAAATAAAAGTCTCATATAAAAATGATATTAGAATATTATAACTGTAAAAAAAAAAAAAAGAGTGTGACTTTGTGCCTGGCGCTCAGCTGAAAACTCTAACTAGAGGTGGAGATAGGTTCATGAATGAATAGATGTGTGACTGTGACTGTGTGAGTGTGTCTGAAGTGAAAGGTAAATGTGAGTCTTCATAATGTGCCTTTTATAATGTGGCCTATGTGGAGCTGTAATGACCTGAGCAGAGCCGCAGCCTCAGGAGATTGGATTCTTATGAAGCTGCTCATCATCATCGCACACACCACCAAAATCTATAACAGCCCTTTGTCATTTTAAATACTGTGACAGTGTGTGCGCGGACACTTTAAATACTGTGACAGTGTGTGCACGGACATTTTAAATACTGTGACAGTGTGTGCGCGGACACTTTAAATACTGTGACAGTGTGTGCAGAGACACTTTAAATACTGTGACAGTGTGTGCGCGGACACTTTAAATACTGTGACAGTGTGTGTGCAGAGACACTTTAAATACTGTGACAGTGTGTGCACGGACACTTTAAATACTGTGACAGTGTGTGCACGGACACTTTAAATACTGTGACAGTGTGACAGTGTGTGCGCGGACACTTTAAATACTGTGACAGTGTGTGCACAGTGTGACAGTGTGTGTGCAGAGACACTTTAAATACTGTGACAGTGTGTGCAGAGACACTTTAAATACTGTGACAGTGTGTGCACAGACACTTTAAATACTGTGACAGTGTGTGCACAGACATTGTGAGGGGCAGGTGCTCAATCAAGAAGTAGGGCCTTTTTTTCATAAAACAAACTTCTCCACATTTTTTTAAGTGAGCAAATATGATTGTGCTCCTTTTAGGAGTGCATCTGCTGAAATCTTAGTAGCAAAAAGGAGACAGGCGTGGGGTTCTCCACAGGGGATTTTTAATAAAATAAATATAATTTCCTGCCCCCTAGTGAGTTTTTGTGAAGATCTTATATTTTGGCAGTCTGACACAGATCCTCCTTCCTCAGTTGTTCATTAGGCCATAATATGTCCTACTTTTACAGCAGACTTCTCATTAACTTCCATTTTATAAATACTGATCTTGTGTCTAAGGCTACATTTACACATTGCCAGGTTTGTTGAGAAACGAATATTTCCCTCCCTCAGTTTTCCAAACATAACATCGTGCACACAGCATCATTTTCAAAAAAGTTTTCGTTTACATGAACCTGCATAAATACACCATCAAGCGCTGTCATCAAGCCTCTGGGTGACACCTGGATTAGATTCAAACCTGTAGCATTTATTTCATTACAGTTGTAAGTTTTACTCACAAATACCTTGAAAAACCTGCATTAGTGAGTGGGCTCGCCTCTCCACAGATCTGTTAAAGAAGTGTCAATACTGCTGACCTCTGAACCCACTGGTCTCTGGTCATGGATATGATTCATCAGCTGTGTGCAAATTGAAACACATGAAGTGTTTGCAAAAGAAGAAATGTGACTACTGCTCTGATGCTTCATCATCATCATCAGAGCAAAAGGGAAACACTGGTCGCACTTTTGGCGCGTCAGTTCCTAAAACTCAGTTTATCTCACTTTACACACAAACACCACACCGTAGTTTTCCAGAATGGGAGTTTTCACAGTTTGCATAAAAAAGATGGTACAAACAAAGGGAAATGGCTCTGTTTTTAAAAATACCCGTGTACATGTAAACAAGGCCTAACTCCACCATGTCACACCCAGAGGGAAATGTGATGAAGTGTCCGGCCCGGGAACACAACAACAGTATGCTCTTTTTGTGAGAATTGAAGCAACAACCTATCCCCACCTCCCTGTCAAATTCTTAAAGTGCATTCAACAGGTCAGACAACTCCATTCACTATCTCAAAAAAATGAAAAATTCTTGCACATAAATTGTTTCTGCATTTTGAAAGTGTCGATGATCTACTCACTGCTACTTCCTGTGTTATTGTATTTTTCTTTTCAATTTTTTTTTTCCCCCCACAAACTGACACTTAACTGATGTAAAACTATGATAAATAAGTACTATACCACTAAACCAAGTCATAATGAGAAAAAAATTAATTAAAAAAAAAAACCTTATGCACTTTCGCCTATGAAGACAAACTATATTCTAAGACTAGAAAGCATATCTATTTTAATATGTATTCTGTATCCAGCTCTTCTTGCTTGCGCCTCCTGCTGGTATGATTACACATAATTTTCCAAACTCTAAAAATGAGTCTTTTCATAGCGGGCACAGTGGGGATTGGACGTCTCGCTGCATACTCCAGGCAGGGGGCGCCGTTTTCAGCAAATTCTAACAGCTACGATCGAATTAAAATGGCATGTCCTGTGGTGTAAAGTGCTACTGTGAATTATACGAAGAATAAAGTACACATTTTTTCTTCTGTGGGGCTGGGTTTTTTATTAGCACAGTGTGGCTTTGTCTGATTATAAAGGAGAGTGATAAAGTTTGTTATATTTGTTAGATTTTCTTAAAGGCCATGTGACCCATTTGTTCTCTTGCATTTGATTGTTTGTCTCTTGCATGTAATTATTGTGTGAGTGTTTTATTGATAATCAGGATGTGTGTGTTAGCATGCTAGTTGTTACAGTGCTGCAAATCTCTGCTCTGGTCTCTGAAAGTTGTGAAAAGTGCTTATAAACCACTGCGAACTGTTTAAATGAACTAGCTCTTTTTTTTTTTTTTTTTTTTAAATCAGGAATAACAATAATAAAAGCTAGGTTATAGGAGTTAGGCGTTAGGAGATAGGAGGTAGAAGCTAGTATGTAGGAGCTGGGATATAGGAGATAGGATATGGGAGTTAGGAGATAGGAGATAAGAGCTAGGACATAGAAAGTAGGAGTTAGGAAACGTTAGAAGATAAGGGGATAGTAGATAGTAGGTAGTAGTTAGTAGTGAGGAGATAGGAGTTAGAAGATAGGAGTCAGGAGTTAGGACATAGGAGTTAATAAATAGGAGTTAGGAGTTAGGAGAGCAAGTGTTAGCAGTGTACCTCTCGCCTGCAGGCCTATCATAGGACATAGGATCTAGGAGCTAAGGCATAGGAGTTTGGAGGTAGGATATAGGAGGTAGGAGCTAGGACAGACCTGAGTATGGACTTCTGAGCTGCAGGCCTGGTCATAAGGATATAGGAGCTAGGATATCAGAGTTAGCAGATAGGAGTTAGGCCATAGGAGTTGGAAGTGTACCTCTGATCTGCAGGCCCAGTCATAGGACATAGGAGGTAGGAGCTAGGAGTTAGGACACAGGAGTTGGTACCTCGGCTCTGCAGGCCTGATCAAAGGATAAAGGAGCTAGTATATAGAAGGTAGGAGTTAGGACATAGGAGGTTGTACCTCAGGTCTGCAGGCCTGGTCATAGGATATAGGATATAAGATATAGGAGATAGGAGCTAGTACATAGGAGTTGGTACCTCAGGTCTGCAGGCCTGGTCATAGGATATAGGAGGTAGGAGCTAGGGGTTAGGACATATGGTATGAGTATGTACCTCAGGTCTGCAGGCCTGGCCATATGACATAGGAGCTAGAAGGCAAGAGTTAGGAGATAGACCTAAGTATGTACTTTTGGTCTGCAGGCCTGGTCATAGGATATAGGAGCTAGGATATAGGAATCAGGAGGCAAGAGTTAGGACATAGGAGTTGGTACTTTGGGTCTGCAGGCCTGGTCATAGGATATAGGAGGTAGGAGTTAGGACATAGAAGTGAGCATTTACCTCTTGACTGTAGGCCTGGTCATAGGACATAGGAGTTAGAAGATAGGAGTTACAGGAACTAGGACATAGGAGTTAGGACATAGGCGTTAGTATGTACCTCTGGTCTGCAGGACTGATCATAGGACATAGGAGGTAGGAGCTAGGAGTTAGGAGTTAGGACATAGAAGTTGGTACCTCGGGTCTGCAGGCCTGGTCATAGGATAAAGGAGCAAGGATATAGAAGGTAGGAGCTAGGACATAGGAGTTCGTACCTCGGGTCTGAAGGCCTGGTTATAGGATATAGGATATAGGAGCTAGGAGCTAGGAGCTAGTACATATGAGTTGGTACCACAGGTTTGGAGGCCTGGTCATAGGATATAGGAGGTTGGAGCTAGGACATAGGAGTTGGTATCTCTGGTCTACAGGCCTGGTCATAGGATATAGGAGCTAGGATATAGGAATCAGTAAGTAAGAGTTAGGACATAGGAGTTGGTACCTTGGGTCTGCAGGCCTGGTCATAGGGTATAGGAGGTAGGAGTTAGGGGTTACAGGAATTAGGACACAGGAGTAAGGACATTGGAGTTAGGACACTGGAGTTAGGACATTGGAGTTAACATGTACCTCTGGTCTGCAGGCCTGGTCATAGGATATAGGAGCTAGGAACTAGGGGTTAGGACATAGGAGTTGGTACCTCTGGTCTGCAGGCCTGGTCATAGGCTATAGGAGGTAGGAGTTAGCACATAGGAGTGAGCATTTTCCTCTTGACTGTAGGCCTGGTCATAGGACATAGGAGTTAGAAGATAGGAGTTACAGGAACTAGGACATAGGAGTTCGGACGCAGGAGTTAACATGTACCTCTGGTCTGCAGGCCTGGTCATAGGGTATAGGAGCTAGGAGTTAGGACATAGGCGTTAGTATGTACCTCTAGTCTACAGGACTGATCATAGGATATAGGAGGTAGGAACTAGGGGTTAGGACACAGGAGTTGGTACCTTTGGTCTGCAGGCCTGGTCATAGGATATAGGAGCTAGGATATAGGAGGCAGGACCTAGGACATAGGAGTTGGTACCTCGGCTCTGCAGGCCTGATTATAGGATGTAGGAGGTAGGAGATAGGAGTTAGAACATAGGAGTTGGTACCTCTGGTTTGCAGGCCTGGTCATAGGATATAGGAGGTAGGAGCTAGGAGTTAGGACATAGGCATTAGCATGTACCTCTGGTCTGCAGGCCTGGTCAAAGGATATAGGATATAGGATATAGGATAAGGATATAGGATATAGGATATAGGATATAGGAGGTAGGAGTTAGGGCATAGCCGTTAGTATGTACCTCTGGTCTGCAGGCCTGGTCATAGGATATAGGACATAGGATATAGGAGGTAGGAGTTAGGAGTTAGGACATGGGCGTTAGTATGTACCTCTGGTCTGCAGGCCTGGTCATAGGATATAGGACATAGGATATAGGAGCTAGGACTTAGGAGTTAGGGCACAGGTGTTAGTATGTACCTCTGGTCTGTAGGCCTGGTCATAGGATATAGGATATAGGAGGTAGGAGTTAGGAGTTAGGACATGGGCGTTAGTATGTACCTCTGGTCTGCTTTGCTGTGGCTGCCCCCAAGTTATGGAACAATCTGCCTCTCCACGTTCGAGCTGCTCCATCACTGGAGATTTTTAAATCTGATCTTAAGACACATTTCTTTGCTGCGGCTTTTAACTCTAATTAAATGTTTTATAAGCTATGTTTAATTTTTTTTTGTTTTGTTTGTTTGTTTTATTATTATATAGATATATTTTTCATATTTATTGTGCTGTATTTTACTATCTTTATTGTGCATGTGAAGCACTTTGGGCAGCTTGTGTTGTTGTAAATGTGCTATACAAATAAAGTTGACATTGACATTGACATTGCAGGCCTGGTCATAGGATATAGGATATAGGAGGTAGGAGTTAGGCGTCAGTATGTACCTCTGGTCTGCAGGCCTGGTCATAGGATATAGGATATAGGAGGTAGGAGCTAGGAGTTAGGACATGGGCGTTAGTATGTACCTCTGGTCTGCAGGCCTGGTCATAGGATATAGGATATAGGATATAGGATATAGGATATAGGAGGTAGGAGTTAGGAGTTAGGACATAGGCGTTAGTATGTACCTCTGGTCTGCAGGCCTGGTCATAGGATATAGGATATAGGAGGTAGGTAGGAGTTAGGACATGGGCGTTAGTATGTACCTCTGGTCTGCAGGCCTGGTCATAGGATATAGGATATAGGAGGTAGGAGGTAGGAGTTAGGACATGGGCGTTAGTATGTACCTCTGGTCTGCAGGCCTGGTCATAGGATATAGGATATAGATATAGGATATAGGATACAGGAGATAGGAGCTAGGAGTTAGGATATAGGCGTTAGTATGTACCTCTGGTCTGCAGGCCTGGTCCACAGCCCTCCTGAGCGTTGGGGATGTCCTGGCGGAGCAGCCATGGCACCAGCTGACACTTCCTCCATTTGTGAGTCTTCCACCTGTGACAACACCAGACACAACAACAATCACGACAGGAGACTTTAAGGTGACACACTTTCAGGAGACTTTAAAGGTGGAACAACATTTTCACAATCTGCATCTCACAGTACGATATTTATGGTGATACTTTGTGGAGATTAAACAAATTGTAAATATGCAACTTTTCCTTTTAAAACGCCTTGAAATACCTTAGGACATGTCATAACACAAAGAATTAGGATTTCAAAGTGCTTAATAACATTATTTCTTCATGTAGGCTGCACTGAAACAGCAAAGGATCATGGTCTATGTAGTTCCCTCTGTTTTGTTGTGTCCATGGAGATGTTTGTGCTTTCCCTTTTTCCAGTTTTTATTGCAAAAAGAATAGTTGGCCCGGTGCTGTCCCCTGCTTTAATGCCATACTGTGTAACATTATTTTAGAAGACCACACACCATCACCATTTCTGCTCTTTTCTGCAGCATGGTCTTGATTCAGATTTCTGCCAATAAGATTTATTTTATTTTAAGCATCCGAAAATATAAAAAAGATGAAAAAATAGATCTGCATAAATCCTTCACAAATGTGTCTTGACAATTATAATTTTAAGGAGACATATTGTGCTTGCGTCTGCTATAGTTAGAATCTACGACACTCATGGATCATTCTGTTATAATCTGAACATTTTAAAGCACAGTATTCATCTAAAACGACTTCATAAAACAAACAAGTCCACTGATTTCTGAGTTAGAAAACTATGGTGCACAAAGGAAGCTGAAGTCACGTCAACACAACACAGAGTCCACAACTCCTAACAGAGATAGAGATAGAGAGAGAGATAGATAGATAGATAGAGATAGATAGATAGATAGAGAGAGAGAGAGATAGATAGATAGAGATAGAGAGATAGATAGAGATAGATAGAGATAGATAGATAGATAGATAGATAGATAGATAGATAGATAGATAGATAGATAGATAGATAGATAGATACAGATAGAGATAGATAGATAGATAGATAGATAGATAGATAGATAGATAGATAGATAGATAGATAGATAGATAGAGATAGATAGATAGATAGATAGATAGATAGATAGATAGATAGATAGATAGATAGATAGATAGATAGATAGATAGATAGATAGATAGATAGATAGATAGATAGATAGATAGAGAGATAGATAGATAGATAGATAGATAGATAGATAGATAGATAGATAGATAGATAGATAGATAGATAGATAGATAGATAGATAGATAGATAGATAGAGATAGATAGACAGAGAGACAGATAGATAGATAGATAGATAGATAGATAGATAGATAGATAGATAGATTTTATTTGCACAAATATTAAAAACAACATTTTGAACAGATAAAAAGCAGATATGACTGTGCAGGAGAGAATGAGAAGACCTTATTGGTCTTGTAAGATCATCTCCCCTATAAACATGCTTTTATCACAACAGCCATGAACAGGCAAGTTGACTATCAGTAGTCCAAATATTAAACAGCGTCACAAATCAATGATTGTCTTAACTGTCTTTTAAAATAGTCCAGTGAGGAAATTGATTTGAGAGTATTTGCTAAATGATTCCAGAGGGTCGGCCCTCTGAACTTGAGTGTTCTTTGATTCATGGAAGTTCTGCACAAGGGAAGATAAAAGTACATGAAAAAGTTGTCAAAAGATCTGTGTAAGATATTTGACAAATGCACATATTTATACATGAACAGACAAATACAATATATGTTTACATTCAATATTGTCAGAATGTTGTATTTTCTGAAGCAAATGAGGACAATCTGTGTGAATAATTCAGAATTCTTAAAAATGTTTTTTGTATTAATAAAATCTTGTTAAGATAAGTCTTACATGTAGAACCCCAACCAGCTGAACATCACACAAGTGAGCAGCGGATTTCTTTTCATTTGTACCAAAATGACTACGCAACACTGCCAAATTTTCCGCTACATACTTAGAATGTATTATTACCATTTATATTTTTAATTCTCTTATTATAATACATTGTGAGCTTCTGTGTCCAAACTATTTCTTTGTTGATCAATAAAGTTTGTCTGAGGCTAAGAATTCTACATTTATTGTTGATTAAGAAACTAAAATTGGAGAATGAAGCGTGTACATCACAGTGGCAAAATGGCATCTTGAAAATAAGAAATTAAAGGTTATGCCGGGTTTACACTGTGTGATTGGGCCGGGTTTTGGCTTTATCGTGTGTCGTGCTTCGTGTAGTAACGAGAACCGATTAATACCTCACGACCAGCTCCTGATCTGCAATCACAGGTCGCAAGAATGTCAAAGCTGTTTGAAAGCCAGTGGCCTCTCGAAAAGGTTTCGCACTGTTCAAGTACAGCGGTCCCTTGTTTATCGCGGGGGTTATGTTCTAAAAATAACCTGCAATAGGCAAAATCTGCGACGTTTTAAGGCTGTAAAACCCCTCACCACACACTTTATACACTTTTCTCACACAGGACAGTTACAACCCTTTTTGCATCCTTCTTAAAACCTATTGTTGCTGTCGTCCTAATGTTTTTTTCCTAACTTCTCCCTTCCTTCAGCATGTCCAGAAGTCCAACTTTTTGTGCGATGGTTTGCGTCTTCCTCTGCCTTTTGGATGCGAGCGCAGGAGCCTTTGTCGGTGCTCCTATATTTATATTTGTTAGATTTTCTTAAAGGCCATGTGACACATTTGTCCTCTTGCATTTGAGCGTTTGTCTCTGTGTGCTGTTTGCATGTAATTATAGAGTGTTTTATTGGTGATCAGGACGTGCGTGTTAGCATGCTAGTTGTTACAGTGCCACAAAACTCTGCTCTGGTCTCTGGAAGTTATGAAAAGTGCTTATAAACTCATCATAGTGAGTAATTAGGAGAAATAACTCTGGACCACTGCAAACTGTTTAAAATGAAGGTCTGTTTTTTTTTTTTTTTATCAGGAATAATAATAATAAAAGCTAGGATATAGGAGTTAAAAGAGAGGAGGTAGGAGCTAGGATATAGGAGTTGGGAGACAGAAGTTAGGCGTTAGGTGATAGGAGACAGAAGATAGGAGGTAGAAGCAAGTATATAGGAGCTGGGATATAGGAGTTAGGAGATAGGATATGTGAGTTAGGAGTTAGGAGATAAGAGCTAGGACATAGAAAGTAGGAGTTAGGAAACATTAGAAGATAAGGGGATAATAGATAGTAGATAGGTTGTAGTTAGTAGTGAGGAGATAGGAGTCAGGAGTTAGGACATAGGAGTTAGTGGATAGGAGTTAGGAGAGCAAGTGTTAGCATTGTACCTCTCGCCTGCAGGCCTATCATAAGACATAGGAGCTAGGAGCTAAGGCATAGGAGTTTGGAGGTAGGATATAGGTGGTAGGAGCTAGGACAGATCTGAGTATGGACTAGCTCTGTTGTTTTTTTGTCGATATTGTGGGTTTTGTTGGGGAGAAAACTTGCAAACATACAGAACTTCAGAATCACACTGCTAGAGATCAAATATTTATGTAAATTTGGCAAACTGAACACATTCTGTATTGTACAGGAGACGCGGCGCAGAGAGTCTACAGTCCCTTAGCCAATCAGGACGCAGGGGAGGAACGCAATGTACATTCATACACTGTAAAAAAAATAAAATAATTACACAAAATAGCACAAAAAAAATTCCACGAAAACAGCAAGGCCGTGAAAGGTGAACTGTGTTATAGTGAGGGATGTCTGTAGTTCGTACAGTGTGAGAACATGAATCTTGAGCTGTGAACTTTTAAACCCTGTGATTTGGTCGTACAGTTTGAGTTTGGGCCGAGTGAAATGATTGAAAATATCACACAGTGTACGTCCGGCATAACTCTAACACGCACCCATCACTCCAAATACAACTTCGAGTGAGTAAATGGTGAGGGGGAAAAACTATAACATGGTTAAACGTTCCAAAAAGTGGATTTTGCATAATAGGTCCACCTTAAGAGGAAATTTAAAGGCACACTATGTAACAGTTGGGTCCGGTCAAGTGGTAACGGAGGGAAACAGGGGCAGATTTTTGACATTCAAATAGCTCTTATTCAGAAACTAGAGGGACTATTGAAATAAGTAAAGTATCAGAATGTAGGAAAGAGTTACACTCCAACAGGGTCAAGTTAAACCTGTGATATTCTTTCAAGTTGTTGACAAAAAATTTAAAAACTCATGTCGGTAAAGGAGGGAATGAAATATGCAGCACTTTTTGGGCAATAAATCCAAACAGTGATAACTCTTGGTTCTCACTTCCATATCCTTAACAAACTGGTTTGAATATTTGCTTCATATAGTTTTCTACCATATGGTACAAGATTAGGTTGAAAAACCTCTTACTTTTTGAGTAATGAGATTTTTTATTAAGAAAGTTCATGGTAATGGAGGGAAAAGTAACGGAGGGAAAATTGTATAAACAAGTAGAAGGTGCATGATTTTACATAATTTGTCGCTTTTTTCTTCCGAATACTTTAATATTACTTCAAAATGAAAGAAATTATTTCTATAAAATATGTCAGTCCTTCCAAGCTAATTTTTATCATTTTAAATACTTTTTTTTTTTGGAAAAATCATGTACCTTCATCAACAGTTCAAAGATGGAATAACACAAGATATGGTGAAATACATCCATTTATTTACATGATTTTTGGGTCTTTGAAATTTGGGAAATAATTTTTGTTCCATGTTTCATACATGGTCTGTTTAAAACATATGGAACTTTAGAACCAAAAATGGTACAGAAAAAAGGTCAACAGTTTCATAAACTAGAGTACATATGTATCTGTTCAATACATTTTTATATCAGATGCATTAACTTGAATTTTTGGCCTTGTTGTTTACTTCTGCTTCACCGGGTCCATTTCTATTAGGGGATCTGCTACCTGCTTCTCTCTATGGAGATGTTACAGTTTTACCTGACATACTCCACAATATGGCACAATTTGTCTATCTTGAGCTTGGTCATAATCAACAGCTATGACCTGTAACCTGGCTTGTCTCCATGGTGACAAGTTTAATGACACACTGTAAACACCCCAGAAACGTCTCATACTGTAGTTAATTTTTAATACAGTATTGTTTATCCATATTGACACTTGGGAATTCCTAAAAAACTAAAAGTTCAAATAGTTGCCAAATATTTATAAGACTGTGTTGTGTAAAAATAGCGTTCCCTCTGGGGCACGGGGCTGTTTTGACTCTTCTCTGCTGTTATCAAAAGTGCAGCACATTTGAATACAAAGCACAGGACTTATTATTTCAGTCACAGTTATTAAAGTTTTGAAATAAGACTTTATTTACAGAGAGATATGAATCAGGAAGTGGCGAAAACATTACGGCAGCTGGAGATGGCTTTTGATAAGAAGCTTTCAATAAAACTATAAACATCGCCCTATATTTATTACTGTGCTGGGAGTCAAACGGTCTTGCCAGTTAGCAGAATGACTTCAGCTACTGATAATGTGTACTGAAGATGTGTCCTTAGGCAAGACACTTTACTAACTTCCAGTATCAGTCAATCAATATCACTTTATTTGTCCCAGAGGGGAAATTTTAAAACCCTGTGCGATGAAATGCAATAATAATAGAAAAACTCAAATAAAAAGAGTCATCAGATCCAGTGTCAGGTCAGTTTGAGGTGAGTAACAGCCCTCAGGACAAAAGTGCCCCTCCTCTGTGTCCTGTAGAATCACAGCAGCCTACAGGGGGCGCCAGGTGAACTCCAAACTAGAGGTCTGCGCAGGACAGAATTTTCAGTCCTGCTTCTGCACTGTGCAGTCTCGGTCCTGCCCACTCCCGCTAAGAATTGTAATTTTCAGTCCCGCTCCCGCCCACATCTGCGATATTTTGTCCCGCGCCTGACCACAAGTCCCGCAGGATGGGAACCTTTGCTTTCTTAAGCTCTATCAAACATGGAGAAGTGAAAGGAATTGGGCTGCGTATTGGAGGAGGTGCTGTGAGCGGTCTGGTGGCAAAGTTAAATCCTGGTTAAATCCTGTTTTAGTCCTGGTTTTAGACCTGTTTTTAGACCTGCTTTTAGAACTGGTTTATTTCTGGTTTAGTGGCACAGCCCGTGCGACGTATGGAAGGAGAGACTGTCAGCGTGGCATACGGGACCGGGGGACGCTCTGTGCGGTGTACTGGACGGGTGGGTCTGTCCGCACAGCATACAGGGCTGAGGGACTCTGGGGGGACATCCACTCCACAAAACTGTGCTATTAATCCAGTTTGAGGCATTCTTTAAAAGTAAAAAGGCAAGAGTAGTTCCTCACCTTTACATCCACAGAGTAACGGATTCCTGTGAACTTTATCGACAATCTTTTATGCTGTAAAAATCCTGTATATGAAGTCAAATCCTGTATCTGTATCCACATTTCACAAATAATAATACCGTAAATTCCGGACTATAAGCCGCTACTTTTTTCTCACACTTTGAACCCTACAGTGAATAAAACGATGTGGCTCATACATAGACGGACTATTTGTTTGGCACATTGTTCATTCATATATACAGTCTATAGTTTGGCAACACAGCGGATACGCGCAAACGTCGCTGTCTGTGCGGTTACACATGGATCTAGGGTTAACATGAAGCTGCTACACTAACTAGAGATGTTGTCAGATCACTCAAATATCGCTGTGTGATCAAATAAGTTATGATGCTAAATGAACGTTTGTGAGGGGGATACGTCTTACCCGTATGCGTAAATGACAAGAAGAAACATCTCAAACTTCAGTAGCCGGACATCCACTCATACCTGTCTGACAGAACTAGCCCCCGCCCCCGAGAGAGTCTGAAATCTGCTGAAATCCTCCAAGACAATGACATGATCCAGACAGGACAGAGACTCTTTCTGCAGGAGACATGTGCAGTAGAGCACGGGGAGAGACAGGGTCATGTGCTGAGGAAGATGCTCGTTTGATTGTGTTTTGAACAGTTATTTTGCGCTTCTACACACACCCTCCTCATGGAAAACACATGAAAAAATGCAGATGATGCAGCGTTTAAGTTAAAGGTGATTGATGTGGCTGTTGAAGAAGGAAACAGAGCCACTGCACGTGAACTCGGCATCAGTGAGTCGATGGTGAGATTTTGGCAACGGCAACGCGACGAACTGACTCAATGCAAAAAGGCGACAAAAGCTTTCAAAGGCGATAAAAGCAGACGGCCCGAACTTGCAAAAGTTCTTGAAGATGTGGACACCTGCGGCTTATATTTAAATGCGGCCTGTATATGTACAATTTTTAAATGTTGTTAAAATTTTGTTGATGCGGCGTATATTCAGGTGTGCTCAATAGTCCGGAATTTATGTATCCAAACTAGAAGTGCAGAGCTCTGATCTTTTGAACACTTAAGAGTCTCAAAGTGAGTGGTTTTACTGAAGACAGGAAACTGCTGACAAGGTGCACTCACAACTTTACATCCTGTGGTTTGCAGACGTATCCCACTGCAGTCTTTGCGATCAGAGATTTTAAGTCTCATAAGATTGTTGCACTTTAAAAATCATTTAAGACTGAAAAATCTTGTACCGTGTAGCGGCCTTAAATCACATAATCCAAAGTAGTTAACTTCCATCTTTGATCTGCCCACGCTGCACGTCTTAGTTGTTAAAAATCCCAAAATGTTCAATTAAAAATGTAAAATAAAAATAGAAAACGCTTAAAAACTGCTCAGTGTGCTAGCCAGTCAGCCACAAGAGCAGCCAACTACAACTCTAATCTGCATACAAGGAACTACAACTGAATTGAATATCAAAAATGTAAAATGTAAAGTCTGATTTACATAAGAAACTGACAGGAGAGGCATTCAACTGCAAGAGGTAAAAACAGCCAGAGAAATATTAGACGTATATTTGGATGTGTATTGACTTTTTTTTTTTTTAAATCAGCAGTGATGGCACAAACTATAGTCCCTGCTCTCCGAACCAGTACATGATGTGTCTTTGTTTTGTCCGCTACGTGAAAGTGAAAGCAAAACCGATCAGAGCTTCATTGTGTTTATTTGTGCAGCAAAGTAAATGAGAGTTCACTTATGTATATCGGACAAAAGTGTAGTTATGTCGTTTTTGTTAGCAATCTGGCTCTAGCTGCAAGGTTTAAGTGCTACTACTAAATTACTAAACGCACTTGAACGCCTCATAGATTTAATTTGCACCTATTCAGTTTGACCTGCTGTAGACTGGGACAACAGGGTCTGAGATGATTTGAATTTGATGTTACCTGAAGCCGGGGCAGGATTTGGGCGGCTCACAGTCCCTCTGCTCCTCCAGGACCTCGGGACACTCCAGACCTCCGTTTGCGGGCTGCTGCAGAACCAGCCTCCTGCGACTCTGCTTACTGCTCACCGCACCGCCAGCTGAAACCACATGTGCACATCGTCAGACAAACGTAATATTCAAGTACAGGCAATGATACTTCAGAGTAATATTATTCAAATAGAAGTACAAAGGTTAGGCTCCGCACCGCCAGCTGGAACCAAATACACATATTATCAGACACAAATGTATTCAAGTAACACTGCGCACCACACCGCCAGCTGAAATCACACACACATCAGATGAAGATTATATTTAAGTGAGAGGACATAACTTTAAGGCAATACCCAGAGGAAAGAAAATCCAAAGAGGAGCCCTACTCTCCATGACAAACTGGTCCACAACTACAAGCCACCTGCACCTAAACACACTGTATGTGGCTTGGACCTCGACCAACAGGTTCTTTTGAGTGTAACAGCTGTCCCCACTGCACCAACATACGTCAAACCAAGTCATTTCTGGACTATCATTCACAAAAAAAATAAACAATAAAACACTTTATCAGTTGCAAAACAACATTTGTAATTTACAGACTTGTTTGCCTTACTTGCAGCCCATCTAATCTGCAGGCACAAATAATTGATCATATACCAGACTCTTTGCGAAAAGGAAACCGGATTGTAAAACTCAAACAGTGTGAAACCTACTGGATTTATAAATTACAGGCAACAAAATATCCTGGGCTCAATGACGATTTGGACTTCTCTGTGTTTTTATAACTGAATGGTATTTTTTGTATATATTTTGTAAATAATGAGTTTGTATATACCCCATGATGTCCCACTGTTCTAACACTGCCATCTTGTGGTGTTATTAGGTGGTGTCCACAGGTGAATCTCCACTCCTCTTCTTCCAGGTGGAGCAGCCCTACTGGTGTTTTTTTTTTTTTTTTTTTTTAATTCACATGGTTTGCTCTCAATTCTGAAAGCCATAGGCTGAAACGTGTCTGGACTTTGTAAGTTGTCCATTAAGACATGCCGTAAATTAATAAAGGCATTTTATTTTGACCAGTGAGTGCCTTGGGTTTTTTGCATCTTTTTAATCCAAAGAGGAGATTTCAATAAAATGTTCTGTCTTTCTCCTAGAGCATTTTGAGCATTGTTTAAGACCAGTGTGAGCAAATGACTTATTGTTGTTTCTCATGTTTTGCTCCAGAGAAACAGGCCGCTGAAGTGCTCAGGTTAGACTCCTCTGTAGACACGAAGGAGATCTCTATTTGGCCTTAACTAAACCTCAAACTTTATTCTTCTCTTCACAATAACCTCAGACTAGGCTCCATGTCGTACTTCTCATGTGCTGCTCAACTTGAACTAGGACAAACTTTAAGCCCATCGTTTGTCAGTGTGGGTTTGGTGTGTTTGGACTTGTGTCTCTGAACAGCTCAGCTCTGCAGTTTTCAGAGCGACTGAAGAACAGGTCTGTCAGGAGCTCAACAAAACATCTCCCAATATCAACAGTAGACTCATTTAAATACTTCTACTGGTTATCTTTTGCTTGGTTTAACCATTTTGAATGTGCATTTAATTCAATGATAATGCTTGTTTAATTAGTGAGCTAATCATGCTAGTGCGAGAATCATTCTCTGTGTTTTTAATGTTTCCTTCATGTTAATTCACCATGCAATATAGAAGTTACTCAGTGTCCCTTGACATGATGCGTTATGTCTGGACTTTGAAGTGTCAATGATGTTGTTTTGGACTTTGTGAGGTATATGAGACAGAAAAGGGGAGGGTCTGAACCCTTTAACATATGCCAATCCATGATAACATGTACAGGGTCAACATTACTGTAAACTTTCCTGCTGTACACTCTAAATTAGGCGTGCTCAATACGTGGATCGCGATCTACCAGTCGATCGCCAAGGTCGTGTGGGTAGATCGCCGTGTCTCGTCTCGGACTCGCGTTTGGACTCGGTCTTGTCTCTCACTCAAGGTTCCGAAACATCCTACCTGTCCATCTGCCTCACGTCAGCACGCCGCCCCTCGCCTTTTCACGCTCTCGCTCCTTCCTGCGTACAGCGAACACAAGCCCCTCCCACAGTGCGGCTGATTAGAAGAGCAAGACCAAACGTGAAGCAAAAACCAGTCTAAATTTGTGTTCCAGTGTTGGCACAAAGCAGGTCTACAACATAGAGCAGATCTACAGAACAGACCTACTGCCACATTTGGCTGAAGTTTGTCTAACAAAAGTGCACAAATGCATCTGTGTTTGTCACAATGTGCATTTGGTTTGGTAAACGTGCAGAGGCTGGTAAATATCACTGCAAAACCAGAAAAGAATGCAACTCCAGTTTGGAACTTTAAAAAACAGGTTTAAAAATCTTCCTTCACTTTTTTTTATAGTTTTATGTAAAGTGCCAGAGGAAGTTCTCTTAAAGAAGAGGTTCTCAAACTGTGGGTGAGGGTCAAAAAAAGGGGCACAGAGTGTTTCAGTGCAGTTTGCTTGGCTTTGTATTGGGTAGATCATTCTGACTCGGTCATTTTGTAAGTAGCTCACATGCTGAAAAAGTGTGAGCACTCCTGCTCTAAATCAACAAGTTTATATTTGACAAGATGGTCGAGTATAAAGGTAAATGCTCTGCTGTACGGAGGGGGGAGGGGCGTGGAGAGATGCTTGTGGCTGAATCATGTAATCAACTTGAATCAGAGACCTGTACCTGCTTGAGCCAATAAAGAGACATGTCTGTGAACAGCTTTAACTCTCCTAGACTCTCTTTAAGACTCTTCTCAGGCAGCTTCCAGAAGAAAACTGACATTAGCACTTGCTCAGATGCAGATGTCTTCATTTCATCTAGTGGCTATTGGACAAACTACATCATTTAGAATCACCTCAAGAATGCACTTGCACTCACACTGCACATTTCTCTTTGTGGCTCGCAGCTAGTGTTAGGATAAATAACTAGGCTTAGGTGATGTACAACTACTGCGGTGATTTAACTGATGTGCTTCTATACAGTTATTGATGTACTGCTATATTTTATTATTGTACTATTAGAATTCACTATACAATGACCCAGAAAACAGGGACTAGATTACAGCTGAGGGATGCAGAGATAGTTTCAGTTCATGTACAAGATATTCTATTTCTATCTATATGTCTAATCAATTAACTAAATAGGGCAAGGACTTATTGATAGGGATATGCAGACTCATGACTCATCACCCTGATCAAAGCAGCAAGACGCTCCTGTAAGAGGAGTGAGATGAATCTAGGGAGATTCTTGTCACAATCAGTTAAGATTGTGCAACATGCCAAGAGGCCTGGCTGACCTGTGCACCAACGAAGAGGCACTAAGTCTAAACCATGGTCGCCTCCCACTACAGTTTGCATATAAAAATCATTGTATAGGTGTTGAAGGCTGTATCAAGTGGTGAAGTTTCTTGAGTGCACCATATTGGTTTGAATATTGTTTAATGAAGTTATGCATTGAGTTGAACATTGTTTAATGTTTAAAGGTAATAATCTGTGTAAATAAATAATGGCTAACCTATGTACTTTTAAGGAAATTCCTTTGCAGAACTGGGACTTCGGAGATCACCTGGGCTGGCTTATCTAAACAGACATGGTGGTGATTTACAATGGTTTGGTGGGGGTTGTCACTTCCTCCAAAGAAGACAGAAATAAAGATGCTTCAAGGACAATTCAAGGCGTAACCTGCTCAACATATTATTTGCATATTCATACTGTTGTTTTATATCTCAGGGGTTCAGATCGCCTGATGTAAGTCCTGTGTAGCTGTAGGTCATCAGGGGTAGCGATTTGACCCAGAGCTCTAGAATTAGAATTGTATTGGCAGGGGAATACATTTTTTTGTGATTTAAATTGATTGAGTCTAGTCATTTTTGATAGAACACGCCTAACAGTGTAAATATTCAGTCTCTGCATGGGAATATCAGCACAGACTCCTTGTCCAAGTATGACTTTTCTAATATTGGAATAAGTAAATTATCTGGACTATTTCTGTTTGAAGCGTAATTTTGTCTAAGCAGAAACTAACGAACACGCGAGGAAAAGGGTGTTTTCCTCAACACTAGCGAGGTTCAAGCTAACAATGCTAACAACAATGCTAGCACTAGCATTGTTGTTAGCATTGTTAGCTTGAAGCCATTTCAGAGCCTCACTTGATTTAACTGAAGTCTGGGACAGAAAATGCTATGGTGTGTGCTTCAGGTTCAGTGTGTTGAATTAGAGATTAGAGTACATACTAGACCAGGGGTCAGCAACCCAAAATGTTCAAAGAGCCATATTGGCCCAAAAAAACAAAAACCAGACCTGCCTGGAGCCGCACAAAATGAAAAGCCTTATATAAGCCTAATATGAAGGCAACACAGGCTGTCAGTATATTAACTGTATAAGCCGACTATTAAAATGACTAAGTCGGCTACAAATACAAAATGAGCTTTCATGATTTCACAAACCCCTTTTGCGACCCTCTCATACTCGCTGCGCCGTCTGTAGCCACTGAAATCAGGTGGTTAGTGTTTATTCCTTTGTCATTTAGGCCCCGTTTACACGTACACGGGTATTTTTAAAAACGGAGACATTTCCCTTCGTTTGTTCACATCGTTTACACGCAAACGGTGAATTCGCCTCTGAAAACGAATCTTTCTAAAAACTCCGGCTAGAGTGGAGATTTTGGAAAACTCCGGTTTCACGTTTGCATGTAAACTGAGATAAATGGAGTTTTAGGAGCTGTGCGACCGACGTTTACCTGTTTACCTGAGCAAAGAACTGGGTCCGAGTGCTTCAGTGCAGTCATCTGTGCGCTGGGTGCTAAAGAGCCGCATGTGGCTCTGGAGCCGCGGGTTGCCGACCCCTGTACTAGAGCATGTGGAAACTCAAATAGAAATGACACTAGGGTGACCATATTTCCATTTGTGAAAACCCGGACACCTTACTCGCTGATTTTTATTTATTTATTTTTTCCTTTTTCTTTCTTTCTTTTCTTTTTTTTTTGTGTGTGTGTGTGTGTGTCAATTTTGCATGTTTTTTTTTTTTTTTTTTTTTTTTACATGGGTGGGTCAGGACTAAACCAGGTCTAAACCAGGACTAATCTTGGACTTAAGAGAGAGAACGTCGAGCAGTTTGTCCGCAAAGCGCTATCGAGCAATTGACGCGTTTACCTCCGTGGGGTGCAGAGCTCTCCATCGGTCCCTTCTCCTGCGTCACCTCCGAGCCCGTCCTGACACTGAGTCCTGTTCACTTCTGGTTTAGTCCTTGTTTAGTCCTGGTTCAGTCCTGGTTTAATCCTCCTCTTCAGTCCTGGAATCAGTTCTAGGTTAGTCCTGGGTTAGTCCTGGTTTAGTCTTGGTTCAGTCCATGGTGTAGGCAGCGCAAAAGCTTGATATAATCACGGGTTAAAGGGCAGGTGCGGTCCTGTACTGCGCGGGTGCGGTGTTGTACTGGGGGTCTCCAAAAATGGACCTGTGCAGGACTCTGCGCTGTAGGCTCCATTACAGAATAAATTAATCTTGGGTTCGTTACATAAAGAAGGAAGAAAACAACAAAAGGACGACAGCAGCAATAAGTTTTAAGAAGGAAGAAAAAAGGGTTGTAAGTGTCCTGTCTGAGAAAAGTGTATAAAGTGTGTGCTGAGGGGTTTTACAGACTTAAAACAGATAGAATAAATAATTGTAAAATATAAAGTTGACTACTTTGCAGATTTCACCTATCGTGGGTTATTTTTAGAACGTAACCCTTGCGATAAACGAGGGACACTGTACTCTCACCTCGCAACCTGTGCACATGGCCTCACACTTGTCCCGACCGGGATGGAAAATGGAAAATTTCATGTACAAGTCATTGTTAAATGCACATTTGCGCTTCGGCATGTTGCAGACTGACTGACCGACTGTGTCTGCTCGCTCCTTCTGAGTTACAGACGCTACGAGAGACGCTCAATTTAATGCCCCTATTGAATGGTAATGAAAACCCGGACATTTGCATCACTTAAAAAATAAAAAAACCCAGACGCCCAGGACAAGGCACAAAATACGGACATGTCCGGGGAAAAACAGACGTTTGGTCACCCTAAATGACACTGAACTAAGAACTAAGGAGGACTAAACCAGGACTAAACCAGAGCTAATCCGGAACTGAACCAGGACTAAACTCGGTCTAAACAAAGACTAAACTAGGACTAAACCAGAGCTGAACCAGGACTGAACCAGGTCTAAACCAGAACTAAACCATGTATAAACCAAGACTAAACCAGGACCAAACCAGGACTAATCTTGGACTAGAACTTGGAATCTAGGACCACCCCTGAGAGAATCCCCGAGCGCGATCGGGCGTCAGCTGCGTTTAGCTCCACTGAGAGTGGAGTTCAGTGCCGGTCCTTTCCCTCGCAGTAAGTAAATCCAAGTAAGTCTTTATTTATACAGCCCTTTTCACAGACATTTTTTGTCACAAAGACGCTTTACAGAGCATTACATTCAGCATTATTCATTCACTCTATATCTGGTGATGGTAAACTACTGTTGTAGCCACAGCCGCCCTGGGGCAGACTGACAGGAGCGCAGCTGCCATGCCAATCGGTGCCAACGGTCCCTCCGACCACCATCATCACTCACGCACACACCACTTTCATACTAGGCCATGTGGGTGAAGTGTCTAGCCACTAACACCAGTGCTCATTTCCACCTGTAGTCCCTGGGCAGTTCATTGATTGATTGTATTTAACTGACCTTGACTATCAACTGTTCTTGGAGACCTGTAGCATGTTTTGGGTCACCCATCACCCGACGGTTTACATGGGTGCACCTCCGGCATCTCACCACTGTGATTTTAGCGAATTTGTATGAAGAAAAACTAAAAACCCACCACTTGAATCCAGGTTAAAAAGCATTGTAATGTGTGTTACTGACATTTGTTCCAAGTAGAATTACAATATTTTTTCCCTGTAATGTCTTACATTACTGCGTTACAGCAAAAAGCAGTGCATTACAGTAATTTGTTACTTTTATAATGCGTTACTCCCAACACTGTTTAACACACAAACCCTGCATTTAGGCTGAGTTCTTTGCTCAAACTGAAAACATTCTGTTCCACCTTGTGATGTCACGTGGTAATAAACTCCATACAGCTTCACTAAAATCGTTTGGATGATTTCAGCCCTGGAATTCCCAATCTCTACTGAACTAAAGGTAAAAGACAGCTGAGCATTTTGAGCTTTGGAGATGCAGACAGACAAATAACATGTGTGAATGAAGCCAAACACCACTCCAGGTATGTCTTTTGGTGCGTTAAGAACATTCTAACATGACTCAAAGCTCACAAGAATCTATTTTGTGTTATAAATAAGCTTTAAAAACTCTAGAGCTAATAGGAGGTGTTGGGTCATTTAGAGCAGCGAGGACAAAATACCAGAGGACTCTTAGTCAAACCTGTGACAAGCTCATTACCAATATTGCTGTGTATCTAATGACATCATCACGGTAATGCGTTTGTGGTGTATAATGAAGATGGACCATGCAAAATGACTCTTATTAATATGCACAGTTTGTGGTCTGGTTTGATCCGCATTAATGAACAGAGTCATGATCGGCCAGTTTGTTATGCAGATTTTGTGTTTGTACCTTTCAAATGAAAATACTTCATGTTGAAATCTTAAAGTGTCCATATTACGCTTTTTTTCTTTTTGTGGATCTGTTATAATGTTGTTTAGACTTAGATTTAGACAAACTGTATTGATCCACAAGAGAAATGATTTGGACACAGTAGCTCACACATCACAATATAATATAATAACAAAGAGTAAAAAATATAAATAGTAATAATAAATTCTAAATAAGACATAATTATATAAATGTAAATGTACAAGTCAAAATAAAATAGAAAGATAAGTAATAAAATATAAAAATTTTGCTATGTACAAGAGGTCATAGGAAGACAGTGCAATAATGATATGATGATTGACAGGACATAGGGTTTACTGTTACGTAAGGGTGAGTTGTTGTGCTGTTGTAGGGAGTATTATCTGTTCTAATGTAGTTTCCTCATCACAAACAGACCTGGAGTTGTGTTTTGTTTCTTTCACACATGTTTAACACAAATTTAGTCTGAGTTCTTCTCTTAAATAATCTGTTCCACCTTGTGATGTCATGTGGTATTACAAGAAGTGCGCCACTGTGTTTTTAAACTCCACACATATTCCAGGGTCTGGAAAAGTCATGGAGTTTTGTAAATTCAATGAAAGTGCTGGAAAAGTCATGGAATTTTAGTATCTCTTTCACGCAACTACAACGTTCTGTTAAGTTCATATTAGGCTTTAATGATTATTTCTGAACGTCTACGCTTTTTGTTTAAAAGAGACGACAATAAATGCACCGACAGGATTTTGAATGTTAAAAAACTATAATCCCAAACCATAAGGTGAGTGGAAAGAGTTAAGAAAAAAGTACTAGGAAACAATTTAAACAGATAAAATCATGGTTTAATCTGACTTTTTACAGATAAACACCATTTATCGACTAAATAAAAGAACAGATTACACCCCTACACTACCAGCCGAAGGTTTAGACGCACTAGTTTTTTATTTAATTTTTTTTTTTATTTAGCCCTAAAAGTCTGATCAATTCTACACATGTAGGTGCCATAAAGTCATGGAAAATTCACTTTAGGTCATGAAAAAGTCATGGGAAAGTTTTGAAATTTTGTCAGTGAAAAAGAGCGAGAACCCTGATATTCACTAGAATCATTTGGATCATTTCGAATCTCTCTACTGAGTCTAAGGCCCCGTCCACACCAGTATGTATTCAAGTCGTTTTTGTTGTGGATGCGCTGTCCGTCCACACTATTCTGATTGAAAACGGCTCCAGAGACGGAACGATCTGATGCCGCCAGCTCCCATGAATTCATTTGAGTATGGATCTGATCTGGCACTGTGTGGACGCCTGAAAACGCTGTTACACTGATGTGGGTCTATGCCCATATATGTCCAGTCATATATACGGTCTATGCGTACGACCTGCAGACGTATAATCTCTGAAAAGTTTAACATGAGCCATCTCCAACGCGATAAAAGCACAGATTCCACTGAGTCATGTCCTTTAGTCCGACGAAAGCTAATAACAAGCTGTTTTTATCAGCACTTAGTTTATGCAAATTAGCCATGTGGTTTTAAGTTTCATTTGTGTGAAAACGTAAACAAATATGCTCAAAACTGTGTGGATAAGGAAGGCTTGTGGACGCAGATCGTTTCTGATACGATGATACAGTGATTTGTTTCAGTGTAAACGTAGCCTAAGAGTTCACTTGAAAACTACTGCTTCATGACATCACAAGGTGGAACAGAGCATTTTGAGCTTTGGAGATGTAGACAGACGTGTGAATTGAAACAAAACACGAACTCCACGTATGTTTTTGGTGAGAAAAAACAATATTATAACATGACTTCAATGTGCATTGTGTAACTTCTCTGGTGGAGAGTCTGTTACTTAAGATACTTTTCTTCATGGAGATGTTATTGCTTTGTTTGGAATGTTTCACAGTATGGCATTAAACCTTTCTATCTTCATGGAGATCAAACCGGACCAAGTTACAGGTCAGATCTGTGGAGAGGTCAGAATGAGTCTTTTTTGGGTATTTTTGAGCAATAAAACCACCTGTAATTGAATAAATGTAAGGTAGAGCTGTTTAATGTGTGCACCTTTAAAGCTCACGGGAGTTTATTTTGTGTAATATTGGACCTTAAACTAAATATTTCTAAAGACATGAGCGGCTGGTGGAATAGCGTCCCCCAGAACATGTCCGGTCTAATAGCTCCTGTCCTCCAGGCTGTCCGTCAGAGGTCACCCGGCCTGACACGCTTTTGCCGCTAGCTCGTTGGCGTGTTAACAAAGGTCGCACCCGTCTGTCAGGTCCTTTATAAGTGAGCAGACAGGACAGGGGCAGAGGGCAGGGGGTACAGCTCTGTGACGGGGTAGACTCCGTTGTTCTATAGCTTATAATACTGAAACAGATGTCCTTCTAGTTGCGACCAGGCACAGACAGGGGGGTTCATTGTCAGATTTATTGTTTTCCGAATCTCAATAAAGGTACTTAATGATAATTGCTGCATATTTTTAATGTAAATGCCGTCTCCTCTCCATGGATCTGACCAGTAAATTGGCCTGTTTCTATCAACGACTAGTCTCCATAGACTTCAGACAAACTTTTTAGACACAGTAGCGCACACACCTCCTCATTAAACAGCTCGATAGGTTTAATGCCGTACAGTGGGACATTGTACGCATAACATTTACATCTCCATGGAAACGAGCAGTGCCGTCCATTTGTTTTGCACCAACATAATATTTAAATGAAAAAAAAGGTGACATAATTGATGCTTTGCAGTTATATCATGCTGGGGGTGTTCTACATGTATCTCTGTTGGTGGAATGTTCATCAGTTACCATGGTGACTCAATGAAAACTTTAGCAAAGACAGACAAAACAGGTTTAAGCCTGAAAACTCAAGAAAAACAGAATTAAATAACACGTTTACAGGAGCCTGTGATCAGTCCGAGCATTCATGGTTCTAACATTTTTTACTCTTTGTGTGACTGACTGTGTCCAAATAATTATTACCTGGTCCCCGAAGGACTGACCAGGTTTTGTATTCACCCTGTGTGTGTGTGTCTGTGTTCTGCCAGTTATGGACCAGTTGTCACTAAATTTGGTATGTGGGTCAAGCCCCTGTGCCCGATGCCGCAAAAAAATTTTGGTGACCACCCGAGGTCATCTGAGGTCATGCGGATCAATTGAAAGGTCACGCCATTATAAAGGATTTGGCAATTTCTGCAATTTCTGAACCATCTGCGGCCTAAAATATTCACCCAATCATCACACAAGTTGGCACACACATAACCGAGGCACACTGGATGTTACAGGTTAAAACCGGTCAAGGTCACATGAAGGTCAATGTAACCAAGGTCAAATATGCGTTTTTGGGCATAACTCCACAAAGGATGGAGCTAGAGCAACGGGAGTGTCTCAAAATCTCAGAAAAAAATATTATCTATTTATAATTCTATGCATTTGTATAGTGCAATATGAATAGTTTTCCAGATAATCATTAATTATAACAGTTCCTTTCTCTTTCAGTTTAGCCGTTAAAATTCTAATTGGAACGAAAATAATTTCCATTTCTTGTTTTTCTGGTGATACACACACACTGATCTACAGTCACACAACTAACACACACACAACTCATGAAAAATGACATTTTGGTTCCACACTAGTAAACACAGACATTCTCATGTGTGACCAACATCACACTAATGTTCATGGGCCTGTACACATACACACGTTGCATTGTGGATATAATGATCATGTCATATGGACTGGACTCTTCATAAGCTGCTTCCTTGATAATGAACAGACCTCATCGATGCCTCATGGGGACCAGGTTGATATCTCTGATTGCGCTTTTTTCCCTTGTGGATCAAGTTTTGTTTGTTTATTTAAGTCTAAGTGTAAAAAAACTGCTGGCTACCACTAGGTAGCTTGTGTCTAATATTTTGTGTGAGAGACTTGTTTAACAGGACACATCAGCTCACCTGTTGTAATTCCAACTAACTCAGCTCTTTCTGGTCAGTTTGGATTAAAATAAAGCTCAGATTAAGTTTAACTTGTGTAACAGAACTTCAAACAGAGCAGTGTTTTCAGATAGCATCACACCACCATAGAATGTTAAGGACATCAGCTGCAAAGTATCAATGTATTTATCTGAGATCAGTACGTACTGTTTTAAGAGTACTTGTATGTACTTTGTAAGGTGTGGTAGTACCTGGGTCACAGGAGTCGGGGCAGGGCGTCCACTCACTGAAGGGCGTCACGATACAGTCCCTCTTACAGGACAGCTGACAGGTGCGCATGGTGCTGGGGCGGGGGGCGTCTGGGCACCTGCCGAAAACAGAGGGAGAGAGACAGAGGTGAGAGAGTGTACTGAAGTGAGAGAGAGATACCTGGATTTGTGTTTTATTTCATTCACACATGTTTGAGTAATCCTTTGTTATTAGTCTGCCAGCATCTCATAAAACTATAATCAAATCTGAAGTGAACCCCAAGATGGCACCGTATTGTTTTCAGTGGCCTGTGCTCATTGGCGCATGGGCCCAAAACGAATTTTCTCTTCTGCATTTACTTCCTCAGTCCGGGCGAGCTCCTCCCACCCGTGTGTTGCCTGTAATGTGCACAGGGTGGAGCGTTTGGACCAATCAGAGCGAGGCTAGACTAAGTGAATGAATAATGGCCTTTATTTGTCAATTTCTTCACATGTACACTACCTGTCAAAAGTTTTACAACACCACAATTTTCCAGTTATTTATTGCAGTTCAAGTCATGCAAGTCCAATGAAGAACTTGAAATGGTACAAAGGTAAGAACTGAACAGACAGAGGTGAAAAAAAACAAAAAAACAAGGTAAAACAACAAAACACAAGTCCAAGCTCTGCCA
This sequence comes from Boleophthalmus pectinirostris, assembly GCF_026225935.1. Taxonomy (NCBI): domain Eukaryota; kingdom Metazoa; phylum Chordata; class Actinopteri; order Gobiiformes; family Gobiidae; genus Boleophthalmus; species Boleophthalmus pectinirostris. The sequence continues at coordinate 4,929,643 of NW_026571447.1, read as the reverse complement.
AAACTACCTCAGGAAAAAAAGAACAACATGGTGAGTTTGAAAACATGGAGTGTCCAGCAGCACAGTGTCCAGACTTAAACCCCATCGAGCTGGTTTGGGATGAACTGGACAGAAGAGTGAAGCAACCTACAAGTGCCACACATTTATGGAAACTTCTGCAACAGACTCATGAAGAACTTTCTGAACAATATTTGATTTCTGTTGTAAAAAGAACGAGCCACGAGTGTGTTCAGCTGTTACATCTGCCAAAGGTGGACACTTTCATGAATCAAAAGTTCAGAATATGTATATGTAAACAAACTGGAAAAAGTGTGGTTGACTGGTAGTGTACATGTACATCCAAAGGAATTGAAATTGGACCTGTCACCTCGTCCGTCCGTACATTACAAACATACAATACAATACAATATGACATGAGGAAGACTACGTGGACTGGACCAGAAGACAGGTAGCAAATAAGAATAAACACTGCAGCATAACATGAGGATAAGAGGAGGAGAGAAAAAAAGAGAACAGCCCCAGACCATGCTTCTATCAGGGCATAGTATGGTAGACTGCACAAAAAAAAAAAAAAAAACATGAGCACATAATCTAACAAACTTTAAAAAATGAGATAGTTTATGTTGTATAGAAAAGAATCCCTACAAAATCCAACCTTTGTGACAGTTGTGGATGCCCTGTCAGCCAAACACGGGCAGTTTGAATTCCCCAAAAATTCCCCATTAAACACCCTCCTGAAGCTTTACTACGCACCTAAACAAAACCTGAAAAATCCTCCAGAATGTCAGTCAAACACGGGCAGTTTGAATTCTCAAAAAATACATCGTGCTTCTATGTGAGAATTCTTTCTGGGCCCAAGCTCCCTGGAGGTGCAGTACCTGGAGCAGCCACTAGTCAGTCTCAAGCCCAGACAGAGGGGAAAGTTCTTATTATAGATCCATGCTACATTTCCAAAGCTCCAAAAGCTCTGTTCCACGTTGTGATGTCACGAAGCAGTAGTTTTGAAGTTAACACCTTCATTTTCAGTTTAGTAGGGATTGGCAGAGATTTTCCCAGTCTGAAATGATCCAAATCATTCTTAAATTATTAGTGATTAGTGAAATTATTAGTGATTCTTCAAACACAACGGACTCCAGGCACTCCAAAAAAGTAAAAATCGCACAAGGATATAGTTATAGTTAAAAGGCCTTTATTTAAATGGCCATGTTTCAACCAACCTGGTCTTCATCAGGGCTTATTTAAAAGAATTCTCATGATTCTGTCGTCTGATTCTATTCTAGTTCCTCTATTACGATAGAACATCACAAGGTGGAACAGCAGTGATTCCTGTCTGAGAGAAGAACTCAACTCAACAACTCCATGTTTGCTCTTGATGAGGAAGCAATGTTCAAACAGATCAGAAAAAGAGTAATATGCATCTATCTTCAAACTACATAACATTTAGAAGATTAGATGCTTGTACGTTGTAAATCCAGATGATGTATAGGTCCACGCTCACATTACAGTTGATAATTCCATGTACGAGCCAGCTCAGCGATTTGGGCGGTCCTCAGTCATCTTTCACTCAGACTCTGCGCCATACATCAAACAGCCTCACGCGTTACTACGGTTACGCCCCATCGCCGCGCTGGACTTTAATACACTCGCGGTATCGGGGAGGATGGCAAAGGACTCAATCTAAAGCTAAATCATCTTCGGTTTGGTCATAGATCAGATAGAAAATACGGGAGATAAAGTAGAGTTCTGTTTTAAGTGCACTGTTAGCATGCTAGTTGTTTTTAACTGGCATCTGAAAGTTACTAAAAGCACTTATAAACTGACTGTGGTGAATAATCAGGATGCTCTGAATGCATGAAGTAAGTGAGAAAGAACTTTGGAGCACTGCAAACTGTTTAGAATGAACTACTTCTGTTTTTCATGTTCTTAAAGGTTGTATGGAGGATTTTTTTTTGTTTCAAATTGTCAGTGAAAGTTTAAAATACCATTACAGAGACGCAGCAGCCTTGTAATTACGATGACCAACAAAAAAAAAAAAAAAAAAAGAATGAAAATCTATCAACTGTGGACGTGTTGAGGCCAGATAAACATCAGCCAATAGAAAACAAGGCTACCTCATTTTCTATTGGCTGTTAGGTTGTCAATCAAACTCCCTATGTTTCTAGTGTAACTGACTCGCCGGCGTGCGAGGATTATGTGGTTTATGCAGCGGTTTTTAGAGGCCGTTTCAAACTGTAGCTTCCTCTCATTTCGCTCAAAGTTTGTTGAGACGGCGGACGAGAATCCACGACCGGTTCGCCGCAAAACAAAGTCTGTTTTTGAGGTCGCTGAGAGAAGAAGAGAAGGGAAAAGGAGCAAATTCAAACACGTGATTCTTGGAGATCTCTTCCAGTGATTGCGCGAACGAAGCAGACAAAGGGTCTAAAAACTGACGTGCCGGTCGCTAAATTATTTCTAGGCAGGTCACTTCAGCAGTAATTCTGAACACGCACTGACTGTAAACAAGCGTGATTTCTAGAGTAAGGAGGCGGGAGGAGGTGTTTCTACTGAGGGAGCGGTGAAGGAGGAGGAAGGTGGTGTCACGCATGCACAACATTTGAAAAAGGACTGTCGCTGTATTTCTCTTCCCTTAAGAAAATCCTCTATACAACTTTAAGACAACAAAAATTTGATACAGCAACCTTAACCTGCATCTAGAGGACAAAGTGGAGTTTTGCCGTCCTCTGTACAATAAAGATAACAACAATTAGTATGCTAAACCACACTTCCTGATCTCAGAATACAGCTCTTTCTAATTAGATGCAAATAGTACAGTACACGCTCTTGAGAACCAGTTTTGACCTCAAGAGACAGATTTAGCTGAAGTTAACAATAACCATCTTCCTGATTATGGGACAGTAAAATGCTTCATAATGGACTTTTTTTTTTTTTTTTTTTTTTACAATGGACGGAAGTACCCCGCGGAACTTCTGGTTAATAGTTTTCTACTCTCTCCACCAGCTTCATAAACCTGCCCCATCACCAGATCTTCAGCCAACAAGGTCCACAAAGGATAGACATTCTTACATGAAGAATTTATCCACAACTATTAGTGATGGGCAAATGAGACGGAGCTCCGGAGCACGTCTCGTTCTTTCTGAAACATATTGGCAGTGATTCGGAGCTCGTCTCGCAGCAGCCGCTCACGTGACCAAAGTGTCCAAGTGTCGGTCCCTCCCCCTACTGTTTCGCTCTGCGTGTCAATCGCTTCAGTGTATCGAAGCGTTTCATTGGGTCGGCGAATGTTCCATTCTGTGATTGGTTCAGAGTGCTTCAGAGTGTTCAGCGCACTTCCGTGGTTTGACAAGCGCTAAACTGCTACAGTATAAAAGATGCACCAATATTTCTTAAAAATGTTGGGTAGTGAGGAGGATTGTTTGACGTTAGTGGTGATTTTGGTGACTTTTGGCGGCTTTTGGCATTTGTTTAATTTTCGATGGCATCTACAAGTGGAAAAAGCGATCCATGGTTTGGGATAGCTTAGATTTTTTTTTATTTACAGCTGCTATTTATGTTGCTCTTTACATATTATTTTAAATCATCATTATTATTGTCGTTGTTAGGTACGGTGTATGCTCTGCACACAAGTATTGTCGGTAACACTTTATATTAACTACACCTTATTTAGTCTTAATGAAGCATGAACAAAGGCTTAATTAATAATGAACAAAGATTTAATTAATAATTAAATTGTTAATTAATTAATTGATTCATGCTTAGTAACTACTCAATTATTACCTGAATTAGCACTTAACTTGCACTTAATTCGCCTGTGCTGTAAATAATTACTCGTAAGTATTTCTTACTTAATTACTCATGAACTAACCATTTGTGTGCATTTCTAAATGTATATTTAAGTACAAATTTGAGCATTTATTAATGATTAGTAAGCCATGAGAGAATGATTTACTAGTAATGCATTATTGTTTCTCTGGAATTTGATCAACCTTTACAAATGCTTCATAAAGCATAATTAGTCTTCACTTTAGAAAAGCTCTCAGAAAGACTTAACTAACAGATAACAGCTGCCTGAATGATCATTGCATTGTATTATTAGTAAATTATTCTCTCATAGCTTATTAATCATCAATAAATGCTCAAATGTGTACTTAAATATACATTTGTAAACATGCAAATGGTTAGTTCATGAGTAATTAAGTAAGAAATACTTGAGTAACTATTTACAGCACAGGCGAATTAAGTGCAAGTTAAGTGCTAATTAAGGAAGTAATTAAGTAGTTACTAAGCGTGAATCATTATTAATTAAGTCTTTGTTCATGCTTTATTAAGGCTAAATAAGGTGTAGTTATTATAAAATGTTACCGTATTGTCTTATTGTTAAATTTGTCCACTAGAGGTCAGTGTTTCTCCAAGGCCTCAGACACGTCGAACCATTTGAGACAATATTGCGACTGAGGTGTCAATGCTTCACAAGGCTCCATTCGCCCATCACTAACAACTAAGGCGAAGGCAAAAGACAAACAAACAAAAAAAAGACGAACAATGACAATGCCTTCGTGAACTACTAAGAAAAACTAATGTTAGGGTAATGAATGAAACATAAGTAACTTGTTCACTCAGATTGATTCTACAATTACATTTAAAAATCGATAGATGGATTTGTGCAGTTTGAATGCGAGACATCTCAAGGATACCTAACATTTGTTTTTCTCAGTAGTTCACTAATGCGTCGTGGTTGTTCGCCTTTAAGTTTTTGATAGTTGTGGATAAATTCTACATGGAAGAATGTTTATCTTTTGTGGGCCTTGTTGGTTGAAGATTTGGTGATGGGGCAGATTTATGAAGCTGCTGGAGAGAGCAGAAAACCATTAACCAGAAGTTCTGCGGTGCACTTCCGGCCATTGTAAAAAAGTCCATTATGAAGCATTTTACTGTCCCATAATCAGGAAGATGGTTATTGTTAACTTCAGATAAATCTGTCTCTTGAGGTCAAAATTTGTCAAAAGGGCTGATTTATGAGGCTGATTGAGAATAAGCTAAACATTTCCACAGACATTTTCCACAGACAGTCAGAAAAGCATTAACCGGAAATTCCGCAAAACCTACAGTGGGGCACTTCCGGCCGTTTTGAAAAAGGTCTATTAGATGCAGACAAAATCAACTAAACTGATTAATCTGATTTGAATTGGAAACTGATTTGTTACAATTCCCTTACTTTCTTGCACTGAAAACGTAAGCGGCTGCTCACTTTGGTCACAGGGGCAGAGTTTAGCACAGGGCCACAGAGCCGTCCAGCGCTGAGGCTCTGAAATCAGTGACATCAAATTAGAGTTGCAGGTTTAATGTCATAGTCTGCTTTAGCCCATTCATAAAACAGATTTCACCAATGGACAATGAGTTAAAGAGCCTTTAAACACCCTCCCGAAACTTTACTCTAAACAAAATCTGAAAAATCCTCCAGAGTGGGCAGTGGGTTGGGGTGAGTGGGTGTGGGGCGGGCTTTGGAGAGATGATTGACAGCCAACTGGCCCAAACCGGTGCACTCCGGACTTTGAAACAGAGCTGTTTGTGCTCAGATCACGCCGTTTTCCTTTTTCCCGAGACACGGCGGGACATCGTAGTGCCACATACCGCCCGTAAATGCCAGTGTCTGCGCTCGTCACGTAATAACCCTGCTCCTGACGCATCGGCGGCCGCTAATCCAACCCGGAAATTCAAATGTACTGACTGTAGTTGATCCTAAAGAGGTCGTTACGGACAAAATTCCAAAGTAATTCCAGGGATAGGTATACACTTCTATTTTAGACCCATTTACTCATTTGATGATTGTGATTTTGGTGTTTAGTGGGCCTTTAAATATGATCACTAAATACAATAATCAGATCTTTAATTGACAATTTTATTTTCAGACAGAGTCGCTCAGCCCTACAATACACAGTGGACTTACTTTAATCTCAGGAGCTGCTTAAACAATATACTCTACCTACAGAGACTAACAAACTGTTGTTCAAACTAATAACAATTACCATGCAAACTGTGCAATTCCTGATACATTATATACAGTAAAACACTTTAAAATTAAGTAAGTAAGTGTTTATTTATATAGCACTTTTCACAGACATTTTGTCACTAAGACGCTTTACACAGCATTATTCAGCATTATTCATTCACTCTAAACCTGGTGATGGTAAGCTACTTTTGTAGCCACAGCTGCCCTGGGGCAGACTGACAAAAGTGTGGCCACCATGTCAATCGGCGCCATCGGCTCCTCCCACCACCACCATCACTCACACACACCACTTTCATACTAGGCCATGTGGGTGAAGTGTCTTGCCTAAGGACACAGTTATTGCCACTAACACCAGTGCTAATTTCCACTTGGGCAGGTTCATTGATTGATTGTATTTAACTGACCTTGACTATCAACTGTTCTTGGAGACCTGTAGCATGTTTTGGGTTGATGGGGGAAACCGGAGCGCCTGGAGGAAACCCATCTAGACACGGGGAGAAACATGCAAACTCCACACAGACAGGCCTGGGCGACCCGGGGATCGAACTCAGAACCTTCTTGCTGTGAGGCATGAGTGCCGTGCCGCCAAATTAGTAGTAAACAGAACACAACAGACATATTTTGACCTCAAGAGCTGCTTATACAAAACAATACATCTGCACTGGTGTAAGACAAACAGTGTACGTGTCCACAAGTCTCTGCTGCAAACAACTCTGAACAAGTTCCACGTCTGTTATCTACAAATACACAAAGTACAGTATGGACGCCAATGCGTTAATTTAATCAAGCTCCATAATTTCCTGTTCTGAATGTCCATCTCACTTTCAAACTCGTAATTAGACTCAGTAAAAGCTATAATTACCAGTATTGTCATGGTTACAGCCTGTGTTCCCATGGATACACACGCCAACATCCATGCTCCGAGCAAACACGCGCAAATGATTCTCTGTCTATGAAGGACAATCATTAATGTACCTTTATTTCTTTTTTAGTTTAATGAGAGAGCGATGCTTCACATAGGAAACACGTCCGACTTAAGGATGAACTTTCTATTATAGATGTTATTGCGATGTCTGCAATGTTCCACAGTACAGATTAATCTTTCATTTAATTATTTTATTGCTAAAACAAACCTCGAAAAACATGCATTTAATAAACAACTTCAACTGCTACTGGAGGATAACATGACTTATTAAGAAGAAGAAAAAAGTTGTCATTTGACTTAAAATTTTGTATTGTTATTAGCAGACAAGCATTTTAATTAATATGCAAATTTTGGCATTTCAAAGCAATATACCACAACATAAAATACTATTTTAAAAAAAGCTGCGTGTATTCCACAAAACAGCATTAAATGTATTTAATTCAAGCAGGGGGTGCCACCAGGCCAAGTCAGATCTGTGAAGAGGTGAGCCCACTCTTAAGCCCAGTTTACGGTCCAGCATAAAATCATCTGCGTCGACAAACCCCCTCGACCAATGTGCACCTCAGAAATGTTCTAACTGCGTATCGAAAGAACGCAGAAAGCAGGGGAAGCGACGCAGACAATAAGCGCTGTGATTGGTCGTCTCTACGTCCTCTCTACATACATTTCCGGCACTCCACTTTCCCACTTCATTTTGTAAACACGAACATCATTTTTAAATCCTCCTCTGAAGAATTCTATGTCTATCGCCCCCAACTCCATCAGCGTTGTCTCCCGCTCAGTCGGTCAGTTGTTAAATGAGTCTTCGCAGTAAGTGTTGTGCCAGTGTATTACTTCACAACACATAGACCTCAAAATCAAAAATCACGGCGACAAGACGACGGTGCAGTCGACGCAGAACTACACTTTGCTCTTTAGTAAGAATGCACATTTTTCAGTTTACATACAGTGGTCTCTCATTTATTGCGGGGGTTATGTTCTAAAAATAAAAATAGGTAAAATCTGCGAAGTAGTCAGCTTTATTTTTTACAATTATTCTATCTGTTTTAAGGCTGTAAAACCTCTCATCACTTACTTTATACACTTTTCTCACACAGGACACCTTTTTGCATCCTTCTTTAAACTTATTGCTGCTGTCGTCCTTATGTTATTTTCCTCTTTCTTTAGGTAACAAATCGAAGATTCATTTATTCCGTAATCTGTAATGGAGCCTACAGACGCGCAACATCTGCCTTCCTTCAGCGTGTCCAGAAGTCCAACTTTTTGTGTGATGGTTTGCATCTTCCTCTGCCTTTTGGTGCGAGCGCAGGAGCCTTTGTCGGTGCAGAACGTTTTGTCGACTTTGTGGGTTTTGTCAGGGAAAAAACTTGCAAACATACAGCAGTTCAGAATCACACTGCTAGAGATCCAACATTTATGTAAATTTGTGAAACTGAACACATTCTGCACTGTACAGGAAACACGGCACGCAGGAGACTGATTGACAGTGGTCTACAGTCTCTTATCCAATCAGGGCGCAGGAGGAGGAACAATGTGCCTTCATATGCTGTAAAAAAAAAAAGCATGCAAAATTGGACTAAAAAACATCCATGAAACAGTGAGGCAATGAAAGGTGAACCGCGCTACAGTGAGAGACGACTGCATATACCGTATTTTCCAGACTATTAGGCGCTCTGGATTATAAGGCGCACTGTCATTAAATGTTCTATTTTCGAACTTTTTTCACAAATAAACCACACCGGACTTTAAACTAAACACAACAGTGTGATGGGTGAGTGGTTTTGTTTGTTTGGTGCGTTCACGGTGACTCTGGGCTTTGTTCAGTTGTGGCGTGTAGGGAGGGTGCTGTCTGGGACCAACGGATTGTCGGCGTGTTCGCAGTGACTCAGTTGTTCAGTTGTGTCTAGAAGTGGCACATTACACTCGCTTTTTTCGGTTCGTTCCTCCGTTCCTTTCCTCGTCGGCGTGGAGTGATGAGTGTGTCTGTGGGTGTGTTTTGCTGTGTGGTCGCTGTCTGCTCCGTGTGTGTTTGAGTGCGCTGCAGGTGGTGCGGCTTTGTAGTTTACTTAGGGTGACCAAATGTCTGTTTTTCCCCGGACATGTCCATATTTTGCGTATTGTCCTGGACATCAGTTTTTTTTGTTTTTTTTTTAAGTGGTGCCAATGTCCGGGTTTTCAGTACCGTTCACTGGGGGCATTAAATTGAGCGTCTCTCGTAGCGTCTGTTACTCAGAAGGAGCGAGCAGACACAGTCGGTCAGTCTGCAACATGCCGAAGTGCAAATGTGCATTTAACAATGACTTGTACCAGAAATTCTCTGTTTTCCATCCCGGTCGAGACAAGTGTGAGGCCATGTGCACAGGTTGCGAAGTGAGAGTACAGTGTCCCTCGTTTATCGCAAGGGTTACGTTCTAAAAATAATCCGCCATAGGTGAAATCTGCGAAGTATCAACTTTATATTTTACAATTATTATATCTGTTTTAAGTCTGTAAAACCCCTCAGCACAAACTTTATACACTCAGACATGACAGTTACAACACTTTTTGCAACCTTCTTAAAACTTATTGCTGCTGTCGTCCTTTTGTTATTTTCCTCCTTCTTTATGTAACAAACCCAAGATTCCCAGATTCATTTATTCCGTAATGGAGCCTACAGCGCAGACTCCTGCATGGGTCCATTTTTGGAGACCCCCAGTACAACACCGCACCTGCCCATTAACCCAAGATTATATCAAGCTGCCTACACACATGGACTGAACCAAGACTAACCCAGGACTGACCTAGGACTGACCCAGGACTAACCTAGAACTGATTCCAGAACTGAAGAGGAGGATTAAACCAGGACTGAACGAGGACTAAAACAGGACTAAACCAGGACTAAACCAGAACTGAACCAGGAGTCACTATCTGGAGGGGCTCAGAGGTGACCACAGGAGAAAGGACCGATGGAGAGCTCCTCCCGATCGCGCTTTGCAGACAAACTGCTCGGGGTTCTCTCTCTTAAGTCCAAGATTAGTCCTGGTTTAGACCTGGTTTAGTCCTGACCCACCCATGTGTTTAAAAAAATAAAATAAAATAAAAAATAATGCAAAATTGACACACACAAAAAAAAAAAGAAAGAAAGAAAGAAAAAGGAAAAAAAAATCAGCGAAACGGTGAACAGTGCGAGGGAATATAGCGAGGGACGACTGTAGCTCAATGTCGAGGCCCCACCTCCCACCCCCGGTAAGGTGTCCGGGTTTTCACAAATGGAAATATGGTCACTCTAAGTTTACTGAAGTCGTGTTGGGACACCCGAGTGGATTCGTGTATGGGGCGCTCTGGATTGCGGGCGCGCGGTCATGTTTTGATGGAGTTGGAGGCTTAAGAGTGCGTCTAATAGCCCGGAAAATACGGTAATATGTATATGTTTTTTCTCATGTCAACATAAAATTGATGTATAAAAAGTTGTATATTACGCAAAATGGACTCTTATGAGCTTTTAGCCTTGTTACAGTTTTGAGTTTTGGAGATGTAGACAGACTAATAATGCAGGATTACTTAAACATGTATGAAAGAAACAAAACACAACTCCAGCTCTGTTTTTGAAGAGAAAACATTAGAATATAGATCAGAATTTGGCATAATATAGGTCTTTTAAGGATTTAACACACACTGTAAAAGTAGCAAAAAAAAAAGTGCTTCAGATCATCCCCAAAATGGATCTGTGCTGTGCCGTGATTGGTCGTCGGCGGTGGAGTGTGGGCGGGATCTATCATTTAGGTCAGGACTGCGAGCAAAGAAACCAGGCTCCGTCTCCAGTGTGATGCGGTAAGGAAGCGCGCTGGCCCAACGGCACAAAGGCAGAGGCTTATTTTGGATATCAGAACGAGCGCAGAATTCCCACACAAGATGGTTCAATTCCCTGCGCACACGATGGTACTTTCTTATTAATATTCACGCACAGGTCCCGATAGTGAAGACTTTCTTGTAGATTGCAGTAAAATTATGCTAATAGTAAAAAAATAAGAGGTAGAAAGTGCTGGTTTTATAACTTAGAATATTGGTATTTTTACATAAGATCAACTAAAAGATCAGATAATTAAAAACATTACAATTCTGAGACAAAAATTTAATTGCTAAAAAAATTACAAAAGTACACATGAACCTTAGAACTTTACTAACAATCTGGAAATATAACAGAGTATATTAAATTGTACCTATTGTGCTTGAAAATAAGAGATTAACCCTTCCAGACCTAAGAGCAATTTTAGTACATTTGTCCTCGCCTAGATTTTTTTGTTAATTTTGCATTTAAAACTCCTCCTTTTACCCCCGGTACTCATCCTTTTTTTCAATACAGTCTGTTTTTCTCACAATCTGCTGCTGTATTTGTGTCATCAGGCAGTAATAAAAACTACAGGACCACAAATACATGTGAAAAAAAAAAAAAAAAAAAAAAAAAAAGGGAAATAAAATTCACACTCTTTCATACAAAACACACAGCAAACATGTATAAACAACTTTCTGGACTGGTCTTTCTGCTTCATTTACTACAAAAGTACAGAATATCAAGTCTGTAAGTAAACTGAAAATATCCTTATTGCCTCAAAACAAAACAAAAACAAAAAAAAAAGTGCATTGGTCTCATGACTTTCCTGGTGTCAGTGATGGAAACAGCTGGTGTCAGGTCCAGAACACAGAGCCACTTCCTGCATTTCCATGGGGTTTATTACATTTGGATTTGTACATTTGGACTGAAATAAAACTTTCAAATAAAAATAGCAAAGGATGTGCAATTACGCAGACCAAAATGTGTAATTTTCCATTCTTTTGAGAAATCACTGCACTTAGAGCGGCTTTTTCAATTGTTATGAACACAGATGCTCAGAGCATCAACCATTTTGACTCACTACACTCTTTGGCAAAGTTTGGGTAAATCAAAATGGATGTAGAGCATGAGTTGCAGATGTGGGCAGAAAACAAAGTTCCTATTGGATACTCGATTTCTCTACGTCATCACACAGTGAGAGTGTGACTTAGGATAATGCCGGACATATGCTTGGAAAGCCACAACTCTCTAGCCTGATTCTTCAGCCAGTTGCATTTCATGGAAACCGTCTGACCTCGCAGCATTAGGATTCATTCGCTCGATGGTAGGCGGGTATTTTTTTTATTTAACCAATCCCTGCTGTTTGGTCGTGACGTATGTAATGCGCCGCTAACAGGGTTAACTGGTATATTAAGCTTTCCCCAAATCCCGTAGGAAGAAGGACAATAACGTCTTTCCTCTTGATAAAATTCACCAAACATTCTCTGTGTTCCGGCTTTAAATCGGGAATCGTTGCCAACACAGAATGTCTGTCTTCGTCTACATCCATCTCAACCGCTTTGTTTACTGTTATGCTGAACCACAAAATGGACCCAGACAGACACGACGAGTTTGACGTCATGGCTTCACAGCTCGGCCGGTGCGCGATCTACAACTTCCAGGGTTCTTGCAAACCGTCTAGTGTATTCTGATTCCTGACCTAGTCTCTGAAGAGCCAGTCCCAGTCCCAGCATTTCAAGGAAAAAAGTAAGTTTCTATTTTTTATGGTTGGAAAGTTATGCATGGTTATATTAAACATGTTTGCCAGCATCATATACGATACCGTCGTTCTGAAAGGGTTAAAGATACTACTAGTACACAAATCACTTCAAATACAACTTTGATAGCTGTTAATGTGAAAACTACCACTACATGACATCACAAGGAGGAACAGAGCATTTTAGGCTTTGAAGATGTAAACAGACTACCGTATTTTCTGAGCTCTTAAGCCTCCAACCCCATCAAAAAAATACTGCGCGCCCCACAATCCAGAGCACCCTATACATGAATCCACTCGAGTGCCCCAGCACGACTTTAGTAAACTACAAAGCTGCAAACACACACAGCGCACGCAAACACACACGCAGCAGACAGCGACGCACAGCGAAAAACACCCACAGACACACTCATCACTCCACGCCGACGAGGAACAGAACGGAGGAACGAACCGAAAAAGCGAGTGCAATGTGCCACTTCTAGACACAACTGAACAACTGAGTCACTGTGAACACGCCGACAATCCAGACACACCCTCCCTACACGCCACAACTGAACAAAGCCCAGAGTCACCGTGAACGAACAAACAAACAAAACCACTCACCCATCACACTGTTGTGTTTCCTTTAAAGTCTGGTGCGGTTTATTTGTGAAAAAAGTAAAAAAAATAGACCATTTAATGACAGTGCACCTTCTAATCCAAAGGGTTGAATTAAACAAAACACAACAAGGCATTTTTTTGTTTTGGTGAGGTTTGGTTGGGGTCCATCACCTGCTTGTTTCCATGGATACGTCATTCTTCTGTCTGGAATGTTCCACAGTGTGACATTAAACAGCTCTACCTTACATTTATTCCATTACAGGTGGTTTTATAGCTCAAAAATACCTAGAAAAACAGACATTCTGACTGTGAGCGGGTCGTCTCTCCACAGATCTGACCTGTAACTTCGCCTGGTTTGGTCTCCATGAAGATAGAAAGACTGTGAAACTTTCTAGACTAAGCAATAACATCTCCATGGAGAAAAGCATATCACAAACCGTCCATCAGAAAAGTTACACAATGCCCGTTTAAAGCTCACAAGAATCAGTTTTGCGAAGTGTAGAAGCTTTAAGTCCCTTTAAGACACACAGAGTAGTTGAAAAGCTGCGCCTCACTCTGCTAATGAGACAAACATTGCCGCTGTAGCTTAGAGGAGCGGGTTACGATATTGAAATTAATGAGGTACTATCTGCTCGGCTCAGACCTCAAACCTTCTCCGTGGTCCACTGATCTGCTGCTGTGGTGTCAACTTCTACTAAGAGAAGCTTAAGTTTGTAAGGAGCCATAAGAGAAGAAGTATCTGTCACATCTGGGGATCTGTCAGTGTCATTCAGTTCGATGTATTTTTCCACAGACCAAATTCGCAGCAGCGGGCGGCTCACGGGGCTCCACAAAATTACACAGAATTAACCAATGGAAAGTTAGAAAATCAAACATTGGTCAAGAACAGACAAGTGGATTAAACACTAATTTTAGGTTTGCATCTCAGTACAATACGAGGTAATAGTGATACTAGAGAACTTCAATTTGCAGTAAAAAGAACAGATGATTTGACTGGAATCCGTGTGTCATTCGTTCATTCTTTTTTCAATATAAAACCAAAAATAAGAAAACGAAAAAACAACTGTTTTCTTCGTTATTTGTCTCCAAAACCAAAATGAAAAAACAGATAATGATTAGTTTTTTCAGTTTTCGATTTTGTGCTTAAATGAAGAATGGAAAAAACGGATAACGGCCGTTTTCCGTTTACGTGACTTCAGTGACTGCGATGCTGGACTTTTGCACCGCATACGGACTGAACCAGGACTGATCCAGGTCCTGGACCAGACCGGAACCAGATCCAGGATCAGAGCGGACTCTGAGCTTTGACTCCGAGCCTCCGCGGGGTCCGAGACTCAGCTTCGAGCTCCGGCCCTGCCGTGGGTTCTGAGCCTCCGCTCTGGTCCCGGTCTGGTCCCGGTCTGGTCCCGGTCTGGTCTCGGTCTCAGTTCCAGTCTCAGTTCCGGTCTCAGTCCCGCTCTGGTCCCGGTCTGGACTCTGGTCCGGACCTGGATCAGTCCCGGTTCAGTCAGTATGCGATGCAAAAGTCCGGCATCGCAGTCACTGAAGTCANGTTCCGGTCTCAGTCCCGCTCTGGTCCCGGTCTGGACTCTGGTCCGGACCTGGATCAGTCCTGGTTCAGTCCGTATGCGATGCAAAAGTCCGGCATCGCAGTCACTGAAGTCACGTAAACGGGAAACGGTCATTATCCGTTTTTTACATTCTTCATTTAAACACAAAATCGAAAACTGAAAAAACGAATCGTTATCCGTTTTTTTATTTTGGTTTTGGAGACAAAAAATGAAGAAAACTGTTCTTTTTTCGTTTTCTTATTTTTGGTTTTATATTGAAAAACAAATGAACAAATGATACACGGATTCTGGTTCAGTCCGTATGCGGTGCAAAATTTCGGCATCGCAGTCACGGAAGTCACGCAAACGGCCGTTATCCGTTTTTTCCATTCTTCAATTAACACAAAATCGAAAACTGAAAAAAGGAAACGTTATCCATTTTTTCATTTTGGTTTTGGAGACAAATAATGAAGAAAACTGGTCACCAGCGGCCCGTCCGAACCTGTAGTCCACAACACATTCTTGCTTTCCCCACACGGAACCAGCGCACAGACGATGACACGGAACCACTCGGACTGAATCATTATTCGTTTTTTTTTTTATTTTGGTTTTGGAGACAAATAAGAAAATTTTTGTTTTTTCATTTTCTTATTTTTCGTTTTATATTGAAAAACAAATGAGCGAATGATACATGGATTTACATATGTTTTTTTTTTTTTCTTCTTCATTATGCATTTTTTGGCTGGTGTGACTTACACTTATAGTCTGAAAAAATACAGTAAATAGTTTCAGTACTAGTTTTAATATCAAATAGTATCTGATTTTCAAAACACAGCTCATTTACCATAAAGAAATTAGATCTTTAATGAGTTAGAAAGCAGCATGAACGATTCCATTAGGCAAACTCTCTAATCACCGGTGGTATCCTTGAAAACACAACAGATCTATATTTCAAGAACACGTTTTTTTGTTGTTTTTTTGCCTCATCTGTCTGTATTTCATGGCCCCTCTGGCGTTTGTCCCTGTGTTCTTGTTACTCTCTGGTCTTGTGATTTACACAACATGAAACTCTGATGCAACAGCCGTGGTCCAACCCCCAACCGTCCAGCGTGATGATGTAAGAGGCTTTAAAAAGACTCGTGTTACGCCGTTTTCTAATCTACTCTATGTTCTAATGTCGTTTTCCTCGTCACAAACAGAACTGGAGTTGAGTTTTGTTTCATTCACACAAGTTTAACTCAAACTCTGCAGATTTGGTTTTCTCTTTTTCTTTTATCTTAATTATTTGGATGATTTTAGATCTGGAATTTCCAAATCTCTACTGAGCTAAAGTTAAAGGGTAAAAAGGTCTCTCTCTCTCTTCCTCTCCTTCCTATTCTCTTCTTCTCTCTGCCCCTTCTCCTTCTCTCCCTGCCTCTTAATCTCTCCCTCCGTCTCCCACTCCATCCTTCCCTCTTTCTTCCTCTCACTCCCTCTCTCTCCTTACTTCCCTACCTCTCTTCTTCTCCTCCTCTCTCTCTGCCTCCTCTCTCTCCCTTACCATTCCTCCCTCTTTCTTCCTCTCCCTCCATCTTTTTTCCTCTCTCTTCCCTCCCTCCCTCCCTCCCTCCCCTCTTTCTCTCCCTCCCTCTCTTTCTCTCCCTCCCACTCTTGTCTCTCTTGCTTTCTCCCTTTCTCTCTCCACCCTCGGTCTTCTCTCTCTCTTTCTCCCTCTTCCTCTCTCTTTCTCTCTCTTTATCATTATCTTCTTTCACCCCCTCTCCCTCCTCTTTCCCTCTCCCTCTCTTTTTTCTCTCTCTTCCTCCCCTTCTCTCCCTCCCTCTTAATCTCTCCCTCTGTTTCCCACTCCATCCCTCCCTCTCTCCCCTCTCTCTCTATACTCCCCTCCCTCTCTTTCTCTCCCTCTCTTCCTCTCCCCCTTTCTCTCTGCCCCCTGTTCTCCTCCCTCTCTCTTCCCTCCCTCCCTCCTTCTCTTTCTCTCTTCCTCTCCCTCCCAGTCTCATCTCTCTTGCTCTCTCTTTCTCTCTCTTTATCATTCTCCCTCTCTTCCTCCTCTTTCCCTCTCTCTTCCTCTCCCCTTCCCTCGCCCTCCCTCCCTCTTTCTTCCTCTCCCTCCCTCTCTCAGCTTCCTTCCCTCTCTCTTCCTCTCCCCCTCTCTCTCTCTGCCCCCTCTCCTCCTCTCTTTCCTTCACCATCCCTCCATCCTTCTTCCTCGCTCTCCCTCTCTCCCCTCTTCCTTCCTTTCCTCCCTTCCTCTCTTTCTGTCTTCCTCTCCCTCCCAGTCTCGTCTCTCTGCCCCCTCTCCTCTCTCCACCCTCAGTCTTCTCTCCCTCTTTCCCTCTCCCTTTCTATCCCTCTCTCTTTCTCTCCCTCTTCCTCTCCTTCCCATTCTCTCATTCCCTCTCCCTCCTCTCTCCGCCCTCTCTCCATCCCTCTTAATCTCTCCCTCTGTCTCCCACTCCATCTCTCCCTCTTTCTTCTCCTCTCTCCCTTTCTCTCCATCTCTTCCTCTCCCCCGCGCTCTCTGTCCCCTCTCCTCCTCTCTCCCTCATCATCCTTCCCTCTCTTCCTCTTCCTCCCAGTCTTGTCTCTCTTGCTCTCCCCCTCTCCTCTCTCTACCCCAGTGTCCTCTCTCCACCCTCGGTCTTCTCTCCCTCTTTCTCTCTCTTTATCATTCTCCTCTTTCGCCCCCCTCTCCCTCTCTTCCTCCTCTTTCCCTCTCCCCCTCTTCCTCTCCCTCCCATTCTCTCCTTCCCCCACCACCACTCCTTCTCCTCCTCTCCTTCCCTCTCAATTTCTCCCTCACCATCCATCCCTCTTTCTTCCTCTCCTTCCCTCCCCCTCTCTCTATCCCTCCCTGTATCCTCCCCCTCTCTCTCTCTCATTCTCTCTTTCTCTTCCCCCCCTCCTCCTTTACTTCCCTCTCAATCTCTTCCTCTCTCTCCCATTCTATCCCTCCCCTTTTCTGCCTCTAACTCTCCTCCCTCTTTCTTCCTCTCCCTCCCTCTCAATCCTTCCCTCTCTTTCCCTCTCCTAAAATATTGTCATATTTTAGTTTTGGGATTTGGACATCATTAATTGTTGTGGTTGTTGGATCCAAACAGCGGAAAATGGCTCGAGAAATGTGTTTGTGAACTTCATAAATGCAAAAGGGAATCAGATGTGTGTGACTCAAACCTCTGTTCAAACTGTTTCTCTTCCCAGTGGAATTGAAAAATAGTGAAAAGTGAAGGTGATGGGCAGAATTGATCCACAGAAAGAACCAAAAATGAAACCTTTGACTGTCTAAATCACAGGTGTCAAACATAAGGCCCGGGGGCCAGATCCGGCCCTCCAAGACCTTTAATGTGGCCCTTGGATGATTTTCTACTAAAATATTTTAATTATATTTTCTATTAAAATATTTGTAATTTTCTGTGGTGTTTATCACAGCAGCGTCTCCAGTGTCTCTGTACGTGGCCCCTCCCACCAGAGCAGCACAAATGAAGACTTGTCTCTTTCCAAACGCTCTTAAAGGACGATCGTTTTGACTGTTGACCGTGACACCCTCATCAGAAAAATGTCCAACATGAGAAAAGTGGAGCCAAGTGCAGGATTTTACAACAAAAACTGACTTATTCCTGTTTGCATAAAAGTTGTGTTGAAATTGTATTTTTCTTTCAGTTTCAGGTTGTTCATAATATTATAATATTTTGTAACAGAAAGAGTTCATCAATTAAAAAAGATTTCTGTAATAGATTTGTGTTTCTCTGCACAAATATTTGAACTTATTGTTATTTTTGGGGTTTTTATGACATGAGTTTTCTGATCCGGCCCCTTTGGGATCAAAGTCGGTTGGATACGGCCCCCGGACCAAAATGAGTTTGACACCCCTGGTCTAAATCATCCTGAGTTTGCAACAAACATTTTGTATGAGGAGCTCCATCAAAGCAAAACCCCGATCCCTCACTCAACCTCGGTTACGAATTTAAAAAGTCAACGCCAAAATGAAAGGCACCAACTGTTCACCAAGAAACACCTTCCACAAAGAGACCAAGACGTGATGTTTCTGTAAAACCACAAGAACAAGAAAGTGCAGCTCAGTCTGTTTGTCTTCTGCACCTCTCACATAACAAACGGGATCCCTGTTTGTTGGAGATCCACATACAAAATGTTCGCTGCAAACTCGGAATGATTTAGGCAGTCACAGTTTTTCCCGTGGATTAATCCTGCCTGTCGCCTTTCAGTATTTTTTCAATTCTGTTCTGAAGTGAAACAGTTTGAACAGAGGTTTGAGTCACACACATCTGATTCCCTTTTGCAGTTACGAAGTTCAATAACAAATTTCTCGAACCGTTTTCCACTGTTAGGATCCAACAACCACACAATTAACGATGTCCAAATCCAACAATTAAAACATGACAATATCAGAACCAGAAACAAAAGCGATATGGTTCAAAAGACTTGAAAAGATCAGCTTTGTCAATAGACGTGATGACTGGAAGTCGAGATTCTAAAGGTAAAAAGTGAGTGTGAATGAAACAAAACTCACCTCCAGTTCAGTTTTTGAGGACATAACAACATCCTAACGTGACTTAAAGCTCACGAGAGTAGATTTTGTGTGATATAGGATGTTTAAAGTCCCAGATCAGTGCGTTCTTCTCTTCTATTCTCAAACCTCATTTTGTTCTTCGCGCTGTAATTGTCCCCAAATATGTGATCAGAGAGTGAAGAATGGGCTTCATTAGTGATAGTGCTGTAACGAGGAGAAAAAATGACTGGACTCGCACTCTTTCTTTTATCCATTCTGTCTCTCTCTCTCTCTTTCCGTCTGTCCTCTGCTGTCATCTGTCTCTCTCTCATTCCTTCATATCTCTTCGGTTTCTCTGTTCTGTCCCTCTTCCTCCCTCTCAATCTCTCTCTTTTTCTTCCTCTCCCTCCCTCCCTCTTCCTTCCTCTCTTTCTTTCTCCCCCACTCTGTGTCTAGCTGCGCCCTCTCCTCCTC
The DNA here is from genome assembly GCF_026225935.1 of Boleophthalmus pectinirostris. Taxonomy (NCBI): domain Eukaryota; kingdom Metazoa; phylum Chordata; class Actinopteri; order Gobiiformes; family Gobiidae; genus Boleophthalmus; species Boleophthalmus pectinirostris. The sequence goes on along the minus strand of NW_026571447.1, from coordinate 4,910,010 downwards.
TCCGACCCTCCCTCTTTGTCTCTCTCCATCCCTCCCTCTTTCGTCCTCTCACTCCATCTCTCTCCCTCTACCTCCCTCTTTCTTTCTCTCCTTCCCTCGCCCCGTCTCTCTCCTTCCCTCCCTTTCTTTCTCTCTCTCTCCTCCTCTCCCTCTCTCAATCCCTCCCTCTCTATCCCTTTCCACTCCCCTTTCTTCCTCTCCCTCTCTTTCCCTCCCCATCACTGCATACTTCCCTCCTCCTTTCTCTCCCTCCCTCCCGTTCTCTCTTTCTCCTTCCCCCTCTTTCTCCCTCTCTTCCTCTCCCTCCCATGTTCTCTTTCTCTCTCCCCCTCTCTGCCTGTTCTCCTCCTCTCAATCCCTTCCTCTCTTTCCGTGTCCATCCTTCCCTCTTTCTTCCTCTCTCTCCTCCTCTCTCCTTCTCCCTTCAATTCTGTCTTTGTCTCCCCCTTTCTCTCTCTGCCCTCTTTCCGCCCTCGGTCTTCTCTCCCTCTTTCTCTCTTCATCTCTCTCTCTCTCTTCCTTTTTCGCCTCATCCTTCTCTTCCTTCTTTTTCCCTCTCCCTCTCTCTTCCTCTCCTCCTCCTTTCTTCCCCTCTTCCGCTCCCTCCCATTCTCTCTTTCTCTTCCCCTTTCTTTCTCTACCTCCTCCCTCCCTCCCTCCCTCTTTCTCTCTTGCTCTCTCTTCTCTCCCTCTCCCCCTCTTCTCTCTCTGCTCTCGGTCGTCTCTCCCTCCATCTCTCTCTTTATCATTCTCCTCTTTCTCATCCCTCTCTTCGTCTCTCTCTCTCTGTCCCTCTTTACCCCCCTCTCCCTTTTCCTCCTCTTTCCCTCTTCCTCTCTCTTTCTCCCTCCCTCTTTTTCTTCATTTCCCTCTCTCTCCCTCTCTTTCTTTCTCCTCCATTCTCTCTCTAGTTGCCTCCTCTCCTCATTTCCCGTCTTCTTTCTCTCCATCCCTTTTTTTCACTCTCCAATCCTCCCTCTTTGTCTCTCTCCATCCCTCCCTCTTTCGTCCTCTCACTCCATCTGTCTTTCTGTCCTTCCCTCATCCCCTCTCTCTCTCTCTCTCTCCCCTCTCCTCCTCTCCCTCTCTCAATCCCTCCCTCTCTATCCCTTTCCACCCCCCTTTCTTCCTCTCCCTCCCCCTCTATTCCTTTTTTCCTTCCCTCTCTCTTTCTCTCTCTCCCTCCCATTCTGTCTTTCTCCTTCCCCCTCGTTCTCTCTCTCTTTCTCTCCCCCCTCTCTACACCCGCTCTCCTCCTCTCAATCCCTTCCTCTCTCTCCTTGTCCACCCCTCCCTCTTTCTTCCTCTCCCTCCTCTTCTCTCTTTCTCTCCCCCTTTCTCTCTCTGCCCTCGGTCTTCTCTCCCTCTTTATCTCTTTCTCCTCCCCCTCTCCCTCTCTTCATCTCTCTCCCTCTTCCTTTTTCGCCTCATCCTTCTCTTCCTTCTTTTTCCCACTCCCTCTTCTTTCTCTACCTCCTGTCTCTCTCCTTCCCCCCTCCCTCCCTCTCTTTCTCTCTCCCCCTCTTGGCCCCCCTCTGCTCTCGTCCTCTCTCCCTCCATCTCTCTCTTTATCATTCTCCTCTTTCTCCTCCCTCTCTTTGTCTCTCTCTCTCCCTCCCTCCCCCCTTCCTCCTCTTTCTCCCTCCCTCCCTCTTTTTCTTCCTCTCCCTCTCTCTTCCTCTCTTTCTTTCTCCTCCATTCTGTCTCCCCTCTCCTCATTTCCCGTCTTCTTCTTCTCCCTCCCTCCCTCTTTCTTCCTCTCACTCCATCTCTCCCTCTTCTCCCTCCCTCTCAATTTCTCTCTCTCTCCCTCACCATCCATCCATCTTTCTTCCTCTCCTTCCCTCCCTCTATCCCTCCCCCATCTTTCTCTCTCTCCCGCATCTCCCTCTCACTCTCTCTTTCTCTTCCCCCTCTCCTCCTTTACTGCCCTCTCAATCTCTTCCTCTCTCTCCCATTCCACCCCTCCCTCTTTCTCCCTCGTCCTCTCTCTTCCTCTCTCTCCCTCTTTCACCCCTCACTCCCTCTTTTTCTCACTCTCTGCCCCTCTTCTCAATCCCTCCCTCTCTCTCCCTCTCCATGCTTCCCTCTTTCTTTCTCTCCCTGCCTCTCCCTCCCTTTCAGTCCTTCCCTCTCGCTACCTCGCCATCCCTCCCTTTTTCATCCTCTCCCTCCCTCTCTCTTTCTCTCTCTGCCCCTCTCCTTTCTGTTCCCTGCCCTCGCTCCCTCTGCCCTTGGTCCTCTCTTCCTTTCTCTTTCTTTTTCATTCCCCCCTTTCTCCTTCCCCTCTCCTCTCTTTGTCTCTCTCCCTCTCTCTTTCACCCACCCTCCCTCTCTTCCTTCTCTTTCCCTCTCCCTTTCTCTTTCTCACTCTGTTGCTCTCCCCCTTTTCTGCTCCCTTTCATCTTTCTCTTCCTCTGCTTCCCTCACTCTCTCTCTCCCTCTCCCTCCCATTCTCTCTTTCGCTCCCCCTTTTTCCTCCTCTCTCTGCCCTGTGTCCTCTCTCCGATCTTGGACTTCTCTCCCTTTTTTTCTTGTTTTTTTTCATTTTCCTCTTTCTCCCCCCACCTCTTCCTCTCTTTGTCTCTCCGTTTTTCACCCACCTTCTCTCCCTCTCTTCCTCCTCTCTTCCCTCTCTCTCTCAGAATAAGTTGGAGTTTGTTGTTTGTTCCGCAGACGGAGCAGAGTGAGTAGTTCCAGAGGAGGTGTAAGTTCAGCACCATGGACAGTTCACAGAGCCTCACCGCATAAACACCTGCTCCTTCAGCACCACGGACAGCTCCTCCTCACATACAGACACAATACTTTCAAGCCAAATCAGCCTCTTGTTGTGTCCATAAGCAATACACTTCACTGCTAGCAGATTGGCAATAGGCAGCCACTCTTGTGTCTGTCTGTCCCAGGGCAGTTATGGCAGTCACTTAAAGGTCGCTTAAACTGAACTCTTATGAGCTTTAAGTCATGTTGCTTCATCAAAAACTGACCTGAATTTGTGTTTTGTTTCATTCACACAAGTTTGAGTAACACTTTATTATTATTAGTCTGTCTACATCTCCAAACCTCAAAATGTTCTGCTCCACCTTGTGAACAGAAAACTCAATCTAAATCTGCAACGTTTGTGTGTTAAACATGTAAATGAAACAAAACACAACTCCAGGTGTGTTTTTGAGGAGGTAACAGTATTATAAACTTGGCTTAAAGCTCACAGGAGTCCATTTTGTGTAATATAGGACCTTTAAGTGACTTCCATAACTGCCCTGGGACAGACTGACGTAAGAGTGGCTGCCAATCTGCAGCACATTCATACCAGGCAGTGAAGTGTATTGCCCAAGGACAAAACAAGAGCCTAATTTGGCCAGACCGGCTTGCCAAAGCCTGATCCTCAGGAGCCACAAGGGGGCGCTAGTCACAAAAAATGTCATTGTGTCTTTAGGCAAGGCACTTCACCTACATTGCCTAGTATGAAAGTGGTGTGAGTGTGAGTGTTGGTGGTGGTCAGAGGGACTGAGGGACCTTCAAGTGGCCTTCAGTCAGTCTGCCCCAGGGCAGCTGTGGCTACAATAGTAGTTTACCACCACCGCGTCTGGAGTGAATGAATGATGCTCTGTAAAGTGTCTTTGTGACAAAAATGTGAAAAAGAGCTATATGAAAAAAAAACAAAAAAAAAAAAAAAAAACATACTTACTTAGTTATACTGTGGAATATTCCAGGCAGAGCAATGACATCTCATAGGAACCAGCAGGTGACAGACTAAGAAGTTAAATCCGTGTATTAATTGGTTCATTTGTTTGTTAAAATGAAAGCAAAAATAAGAAAGTGGAAAAAACAACAATTTTCTTTTCAAAACCAAAATTAAAAAAAAAAAAAGAAAAAGATTTGTTTTTTCAGTTTTCGATTCAAATCCCAGTCCCTGGTTCTTGTCAGGTCCTGGTCTGGTCCCGGTCTCAGTCCTGATCACTTAACAGTCTACGAGGGCACCTCCAGGCCCGTCCTGACACTCAGTCCTGAGTCAGTCCTAGTTTAGTTCTGATTTAGTCCTGTTTTAGTCCTGTTTTATTCCTGGCCCGTCCTGGTTTAGTCCTTGTTCAGTCATGGTTCAGTCATGGTTCAGTCTGTACGCGGTGCAAAAGTCCAGCATCGCATTTTAAGTCACGCAAATGGGAAAACTGTTCTCCGTTCTCTGTTTTTTCCATTTTTCCATTAATTCATTTAAACACAAAATCAAAAACTTAAAAAAAAATAATAATAATAATAATAAATAAATAAAATAAAATAAATAAATAAATAAATAATTTTATCCGTTTTTTTTTTTTTTTTATTTTTGGTTATGGAGACAAATAATGAAGAAAATTGTTGTGTTTTTTTCGTTTTCTTATTTTTGGTTTTATAAAAAAAAAAAAAATAAAATAAAAATGAATGAATGAATGATACACAGATTAAGTTACACAGTGCACTTTTAAGCACGCAGCAGTAAAAAAACGTAATTTGCAAAATGAGTCAGGCAATGATTCATGTTTTACATATGACTCAACAAAAAAGCTTTTGATGAGGAAACAGTGTTATAACTTGTTTAAAAGCTCATTTTGCATGGTCTGTATCCTCCACATTCTTTACAGACACCATTGCCTTAACTACATTGTGTTTAGTGCACTGGTCCAGTCTAGGTCAGCTCCTTAAGAGGGCATTTGTCTTCATTTACGCCACAGTGGGTGCTATGAATCATATTTAGTCTCTACATAATGCAATACAGTCACACATTTCATATTTCACCCGTAGACGCCAGTGCACAGAGCCGACCTGTACGTGGCTTGGGGTTTAAAACAGAGATAAGAGCAGATTTTAAAATGTCAAGTTAATATATGATGTTCATTAAACCAGAGGACCTCACGCAACACGGATATAGTTTTTCCTGTCCACAGTGTCCATGTTTATGTAAGTGTAGGACTTTATTTTTTCAGTTCTTGCAGTTCTGTTAAAGCTGCAGAACCTGTGTGAAAGGAGGGAGTAGTGTTTACAGTAAAATGTCTAACAGGGGTGTCATGATATCCAAGCTCATGATATGGTGGGGAGGCTCACGATATTATGATATTACACATAATAACAAGACTGACATTATAAAATGCTTTGACCAACTTTATTGTCATATTCATATCAGTGACGTCTTGAACATCCTCTAAATCAGGGATGCTCAATATGTCGATCGCGATCTACCAGTCGATCGCCAAGGTCGTGTGGGTAGATCGCCGTGTCTCGTCTCGGACTCGCGTTTGGACTCGGTCTTGTCTCTCACTCGAGGTCTGACACTCAACAAGTGTGATCATATTTCATTACGGCCGCTGCTGTTGGTAATAAACTTGTAGCGGGTGCAGGAGCGTGTGGGGCGTCTCAGTGCAGCCTGTGCGCTCATTTGAAACCCGCGGAGACTCTACGGCACATCACAAACACACACGCTCCCTATGCACGGCTCGTCTGCAACAGCGTGTGCCCTCGTGTACCAGCGTGCATCACAGGGCAGGTTCAACTTCCTAAACATCCTACCTGTCCATCTGCCTCACGTCAGCACGCCGCCCCTCGCCTTTACACAAGCCCCTCCCACAGTGCTTCTTTCAGACTGCAGGGCTTAATGCTCAATTCCAATTTTTTTGTGAAATTCGATGTTTTTGCGAGATCGTTCACATTTCCAATTAAATGTGACTTGTATGTGACTCCAGTTTGAACAGTAAACAGCCCAAAAGTGTCCCGCATGTGCACTGGAGACACGACGACGTCAACCGCAGCGAGCGTGCTCTGTGTTTACAGAAGTTGTCCAAACATGGACGCGAGCATTGAGCACCTGGAGATTTTAAAGTTCCTCTCGTACCGGAGCCAGAACATGAACAACTTACTTGTTTTAAGGAGGAGATTGAGAAGGAGAAGGACGAGGTTTTTGGTCGTGGTGTTTTGTGGGACAGCGGCAGCGACGTCCATTGAAAGGAACGTGTGGATGTGGAGACGGAGCCAAGAGTGGTGAGTGGTGATGTGCTTCACTTCAGTGACATGGAGTTCATTAACAATTTTCACCTACTTCAGTGCAGAATAGTGACGTTTGTGTCTTGTTGATAACGTGTAGGTGGATGAATGCACTTTGGCCGTTCAGACTGAAGTCACATGTCAAAAAATCAGATATGTATCAGTTTTCAGGAGCACATATCCAAGTGTCCTGGGTCACATTTGAAAAAAATCAGATCTGTGTCATTCAGACTGTCATTAAAAGATCAGATACAGGTCACATAGAAGCCAAAAAATCAGATTATGGTCACTTCAGGCTGCAGTGTGAACGCAGCCTAAGATTAAAGTGCAAAATTCAAGTAACAATTAAACATGTTTATAAAGGAAGGCAATCCAGACAATCCGAGGAATAAATAAAAGGCATTATAAACCATTATATTGAATAATAAATAAACATACCCAGGCACAATAAACTGCCTAGTGATTAGTAGCCCCACCAAAAAAAAAAAAAAAAAGTATTGGTAAGCTGCAGTTAACAAACTTAGTTTAACCTTATTAATTCAGTTTAAGTTTTCAGTTTTTTTTTACAATGTCTCCTGCAGTTGAAAATACTCTTTCACTAGGTACTGAGGAAGCAAATCACTCTCTATATATTCTGACATGTATTTGGTTATTTGTTACATGTTTAACACACAAACCCTGCACATTTAGACTGAGTTCTTCTCTCAAACAGAAAACACTTTGTTCTACCATGTGATGTCATATACAGGAAGTGCTCCACTGTGTATGTGCTTTCCTCTCTTTTTCCATTTCTAGATGTTAGTTTCTTTCTTCTTCTGCTGCTAACTCGTCTTCCAACTGAGACTGCACTTCTTCTAGTTTTATTTTGTTCTTTGTCTTTAAGTTTATTCGTGATCTTGTTATGATGAATGATTGAATTATTCTCCCTTTTTTTTCTCCCTTCATTCAACATATGTAATCACTTTTTTTTTTTTTTTTTTACGTTGGGATTGGTCACATGCTGGGCCAGGTGACTAGACCCGGGCCTATATATAAAACAGGTGTGAAACTTAAGGTCACGTCTCATTTGTCTTTCCTCGCTTCCTTCTCCTTGACTCCTCTTCTCGATTCTGCAGGAAATCGGTGAGGAAGTTCCGCCCACAGAGGAGACACGGGGAGGAGAGAGGATCTAAACTCCTCGCTGAGACTAATAAAGTTTGATTCTTTTCTCTGATCTCTGCCTGCTGAAGCCTCCCTCATGTTTACTCCTTCATTTCGTGGTTTTCTTTGGGACACCGCTTAATGCGACACATTTTACTGACAGCTGAAAAATCTAAGATCGAGGAGAGGAATCAAGGACAAGGAAGCGAAGAAAGAGAAATGAGACGTGGCTTTAACCTTTCACGTCTGAAGAAGGACCTGCCCCGAACCTTCACATTGTGGCGTCGTTAAAATTTAAATTACAAGCTTCTGAGAACTGCAGTGAGGATCGCTTTCTGTCTTTATTTTTTTCTTTCTTTTGCACAATTTGTAAAGGAGCTGTACCTGATTTTTACAGTCTGAAAAACACAAAAAACAAAACTACACTTCATTTTAATCGTATTGCGGTTGTCCAGACTTAGGGGCATTTAAATATATCGACATTTTTAAAACTCGATGTGGATTCTGACATATCGTATATGTCGGTATAATGCTTATATTCAATTTTGATTTCGCCGCTTCGCTTGTTTGCTTCTCTGTGGTCGCCTCCACCTCCCTGATTTTGTTCGCTCGTGTCTCCTTCACTCGTCACTATCGCCGTGAAAGCCGAAAGTTGGTACCAGTGAAAAGCTTCTAGCGCCACAAAACTTTTCCACCATTTACAGACAAAACCATCAGCTTCAGTTTCACCAGTTTAGACCTAGTTTATACCTGGTTTTAGACCTGGTTTAGTCCTTGTTTAGACCTGGTTTAGAGCTGGTTTAGTCCTGGTTTAGAGCTGGTTTAGACCTGGTTTAGTCCTGGTTTCGACCTGGTTTTAGTCCTGGTTTAGTCCTGGTTTAGTGCTGGTTTAGACCTGGTTTAGAGCTGGTTTTAGTCCTGGTTTAGTCCTGGTTTAGACCTGGTTTAGACCTGGTTTAGTCCTGGTTTAGAGCTGGTTTAGACCTGGTTTTAGTCCTAGTTTAGACCTGGTTTAGTTGTGGTTTAGTCGTGGTTTAGTCCTGGTTTAGAGCTGGTTTAGAGCTGGTTTAGACCTGGTTTAGACCTGGTTTCGACCTGGTTTTAGTCCTGGTTTCAACCTGGTTTAGTCCTGGTTTCGACCTGGTTTAGTCCTGGTTTCGACCTGGTTTAGTCCTGGTTTCGACCTGGTTTAGTCCTGGTTTAGACCTGGTTTAGTCGTGGTTTAGACCTGGTTTAGTCCTGGTTCAGTGCTGGTTTAGACCTGGTTTAATCCTGGTTTAGTGCTGGTTTCGACCTGGCTTAGTCCTGGTTTAGACCTGGTTTAGTCATGGTTTAGTCCTGGTTTAGTCCTGGTTTCGACCTGGTTTCGACCTGGTTTTAGTCCTGGTTTTGACCTGGTTTTAGTCCTGGTTTTGACCTGGTTTTAGTCCTGGTTTAGTGTTTCTAATGAGTGGAATTACCAAAAAAAAAAAAAAAAAAAAAAAAAAGGAATAGCCCAAAATGTGATAACAGGAAAATACCATTGTGTAATCCATTTATTTCAACCAAGTCACTGTAATCCAATTACCACTCACTGAAACAGTAACTGTAACTGAATACATTTACTCATAATTAGTACTCTGATTACGTAACTCCGGTACATGTAATCTGTTACTCCCCAACACTGGAACTGCCGACCTCTTACACTTCAATAAAAAAAAGACCTTGTGGAATTTGGCAGATTTGTTTTTGCAGTTTTCAGTTTTAGGAGGTAATTTTTTCCTGTACAGATATCGAGATATATATCGTATATCGAGATATAGCAAAATATATCGAGATATATTTTTTGACCTACATCGCCCAGCCCTATCCAGAGTTTTCCCTCACGTGCTTTCCACAACTTCCCGTGTTCTGCCCTGGCTAACGACAACTAGCATGTTAACGGTGCACTTCCAGATTCTCAGACGCTTCGTAACAGACGCAGACAACACGCAGCAGACTTATTTTAATCTCTGCTTATAAGAATATATGAGCAGAGTCGTCATTAGGAAAAGTTATATTTGTTTTTCTGTGTCTGAAAGCAGCAGCGACTAATCACAGCCTCATTTACACTGCTCTTCTAACATGTTTTCTAATTCTGTATTGTTTTGATTTTACACCGTGACGTTCGCCCCATAAGAGTTGAAGTCTTATATTTAGCTCATAAGTCCCATCCAGCCCACACTTAATGACTGTAATTATCATCAATGACAAACTGGGCTAATGGTGCGTTCAGGGACCAGCCCATTATTCACTTATCCAGGCAGGACAGTGAGGAGGAGGCCCCGGGCGACAGCGAACGCCACGTCAGGGCTGCTCCTGTCAGACCTGCTCCTGCCAGACAGCTCTGTTTAATGCGGGCGAGGTTTTAGTCACACGTGTAAAGAGTCAGAGCAGAGGATACAGACAGATGTGCACAATACTGACCAAAGGCGTTCATTTTATTAATTTTTTTAATCACAAACTAGTTTTGTTATAAGCTGTGGCCAATGTTGTAATGTTAGAACAACTACAGGATCTGGCTGTAAACAGGAAGTAAAACAATTTGTATGAGACTGAGAAGCTCTGCCAGGTGCACTGATGTTATTCATACGAAGAAAACATGAACAACTAATCCACGTTCACCTTTGATAAGGACTGTGACAGAGACAGGTTTTGCAGGCTCTCTTCCTCCTGTCGTCACTGTTCCGAGCTGTTGTTATCTCCATAAACTCACTCACAGAGGAGAGTACTGCAGCAGGACTCGTATCAGTCTCACTATTTAATAGATATTTGTGCCGCTGGACTTGTTTTCTCCGCTAAAGCATGAGCTCTGCTGCGTAACATATAAACAAACAGCACTGTGTGATGATGTCATTGCCCTTAGTACAGGAAACGTTGGGGAGACAAACACGCGGTCACAATTCCAAGTTGCAATAAAAAAAAAACATAAAAAAAAACATTTGCACAAATCCTATGCACTTTTCTATATTAATAAGAGTATTAAAATGATTATTCAAGGGACAAAAATGTGTAATTCATTTGTGATTAACGCAAGTTAACTATGACATTCATTCTTTTGAATATTTCTGGTGAAAGACTGCAGACTGCAGTATCGATATTGTGGGCTGCTATACTGATATATCACAGAGTATTTTTTGGTATATTTTACAAAACTATATTGTTACAGCGCTACAGTTTTGTTGCTTGTTTAGAAACTCGTTTATGAGACACATTTGACTTTTGACATATTTATTATTTTGATTACTAAAATGGGCATATTTCATATGAACTTTGCACAATATGTTGTTTAACAAAGATTTTTTACTATCACAGCCATGATTTAGCCTTTATTTTTTATTGAACTGTATTTGAAATATATCAAATGGAAAGTGTATTGTATCAGTAACTTCTTAATGGTACCCAGCTTTACTTGTAGATGACGTGAAGTGGTAAAGATTGGCAATCCCAGGGCCGAAATCATCAACATGAATCTAGTGAAGGTGTATGGCATTTAAAAACACAGTGGAGCTCTTCCTGTATCACCACATAACTCATAAGGTGGAGTAGAAGAACTCTGGCTAAACCTGCAGGGTTTGTGTGTTAAACATGTGTAAATGAAACAAAACACAAGTCCATGTCTGTTTGTGACGAGGAAACAACATTATAGCACAGATCAGAAAATAGAAAATCTAGTATTTAAAGAAAATGTTTAACAGTAAAATAATCTCGACCCTGTTTCCACTAGTGTATTTTCCACTGTAGTATCTCGTCATCAGACCCAGGGCAAAGACACTGCTCACTATCACACAGCACACACCCACCTCCAGTCACACACAGTACTGCTTATACTGCTGCTACTGCATTTTAACATGCCTATCTGTACTACTAGCACACTGTACATGACCACAGGACTCAGCTCAACTTCACACTCAACTTTCATGAACTACTGACTCATCTAAAGTCAAAAGTGTTACTGTACAACTATTTAAATTATTATTTAAAGGTACACTGTGTAACTTTGTGGGAGGAGATGTTGTTGCTTTGCCAGAATTTTTCACAGTATGATATTAAACTTATTTATCTCCATAGAGAAAAGGACTTGGCGACTTTACAGGTCAGATTAGTGGACAGTAGAATATATATTTTCAAGGTATTGTTTTATTGTAAAAAACAACAAAAAAAAAACAACAACATCTATAATTAAATAATAAGCAAGTTTAATACCATACTGAAGGACATTCCAGGGAAAGCAATCTCTCTATGTCAAAGTATACACACATGTTTAAAGGCCACCACACACTACAAGAGAATTTGCCTGATTTTTGTCTGTCATTTCTTTTCCTGAGTTCGGGGAGACATGACCCGACTTTTTGTCTTACCACCGAACATCAGCAATGCTATGGTAACAGCCAATAAAAAGGAGCGTCAGGGGGAGATGGAGTCACGGACACAGAGACGCAACATACAAACTCGGGATAATATGACCATAACGAGAAGACTTTATTCCTCATGTCTCGTAAAGTGGTAAATTTAAAGTGCAGCGTCTCATCCACATTATCCATAGAAATTGTCCTCTGCAAATAATGACATCCAGCCCACAAAACCACTATTCATTAAGTTTGAGGCGTTCTTTGAAAGTAAAAAGGTGGGAGTAGTTCCTCACGTGTGTCTGTTTACATCCACACAGCGCACGGATTGAGGTGAAGCTGCAGATTCATGACACTGACTCTACTTTATCTTTTGGACTTTATCTCCAGTCTTTTATGCTTTAAAAATCATCTATCTGAAGTTTTGCGCCACATTTCACAAATAATAATAACACAGTTTTGTCTTGTATCTAAACTAGAAGTGCAGAGTTCTGATCTTTTGAACACTTAAGAGTCTCTAAGCGAGTCGTTTTTACTGTAGACAAGAAGCAGCTGACGAGACTGTGCTCACAACTTTACAGCTTGTTTTACGCAGACATATCTCACTGCAGTCTTTGCAAATAAGATTTTAAGTCTTGTAAGATTCTCCTCGTGTCTGTGGTGTGCGCTTTTTTATTGCATGTTTAAAAATTGTTTGAGACTGACGAAAAATCCTGTAGTGTGTGGTGCCTTAAAGGTTGTATAGAGGATTTTCCAAGGAAGGAGAAATCCAGCGACTGTTTGTCCTTTTTCAAATGTTGCGCATGCGTGGAGAGGAGCAGGAAAGGGGAGCAGAGAAGGGTGCACGGAGATTTAGTGCGAATGAACTAGCTACAACATGCAGCAGCAAGCGGACTCTTTCTTTGCCTTGAAAATCACGTTTTCAGACATAGGATATCGCTTTCGTGTCCTGAAAAACGTTTGTGTAGCTCTTGGAAATAAACGTTTTCATAATAAGCAGAAGTGACCTGTCCAGGAGTAATTTGGCGACCAATGCGTCAGTCTTTAGACCCTGCGTCTGCTTCAGTCGCGCCATCGCTGGAATGAATCTACAAGAATCACCTTAGTTTGGCTTCGCTGCTTTTTCCCTTGTCTTCTTCTTTCAGCGACCTCAAAAACGGACTTTCTTTTGCGGCTAACTGCTCCTGGATTCTTGTCTGCCATTGCAACAAACTTTGTGCTAACTGCGAGGAAGATATAGGTCAAAAAAAGCCGCTAAGAACTGTTGCGTTGGTGGAGTAAACAGCGTCTGTGCGTCTTGCGTCTGTGGACTGCGTGACAGGCGTACGTAAACCACGTACCGGCGGCGCAGGCAAGTCAGTTACGCTAGAAACGTAGGGAGTTTGATTGACAGCCTGTTAACTAACAGATAACGAGGCAGTGTCATTATCTATTGGCAAATGTTTAGTTGGCCCCACCACGTCCAGAGTTGATGAATTTTTATTCTCTTTTTTTTGGGCATCATAATTACAAGGCTACTGCATCTCTATAATCTATCACTGACAATTTGAAACAAAAAAAATCCTCCATACAACCTTTAACACACAAACCCTGCACATTTAGGCTTCTTAGTTCTTCTCTCAAATTGAAAACACTCTGTTCCACCTTGTGATGTCATGTGGCAATACAGGAAGTGCCCCACTGTGTTTTTAAAATCCACACACCTTCACTGGCCACTCTGGATACTTTCAGTCCCAGAATTTTCAGTCACTACTAAAAACCTGTGTGTATTTGTAACCGCTATGTGTTTTGCTTTTTTTTTTTTTTTATTTACTTTCTCTAATGTTTGCAAAGAGACACTAGAATATCACTTAGATGAAAGATTGTAAACTGTAGAGATATGATTACAATAAGTCATGCTTCTTCTTACTGCTTTCCTTTAACAATTTTGTTATTTTTCTTTTTTCTTCATTAAATGTACATGTTCTGAAAGTATGGAGACTATACAATATTTTACTCACTTATTTTAATCACTTAAAATCCTTTAATTTTCTCAAAAATCGACTGCGCGCCTTATAATTCGGTGCGCCTTATATATTAATTCTGGTTGTGTTTACTGACCTTAAACTGATTTTATGTAGTACATGGCGCTCAAAAATCTTTCAAAACGTTTTAGTACGACTTTGGTAAGCTACAAAACTGCACAGCTTGATGGATTATTGGAGCACTACACCTACTGTAGTCAGGAACCTCGTAAGAGTAAGTCTGACAGAAGCTGAACCGCATCAGTGCACAAGAAGCAAGCTGTTGTTTTTTCAGTGCTTATAGTTTATGCAAATGAGTCATGTGGTTTTACGTTTTGTTTCTATAAAATGTAAGCAAATGTGTGTAAAGCTGCATTAAACACATTATTACTCAATGTATATTTGAGTCGTCCTCGTAGGAAAAAAAAAAACTAAAAACTTAAATGATCCACCCACATTCATATTCATAATCCACATTCACCAAGACAGAGAGGCAACACCGGGTGATTTACGCCATGATCTGCTGATGGATCGTGGACGCCTGGGCTAAAGGATCAGTCTCAAGTGTCGTCCGTTTGTTTCGCTTATTGTGCCTTATCATCCAGTGCACTTTATGTACGAAAATAGAAGAGAGAATTCAACATTATTGATATTGCGCCTTATAATCCAGTGCGCCTTATAGTCTGAAAAATACGGTCTGTTAGTCTACGCCACAGGTGTCAAACATACGGCCCGGGGGCCAGATCCAGCCCTCCAATACCTTTAATCTGGCCCTTGGCTGATTTTCTACTAAAATATTTTAATTATATTTTCTATTAAAATATTGTTAATTTTCTGTGGTGTTTATCACAGCAGCGTCTCCAGCGTCTCTGTACGTGGCCCCTCCCACCAGAGCAGCACAAATGAAGACTTGTCTCTTTTCAAACGCTCTTAAAGGACGATCGTTTTGACTGTCGACCGTGACACCCTCATCAGAAAAATGTCCAACATGAGAAAAGTGGAGCCGAGTGCAGGATTTTACAAGAAAAACTGACTTATTCTTATTTACATACAAGTTAATGTTAAAATATTGTGTTGAAATTGCATTTTTTTTTTTAAGTTTCAGGTTGTTCATAATATTATTCTGATCCGGCCCCTTTGGGATCAAAGACGGTTGGATACGGCCCCCGGACCAAAATGAGATTGACACCCCTGGTCTACGCTTTCATACTTTTTTTTTTTTTTTTAAATGTTCAAATAAAGTAACTCTAAATTAAGTAAAAAAAAAAAAAAAAGTTGCTATTAATTTTAAAACTACCACTTCATGACATCACAAGGTGGAACAGAGCATTTTGAGCTTTGGAGATGTAGACAGACTAATCATGCAAGATAACTTAAAAATGTGTGAATGAAACAAAGTAAGATTAAAAATATGTGGTTTGAAAAGTACTATGAGATTCACAATTGTATTAAAATGTTACTCTAGTAAAAGTACTCGAATAACTGAGTCTTATTCACATATACATCATAAAGTATAGAAGCAGTGTGTATCATGGGCCCAGACAGGCCTCGTATATCTCTTTCCCGGTTGAAATATCTGTAATACATACTTAGTTTTGTCAGCCCAATGCATAATTCACTTTAGCTGTCTGTCCCTCCGCTGCTCCATCACTTCCATATTCTGTTTCTTTTTAAGGAGGCTTTCTCCGGTTGGTATAGGAAAAAAAAAAAATCAAAACTTTATACTTTTCTGAAGCGCTCAAGTGTAAAAATAAACTTTTGGGAGACTCCTCAGAGACGGGGGGGATGATGTGAGTCCTGCAGACGACACAGAGGTTTGTGCAGAACCTCGTCACAGTCGGTGTATTTCTCTCTCCCTCCGTCTGCTGTGTGGAGCCAAAAGAGCCTCATCATCTTTGACACTGAAAAACTGAAATGTCAAACCAGGAAATCAGTTTCTAATGTTGAAATATTTGTATTTAATGTAAGTTCAGATTTACGGTACTAAGATTATTTTCAGGTTTAGTTCAAATCTCTATTTCACCTTCAGATTTGTTTACCGTTCACCTTCAGACCTTCATCTAGCTGCAGTTTTCCCTCTGCTGCTCCCAGGGCTGCTGTGGAGCTCTGGCCTTGGAAGTGATGAGTTTTGCAGGGTATTCGAGGCTGCTCCACAAGGAACATGAAATCTGATTAATTTTTATTCAGTTTGTGAAATTAAATAATGACTTGCTTTTCAATTTTTGATTTTCTGTTTGAAAATGAAAAATCAAATGTCCAGCAGGTACACGGGACTCCTCAGTGTATGAACAAAACCCCAACAGGGAAACTCATGTGGGTCTTCTCCTGGGTGGGTCACGGGCGCCGCTGCTCTCACGTCTATTGAGAGTCCAGAAAATGACGTAATGATACGTTTTAGATGTGTTTAAAGTATGATGTCACTCAAAATGTCATTTAAAAGACCAACAAAGTCAAAGTCAGAGTCTTGCTGTTTGTATATTGATACGGCGCTTGGCCTGGGCCCTCCTCACCTTGCGCTCTACCTGGTGTCCACTTATTTTGTGCCTTCTATTCCATGAATGCAAATCAGCAAGCGGTGAGGGTGCAACGGTACAAAAATCACGGTTCGGTACATACCTTGATTTCAGGTCATTGTTCGGTTCATTTTCGGTACAGTACGGAAACAAACCATTTGCTTGTTGTTTATTTGTTTGTTTATTAAAACAACAATTATACAAACGGGAAAATAAAATAAATGCCAAGTGCTGCTTGGTAATACTAATAAGTTAAATATAATATTCTAAATAAGCAACAAATGTATGAAATATAATAAAAAAATAAATAAATTCCTTCCTACTTTTCAAAAAGTAAAGTGCAGCACTAACAGTTCCAGCATGAATTTTTACTCAATCTTCAGATTTTTGTCCAGAAAAACTAACTCCAGCAGTTGAAAATACACTTTCACAAGAGACAGAGGTTGTGGGTACTGGGGGAGGGAAGCAGAGATTCCTTGCCGGTGAAAGGAGAAAGTGAGTGACGGCTGTTGTTTTGCGAGGATTCACATGGTTCAGAAGGATGCAGCTGAGGCGGGGGGTGGGGTGGGGGGCAACTGTTGTCAAGGTGGCCACCCTAACTATAAAGCGCTGGGGGAAACACTGCCACCCCAATCACGGATGAGTTCCCTCACGAATATTGAAGAGCCAAGCCTCTGTGTAGCTGCACATGTAGTGGCGAAATGTAAACACACACAAATTGCGTGAACTCACTCGCGCACAGCCCTGCGCCGAAGCAAACGTCCCGTAGCGAAACGGTTCAACATGAATACACGTACACCCCTAGTGAGCAGTGATCCAAACTCTTGATTTTTTTGGACCCTTTTTCCTCGCCTCGCTTAGTAGGTTTTGGTGCCCCGTCTGGTGGTTGGTGTATTGGACTCCCGCTCGCCTTAGGATTGTGTAGGATTGTGTCTTTTTTGATTTGTTGTGTATGTAACTGTAACACTCCAGACACTAGAGGTCGCTTTCAGCCTACACTTGTTGTAATTGGTATTTGTAACTGGAGTTTGATTTAGCATACTGTTGAGTTTATTGCCAATTATTTACCCATTTTGTTCTGTTGTCTCTGTTACTTCCTTTCATCCCTAGGAAAGCATTGTAACACAGAGTATAGACGAGTTTCATTGTTGACAAAAGGGCGTGTTGCATGCTGGGAATTATTTTGGTTGGCGGCAATAAACACTAATTCAACATGATGGATGGAGCGAAAAAGCACGTAAAGAGTACTGATCCCGGTTATTTATCCACTCTAACGGCAGAGGACCCAAGACCATTTGACCAGAAATTGGTCATAAGCATCGATGGAGCCAAATCACCCTTTTCAACCCCGACAAAAGGTGGACCAAACCAAATTTCTCGTCGGAATCGTCAACTACCTGGACAAATATTCACTTGGGTGATATCCACAATGACTTGGTGGAAACTCCTGGGCCATTCACAGCAGAAAAGATGAAAACCTCCAAGAGTCTCGATGTGTTGTTGAACTTGTTGGAGTCCACGGTTTGTTAGGATCTTCTACGTTTGCTCTGTGAATATTTGAAAGCCGTTTAATTCACCATTAGCGGTTCTTTTCTCTCAGAATACGAAAAAGACATTTTCCTTCTTCTGTGCTTCTATTTGTGCATCCCATAATGCAGCAGGAATTTACCATTATCAGGGATAAATACGTGAGGTTACGCACTGTGTTTGACCGTTATCCTGTTTCTTGTCTCTGACCAAAATATTTCCCAGCATGCAAAAAGTCTCTTAATCATCTTAATAGTTTAGCTTTTAACTTTTAAATACAAATATATGTTTTTCCACAGTTCAACATTAAAACTTGATTTCCCCATTTGACATTTTGGTTTTCTCAGTGTTAAACATTGTGAGGCTCTTTTGGCTCCATAGCTGTGGTTTGTAACAGTAATGCACACAGTCATATGCATTTTTAATCCCAGTGTAATGTAGTCCAATAGTTTCAGGCACAGTCTTTTCCGCGTAAGGAGCACTTTACTGTCCCCAAAGGAAATAAGATCATTTAACACATGCTTCACTACAGCAGAACTAACACTGTTATGAATAAAATCCTTCATGCATGTTTGAGTAATCCTGTATTGACCTACTTTTGTGGCGTGAGTGCTTAGAAAATGTCTGTTTTCACCTACCCCATATCTCCGCCCCCCGCTCTGTCCTTACTTGCAGTTCAAATGTTACATAACCTTTGTACATTGGTAATTAATCACGTCATTTTTCAACACTGAAAACACATATGTGAAAATAAAATGCCTGTATTTGGTTTCTATTATTAAAGGGACAATTTTACGCCATTTTCTGAGCTATGTTCTATATTGTTTCCTCATCACAAACAGACTTGGCATTCTCTCAAACTGAAAACACGCTTTTCCATCTTGTGATGTCAAGAGGTAATACAGGAAGTTCTTCATTGTGTTTTTAAACTCCACACACCGTCACTAGAATCGTTTAGACAATTTTAGCCCTGGAATTGCCAATCTCCACTGAACTAAAGGTTAAAGGTAAGTGTTGATTTAACTACCACTACCTTAGCCTGATTCATCAGCTGGTTTCATTTCGTGGAAACTGTCTGACCTCACAGCATTAGGATTTGTTCGCTCGATGGTAGGCTTTTTTTCTTTAACTAATCGCTGCTGTTTGGTTGTGACACACGTAATGCGCCAAATCCCGTAGGAAGAAGGGCAATAACATCTTTACTTTGACAAAATTCACCAAATATTCTCTTTGTTCCGGCTTTAAATCCTTGATCTTGGGAATCATTGCCAACACAGAATGTCTGTCTTCGTCTACATCCATCTTGACCCTTTGTTTACTGTTGTGCTGCGCCAAAAAAGGGACCCACACAGGCGCTTGAGTTTGACGTCATGGCTTCACAGCTCACAGCTGATTGGCCGGTGCGTGGTCTACAACTTCTTGCAAACCGTCTAGTGTATTCCGATTCCTGACCTAGTCACTGAAGAGAAATTAAATTGAGTGGAGGTACTAGGTGGTGCCAGCCTGGCTACCACTACCTGACATCAGAAGGTAGAACAGAACATTTTGAACTTTGGAGATGTAGACCAACAAATAATAAAGAGTTACTCAAACATCTATCCATTTTCTTCTGCTTATCCGGGGCCGGGTCAGGGGGGCAGCAGTCTAAGCAGGGACTCCCAGATTTCCTTCACCCAAACACTTCCTCCAGCTACTCCATGAGGAACTCAAGGTGTTCCCAGGCCAACCCAGAGACATAGTCCCTCTAGCGTGTCATGGGTGTTCTTTGGCGCCTCCTTACTGTGGGACATGCCCAGAACACCTCCAGATGCCCGAGCCACCTCAGCTGGCTCCTCTCGACGTGGAGGAGCAGCATCTCTACTCTGAAGTCCTCCCATACGGCCAAGCTCCTCAGCCTATCTCTAAGGGAGCACCTAGTCACCCTGCAGAGGAAACTCATTTTGGTCGCTTGTATCTGTGACCTTTACTGGTCAATCTACAGTGTTCCTACCCTCATCTGTGACCATGAGCTTACTCAAACATGTGTGAATGAAATAAAACACAACTCCAAGTATGTTTTTGATGAAGTAATTATAACGTATCATAAATCTCACATGGCCAGTCCACAAAAGTACAACGAAAAGTAGAATTCACAACTGAAACATCTCTTACTTTTTGGGTGGCACCTGTCCCACGTTGACCCGGACGCAGATGACCTTCCTGGTCTGGACCCCCATGGCACAGGGCCCTTGGGTGCCGGTGCCGGACCCTTGGGTGCTGCTGGTGTTGGTGGAGGAGGAAGAGGAGGTGGGGTCTTCGGTACAGGCCCCCCACGCTCCGGTCTGCCAGTGGTACACGGTGCAGGCGTGTTCATTACAGTTCCTCACCTCCTGTAGGGCGCTGCTGTTGGGGCACAGAGCTCCACCTGCCAATCAAACACAAATACATCAAATACTGACACTTTACAGCTGATGGCATCAACTTTCACTGGGGGTGGGATGCTAACTGTAGGCACTGCTCTGTCAGAAGCTCTGTTTGACTTTAATGCTTTAATTTAAACACAATCTGATCAGAAAGAGATGACTTAACTGGAACTGCAACTCTTGATGTTAATTTCACTAATATGTAAACTGTTGGAGTACGCTGACAATATCACTGTTTAGTGCTGCAACTTGTTAACCATAACATGGTTAACATGTTAACCATAGATCCATTTGTTAACTACACAAACAGTGGTGTTTTTCACATATCCTCTGTGCTGCCAAACCATAGACAGTATGTATGAATGGACAATGTGCCAAACAAAGAATCCATCCATATATTAGCCGCATCACTGTATAAGATGCAAACTGTGAGAACTGAGAGAAAAAAGTAGAGGCTTATAGTCCATAAATTATGGCATTGAAAAAAATCCTGTTGCCTTGGTTTATTAAGAATTAAAAACTTTTCTCTGCAGCCCAAAAGCTCTCTGGATAAGGTCATATAAAGTCATGTGTCCTCTTCTATCTCCACACACTGCTCTCTACTTACTTACACTTCAAATGTTGCATGACCTTTGTACATAGGTAATTTATCAACAATAAAAACACATATGAGCAAAGAAGATTAGGGTTGTCCCAATCTGATCACATGATCGGAAATCGGAGTCGATCAGGTGAAAGCGGACTCAATCCGGACTCAATCCGGACTCGAACGTTTTGTTCACACACACAGTGCACACAGGACACAACAGTTTTGTTTTTTGGGTTTTTTTTGAGCCGCGAGATTTTTCTGAGGAACGTCCAATCAGTGCGACTGTCTGTCCCAGCGCCTGCTGTACTAGAGGCACACTTGCGCTGGGGCTTTTGGGCCGTGTCGTGCTCGGGTGCTGTTACCTGAGGTTCTGTGGCCCCTGTTCACATCTGCGCGGCTGATGGTGTCATTGCACTGTGCTGTTTGTTTGCATGTTGCACAGCAGAG
This sequence comes from Boleophthalmus pectinirostris, assembly GCF_026225935.1. Lineage (NCBI taxonomy): Eukaryota > Metazoa > Chordata > Actinopteri > Gobiiformes > Gobiidae > Boleophthalmus > Boleophthalmus pectinirostris. Next base: position 4,889,013 of record NW_026571447.1, on the reverse strand, counting down.
CTGGCGGTCTTGGTGGAGAGGGTGGGAACAGTGGCGTGGAGTGTCTACTGAGCAGTGGGACTGATGTTGCGGTGGGTTTGTTGATGTGGTGGGGGAGTGGGGGCTGTAGGGCTTCTATTTGAGGCTTTTATTTGGTAAGATTTTATATTATTTGGATTTCACAGATGAGTTTAAATATTTCAAATGTAATGCACATGCAAACATATAATATCAAATATACAAAGTGTAGATTGTGCAGAGTCGAGTCTCAGGTCTGATCTGATTCTGGTCTGGTTCCTGTTTTGTTCAGTTCATTAAGTTTACTAAGTTACACATTCCAAGACCAGACTATGAAGTCTAGATTTTCAACAATGTTGGTACATGGTTAGGAAAGTTAATAAAATTTAAGTTTTGGACATTTGATTCACCCTAAGTTCAGCCCAAATACTACACATGAAATCAACACAATCTGATCCCCCCAACACATCCTGGATCTTATTCTTTGATATGTTTTATAGAAGTATTGGAGCGGGACTCGGTATCGGCAAATACTCAAAATCAAATGACTCAGACTCGGGGGGCAAAAAAATGTGATCGGGACATCCCTAAATAAGATGTCATATAGAGTCATAGTTCTCTGCATTTGACCCATCCTTCACTGACGGGGTCACCTGACAGAAGCAGCCGACAGCACTGCTCCATCTGGTGACCCATCTGCAGATCCTGAGCCGGGTTCAACACCAGAAATACTCAGAACCTCTTGAGATACAGTACTGGACCACCTCCTCCACAGCTCACCTGAAAAGACCCCGTGTGTGTGTGTGTGTGTGTGTGTGTGTGTGTGTGTGTCTGCGGAGGATGCCAGGCTAACTGCGGGCAGGGTTCCAAACATTACACAGTTCTGGGCGATGGAGGCCACAGCGCTGAAGCATGGCACAGGTCCACATGTTGTACCAGCCAAGTCCAGGTTATGACAATTATTCACAGGAAAGTTAGAAATGGTTTATTTTCTTTAAAGGTGCTGTGTGGGATCTTTCTGCTGCTGGGTCTTCCACCTGCTTATCTCCGTGAAGATTCTAGTATTGTTTTGTCTTGACTATTCCACAGTATGGCTTTAAGGGGCCTATGTTACGCTATTTTCTAATCTCACAATCCTCATCACAAACATCTGAAGTTGTGTACTGTGTTTTTAAACTCCACAGACTTTCTCTAGTGCATTTGTATCATTTCAGCCATGGGATTGTGGATCTCTATTAAATTAAAGGGTCCATCTCATATAAAATAACAAACAATAGAACATCCATTACACAATAGTTCTGAAATCTTACTGATTTCTTGGAGACAGTCACAGACCAGGAACTATGAAAGGCCGACTATTGCTCCTCCCCCCGCCCGTCCTGAGAAAGCACAGGCTCCGCCCTCCAAACATGACCTAGGCGATGAGTGAGCCGCCCTTCCTCCGCCATCTCAGGGAGGGAGGGGGAGACAGACGTGCACCCTGATAGTGGTAGGAATAAACTTTTATTCATCATGGAGATACAGCGCGTTCAGCCGCATGTGTTGCACCCGGAATCGGACGAGGACTTTGAGGAGCACGAAGCTCAAGCACCACGTCCACATCAACTGAACATCTGAAAAGTTGATTTTGCATGAGATGGGCCCTTTAAAGGTGAAATGTTTTGTTCGAATTGCAACTCATTCCATGCCACTAACATCGTCTGCTCATTTATTCATCAAACTTAACATTCTTAATATTTATGAGATTAATATTTATCAAATTAGTATTTTTATGTATAAAATTCTTTATAATCCAACGACAATCCCCAAACATTTCACATTTTACTTTAAAACCAATGCAGAGATTCATACAAAACTCGCCAAATCATAGTTTTCATGTTCCAAAATGTGTCACATCAAGAGCTCAGTTTTACTACGATACAGAGGCTGTAAACTCTTCACTTCACTTCACATCTGGTTAGTGATGCACATAGAGGCATCATTAAAAAAGAGTTTGAGGAAATGTTTGATATTTCATGTTGATGTTTGATAATCCTTTCAATTGTGGATGTTTCATTGTGTTTTAATCCATATTTGAATCAAATGAATTTGATCCATGGTGTTTACATGCATTATTATTATTATTATTGTTATTATTATTATTATTATTATTTTATTATTATTTTTTTTAATGCACAGTGATTATGTTAAGTTTTTTATGTATTCATAAGGTGGAGGCTTTAAAATTAGGCCCTTTTGGGTTTTAATTATTATGTTATATGTGCAAAATAAATAAATAAATGAATAAATAAATAAATAACAGCTACCTTTCACCTTTGTTTAACTGATACTAAATTACATCACAGCGTGGAACGGAGCATTTTGAGCTTTGGAGATGTAGATAGACAGCCTCACTCAAACATATGTGAATGAAACAAAACACAACTCCAGGTACAGTATTTCAGCTTATACATCTCCATGGAGACAAGCAGGGGACACCACCAGACCAAGTTAGAGATCAGATCTGTGGAACGGCGATGCTGCTCACAATAAGAATACATGCATATTAAGTTTTTTTGGAGCTCTGAAGGAGGAGTGACTTAGCGCAGGGGAGCAAGGCGAGGTACAATATGTTCTTTACGGCGACTATAGCATTTACAAAACATTAAAAGGCAACATGGTGATTTAAATACCTTATCTGTTAGTGGTTAATACTCTCTTAGACGTAATCTTTAAAGGTGCATTGTGTAACTTTTCTGGTGCAGGGTCCGTCACCTGCTTGTCTCCATGGAACTGTTGGCTGACAGGGCATTTGCAGCTTTCATAAAGGGTAGATTTTGCAGAGATTCTTCTGTATTTTTACAATATGAAATTTTTATATTGTCGAAACGCCTAAAGCTCAGCTGCTGACGAGGACCAGGAAGAGAGAGGATATATAACACCAGCGCTGAAGTGTCTGCGCTGGCTTCTGTGAGCTTCAGGAGAGGTTTTACAGTTCTTTTATTGGTTTATAAAGCTCTTAACGGTCTTAGTCCTGTTTATATATCTGATCTGCTTTTATCATTATGATCCTCTCGGACTCTCAGGTCCTCAGGTGGATATTTTTTAACTGTCCCAAGAGTCCAAACTAAAACTCACAGCGAGGGGACGTTCAGTTTTTATTACCCCCGTCAACCTGAGGATCTGAAGTCTGCTGCGAGTGTTCATATTTGTACAAGTAAACTCAAAACATATCTTTTTAAATTTAGCTTTTAATTGAAACTTGTACATGTTTTAAATAAAATCATTATTATTTTACTTTGTCTCCACTTTTTATTTTTACTATAACCTTTAGGAGCTTGCGCCAATGAGCACCGGCCATCGAAAACAATATTACGCCATCTTCGATTCATCTTCCACATTTTATTATACTAACTAATTAACTAATTATAACTTTATTATGTTTAGGGTTTTTTCTGGGTATTTTTGAGCTATAAAACCACCTGTAATTGAATATGTGTAAAGTAGAGCTGTTTAATATCCAGGGTTCCCACTCTTTTTCACTGACAAAATTTCAAAACTTTTCCATAAAGTGAATTTTCCATGACTTTACGGCTCCTACATGTGTAGAATTGATCAGACTTTTAGGGCTAAATATGAAATGTTAACCCTTTCCACTCACCTTATGGTTTGGGATTATAGTTTTTAACATTCAAAATCCTGTCAGTGCAATTATTGTCGTCTCTTTTAAACAAAAGACACAGATGTTGAGAAATAATCATAATAGCCTCATGAGAACTTAACAAAACGCTGTAGTTGTGTGTAAGAGATACTTAAGGTCTGTTTACACGAGAACACTTGTGGGTAAAAACCACAAAACATTTTATAGGAAGTGCCTTTCGTTTAGACTTTGATGGTGTTTTTGGGGCTTAAAAATGCAAAAATCTGAAACCACCTTCCAGAGTGGAAAAGTTGAATAAGCTCCACTTTAGCGTTTCCGTCTACACTGTCCAAGACGCAAAACTCTGGTCAGATCTGCTAACGTCGCGTACACATTTACATCACATACATAGAGTAAAAAAGAAACCTGGCATGCATACCCAATCCAATTCCACACACATTTGCATCACCATATTTCCTCGTTTGTCTAAACATGGAATAAAAAGTGAACACGCAACATCACTTTTGAGTCTTCTGTTCAAACTGTCATCATATAAACATAGCCTAAAATTTCATGACTTCAATCAAATAAAACTTTATTTCTATAGCACCTTCCAAAGACCAAAGCTGACCAACGTGCTGCACAACATTAAAACAAGATAAAAAAAAACAATAAACTTCAGAGAAATAGGTCAACAAAGCACATTACACCATTAAAATAAAGAAAGTGTCACAGGGCCACCAAATGTTAAAAGACATTCTAATTAAGTAGGTTTTAAGAATAGTTTTGAACAGAGGAAGGTCAGGAATGGACCGTAACTCAATAGACAAAGAGTTCCAGAGTTTTGGACCAGCCACTGCAAAAGAACGATCACCCTGCTGTTTGCACCGGGACCGGGGCACCTCCAGCAGATGTTGCCCAGCACATCGTAGAGCTCTGCTGGGTTGGTGAGGGGTCAAAATCTCACACAAGTAGGAAGGTGCAAGACCACTGACTGTGTGAGAATTATTCTCTGTGATTTTAATGTTTCATTCATGTTAATTCAACCATGTATTATGGAAGGGGTGGAATGTTCTTGTACATGTGTCATAAAGAGAAGTCAATGTCTGAACTTTAAAGTGTCAGTGAGTTTGGGACGTGTTATGATGGACTTTGTGATGTATACGAGACATTAAGGGAGAGTGTCTGAACTCTCTAACATATGCCAATGTATGATAACACTGTCTGGGTCAACATTACTGTGAATTTCCTACAAATACCAGTTATAGAGTCTGTCAGTATTTTGACGAGATGGTCAGTATAAAGCTGCCTGCTCTGCTGTACTAAGAGGGAGGTGACGTGGAGAGATGCTGTGTGAATCAACTTGAATCACAGACCTGTACCTGTGTGAGTCAAACAGTGTTGGGAGTAACGTGTTATAAAAGTAACGTATTACAGTAATGCATTGATTTTTGCTCTAACGCAGTAATGTAAGGCATTACAGGGGAAAAAATTTATTATATTTTACTATTGCGTTCCTCCCGCTGCGTCCTGATTGGCTAACGGACTCCTGTCTCCTGTACAGTACAGAATGTGTTCAGCTGCCAAATTTAAATAAATGTTTTATTTCTAGCAGTGTGATTCTGAAGTGCTGTATGTTTGCAAGTTTTCTCCCTGACAAAACCCACAATGTCGACAAAACGTTCTGCACCGACAAGGCTCCTGTGCTCACACCCAAAAGGCAGAGGAAGATGCAAACCATCGCACAAAAAGTTGGACTTCTGGACACGCTGAAGGAAGGGAGAAGTTACGCGCTGTAGCAGAGTCCTGCCCCGGGTCGGGTTTCCGCAAATAGTTGCTGAAATCAGGACTACGAGCCCCCGCAGCAGAGTGTCCATAAAGAGCGATCGGGCGACAGCCGCTCTTACCTCCATGAGGTGCGGAGCAGAGCCGGTTCTTTCTCCTGCGTCACCTTCAAGCCCGTCCTGACAGTGAGTCCTGTTTTAGTCCTAGTTCAGTCCTGGTTTAGTCCTCCTCTTCAGTCCTGGAATCAGTCAGAGGTTAGTCCTGTTATAGTCTTGGTTCAGTCCTGGTTCAGCTCTGGTTCAGTCCTGGTTTAGACCTTGTTTAGTCCTGGTTCAGTCCATATACAGCGCAAAAGTTCAGCATCTTTGCAGTTATTTTTTGTGAGAGTAACTTAAAGTAATGCAATAGTAATGTAATGCCTTACATTTTAAATGCAGTAATATTGTAATGTAACGAATTACTTTGAAATGACAGTAATAAGTCATAAATAACGCATTACAGTTTTAAAGTAACTTGCCCAACAGTGGAGCCAAATAAAGAGACATGTCTGTGAACACCTTTAACCCTTCTGGACTCTCTTTTAAGATTCTTTTCAGGCCCCTCCAGAAGAAGCTGACAACTGCATTAAAAACAAACATCAACATTTTAAAATGAATTCTGAACTGGACAGGGAGCCAGTGCAAGGAGTACAGGACTTTTTCAAAACTTTCATTGAATTTACACATTTCCATGACTATTTTTTAAGCCCTAGAAAATGACATTTTCAATTTCCATGACTTTTCCACGATTTCCGTGACCGTGGGAACCCTGAATTTCACACTGTGGCACATTCCAGAGCAATGAAATCTCCATAGAACAAGCAGACTGACCCCTAACCAAAAAGCTGCACAGTGCAACATTAAGTCGCATTTGTGTCCACTCAAGTCTCCTCTGCTCATTCCAAACACACAAATAAATGAAGTCAACAGCCCAGTCCACTTAAATACACCTGGATGCTGCTTTCAAACAACTCTATAACCTTGAGTAGACAGAACGAAATGAAATGGCGGAGTAAGTAAAAGCTTTTGATTCCCTTTTGTGTGTGTGTATGTGTGTGTGTGTGTGTGAGTGTGAGTGTGTGTGAGCAGCTGTCTGGGTCTGTCTCTCTTTAACATAAGGAGGACCGAGCTCTGTAAACTGCACTACGAAGCTAAGTGCTCTTCTCGTTAAGAGGCTATTAATTAACCCATTACTCTAAAGCACTATTGTGGTTAAATATGCGATTAGCTCCTAACAAAGCGCCGTGCAGTACTTCACGAGGGTTTTAAAGAGAGTAAATACAACCAGGAAGGAAGGATTTACCAGATTGTAATGGTATGTAGGTGATACTGACAATAAAATTATATGTTTTTCGATTATCCTCATGACCTGAACTATGGCTGGACACAGTGGATATAAAAGTCTACACACCCCTAGTCAAATGCCAGGTTTTTGTCATGTAAAAAATTACATCAAGATAAATAATTTCACAACTTTTTCCACCTTTCATGTGACCTATAACCTGTACAACAGAAATGTACAGATTAACTATAACCATCAATTATACAAAGTGTCTGTGTATTCATGTTCCAATAGACATGAATACTAATGTGTACATGGATCTGTGTGTGTGTGGTTTTTTTTTTTTTTTTTTTTTACAGCGTATGAACGCGTATTGTGTATTACAGGCAGGTAGTAATTACACACGGGTAAGTCAGGAGTAAACCAGGTCTAAACCAGGACTAATCTTGGACTTAAGAGAGAAAACGCCGAGCAGTTTGTCCGCAAAGCGCGATTGGGCAATTGCCACGTTTACCTCCGTGAGGTGCGGAGCTGAGCCGGTCCTTTCTCCTGCGTCACCTCCAAGCCCGTCCCGACGGTGAGTCCTGTTTCAGTTCTGGTTTAGTCCTGTTTTAGTCCTGGTTTAGTCTTAGTTCAGTCGTGGATTAGTCCTCTTCAGTCCTGGAATCAGTTCTGGGTTAGTCCTTTGGTCTGTGGCATAGGTAGCGCAAAAGTTTGATATAATCTCGGGTTAACGGGCAGGTGCGGTCCTGTACTGTGTGGTTGCGGTATTATACTGGGGGTCTCCAAAAATGGACCCGTGCGGGACTCTGCGCTGTTGGGCTCCATTACGGAATAAATGAATCTTCAGTTCGTTACATAAAGAAGGAGGAAAATAACAAAAGGACGACAGCAGCAATAAGTTTTAAGAAGGATGTAAAAAGGGTTGCACCTTTCCTGTCTGAGAAAAGTGTAGAAAGTTTGTGCTGAGGGGTTTTACGGACTTAAAACAGATATAATAATTGTAATATATAAAGTTGACTACTTCATGGATTTCACCTATTGTGGGTTATTTTTAGAACGTAACCCCTGCGATAAACGAGGGACACTGTACTCTCACTTCGCAACCTGTGCGATGGCCTCACACATGTCCTGATTGGGCCGGAAAACGGAGAATTTCTTGTACAAGTCATTGTTAAATGTACTTTTGCGCTTCGCTGAGTCAGACTGTTGAGAGTTCACAATGACAGGTGAAAACTGGACATCGTTATCACTTTTTTTAAAAACCCGGATTCCAGGACATTTAAACACAAAATCCGGGAAACTGAAAAAAACCTGGAATCGTTATCCGTTTTGTTCATTGTTGTGTCTGTATTGTGAACTAAGGGCCTGTTTACACCAGAATGCTTGCGAGTAAAATCGACTAAATATTTTATCGGAAGTGCCTTTCATTTAGACGGTGACGATGTTTTTGGGGCTTGGAAACGGAAAAATCTGAACCCACCCTCCGCCGTAGTGTTTCCGTCTACACTGCCCAAGACACAAAACTCTGGTCAGATCTGCTCAGGTCACGTACACGTTTACGTCACATACATACAGAACACAGAAACAAACATGTCGGATGGCATGCATACCCAACTGAATTCCACACACTTTTGCGTCACCCTATGCACTGAAAACTAAATCTAAATGCGAAATAAGAAGTGAAGACGCGATGTCACTTTTGTGTCTTCTGTTCAGACCGTCACCATATAAATGAAGCCTAAGTATGTATTCTTTCCTGCACTAAAAGATGATTATTATAATTTTATTTATTTATTTATATTTGCATTTTCTTATTTAATTTTTATTTATGTATTTTATTATTTATTATTATTTTTTTTTTTTTTTCCGTAAATAGTTCTGCCGTCTTGTGTTCTATTCTATATCTTAATAGGGTTAGGCAAAATAATTGTTGCATCTTCCGTCTAAATCCCCTTGGTCTGTACAATAATTTTAGTGCTATACATAATTTCTGTGTAAATCATTATAATATGAATAATAATTATGTTAATTGGCTTAAGAAATAAACTAAGTACAACAGAAGCTACTATACTACTACTATATGATCATCTGGGGTCTGTGTCCTGCATGTGTACATTATCCATGTGGAAAAAGGTTTGTGAGAGAAAAGAACAGTTAGACACATTTAAATGTCCTTCCTCCTTTCACAGTTTGAAAATCAGGTAGCTCGGATTAAACATGCAAGCGGAGATGAAGGCTCCACATCAGGTAATTAACTCAGTGTGAGGAAACAGTGAGGAGGTACAGAGGAAATGATGTGACACAGAGCAGAGGTGTGTGCGCTGTAATTATACTCTAGAAAAGCTGTTGTTTCAAAGGAAGAGCTTTTCAACCATAAATAAAACTCTAATTTATTTAAAAGTGGCTAGCTCTTGCCTCACAGCGGGAAGGTTCCTGGTGACTCTACCTCCCTGTATTTGTGTGGTTTTCTCCGACTACTCCGGTTTCTCCCATCAACACAAAACATGCTCCACAGGTCAAATCAACCAGCTAAAGTTTTCTCCTGACTCCTCACTAAGGCTGTGCCAAAAATCATAACATAGATAAATCGCAATCACTACTCTGGGCGATCTCGATGTTAAGGCATGCACATTTTAATCAACAGGTCACAGCCAGTAACCTGTTGGCAGCAAGAATGTATGGTGCTGATGAGGATTTACACTCTCTTGTTTGAGAAAAAGAAACAGCCTGAGTCAAAGCATGTCTCTGTCTCCTCACGAGTTCATAAGTTTTGTCTTAAATCTGCACAATTTGACTGACAGACTGAAAGCTCCCCTGCCTTTCCTCCTCTCTTTAGTCTCCTCTTATGCTTCTCATCATTATAATCCAAGTTACAGAAAGTAAATGTCTGTGTTCTCACTGTTGATGAGTGAAATTTAAGTCCTAATTTAGGTCACGAACATCGCAGGTGTTTCTGTTACCTGCGTGAAGTTGGCCTCCCATCAAACATATACCTACACAAGAACTGTAAATTGTTTGTGCTTCGTTTGTGCTGCAAAACTTTCATTTGTGCTGCTTTAGTTTTTGAGATATTAACGGCTCTTTTATAGGTCAAATTGGGGTCAGTCAGCCCCCAGGAAGCTTCAAAAAGGAAAAGTCTGTATCAGTCTTTAGTAACTTGTTTGTGATTCATATTTTATATAATAATCCAGACTTTTCCACAGCCTGAGATCACTTATCTTCTCTAGTTTTGCGGAGATTTGCTAAAGCCGCTGCAGTCAGCTGAGCGGAAATGACATTAGGGGTGGCATGGTTCATGAAAAAAAAAACGAACCGTTCGGTGCGTACTGTACGGTTTCCATGGTTCCTGGCTTGTGCACTGTAGCCTCGTGCCCGTATGTGACCTGTTTCGTTTTGGCACAAAAGAAGAGTTGTGGAGGGTGGGTGCTGCACGTCACATGTAGAAATGGCAAGTAGGAGAGAAGAGAGCCGCCCGGAGAAGAAGGATGTGCCCATGTCATTACCTCGCGAAACCACTGCTGCACGTCAACATAAAGACGGCTTCACCGACAGCTGCAGCAGGATGTACACACGCAGCACTGACTCTGTGTTTGTTCCGCCCTACACGACCGTAAAAACTGCAACTTCTGGACGCGCAATTTTTAGAATGCATGGAAAGTGAATGAGGGCGGTCAGGTAGATTTCAGAAAATAGTATCCAACCTATTTTCTGATGCTCTATGCAAACGTTGGTGTGTATCCCCATCAAAATACACAGAGAGCATGAATCTTTGGTTGTATTTGTGCGTTTACCATCAGCACAACGTCCTCCTGTGGCAGATCTGTGTGGTGTGAAAGAGCCCAGGTCCAGAAAGACTCTTAATTAGTGCTTTAAAATTTACTTTTGAAAGTCCTAGTGTTTGTTGTGGGCAGTCTGTACAAAAGGTAAATACAAGCCAAAATCACGAGCTGGAGACCCAAATGAATATATACAATGAGATCCAACATCTCTATAACACTTCAGTTAGAGAAACTGTCCAGCTAAAACAAGAGCTATCTAAAACTAGTAAAGTTCTTGAAAAGATAAAGGAAGAACTTAAAGCAAAGGACAATATCATTGCTGAGATTAGAAGCACAAACAGGTCAGTTGCAGAGGCCTGCAAAGACTTCCAAACCACTGGTTTTGGAGTTGGTGAAGATGTAAGCCAAAAAGACAATGAGCAGCTGTCCGGGAAGGTGCTGGAGCTGTCTTGTGCACTCTCCTCAGCACAAGAGGAGCTACGTTTCATGAAGTTTTGCAGTGAAAGGGATAGAGCACAACCGTCCAGCCGCCCAAAAGACTGACCGAAGGAGCAGAGGAATGTGCTCCAGCGCTACTACCAGCAGTAAGGCTGCTCCAAACATTACCCATTACCCTTTGCATTATGAAAAACAAAAATAACAAAAATTAACAATGTGCTCTTGTTCTCTGTTCTCTTAAATGTCTGTGATAGTTATTCATGTTTAAGGTTTCAGATGTCAAAACTCGTGTGCAAAACACATGCCAGCTAGGGGTGGCATGGTTCATGAAAAAAAAACAACGAATCGTTCAGTTCGCTTGTCACAGTTTGGGACATGTGTGTACCGTACGGTTTCCACGGTTCCCGGCTTGTGCATTGTAGCCTCGTACCCGTATGTGACCTGTTTCATTTTGGCACAAAAGAAGAGTTGTGGAGGGTGGGTGCTGCCCATCACGTGTAGAAATGGCAAGTAGGAGAGAAGAGAGCCGCCCGGAGAAGAAAGATGTGCCCGTGTCGTTACCTCGCGAAACCACAGCCGCGCGTCAACATAAAGGCAGCTTCACCGGCAGCTGCGGTAGGACATACATGCGCAGCACTGGATCTCTATTTGTTTCGCCCTACACAAGCGTAAAAACTGCAACTTTAGGACGCGCAACTTTTAGAATGCATGGAAAGTGAATGAGGGCGGCTCCACTGCAAGCGCTAGACGTGTGTGTGCATCCTCCGTGCGCAGATTTCAGAAAATAGTATCCAACCTATTTTCTGATGCTCTATGCAAACGTTGGTGTGTATCCCCATCAAAATACACAGAGAGCATGAATCTTTGGTTGTATTTGTGCGTTTACCATCAGCACAACGTCCTCCTGTGGCAGATCTGTGTGGTGTGAAAGAGCCCAGGTCCAGAAAAACTCTTAATTAGTGCTTTAAAATTTACTTTTGAAAGTCCTCGTGTTTGTTGTGGGCAGTCTGTACAAAAGGTAAATGCAAGCCAAAATCACGAGCTGGAGACCCAAATGAATATATACAATGAGATCCAAAATCTCTATAACAATTCAGTTAGAGAAACTGTCCAGCTCAAACAAGAGCTATCTAAAACTAGTAAAGTTTTTGAAAAGATAAAGGAAGAACTTAAAGCAAAGGACAATATAATTGCTGAGGTCAGTTCCAGAGGCCTGCAAAGACTTCCAAACCACTGGTTTTGGAGTTGGTGAAGATGTAAGCCAAAAAGACAATGAGCAGCTGTCCGGGAAGGTGCTGGAGCTGTCTTGTGCACTCTCCTCAGCACAAGAGGAGCTACGTTTCATGAAGTTTTGCAGTGAAAGTGATAGAGCACAACCGTCCAGCCGCCCAAAAGGAGCAGCCAGACCGAAGGAGCAGAGGAATGTGCTCCAGCGCTTCTACCAGCGCAACTGCCAGCAGTAAAGCTGCTCCAAACATTACCCTTTGCATTATGAAAAAATGAAACTACTCAAGTGGAGGAGTTCAAGTATCTCGGGGTCTTGTTCACGAGTGAGGGAAGGACGGAACGTGAGATTGACAGGTGGACAGGTGCAGCGTCGGCAGTGATGCGGTCGCTGTATCAGACCGTTGTGGTGAAGAGGGAGCTGAGCCGAAAGGCGAAGCTCTCGGTTTACCGGTCAGTCTTAGTTCCTACTCTCACTTATGGTCATGAGCTCTGGGTAGTGACCGAAAGGACGAGATCCTGGATACAAGCGCTTGAAATGAGTTTCCTCCGCAGGGTGTCTGGGCGCTCCCTTAGAGATAGGGTGAGGAGCTCAGTCACACAGGAGGAGCTCGGAGTAGAGCCGCTGCTCCTCCACATCGAGAGGAGGCAGCTGAGGTGGCTCAGGCATCTGTTCCGGATGCCTCCTGAGCGCCCCTCTCGGGAGATGTTCCGGGCATGTCCCACTGGGAGGAGGCCCCGGGGAAGACCCAGGACACGCTGGAGGGACTATGTCTCTCGGCTGGCCTGGAAACACCTCGGGGTCCCCCCGGAAGAGCTGGAGGACGTGTCTGGGGTGAAGGAAGTCTGGGAGTCCCTGCTGCCCCCGCGACCCAGCCCCGGATAAGTGGAAGAAAATGGATGGATGGAAAACTAAAATTTAAAAAGAATTAACATGTGCTCTTGTGCTTTGTTCTCTTAAATGTCTGTGATAGTTATTCATGTTTAAGGTTTCAGATGTCAAAACTCGTGTGCAAAACACATGCCAACTAGGGGTGGCACGGTTCATGAAAAAAAAAACACATTTGGTTGCTTGTCACGGTTTGGGACGTGTGTGTACCGTATGTGACCTGTTTCGCATTGGCGCAAAAGAAGAGGTGTGGAGGGTGGGTGCTGCGCGTCACATGTAGAAATGGCAAGTAGGAGAGAAGAGGGTCACCTGGAGATGGAGGATGTGTGTCGTTACCTCTCGAAACCACAGGCGCGCGTCAACACAAAGGCGGCTCCACCGACAGCTGCAGCAGAACATACACGTGCGGCACTGACTCTGTGTTTGTCAATGGGAAAGACGATCAAACTTGACTGGGCACGTTTTCGCCCTACACAAGTATAAAAACTGCAACTTTTGGATGCATAACTTTTAGAATGCATTGAAAGTGAAAGAAGGCGGCTCCACTGTACGCACCAGACATGTGCATGCAGCAGTGCGTCCTGCGCACATAGATTTCAGAAAATAGGATCCATCCTATTTTTTGACGCTCTACGCGAGTGTAGGCACATATCCCCATCAAAATACACAGAGAGCATGATTCTTTGGTTGTTTTTGTGCGTTTACCATCAGCACAATGTGCTCCTGGGGCAGAGTTGTGTCATGTTTAAGAGCCTAGGTCCAGAAATACTGTTAATAAGTGCTTTAATTTTACTTTTGAAATCCTTGCGTTTGTCGTGGTGAGAGGCTGAACAGAAGGTAAATACAAGTCTGTTCTGCTGTTAGTTTCACTGTGGACCTGATACAAGCGGCTAAACGTGCCCAGTCAAGTTTGATCGTTTTTCCCATTGACAAACACAGAGTCAGTGCTGCGCGTGTACGTCCTGCTGCAGCTGTCGGTGGAGCCGCCTTTGTGTTGACGTGCGGCTGTGGTTTCGCGAGGTTACGTGCGTAAACACTGACGTGTGCAGTGGAACCAGGCCCTTAACCTTACAACCAAGAGCACAATCTCACTAAACCAAGTATCCTGACTCCTGAGGAGGGTTCGGAAGGTGGTAACATTTTTTCACCGAAGCACAACAGTGTCCAATAATAATGTGCTTAAAGTCAAGTCAAATTCTGTTTGTGCATCATTACATAACTAACTATAATTTGATAACTTTTTTAATACTGTATCCTAAATTGTGAATATTTAAGATAACATAGCATATGATGAAGTATATTTCTGGAGATTAAAGATTAAAAAGAAAAAATTACAACAAGAACCGAACCAAACCGAAAACCATGACCTTATATACGACCTTAATACGAACCGAACCATGAATTTTGTGAACTGTGCCAACCCCTAAATGACATCATATAATTTCCACAAAAATAATAATTAATCATTTTAGAAATATATTCGCACAAATGAAAATTGTCACAGCACAAAACAGCACAAGTAAAATACAAACTTTTCATATAATTTTCTGCTGTTTTGAGGCTGTTTAACATTTTGAGGGGCTGGATGACGTCACTGGTCAAAAGTAAAACTGCTAATATCTTAAGCACAAATGAAGGCTCCATTTTGGGTCGTTAGGGCATTTTGAAGCTTCCTGGGGGCTGGCGGACCTCAATTCAACCTATAAAAGAATCGTAAATATCTCCAAAACTAAAACAGCGTGAAGGAAAATTTCTGCAGATCAAATAACACAAACGGAGCACAAACGATTGACATAGTTTTTGTGTAGGTTTGCGTTTGTGTCTGCTGCTAACAGTACGGCACGTATGCATTAGGTTTAATTTATCGAACAAACTCATTCTAACTTTTAAATGTGAATTTCTCTGGAAGTATTCGTCCTATCAACACCAAATAAAAACTGTAGTAATCCTGACGTGCGGCTCTTTATGCCTGAAGTCCACATGTCTATGCTTTCAATAAGATGGAAGAAGATTGACTCAAAAATCGAGATTGATCAATATTGGGAAATAAAATAGGGATTATTTTTTTCTTCTACTCCTGAGTAAGCTCGCTTCTGACGGGTTGTCCCAGCTGCACTGAAGGTTGGGACAAATGCAGAGGACACTAAGGCTACATTCAGACTGCAGGGCTTAACGCTTAATTCAGATTTTTTGGTGAAATCCGATGTTTTTGCGAGGTCGTTCACATTTTCAATTCAATGCGACTTGTATATGATCTCCAGTGTGAATGTTAAACAGCTCAAAAGTGTCCCGCATGTGCACTGGAGGCACGACGACGTCAACCACAGCGAGCGTGCTCTGTGTTTATGGACGTTGTCCAAACATGGACGCAGCATTGAGCATCTGGAGATTTTAAAGTTCCTCTCGTACCGGAGCCAGAACATGAACAACTTACTTGTTTTAAGGAGGAGATTGAGAAGGAGAAGGACGAGGTTTTTGGCCGTGGTGTTTTGTGGGGCAGTGGCAGCGACGTCTGTTGAAAGAAACGTGTGGATGTGGAGACGTAGCCAAGAGTGGTGAGTGGTGATGTGCTTCACTTCAGTGACACAGAGTTCATTAACAATTTTCGCCTACTTCAGTGCAAAATAGTGACGTTTGTGTCTTGTTGATAACGTGTAGGTGGATGAATGCACTTTGGCCGTTCAGACTGAAGTCGCATGTCAAAAGATCAGATATGTATCGGTTTCAGGAGCACATATCCAAGTGTCCTGGGTCACATTTGAAAAAATCGGATCTGTGTCGTTCAGACTGTCATTAAAAGATCAGATACAGGTCACATAGAAGCCAAAAAATCTGATTTGGGTCACTTCAGGCTGCAGTGTGAACGCAGTCTAAACTAAACCACCACATTTCACTGATTCTGTTGAAGTGACATTTACCAGAGATACAGGAAATACAGATTGTACAGTCTACAAATAGACGTATGTAGCCATGGCCGATACATTCTGCCGATATTTTTGAGCCAGTACGTAAAACATACTTTATTATTTTCCCCAGAATACAGTATGTCCTTTTGATTTACTGCAAACTCACTCACAGCTCTTTTCTACCACAAACCTCTAAGAGAAATGTGTAGTACATTTTGTGAAATTATTTTTCTAATAGGGAGCTGTGCTGGAGATTTCAAGCCAATACCCAATACGCTTAAAAGTGCAAATTTTGAGTTGATATATCGGTCTGCTTCTAGTTTCTATTTTACACATATATACTTTTCACTGCAGCTTAGGATGATTGAATTTCTTTCACTTTAACTCTGCAGTAAAAAAGTTCTGTGTGTCAAGAGTAAAGGGGGACTAAACCAGGACTAAACCAGGACTAAACCAGGACAAAACCAGGACTAAACCAGGACTCAACCAGGACTAAACCAGGAAACCAGGACTAAACCAGGACAAAACCAGGACTCAACCAGGACAAAACCAGGACTCAACCAGGACTCAACCAGGACTAAACCAGGACAAAACCAAACTCCGCCACCTGCTTGCCTCCATGACGATGCTGGTGCTTTACTGGGAATGTTCCACAGTATAGTATTAAACCTATCCTGCATTTATTCAGCTACAGTTATAGTGTATTTTCTGCTTTGTACGGTGCTCTGGATTATAAGTCACACTGTCATTGAATGTTCTATTTTCAAACTTTTTTCATATATAAACTGCACCAGACTATAAGGAGCATTAAACTAAACACAACAGTTAGATAATTCAGTCAAACTTTATTTAACGCATTTACAATAACTCTCAACTTAGTTCAATTGTAGAGTGTAAAAAAAAAAATACTGTCTGAGACGCAAAATTGTTAGTGTATTCACAATAACTCATAATTGTTCAAACAGTTGGGCGATTACGGCGTCCAGCACGCCCACATCCCTCTCGACATTATCCAAGTCAGTGTGGTTACTGTTCCCTGGCAGTTCAGTGATGATTCCGGTCTTGGTGAAAAATCCGTGTATCATTCGTTCATTCATTTTTCAATGTAAAACCAAAAATAAGAAAACGAAAAAACAACTGTTTTCTTCATTATTTGTCTCCAAACCAAAAGGAAAAAATGGATAGCGATTCGTTTTTTCAGTTTTCGATTTTGAGTTTAAATGACGTTTACGTGACTTCCATGACTGCGATGCCGGACTTTTGCACCACGTACGGACTGAACCAGGACTGATCCAGGTCCAGGACCAGAGTGGGACCAGAGCAGGACTGAGACCGAGACCAGACCAGGATCAGACCAAGACCAGACCGGGACCACACTACGACCAGAGCGGGACTGAGACCGAGACAAGACCAGGACCAGACCAAGACTGAGACCCAGAGACCAAGATCAGACCGGGACCAGACCAGAGGCTTAGAGCCCACGGCAGGGCCGGAGCTCGAAACTGAGGCTTGGACCCCGCGAAGGCTCGGAGTCAAAACTCTGAGTCCCCGTCTGGTCCCGGACCTGGATCAGTCCTGGTTCAATCCGTACACGGTGCAAAAGTCCCGTAGTCACGTAAACGGGAAACAGTCGTTATCCATTTTTTCCATTCTTCATTTAAACACCAAATTGAAAACTGAAAAAAACAAATCATTATCCGTTTTTTCATTTTGGATTTGGAGACAAATAATGAAGAAAACAGTTGTTTTTTCGTTTTCTTATTTTTGGTTTTCTATTGAAAAACGAATGAACGAATGATACACGGATTGTGAAAGTTCGGACCATAGTTGATACTGATCCTTAACCCGGGCTTCGACGATCTGTTGGCAGATCGTGGCCTAAGTCGCTCGGCTCTGTCTCTTCTGTCTTGGTGAATGTGTGTTCTCCTTCTCTCATCCACTGCTCCCACGCTGCTCGCACTTTCACTTTATAACAGCCTTGAGTTTAAAGTGGGCGTTGTCAGCGTGTCTCTTGACTGGTGGCATTTTAATATTAAAAGGAATCACAGTATGTATTAGGGCTGGGCAATATGGAGCAAAAAATATATCTTGATATATTTTGCTATATTTCGATATACGATATATATCTTGATATGTGTACAGGAAAAATAACCCCCTCAAACTATTGCAAAAACAAATATGCCAAATTCCACAATGTCTTTTTTTATTGAAGTGCAAGAGGTCGGCAGTTCATGTAGCAACAAAGTGCTTCTGCCACATTTAAGATTACGAAAAATCCTGAGCTCCTTTAGCAGAGGAAGCTTGGGAGGTTCCTTGTTTTAACAGACACATATTCCTCACCAGCGTAAGGAGCTCTGAGGTTTCCCACAATCCACTGCAGATCAAACCCAACGTTTCCAAACACTATTGTTCAAGTGTCACTGCAGAAGATTATATCTGGGTTTCACGTGGCGTCACAGGGCTACGTTTGTCAGCACGCAAAATCAGATGGAGGCAGGAAGTGAACTGACTGGAGGAAAATGCCGATGTGTTGTGTAGTTTACGGCTGTGCCAACTGTTCTAACCAAGAGAAGGAAAAGTGATTTTTTAAGAGTACCGAATATAGTCGTCCACAAAGTGGAAATGGGAAAAGCCGACAGAACAACGCCGTAAAAAGTGGATTACAAACCTATGTTTGCGGTCGGGAGGAGCAGAATCCGCTAATGCTCGTGTCTGCAGTGAACACTTTGACAAAGGTTTGTTACAAAGCTAAATAGTTTTTTGTGGTTTACCTAAACATAAACGAATCCTTTAACGGCTAACGACGTTTGTTGACATTAAATAGTTCAAATAGAGGTTAGTGACGATACACTGCAGTTTTTCCCATAACATCTATACACATAAAATAAGAGAAACACTCACCCTGGTGAAGACCAAACGATCATCATCATTTAGGTGTGTTGCACCAAGGTTGAGGATCCATCCACTGACAAAAAAACTTCTATGCCTCCAAACTTTTGTACTTTGCCTTCATCTGTTGTCTGATGTAGAACGATGTCTGAAAAGCTAAATAGTTCGTGATATCTTCTGCCTCGATTGTCGGCAAATCTTTTACTTCGGTAGAAAATTCTCTCATTTTCAATAAGATCAGGGTTTGTCGTGTTTGTCTTCACTTCCTGCCCTCCACCTGAAATTCGCGCATCATCATGATCACGTGACTGAAACCCTCCTATGAGACACAAGTAGCCAAATCAGGGAGGCGGGGACGCGTTGAGGTGAGCACACAGAAGGCAAACAAGCAAAGTGGCAAAATCAGAATTGAATATAAGCATGATATCAATATATACAATATGTCAGAATCCATATCGAGTTTAAAAAAAATATCTTGATATATTTAAAATATCAAGATATCGCCCAAGTATATATCACTCCGCGATGCTCCTGACTACGGGAGCCGTAATGCTGCAAGTGGTTTGGCTTTGCAGTTTACTAAAGTCGTACTCAGACACCCCATTTTTGGATGAAATTAAAGGCTTTTAACTCTGCCCTATAGTGCGGAAAATACGGTAGTTTCTTTCCACAGATCTGACCTGTAAGTTAGCCTGGAAGCCACATGCTTGTCTTGGAGATGAGTTTAAAGCTATACTGTGGAATACTGCAGGCTAAATAAGATCCTATATTATGCAAAACTGAATACAGCATTTTCAAATAGTACGCCGGGCTTCCTTTTTGAGTATTTCAAGCCAGTACCCAATACGCTTAAAAGTGCAAATATCGGCCTGACATATCAGTCTGTTTCCAGTTTCTATTTTACACATATATATTTTTCACAGCAGCTTAGGATGATTGAATTTCTTTCACTTTAAATCTGCAGTAAAAAGTTCTGTCTATGGTGAAATCAGCAGCACAAAAATGGATTTCGTATTTGGTCCAGAGGGCAGAGTAAAATATATGACTCATGTAGAATAATATGATGTCTGCAGAGTCCTCCCTCCCCCTCCTCTGCAGACTGGAGCCATTGTTCTAAGTTAAGGTGAGATCCAGACTCTGAGCTGTCTGTCTGTCACACACAGCAGCACAGACTTTACACACGTCTGGTTTGTTGTCGAAAAGACGACACAAATATTCACACGTTTGGATCTGAAACTGTTGATCTTTGAGACGACAGACGCTCACTATAACGGCGAAGAGAACAGAGAATCTTTGCACAGCTTTGCATATCCACACAAATACCAGAGCTTCATTTAGGTGTACTAGAACTTTTCTGGCAGGTGCTTGCCTCTCCACAGATTTGACCTGTAAACTGACCTGGTGGTGTCATGCTTGTCCCCACGGAGATTGGTTTAAGCCCATATTGTGAGACATTCAAGGCAAAGCAATGACATCTCCATGGAGACAAGCAAATGACATACTCTCCATGAGAAAACAGTTACACAGTGCACCTTTAAATAAAATATCAATGATTACAAAACATAAAGTACCATACACATGATCAAGAATGACTACTACTACTACAATTACTACTACTACTACACTCCTTACTAATATTCTACCATACATTCCACGATATACCACAACATGAATATTTACCAAAAAGTTCAGGAAACTTTGGCACTCTTGAAAGTCCTTTAAAAACAGATCAAAAACACATCATTTTACTCTTCAAATGTACATTGTAATTTGAGGTCACACTAGTGTAACTACCGGGTTTGGGTTGTGTCTACTATGAAGTACACAAAGCAAAGGAGAAATTCAGTTTACCAATTGGACAAAAGTTTATTTTGGTTGAAGACGTTTCGCAGTTCATCCAAGCTGCTTCTTCAGTTCTGGTCAGACGCTGGTGGACACTTCCTTATATCTGTCTGAAGGAGGAGTTAACTACTAACACCCTACTTGTTTACTGTTTCTGTTTGTTAGCTCAGTCTATTGAACTTGCTCTGAGTGTAGGGTCTTTCAGGTTGCTGCTGGTGCTTTCACACCTCTGGCCCTGACCTGGCTGTCACTTTTATTGCTTTGTTTTGATTTAGGTCTGAGGATGGAGTTATAACTGGGAGAGAGATGATGTCTGAGGCCTGGGATGGTTTGTCTTTCTTAACCAAAATCTTTAACTCCCCTCTCAAACCGTTTCTTTTCTCTGGATACAGTAAGATCTGTACCTCTCTATCCTCAAAGGAGTGGTCCAAGGCTTTTAGGTGGAGATGTACAGCAGACTGAGCAGCAGACTGTGAGGTCCTGTGTTGCTCTCTCCTCTGATTTGTTACTCCAATGCAGCGCTCACTTTGGTCTTCACTACACTGAATGGAACAGACAACTCCGTATTCAACCAAAATAAACTTTTGGCCAGTTGACAAATTGAATTTCTCCCTTGCCATGGATTCTACCTGGACGATTGAGGGATTCTACACATAAAATACACAATACTGATAGGGACACATCAATCCAGCTTTTTCAGTTTTGATACTGATTTCCATACTAGGTTTTTAAGAATCTGCCCATACCCTATATCAATCAATACCAGGGCAGAGACTGTAAAAAAAAGCATGTATTTTCTTGAAAAATGAACAAAATGAATCCAAATGTGTTATGTAGCTATTTACTATCCCTCAAGTAACTGAAGAAGATTAAACATTTTATTCTAATTGTCATAGAAAACAACAAAATTTACAGCAAGAAACACTGCAAAGCCCCAGTGCAAAGAAGAGCTTTGTATAAATAGTTGAAACATGATGAGATTGTCTTGGCCAACTATTATAACCAGTAAATAGTCTTATTAAATCAATGTATCTGTCCACTCAGGGTATTGACTGAAACAATATTCGGAAGCAGATCCACTTTCCAATCCAGCAAAATTTGCAAGGAGCAAATATGAATTCAAGTAAACTTTGTCCATCCCCAGTACAGATAGATTGTATAAGCAGCTCTGTGACTGCTGCACGCTGTCTGTGTCCAATTATAAAAGGTTTCATTGTGCGATCATTAGCATGCTAGCTGTTGCAATGGCATGTCCAGACTTTTTTCATAAAGGTGGAACCAAGGTGGGACCAACTCTTTTGGATGATAATTTTTAACAATTTCATAGAGAATGAATGTTTTTAAATGATACAAAATACACACATTTATGTCTCTTTACTAATTTTGGGGCAATATTCTTCTTTCTTTCGTTCTTGTTTTTAAGAGCAGGCTCAAGACCCACCTTTTTAGTTTAGCTTATCTTTTGAATGAAATCTTATACTTGTTTTTATTGTACACATGCTATTATATTTATTTATTTTAGGCATATTTTTTAGTGTTTCCTCTGTAGGAGCCTCTGCATCAGGAGCAGAGGTCGGCTGTGGCTGTCAGGTCCGTCATGTGGGCTCCTGGTGGAGGGTTGGTGCCTGGGCTTCATCTCTCCCCTGGCCCCTGTGGTGGTTCCTGGTGGTGGTGGACGTCTCTCTGCTCCCGGTGCAGACGGCTCCTCTGATGGTGCTTTCTCAACTGGTTCACCTGTATTCAGCTTCACATTTTACTATGTCCGGTTATGTATTTTAGCAGGTTAGTGTGTGTGTGTGTGTGTGTGTGTTTGGGTTGTTTGATTGTGTGGGTTTGGGGGTGTGGGGGTTGTGTTGGTGGGTGGTTGGAAATGTGGGACTGTTTTTAATCATTGTAAAGCACTTTGTGTTGAATTTTGTATGAAAAGTACTTTATAAATAAAGTTTGATTGATTGATTGATATTATGACACAATACTAGAGATTGCTAAATTCACACGCAAATGCTACACACTAACAGTTACTACCCACGACAACTCCACACACAATATTCCTCCTGTGTTAGTCATCCACCAGAATTAAACCAGAACTAAACCAGGATTACAGATTCTGGACACTAACACCCCAAACTACACCAAAGGCTCATTTATGCCCCATATGCCTCTAGAACATGAACACAGAGGCTTCTCCTTTGTGTTGTTCTGTCCACAATCTGCTCCGTGGAATCTTAATCTTAAACTGTACACGATCTGACCACTGGGGGCAGCAGTAAACACAGCTCAACAGTGGAAGCTGAACTTTTAAAAACATCAATATTTCTCTCTCTTAGTTTTTCTTGACTCTTTTCCAACAGATGCGATCAAAAAAATGTGGGCGCCTCCATGATTTTTTTATTAATTTCCTCTATTTATCCATTTTGGTCAATTCTCAAACTGCCTTTTAGGATGTTCTGGTGATTGTATTACCAAACACACTTTTGACATTAGAAACATTTGGAAGTATGTATGTGACGTTACTACACAAGCACAGATGTGTTTATGTATGAAAATGGAGCATAAATGAGCCTTTTAAGAGCTACGACCATAGACTGTGTATAGAAATGGACATTGATAACCTGCCAGCCACCATGTTCCAAATAGGAAGTGAGCATGGGCGCACTTCTGGGTCCATTGTCCAACTTTATATTGAAAAATTGTCACCTCTCTCTCTCTGAGCCTCGTCATTTTGGTCTTAAAATGTTCGTATTAATCCACTCTACATCCTGGTGCCTTTATTTCACTATAGTCTCTGTTCACGCTTACGTCACAAACCAGGAAGACGTTTGGAAACACACAATGACAACTTCCGGTGTAGTTCCTGACACTGGGCTCACCGACCGACTGTGATCAAACCCACTGAAGTAAATGTGATTGTTGGTAAAATGAAGACTGTATACATATGTGCTGTTTGGAATCATCTGGAATTTGGCGCCGCATCTCTCTCTTAATCACATGTACCCAGTGTGTTTGGAGTTGTGTGTCAGTGGGGTAGTGATGAAAACTGAGGTAGGGGTGTAACCTTTGATTAGCCAAACATAACACAACATTACAATCAGTGTTGTATGTGTATCTGTATCATATTTTAGGAAAAAACACAAACTGAACGCACTGTATTACTGCCTGATGAACGAACTGTGAACACATTTATTCTGGTGTCTGTGTAAAAAACATGCGCTTCTATTTCACTTTGTTCAATAGGTGCCAGATTTCTTTCATGTTCCAGGAAAAACCGGGCTAAACACACCCTAAGAGCCCTTAATATTTAGTAGAAATATCTTCAATCTGGCAACAACACCAGAGTTGTATCGTCACATGTGTCATCGAAACAAGATGAAACACTTGTCTCTCTACTGCGCATGTCTCCTGCAGGAAGTGCGGCTGTCCTGTTGGGTATCATGTCTATTGCCCTGTTTGCATGAGAGCTTTAATTCCGATTTTTTAAAAAAATTTAATTTGGAATAAAAATTTATTCCACTTTAAAAAGACCATCTAAACAGTTCATTCCTAATGATTATTCAGAATTAAACTTATTCATAATTAAGTGGGTGTTTTTTTCCGATTTTAAAGCAGAATTAATTTATTCTACAATCATGTTAAGGCTTATTACGCTTAAAAAATAATTCTGGCCGTTCAGCGCATGCACGTCTGTCCTCCGTTGCTCTTAGTTCTCACCCGGCTAAAGTGCTTCTCAGACCGAGGCACCTAACACCACTCCCCGGTCCAGCTCATCTGAGCCCGGCTTGAACCAGAGCCGCTCCTGCTGGTTCAGAAGTCTGCTTTCGGACTGCTGTTCCCCAGTTTGTTAGATGAGGAACAGTGGTACACATCCCCACACTTAATGACAAACCGAGATGAGAAAAAAGCCGATAGCAGCTGGAGTGTGTGTTTTCTTCTGGTAGACGTAAATACGTTCTTGTTGATATCCAATCAGAACCTTTCCCACCCGCAGACGCTTGGGTGGAATTAAATGAAGCCGATTTAAAGTGTTTTCCATGTAAACCTTAATTTGGAATTATTATTTCCATGTAAACTCAGAAGAGAATAATTCAATTCCAATTAATTAATTCTGAATAATTAAATTGGAATTTTATAAAACATCATGTAAATGTGGCCTGTGTCCTGTAGGATTTCAGCAGATTTCAGGCTCTTCCATGGGGGCTAGTTCTGTTGATCAGGTATGAATGTACAGTATGTACATTTCTTCTCATCATGTTTTCACTCACATGAATTAATGCATACAGGTTATTAAGACATATCTCGCTCACTAATGTTCATTTATGCCAATGTGAACCCTGGTTGGATACGGATTAAAAATTTGATAAAAAGATTAAATCTAACATGTACTTTCATTGATAAAACTGATAAAATAATTGCTGTCTGTCGTTCTATTTGGGCTTTGGCAACGATACTGAAAAATAACAGCTCGCAGCAACGTACTGAAAAAAAACAAAACGATAAACTAGTTCATTTTTGGAACAATGCACAAACTATTAACTATAAACAATCATGAACTATGAAGGAAGTAGTTCATTTTGAAATTTGTGAAGTGAAATTTGAACTAGTTCATGCAGAAAATGAACTTTCCCAACACAGGCTACAGTGACATGGAGATGAAGAAAACTGGGACATTTTCTCATTTTACTTTGATTTTGTCAGAGCCCGCGAGAAGTTGTCATCGCATGTTTCCAATCGTCTTCCTGGTTTGTGACGTAAATATGAATAGAGTCCATTTTGTCTGTAAATAAATTCCTGTTCGTACTATGGCTCTGGCTCCAAACTCGCTCCTATATCAAGCATCGTGAGCTTCGTTTGACTGGAGCTGAACGCCGTAGGTGACCTTCACACTCCCTTAGTCCACTTCTTTACACAGTCTACGGCTTCTACTAGCAGCTACACCCCCACATGTCCGCAGTTTTACCCTCCATGACGGTGATCCAGGCTACCACCATGGCTGTGACTGGAGGAAGCATGAGGAGATAGGCAAAGAAAACATCAGACCACACCAGAGAGGAGCAGGGGAGGGACGGGAGGAGATGGGAGAGCCGATACACGGTGAAGCAGAGTCTGAAAACACTGCGCCAATCAGTGGGAGATAAGGGACGAGATGGAGATAAGGCGCGCCAGTGTGAAATCACCACATCCGCACGGTGACAGCAGAGGACGCCCTGGCAACCGTGACTAAAGATCGTGATCCAGTTACAATTCTGAATCAAGCGGAACCGGCCGATCTGATGAGTTTCTGGAGTTCTTGGTTGTGTTGTTCTACTCAATACTCTTCACTAAAAAATATTGGGGAGACATGCCAGCCTGTCTCCATGGAGATGTTATGGTTCTGTTGGAATGTTCCACAGTGTTGCACTTATTTGGACTTATTTACAGGGACTAAACCAGCACTATACTAGGACTAAACCAGGACTAAACCAGGTACTTAAGGGAGACAAAAAACAAGTACCAAACCAGAACTAAACCAGAACTAAAGCAGGACTGAAGCAGGACTAAACCTGGACTAAATGAGCACTTAACTAAGATTAAACCAGAAACTAACCAGGCAATAAACTAGGAATTAAACCAAGACTAAAGCAGGACTGAACCAGGACTAAACCAGAACTAAACTAGGAACTAACCAGACAATAAACCAGGTATTAAACCAACACTAAACAAGAACTAAACCAGGACTAAAACAGGCATTAAACTAGGTAGTAAGCTAAGACTAAAGTAGGACTAAACCAGGACTAAACCAACATTAAAGCAGGACATAACCAGGACTAAATCAGCACTTAACAAGGATTAAACCAGGAACTAATCAGGCAATAAACTAGTTTCTAAACCAAGACTAAACTAAACCAAGACTAAACAAGGATTAAAACAGGACTAAACCAGGACTAAACCTAGACTAGACTCAGATGGCCGATGTCCAAAAACTTTTTTATTTTCAAAATAAAGTTTCATCAAAAAAAGCCTTCATCAGATATTTTGTCTTGCTTTGGACCACAGCACACGTGTGCACAATGTTTTTTGCCGAAATGTTATTTTGAAAATAAAAAAACCTTTTGGCCATCTGAGTGTACAATGCATTTTTTCACTTTTGTCTGGCTACTCCTCGCATTTGCACCTCTACAAGAACTTTGGTGTGCGTTTTCTGTCTCTTTTGAGTAAACCTAGACTAAACCAATAATAAACCAGGACTAAACCAGGGCAAAACCAGGACTAAATCAGGTAGTTAACTTAGAATAAACCAACAATAAACCAGGACTAAACAGACCTAAACCAAGACTAAAACAGGACTAAACTAGGACTAACCCAAGTAATAAACCAGAAACTTGCCACCTGCTTGTCTTGGAGATGAGTTTAATGCTACACTGTGGAACATTCCAGGCAAAGCAAGTTAGAGCCCGCTTAAAGTTCCAATATTTTGCAAAACTGAATAGTGCATTTTGAAATAGACGGCCGTGCTTCCTTTTTGAGTCGAGAACAGAATGGGCATAAATGATAAATGATTTTAATTATTTTGGTACTATTTCTGCGCTGAGTACAGACTGCACTATAAGCTTCATTTGATATAGACTATATAATGAATTAGTCTTATGTAACCCTTTTCTCCGCACGCAAAGTAGCTTTACAATTTTATGCATTATTCATTCACTCACTCCACAATCACAGCTCTGCTCACGCTGCTTTTCTGACCACCACCAATCACTCACACAATCTGCATTCAGACAGAGGGCATCTGAGTTAAGTGTATTGCCCAAGGACACTGATCTGAGTTGAGATTAAACCACAAACTTCTAGGTGTAACTTGGCCTTATGTACACCGTTGGAACTGGTACTTTGCAGATAATAAAACTGATAAATTACCTCTCGTTAAGTTATCTTAAAGTCCTATATTATGCAAAATTGACTCTTGTGAGATTTAAGTCATGTTGGAATGTTATTATCTCCTCAAAAACATACTTAGAGTTGTGGTTTGTTTCAATCACATGTTTAAGTAACCCTTTAGTATTACCGTAAATTCCAGGCTATTTAGGGCACCCGAATATACACCGCATCAACAAAATTTTAACTAAATTTTTAAAATTGTACATATCTAGACCTGAAGATAAGCTGCAGGTGTCCACGTCTTCAACCAAACCAAACCAGAACCAAACCAGAACTAAACCAGGACTAAACCAGGCACTAAACTAAGACTAAAGTGGAACTAAACCAAATATAAATCAGCACTTAACAACAATTAATCCAGAAACTAACTAGGCAATACACTAGGTACTAAACCAAGACTAAAGCACTACTAAACCAGGACTGAACCAGGACTAAAACAAGACTAAAGCAGGACTAAACCAGGACTAAACTAAGATTAAAGCAGAACTAAACCAGGACTGAACCAGGACTAAAACAAGACTAAAGCAGGACTAAACCAGGAACTAAACTAAGACTTAAAGCAGAACTAAAACCAGGACTAAAACAAGACTAAACCAGGACTAAAACCAGGACTGAACCAGGACTAAAACAAGACTAAACTGGGACTAACCTGGGCATTAAACTAGGTACTAAACTAAAACTAAAGTGGGGACTAAACCAGGCACTAAACCAAGACTAAAGCAGGACTAAACCGGGACTAAAACAAGATTAAAGCAGAACTAAACCAGGACTGAACCAGGACTAAAACAAGATTAAACTGGGACTAAACCGGGCATTAAACTAGGTACTAAACTAAGACTAAAGTGGGAACTAAACCAGAACTAAACCAAAAATAAGCAGGACTAAACCAGGACTAAATCAGCACTTAACTAGGATTAAACCAGGAACTAATCAGGCAATAAACTAGTTACTAAACCAAGATTAAAGCAAGACTTAACTAGGACTAAGTGTCTTCAAAAACGTTTTCAAGTTCAGGCCGTCTGCTTTTATCGCCTCTGAAAGTTTTTGTCATTTTTTTGCATTGCATCAGTTCGTCACGCTGCCGTCGCCAGCCTCTCACCACGTGTAGCAGCTTGATTTCCTTCTTTGACAGTCATCTGCATTTCTTCGTGTGTTTTCCATGAGGAGGGTGTGTGTATAAATCACAAAATAACTGTTCAAAACACAATCAAATTAGCATCTTCCTCTCCCCGCGCTCTACTGCACATGTCTCCTGCAGAAAGAGTCTCTGTCCTGTCTGGATCATGTCAGTGTCTTGAAGGATGTCAGTAGATTTCAGACTCTCTCGGGGGTGAGGATAGTTCTATCAATCAGGTATGAATAGATGTCAAGGTATTGAAGTTTGAGACGTTTCTTCTTGTCATTTACATATACAGATAAGACATAACCCCTTCACTAATGTTTATTTAGCATCATAACTTATTTTATCACACGGCGATAAACTCACAATATCAATAGCTAGTGTAGGAACTTTATGTTAAGTCAAATCATAGATCGTATATTTGAATGGACAATGTGCCAAACTACAGTAAGAATTCGTCCATATATTCGCCACATTGTTTTATTTGCCGCAGGGTTCAAAGTGTGAGAAAAAAAGTAGCGGCTTATAGTGCGGAATTTACGGTAATCCAAATGCTTTCAAGTAAACAGCTTCCTTTTACCTTCAGTTCATTAGAGATTTGCAATTCTGAAATCACTGAAATTGTCCAAATCTTTCTAGTGAACATGTATGAAACAAAACACAACTCCAGGTCTGTTTGCGATGAGGAAACATGAAGAAACAACAGCGTAACAAGTCTCTCACAGGTAAAATTCCTGCCACAACATAGCCAATAGTTTTTCAGTTAGTCACTCTTGTGTTTTAGTTGTAAGTCAAACTCCTAAACAGGACCATGAACACTCGGACTGGTCACAGGCTTCAGAAAATGTGCTGTATAAAACCATTTTGTTTTCAGACGATATTGAAATTTTTTTGGCTTTATATCACCATGGTAACTCTTAAACTATCTGCCCATAGAGATGAATGTGGAACAGTCCTAGGGATATGTCACTGCAAAGTATCATTTTGATTCTTTGACATTTCAGACAAGAGTGGTCTGACAGGGTTTGGGGGCAAAGATGATTTCAGTTTGATTGTTTGCATTTGGTTGTTGCGTGTGGTGTGCAGAAAATCAGGACAAGCAGTGGTTGCCCAATAAAATCTAAAATCATCGCGTGTGGAAAGTACAATTAAATAGTTTCGAATTATATCCAAATAATCAATTTTTTTCTTCACTTTTGTCCGTTGAAACATGGTTGTAGTGGCGGGGTCCTTTACTACACTCTTCTGGTCACTGAGCAAACTGCAACAACCGCGGTTCTGAACGTGAAATTAACTTGTGTTGTATGGCTTTCTACATGCGTATTTACAACCTCAGAGACCAAACGGTTGTTTCAGAGATTTGCGCATGTGTACTGAGGACAACAGCCGGCTCAAATAGCGCTAAATAAACCCATCGTCCACGGGAACTGGGCATGTGTGAGGGATTCCTAGTGAGTAGGAAACAACAACAGCAGCTCCAAATTTCATTACATGGCTAAAAATAATGAGTGCAATACACATGTGTAGAGCTGTCATATGTCACTCATATGGTTTCCAGATGCATTATAATAAACACATACAGTAATCGCCTCAGCTGCATAAATAAGGTGTAGGAGTAGAAACAAATACGGTCCAATATACGAATATTAACGAGACATTTCGGAATTTTGGACATAGGACCTTATTTCTTAGTGTTGCCAGAGTGTTGGAGACGTGTGGAGACACTTTTTAAAAATATTCCATCCAGTCCATGTATTTGCAGAGGTCGCTGGTGCTAGGCTAGTGCATGTCAATGGCCATAGTTAGCCTCCCACTAAAAACAGTCTTATCCACTCCACAAAACACCCGAAGCAAATCTATTATTACACCAGACTGTCCATGTGAATGTCTGTGTTGATAGAATAATGTCTGAAATAAAACTAACCTTGCACCGCGTGAATCGTCGCATGTTGAGGGACTATTTTCTCATATATCAGTCTGCCGCTGTCAAACTTTCTATCTATACAACTCACTGCTGCTGTTCAGACATAAATCCTTCAAATGCAAGGTTGGTTTTACTTCTAAAATGATTGACTGAGACTGTTTTTAGTGGCAGGATAACTGTGGCCATTGACATGCACTAGTCTAGCACCAGCGACCTCTGCAAATACAAGGACTAGATGGAATATTTAAAAAAGTGTCTCCACACGTGTCCAACACTCTGTCTAACTAGGAAATGAGATCCTTTGTCCAAAATTCCGAACTGTCCCTTTAATAAATTATGTATGTAGGTCAAGGTCTCTCTAATTTGAATCCAGAATGGCTCAGTACACATACAGTTAATGTGTGTAAAAGTAAATATCCTCATTTGCAATGTAGTTAAAAAGCGCCGTTATTAAATTGTTATCGACTAAATATTGATGGCGACCCCAAGTCTGCTTGCCTACCCATAAAAATCACCGCACACTGCTGGTTTACACTGCAAAAAGCAACATCTAGGTAATCTAAAGTGACTTAAATTAAGAACATTTTCCTTTATTTGAGTAGATTCAACTTGACAAGTACAATGTCCTACAAAATGGAATACGTGTGGCAAGATGTATTTTCATATTTTATGTGCAAAAAGTCTCTAGATCACTGTACTTGTCAAGTTGAATCTACACAAATATGTCAAATATTCATAATTTAAGTCATTTTATCTGACCTAGATATTGACATAATGCTCGAGGTGTTCTACGTGTATCTCTATTCGCAAAAGTTCAACAGTTACCATGGTGACACAATGCACATTAGCAAAAACTGGCGAAAATGTTTACATATAGTCTGGAATATCAAGAAAAATTGGCCCATGTTACGCTAAAATGTCCTCGGATCATGATAAAACTTTCTGAACTTGGCTATAGGGATGGTACGAGACGAGATACGAGATTGGGTCCACGAGAAAAGACAAACACGATTCTTAATATATAAATTTCACAATCCATTTTCCAATTTTGGCCTCGCAATTTTGTATTTGATTTAATATTTTTGATTCCATTCTAGTGCTGCTTTTTGGAACTGTAAGAGATGTAACTCATGAACGTGTAACCCTTTTTTATCCAATCCAAATGTAAACACTTGGGAAAAAAATCCCACGAGAATTTTTCTTATGATCTTGTGTCACGAGATCTTGTACCATCCCTACTCGACTGGATTTTGTTTTTTTCCAGTGTTGCACAGTCTGAGTTCTCGGTGCGGTCCGTGTTCAGCCTCAGGACTCACCCTCGCCGGCGTTGTAGGCCAGTATGGAGCGAGTTCTCATCTGTTTGCCCTCGATGGTTTTGCTGGAGCAGGTCTGCGAGCAGGAGGTCCAGGGGGTCCACTCGCTGAGCACGCAGTCTCTGGAGCAGGGCACCTCGCAGGGCTCCGGGGCCGGGGGAGGGGACGAGGAGCACAGCGAGCCGTCCACCTCGTATCCTGCGGGAAAACGAGCACAACATCACATGGTTACTCACACTCTAGCTGGACTTTAAAGGTGGTAGAGGGAACGTCAAATGCTTTTTCTTATGGAGATGTTATTACTTTGTCTGGAATGTTTCCCAGTATGGCATTAAACCTTTCTATCACAGTCAGAATGCCTGTTTTTCTAGGTATTTTCGAGCTGTAAAACCATTTGTAACTGAATAAATGTAGAGGTGTTTAAGGTCATACTGTGGAACATTCCAGTGACATATCCATAGAAACAAGCAGGTGACAGACCCTCCACCGGACAAGTTACTTCGTGCAGCTTTAAAGAGGTGGTATTTTACGTTAAATTTGGTGCACTGTGTAATTATTTTGGTTGGGTGTAGCCTATGCCCTTGTTTCTCAAAGAGTGGGTCGCAACCCTCAGGTGGGTCGCAAGAGATTTTTTTTGGGTCGCCTTGTCACAATCAACATGTAGGTCTGCGATATACAGTTCTGCCTATGCACCTGATCTGCTGCTGCACTCTTCTACTGCACTCGGACTGGAACTCGCTGCAAAAACACAGACAGGCCCACCTATATCATTAAGACATGTTTTGTATAATTTCTTTATTGTAATCATTTTATTGACTATTTTGTTGGTTCAATTGAATGTTGAAAAGAAAAAGAAATGTTCGACATTTAATGTCCAAATAGGCGACTTATGGATCCTTTTATTGCTGCTTCAATGTCTGTTTTTCATTTTTCAGCCGTGACGAAGACTCATAAGAAGTCGAAAAGCGTTGGCGTGTCCATTAATAAATACACCGCCTCTGCCATCCTCTTTCTACTCAACTGTGTTTCATCGTTTAAACTTGAGTAATACTAATTGTTCAGAGAGACACAATCACTCAGTCAAACAATAAAATATCCTCATTAATACAAAACTGAGGCACTGAAAAAGTACAAAATAATTAAAAGCCTTTAATACCAAATGGCAGTTCAAATCACGCTAATGCATTTCGGACCTTCGGCCTTCATCAGGGCAAAACTGATTAATATTATTTGTTAATTAAATAATCAAATAATGGTCAAACAGACCTTTATTTTGTGAGTTACGAATAATGTCTATTGACATTCTACTGGGTCACAAAGATTTATGACTTTTAAAATATGGGTCCCCAGAAAAAAAGTTTGGGAAATACTGGCCTATGTCACCTGCTTGTTTTTAGGATTACATCATTGTTTTGTCTGGAATGTTCCACAGTATGACATTAAACAGCTCTACTTTACATTTATTCAATTACAGGTGGTTTATAGCTCAAAAACACCTAGAAAAACAGACATTCTGAGTGGAGTTGCCTCTCCACAGATCTGACCTGTAACTTGGTCTTCTTTGGTCTCTGTGAAGATTTAATACCATACTGTGGAACATTCCAGACAAAGCACTGACATCTCCATGAAGATCCTCCACCAGAAAAGTTACAGGTATTAAAGTAGGTATAGGGATTAAAATGGATCATTCTACCTGCTGTAAAGTTCCTTCATGAGAAACATGCCTGAAGAGGTTTACGAGTCTTCCATGCATGTTTGAATAATATAGCGACCTCTCCTGGGCTTTATTTGAACCCTGCTTATGGTTACCAGTACGATTCTGTCCAAGACTCAACCTACACGCCTGCGTCACCCATTCCCCACACAGAAGGAACTATCTTAATAAATAACACCACAATTTTAATCTTAACCAGTTGCACTTTCTCTTGCCAACCCTTTATAACCTCATTTCAGAGTTTCCTATTTACTTTAAAGCAGACCTTAAGTAAAATGGACTTTTGAGAACTTTTTTTTTACCATGATATAGCTGTTTCTCCTTCTCAATGACCCTCTGAAGTTGTATTTGGAGCGATTCGTGCACGTTTGAGTCTTTAATCGCTTATTTTCAAGACGCCATTGTGCCGATCAACCCCAGTTTTCACCTGTCACGTATGCACTTCTCCAATTTTATTTTCTTAATTGCTGATACACGTAGGATATAGCAGTACTGCGTAGTCATTCTTGTACAAATGTAAAAAAAAAAAAAATCTGCTCCTCGCTAGTGTGATCTGCAGCTATCCATCAGAGGAAGAGCACACTTGTTTCTTTTATTAAGTCTTTTCAGATAAATATTACGATTTAAACTGTCTAAATTATAACAGATAGATCCAAGGGTGTCATAGATACAGCGTTGTGTACACTATGCGTCTTCTTTAAAGTTATAAGATGTGATATGCCTATAGACTAGTGTCCCAAAGTTTCTAATTCCTGAATAATGCAGGATGTGAGTCACCTTGTGCTCCGAGCTGGATTGTCGCAAGGTTTGAGTTTTCAAAGTCAAACCCACGAAAATCCATCTTGTACGGCTCCTGCTGGTTCATTTGTTCCACACAACTTTTGGATCAAAGAAAGGGCCCATATTAAACTCTTTTCCGATCTATGTTATAATGTTTCCTCATCAAAAACAGACCTGGAAACACATGTTTAACACACAAACCTGAGGCGGAGTTCTGCTTTCAAACAGAAAACACTCTGTTCCCCCTCGTGATGTAGACGGACAGATGTAGTTTCATTCACATGTGTGAGTAAACCTTTATTATTGGTCTGTCTACATCTCCAAAGCTCAAAATGCTCTGCTCCACCTTGTGACGTCATGTAGCTGTAGTTTTCAAGAAGGGATGGGCATTCGATGAAATTTCATTAATCAATCATTGGGAGAATTAACGATCGATTATCGATTAATCATTAACGTTGTTATATAAAAATTATCATCATTATTATTAGTATCTGCACTACTAATCTGCATAAATAAATTCAACTTTACTACATATAAACCGTAACCACTTTAGAGCCACATCAGTTCGTTTGACATTATCATGTGTTTAATGCAGCTTTGCTCAAGTCTCACAGAAACAAAACTTAAAACTGCATGGCTCATTTGCATAAACTAAGCGAAGAAAAAAACAGCTCTTGTGTCGCTGATGTGGTTCAACTTCCGTCGGACAAAAGGACACGACTCGAGGTTAGTGTGACCATATTTGCGTTTGTCAAAACCGTACGGAGGGTGGGAGGTGGGGCCTCGTCATCCACATTGAGCTACTCTCACCTGGCAAAGCTTTTTCATGTTTTTCAGTGTCCTGGTGCTTTGAGGTCCCTGGCACCACCACTGGACACTGAAACACATGTGCTGCTTTGTACACTGTGCACATGGACTCACACTTGTCTCGACCGGGACAAAAAGCGGGGAATTTCTGGTACAAGTCATCGTTAAATACGCATTTCCACTTCAGCTGTCTGTGGTTGCTCGCTCTTTCTGAGTCACAGAGAGATGCTCAGTTTAATGGCCCAATGAAAGTTAATGAAAACCTCAACATTTGCATCACTTTATTAAAAAAAAGCCCAGACGGCTAGGACAGGACGTGGAAAACGGACATGTCCAGGGAAAAACGGATGTTTGGTCACCCTACGCTACACACAGCAACCTACATTAGGTTTGCCAGTTAAAAATTAACTTAATCGACAAAATTCTTAATGATCAATTATCAATTAATCGACTAATCATGCCCATCCCTATTTTCAAGTGAACAGCTACGTTTTAAACATTTGTTCAATAGAGATTGACAATTTGAGGGCTGAAATTATCCAAATGATTCTAGTGAAGGTGTGTGGAGTTTAAAAACAAAGTGGAACAATTGCTGTATTACCACATGACATCACAAGGTGGAACAGAGTGTTTTGTTTCTTGTTTGTTTGAGAGAAGAACTGAGCCTAAATGTGCAGGGTTTGTGAATTAAACATGTGTGAATGAAACAAAACACAAGTCCAAGTATCAGATGAAGAGAAAAGGTAAAGTGCTTCACTGGGGCATAAAAAAAGTTTTTAAAAAATAGCAGTACAGGTGCTCTACGAGGGTTGATTTTTAAATTCTCAACTTTTTTTGTGGTACTTTATTGTCCCTGTAGGCAAATTGTCCTCTGCATTTCACCCATCCTTTCAGGAGCAGTGGGCAGCACATGTTGCGCCCAGGGACCCATCTCCATGATCTTTTTGCTTGGCTTGGTCAGGACGTGAGTTGGAGGATCTTTACCTTCCTCTGGTGCATGTGTTTAGGGTTGATGGGGGAAACTGGAGTGTCTGGAGGAAACCCACCAGAACACGCCAGCTCCACACAGAAAGACCCGGGCGACAACTCCAGGTCTGTTTGTGACGAGGAAACAACATTTTAACATAAAGTAGATCAAAAAATAGTGTAATACGGTCCCTTTAGAGGTTCACTATGTAACTTTTCGGTTGTCGTCTTCTTGTTCCTATGTCACTGCTCTACTTGGAATGTTCCACAGTATGACTTTAAACAGCTCTACTTTACTTTTATTCAATTACAGGTGGTTTTATAGCTGAAAAATACCTAGAAAACAGGCATTCTGATTATGACCGGGGTTGCCTCTCCACAGATCTGACCTATAACTTGATCTGGTTTGGTCTCCATGAAGACAGAAAGGTTTAAAGTCATACTGCGAAACATTCCAGACGAAGTAATAATTAAGTAATATCTCCATGAAAAAGCATTTGCTGGATCCTCCACCATACAAATATGACTAGAGCTGCCCATAGAGCATAACTGCATAAAAGACAACAGACTTCCACGAGTGAATATAAATGATTTTACACTCATGAACTTAATTGAAACACAGACATATTTGGTATCTCTGGAAACCTTAGACTCTGAACTCTTCATTTATGGATGTTTAAATGTGATTCAACTCATTTACAGGTTTGTAACAGGGTCCGGTCAAGTGGTAACGGAGGGAAACGGGTCAGATTTTTGACATTCAAATGTCTCTTATTCAGAAACTAGAGGGACTATTGAAATAAGTAAAGTATCAGAATGTAGGAAAGAGTTACACTCCAACAGGGTCAAGTTAAACCTGTGATATTCTTTCAAGTTGTTGACAAAAAATTTAAAAACTCATGTTGGTAAAGGAGGGAATGAAATATGCAGCACTTTTTGGGCAATAAATCCAAACAGTGATAACTCTTGGTTCTCACTTCCATATCCTTAACAAACTGGTTTGAATATTTGCTTCATATAGTTTTCTACCATATGGTACAAGATTAGGTTGAAAAACCTCTTACTTTTTGACTCATGAGATTTTTTATTAAGAAAGGTCATGGTAACGGAGGGAAAAGTAACAGAGGGAAAATTGTACAAACAAGTAGAAGGTGCAGGATTTTACATCATTTGTCACTTTTTTCTTCTCAATACTTTAATATTACTTCAAAATGAAAGGAAACTATTTCTATAAAATATGTCAGTCCTTCCAAGCAAATTTTTATCATTTTAAATACATTTTTTTTTTAAATCATGTTCCTTCATCAACAGTTCAAAGATGGAATAACACAAGATATGATGAAATACATCCATTTATTTGACATGATTTTCGGGTCTTTGAAATTTGGGAAATAATTTTTGTTCCATGTTTCATACATGGTCTGTTTAAAACATATGGAACTTTAGAACCAAAAATAGTACAGAAAAAAGGTCAACAGTTTCATAAACTAGAGTACATATGTATCTGTTCAATACATTTTTATATCAGATGAATTAACTTGAATTTTTGGCCTTGCTGTTTACTTCTGCTTGACCGGCCCAACAGCTCACTGAAAATGAGAGTTTACCTGCAAAATCGAAAAACAATTTTGGTCCATAATTGAGTATAAAGTCCCCGAAAGTTTGTTGGGATATCACATTTACTCCATACAGACGCATCACCGGCATTTTCATCTTGGTAAGTTTTACTCTCCGAAAGTCCGTCGCTATTGCTGTTTTCCACTGAATAATCAACTTCATCATCACTTTCAAATCCATAAAAGTCAGAACCACTTTCCCCAAAGTTATCCATAAAATACGCCCACTCCTCATTATTTCTAAAACTGCGCACTGCCGTCTTTCCATTGCTCATGTTTTGTGTTGTGTTTTTCCGGAAGCTACAATCGTCACTACTTCGATTAACTTCGGAAAAAATCTGCGAAAATATATCCTGGAATCCTATTGGTCAGTCTAGTGCGGGTTGTAGTGGCCCCACCTATCACAGCCTCTGTTTACATGTGAAAATGGGCTGTTTCTAATGGTCGTCAAATCACATTCTTTAGTGAAACAGCGGAGGAGTCAAAACACGTCATTAAGGAAACAAGGAGGGTCGTCAAATGTCGTCTTCATGGGGGAAAGAGTTAACGTCGAAAAGGATGGTCCACAACAACAAAAACCCTTCATTTCTATCTTAACATGTGCGTGTACAGAGAGCAGAGTACTTATGACACGTGAGCCTATGTCCCCTCACACAGAACGGCTCCGTCTGGTACAGAGGACACGTCTCACACACTGCAGACTCCAGTGGGGACGGCTGCTCATATGGGACAGTCTCATCTTACACCATTTGAATTATGCATCTACATATGGGCCCTGTAACCTACATATATGTCTAACCCACATGTGTGTCCGCACTGCGCCAAATACTTTCATTATACGGCTTGGATTTGCTTTAAAACGCCCATGTGACGCTGTTTTCTGATCTATGTTCTAATGTAGTTTCCTCGTCACGAACAGACCTGGAGTTGTGTTTTATTTCTTTTCATTTGCGCACGTTTAACACACAAACTTTGCAGGTTCAGGCTGAATTCTTCTCTCAAAACCTCGTGAAGTCATGTGGCAATACGGGAAAAAGTGCTCCCTTGTGTTTTTGAACTCCACACAGCTTCACTAGAATCATTTGGGTGATTTCAGACCTGGAATTGCCAATCTGTACTGAACAAACGGTAAAAGGAGCTGTTCACTACCACTACATGACATGACAAGGTAGAACAGAACGTAATGAGCTTTGGAGATGCAGACTGAAAATAAATAGTTATTCAGACGTGTGTGAATGAAACAAAAACACAACTCTGGTATGTTTTTGAGGATGTAGCAATATTCTAACATGACTCAAAGCTCACAAGAGTCCATTTTGTGTAATATAGACAGGGCTGTAGAGGGCGTGGTACGTGGTGGTACGTGGTGGTACGTGGTGGTACGTGGTGGTACGTGGTGGTACGTGGTGGTACGCAGGGGTACGCCGTCCACCCACTTCTCCCGATGTGAGATATAAAAAGTAACAAATATAATATAGCTACAGTTTAAATGTCAAACCGGAGCGACTGGCAACGATGAAAACAACCTGCATAGACTCATGAAATCTGCACTACTGTCCTATAGAGACACGAGGGACCAGGACTGAACCAGGACTAAACCAGGACTAAACCAGAACTGAACCAGGACTGAACTAGGAGTGTCAGGACGGGGCCAGGTAGACCAGGTAAGCCCACGTAGACCGTCGGGTGACCACAGCCGTTGCCCGATCGCGCTTTGCGGACACCCTGCTCTTCGAGCTCGGGGTTCTCTCCCTCGCTCTCAAGTCCAAGATTTGTCCTGGTTTAGTCCTGGTTTAGACCTGGTTTAGTCCTGGTTTAGTCTTGATTTAGTCCTGGTTGAGACCTGGTTTAGTCTTGATTTAGTCCTGGTTTAGTCCTGGTTGAGACCTGGTTTAGTCCTGGTTTAGTCCACCTGGTTCAGTCCTGGTTTAGTCCTGGTTCAGTCCCGGTTTAGTCCTGGTTCAGTCCTGGTTCAGTTTCTGGTATAGTCCTGGTTTAGTCTTGATTTAGTCCTGGTTTAGTCCTGGTTTAGTCCTGGTTCAGACCTGGTTTAGTCTTGATTTAGTCCTGGTTTAGTCCTGGTTCAGACCTGGTTTAGTCTTGATTTAGTCCTGGTTGAGACCTGGTTCAGTCCTGGTTCAGTCCGTATGCGTCGCAAAAGTCCGGCATCTCAATCGATGTTTCTTCTGCTTAATAAATAAAGCCTGTGAAGTGATGACCTATTTTTGACAGTAAAGTTTTACTGAAGAAAGCGTAATTGTAAATTTTCATTCCTTGATTCTAATTCTTGATGTTGGAACTTTTCAGTTTGTCTTCTGATGGATAAAATTCACGCAATACATTTTATGTACGACTGGACTCATTCGAGAGTTTACAATATTTATTTTATCCTCCACTACAGACAAATACACAGATTTCCAAATACATAGATTTCCCAAATATGTACAAATTTCTATCCTATGCACACAGATATTTCTGAAAGCTTTCTTACTCCGTAGATTTTGAACTTTGGAGATGTAGACAGACTAATAATAAAAAGTTATTCAGATACGTGTGAATGAAATAAAACACAACTCCAGGTTTGTCTGTGATGAAGTAACAACATTCTAACATGGCTTAAAATTTACAAGAATCAATTTAGCTGAATATAGGACCTTTAATCTTTGCTTTAATCTCATTGTCTTACTCTGTGTTGTAATTTGATGTTTTTGTGCATGTTTAAGTAATCCTGCATTGTCCTACATTTGAGGCTTGAATGCTCAGAAAATTTCCATTTTCACCTGTAAAGGAAATGAAAGTATTGTGTGATTATTTTATCTTTTAGAAGTATTTGCTCTTGTCACTAAAACTCATTTTAGTTGGACAGTTAAAGACATTGTTAGAAAAACCCATCAGTGCAAACACTTCTGTTCCCTTTTGCTTGCTAAGCTTGTCCAGACATAATCTTGTCAAGAAGTGACAAATGCAGATGACTGTGGATGCATTTCATTTCAAGCAGTGGGCTTTCAGATCTCTTTCTCTCCTTTGAAATTGACCACACCTTGTATTGTTTTAACTCCACATGTAACATCC
The DNA here is from genome assembly GCF_026225935.1 of Boleophthalmus pectinirostris. Lineage (NCBI taxonomy): Eukaryota > Metazoa > Chordata > Actinopteri > Gobiiformes > Gobiidae > Boleophthalmus > Boleophthalmus pectinirostris. The sequence goes on along the minus strand of NW_026571447.1, from coordinate 4,848,098 downwards.
TGCTGAAGAAGACCAACAAGAACACGTCTGACCACACCTCAGTAGGAATCGTCACCTTCTCACTTTGTAATGTACCAGATTTTCCAGACTATAAGTCGCTCCAGAGAAGTTGCACCAGCCAAAAAATGTGTAATGAAGAAGAAAAAAAAAAAAAATGAAGTCGCACTGGACTATAAGTCACACTTTTTTGGGGGAAATTTATTTTATAAAATTAGAGACCAGGAACCGACATTTCATCTTGAAAGGCAAGTTCTAGTAATAACAACAGAACAGAGACTGAATAGGCGTCTGGTATATTAACGTCGTCACATATGAACAGTTCTTCAGATAAACTATAACATAAACAACAGAACAGAACAAGTTTACCAAACTCTCCATCTCACTCCAAATCACTAAATCCATTCAGTTCTTCATCCTCGGTGTCACTTCTGAACAACTCGGTGACCTCCAGAGGAGAACAGAGCGCCGCTTCCTCTTCTGTGTCGCTGTCGTCAGACTCAGCATCAGTTCCAGTTAGAATTATTTCTGAATCTCGACAGGATGGTTTCAGTGTCACTGAAGTCCAGGCTTTTGTCCATCCATCCAGTGACTTCCAGGAAATTTGCATTGCGGACCCACCCTGTGTTCTCCGTCCCCACTTTCCGCCAGTCCCTAACAAGTTTCTTGCTCACTCCAGACTTTTTTTCTGCTGCTCAATTACTGTTTTTGGCTGAATATTTCACTACTTGCAGCAGGACATAGGCTCTTTCTGCAGAAGACATGCGCAGTAGAGTGAAGTGACAGTGGTACAGGAGTAATGGGAGCAGCAGATACTCACACACAAGACTAGAGCCTCTTGCGGCTTCAGTATGAACATTTTAATATGTAAGTTGCAGCGGAGTATAAGTTGCAAGAAACACCCAAACCATGAAAAAAAAGTGAGACTTATAGACCAAAAAATACGGTAGGTCTTCTGTTCATCTCAGCCTATAGAAACTTAGTGCTTGTATCAGTCGGGGTCTGACGTCTGGGGGACATGCTGCTGTTTGTTCTGTTGGATCTGTTTCCGTGCAAGAAATAAACTCTGCGTCTTTGCTTCAACATTCATCAGTGTCAACAAAAGGAGTCTTTTTCCACAACACACCTATCCCCTATCTCCGCCCACATCTCTGGACTTCCTTGCAGTTACACCACCAGTCAAAAGTTTTAGAACACCACACTTTATTCCATTTTTATATTTTTTTTTAACTGTTTACTGTTGACTAAAATATATTCTAAACTTTTGATTGATGAAAGTGTCCACCTTTGGCAGATATAACAGCTGAACACACTCGTAGCTCGTTCTTTTTACAATAGAAATCAAATATTCTTCAGAAAGTTCTTCCCAAGTCTGTTGCATAAGTTTCCATAAATGTGTGGCACTTGTTGCTTCACTCTTCTGTCCAGTTCATCCCAAACCAGCTCCATGGGCTTTAAGTCTGGACACTAGACCATCTTGTTCTTTTTTCCTGAGGTCATTTTGGCAGAGCTTGGACTTGTGTCTTGTATCTTTAAACCTTTTTTTAACCTCTGTCTGTTCAGTTTTGACCTTTGTACCGTTTCAAGCTCTTCACTGAACTTGCACGACTTGAATTGCGATAAATAACTGGAAAAATGAGGGTGTTCGAAAACTTTTGAGTGGATATGAAAAGTCTCCAGGTCACATACAGCACTATTCAACAGCATTTAAATGAAAACATGTTACAGCTTATGACTAAATATCTGAAAAAAGTATAAAATAACAACAAAATAGCAACTTTTGAAAAAAAATCTGTCATTAATGTCGATTTAAAAAGTATATTAGGACTAGTATTTGACTGAAAAACACTGGCAATGGATAGAGTTTATTAAATTACTGTCTTAGAGTTAACAACAATTAGCATGCTAACAGCACACTTCCTGATTATTCTGCATAGAGTACACAGTAGACTTATTTTGACCTCAAAAGCCGCTTATACTATATATCTGGACTCATTTTGCTCAAGTACGAGGACAAAAATAAAATGGTTATAGGTCTTTAAAGTCTTAACAAAAGTGGCAGCCATGTTTGGTCAGTCTGCCCCAGGTCAGCTGTGGCAAGTAGTTTAACACCGACAAGTGTGGGTGGGTTGAATAATGGTTTACTCGAGTGTTTGGAGGTTCAGGGACTCCCTTAAAGTGTCAATCAATCCTGTTTCCTCTGAGTTCAGGAGATGTGACTACAGCAAATATAAAAATTCAGAGACATTGACAGTATTTTTATTTATTTCTAATTTTCTTTTGACTAAAAATTACACGTCATTTTTGCCAAGACTGGGTTGACAAATCCCCACAGAGTTTCCAGCGAGCCCCATGGGGTTTGTCAAGCTTGTAACGTTCAAAATAACTCCTGTGTTTTGTTATGGGCTATTATTATTTCAGGGCTAAAGCAGATTAAACCAAGACTACACCAGGGACTAAACCAGATGTGAATCAGATTGGCACAGGTTAAAGGTCATATACTACGCAAAACTGACTCTTGTGAGCTTTAAATCATGTTAGAACATTGTTACCTCCTCAAAAACAGACCCGGAGTTGTGTTTTGTTTCATTTGTGAGAGTTTAACACCCAAACCCTGTATATTCATAGGCTGACCTCTCTCTGTGTAACGTCTGCGTACAATTATAAAGCGTTTTCTGGCTGATGATCAGGAAGTGCGTGTCAGCATGCTAGCAAAACTCTGCGCTGGTCTCTGGAAGCATTGAAAAGCTCTTATAAACTCATCTTGGTGAATAATTAGAATTTTTGGAATGCGTAAGGTAACTGATGGACAACTATGAAGCAATGCAGACTGTTTTAAATGAGCTAGTCCTGTTTTTCACATTTTTAAAGGCAGTAAAGCTTAGGTACAGTGACTTTAACTTAAAACAAACACGTTTAAAGATCTTATGTCACACTAAATGGACTCTTGTGAGCTTTAAGTCATGTCATACTGCTATTACTGCTTCAAAAACAGACCTGGAGTTTTGTCTCACTTCATTCACATGTTTGAGTAACCTTTTATTTTTAGTCTGTACATCTCCAAAGCTCAAAACGCACTGTTCCACTTTGTGATGACATGAAGTTGAAGTTAACAGATTCCTTTTACCATTACCATACAGTAAGACTGTGCGTTTAATTGAATTTTGATCACGATTTTGATTTGTGTGTCAAACCATCTCCAAACTCAAATAATCGAGTTGAAACGATAAAGCTTAACAAAGTTTATTTTGGGATATTTTTTATAAAAATAAGTATTTTGATTAAATATAGAGATTGTAGAAGAGCTGGATATATAGTTTATTTTGGATACATTTACGTTTTTCTTCGCCTTATTTCATGTTCAAAGTTTATTTTATTCATTTTATATTTTATACATCACAAAACTGCTCTAAGGCATTGTTTCCAAAAGACTGGGTCGCGACTCTCAGAGATTTTTTGGGGTCGCCTTGTCACAATCTGCACGTAGTTCTGTGATATACAATTCTGACACATGAAAGAGCAAGTGACTATTTAGTTTCAGTTTTGTTGGTTTAATTGAATGTTGAAAAGAAAATGAAATACATTTAAAGTCCAAATAGGCGACTTATGGATCCTTTTGTTGCTGCTTCAATGTTTAAAACTTGAGTAAAACTAATTGTTCAGAGACACGATCACTCAGGCAACAATAAAATATCCTCATTAATGTTCAATAATGATCAGCTTTATTTTCTGATTTATGAATAATGTCTATTGACTTGGGTCATGAAGGTTTGTGACTTTTAAAATATGTCTCCCCAGATAAAAAGGTTTAGGAAACACTGCTCTAAGGTATATATTTGTAGCTTATATTAATTTTCAGTTTGAAAGTTTTGAGTAAATTATCAATGACAAAATGTTGTTGTTTTTTTTTTTGGTTTGTTTTTTTGAGAGAGATTCATGTAACTAAAAAATAATCGTTGAATAATCGTTATTTCAATATTGACCAAAATAATTGTGATAATCATTATTTTTTCCATAATCGAGCTGCCCTACCGTACAGTTAATATCTACTTTTTGCGTTTAATTTAGTAAAGATCTGCAATTCCAGGGTTGAAGTGATCCAAATGATTCTAGTGAAGGTGTGAGTTTAAAAACAAACGGAGCACTTCCTGTATTACCACATGACATCTATTTTCTATTTGAGAAAAGAACTCTTTGGGTGTTAAACATGTGTGAATGAAACAAAAAACAAAACACAACTCCAGGTCTGTTTGTGATGAGAAAACATTAGAACACAGATCAGAGAACAGTGTGATATGGGCTCTTTAAAGTGTAAAATTAATTGATAATAGTAGTTTATCTAACATTTGTGAATTTGTGTGAAGTTTCTGGGTGCGTGCAAATCAAGTTTTGACTCAGAGAGGAGCTTGCACACACACACACACGCACACACACACAGGAGTTGTATTATTGTATTGTAAACTCTCAGTGTAACGTGGAAGGTCCATTGAGACAGAGAGGCTCTTGTGCTGCACGGACCTGATCAATAGTGAAGTGTCTGAGTCAGAACGAGAGGACGAGAGGAGACTAACTCATCAATACACTTGTATAGTAGTACAGTTACTGCATCACTGAACTACAACTACAGAACTCTGTCCAAGCCCAATCACAACGTCTTCATCTTACTGGTACAAGTTTGTCGATACCGTATTTTTCGGACTATAAAGCACACTTAAAATCCTTTAATTTTCTCAAACATCAAAAGTGTGGTACACGTTGGTACACGGTGCTCAAAAATCTGTGAAAATGTTTTAGTACGACTTTGGTAAACTACGAAACTGCACCTGTTGATGGATTGTTGGAACTACTGGAGCTACTGTAGTCAGGAGGGTTGAGTTGAGTTACGCCACGATCTGCCATTGGATTGTGGACATCTGGGCAAGAGAATGGAAACCCAACCAAAGTCTGACTGGTTTGGAACTTATTTAGAACTTATGTTTGGGCTCGGGTCGGACTCGGACTCATCAGCGCATCAGGTCTACAGTAAAACCACTCGCTCTGAGACTCTTAAGTGTTCAAAAGATTAGAACTCTGCACTTCTAGTTTAGATACAAGTCAAAACTGTGTTATTATTATTTGTGAAATGTGGTGCAATACTTCAGATACAGGATTTTTAAAGCAGGGGTGGGCAAACTACGGTCCGGGGGCCATATGCGGCACTTAAATTTTTTTTTATCTGGCCTGCTGAACTTGAAGAACAATAATAAAAATAATAATATTCAGTGTTTTAAAAGTAATTTCAATAAATAGTAAATACTGTGGGACTTGAATGACAGATATTTTGTGATATTATGATTTTCAATTATGGGATATTTCAAAAACATGGGATATGTTTTCTACATACCCCATGTTATTTTGTTCTCTTATGAGGTGGAGTACCAAAAAACTCAGTCCATCTGCTCCTGGTCCAGCCCTTCCGTCAAATTTTAGAAGCCTCTGTGGCCCACGAGTCAAAAAGTTTTCCCACCCCTGTTTTAAAGCATAAAAGATTGGCAATAAAGTCGACAGGAAGTAAAATCACTATCACTAATCTGCAGCTTCAGCTCGATCCGTGCGCTGTGTGGATGGAAACAGACACACGTGAGGAACTACTCTCACCTTTTTACTTCAAACTGGATTAACAGCGCTGTTTTGTGGACTGGGTGTCATTTTTTGCAGAGGAAATGTCTACAGATAATGTAGATGAGATGCTGCACTTTAAATTTACCATTTTACGAGAGGTGAGGAATAAAGTTTCCTCATTATTTTGCAATATCTTAAGTTTGCATTTTGCGACTCTGTCCATTAGAGGCTACACGAACAATATCCTACGTGTGTCATTAGGCCTATGAAAATAGTCTGGTTTGAATTGTGTCGGATTCTGACATAAATATCTTAATGCCTGTCAGGCTTGGGTCGGATTCGATCACTTGGATGTTGGACATGGGCCGGGCTTGGACAGAAAAATCGGCCTGATCCACACTCTAGCCTGGGCTGAGTTACTGAGTGAGTTGAAAGAGTTGAATAAAATTGGAGTTATCCGTTTTGTTTCACTTAATGCGCCTTATAATCTGGTGCAATTTATGTATGAAAATAGACGAGATCATTAAAAACATTATTGATATTGCACCGTATAATCCGAAGAAAAATACTGTAATAGTTTTCATCAAGCAGAAAATATATACTTATTGTAACTGTGACACACGTGTGTCCCCCAGAACTCGACACGTGGATCTGAGCTCTCACTGCAGCTGAAGCATCACAACAGAAGAAAAATCTAACTTCTGTTACATCCATAAGAGACCACGTCATTCTGAAGTGTGGGGGAGTTGTAATGAATGTGGGTGGGTTAATATAGGTTTTTCTTCTCTCTCCTTTTGCAGAAATGTGGTTTGCTATAGTTTATAATATAAGTGGGATGTAAATGATACTTTTTCTTTTTTTTTTCTCTCTCTTAGTACAAAGTTGAAATATAAACAAAGCAATCAATCATTTGTGAGAAAAGCTTCGTCAACGCCTAAGCAGGGCTACCACATCTCTGTGTGAAAGTTGCGAGAGGGGCCGATGGTGCAACAGCCTCACTTCCATCAGTCTGTCCTAGGGCAGCTGTGGCTACAATAATACCTCACCAGCACAGAGTGTAGAGTGAACAAAGAATACATGAAACTTTGAGTGTCTGGAAAAGCGCCATATTAAACTAATGCATTATTATTGTGCACTGAAATGTTTTAGTTAGAAATTTTTCAGTTCAAATATCGTGACTGAAAATTTCTGGATTGAGAATATTTGTGAATAAAGTGTGTTATTGAGGAAACTCAGAAATGGTTTAATTTCTCATATTTTGATTTGAATAAAAATGGATGTACAAAGTCTGGTGGCATGTGTTTTAGAGTTATGCATTATTATCATTCAAAACATGATTCTAATGATTTTAATAGTCCACTGGTCATGATTGTAGTGATCGTTGTATTAGGAAAATCACATGTATTGAACATTGCAAAGTTGAAAATCAATAATAGAAGATTACTTTTTTTTTTCAGTAAAGGTGTATTGTGTAACTTTTTTGGTGGAGAGTCCGTCATATGCTTTCCTCCATGGAGATGTTATGCCTTTTTCAAGAATGTGTGTAGAATCCCTCAGTCGTCCAGGGCAAAAGCGAAATTCAGTTCAATTCATTTTTCAACCTAAATAAGCATTTGTACAGTTGACAAATTGAATTTCTCCTTTGTCATTTGTCTGGAATGTTTCACAGTATGGCATTAAACCTTTCTGTCTTCATGGAGACCAAACCAAATCAGGTTACAAGTCAGATCTGGGGAGAGGCGACCTCGCTCACAGCCAGAATGCCTGTTTTTGTAGGTATTTTTGAGCTATAAAACCACTTGTATTTGAATAAACATAAAGTAGAGCTGTTTAAAGTCACACTGTGGAACATTCTGGGCAGAGCAATGATGCAGAAATAAGACGGTGACAAAGGGACCATATTACTCTATTTTCTGATCTATGTTATAAGGTTGTTTACAGGTCAGATCTGTGGAGATACAACCGACGCTCACAGTCAGAATACCTGTTTTTATTTTGTTTTTTTGCAGATATTTTGAGCAGTAAAACCACCTGTGATTAAATAGATTTGTTTAATGTCATACTGTGGAACATTCCAGGCAGAGCAATGACATCTCCATAGAAACAAGCAGGAGACGGACCCGGAAATGTACACAATGCTCCTTTAAACAGAAACAGACAACAGACATCAACAGTTAAACTTTAATCATACACTGCGCAATTTTATTTTATTTTATTTTTTGGTCGCAACAGACTAACTCCCTAATCCACCTGCACTCCCGTGTCTGAACCCCACTCCTAAACCGACTTCCACATTAGCAGAAAACCCTTTAAAAACATGGAACGGGGCCCGAGCGCTGCTGACTCCGCATTAAGATGTCACTTTGACAGATACGCGGCCCACCAATCAGGAGCAGGACTAAGAGCCCCGAAGAGAAGCCGTGACAGCGCGCTCCGCCAGCTCCGTCCGAACCCGCTCAGCCTAAGTGGACCCAGGCAGCGTACAATATCAATATGCACTCTCCCGAACGCGTATCGACCTTGGGCCAGACTGAACGCCGCCCGCTGGCACTCGCTTTCCACGGACGGGACGAAAATACAGAAATAAATAAGAAATACAAGGGGACGCTGCGTTGAGAAAGCAGTGCGGCGTGAATCCAAACGGCGAGAATGGATTTTCATCAGGTGAGGTAGTGAGGGAGAGCAGCGGGCGATCAATCACGAGGGGCACGGAGGAGTCTGTGAGGGCCGGCGGGCGCAGACGGGCACGGGGGGGGGGGGGCGCAGGTGCCAGGCAGACTGAGGGGGTATACGAGGTGAGCGGCACAGACGATGTACAGTAAATGGGTTTAAAACAGTCCGACCGCTCCGGGAAAACGACGCAGGCGGACAAAGACGCTGACTGTAAACGTCCACGTGAATAAGTGCAGTACCTGGAGTCGAGTTTTCTGGAGGGAGGCACCGCTCTGTCTCCATAGAGGATGTGTCGTGAATGTTCCGCAGTACAGAATTAAACACATCTGTCAGTGTAACAGAGTATAACCAGAGCTGGAAGAAGTACTCAGTTGTGTTACTTAAGTAAAAGTACAGATACTAGAGCAAGAAAATACTCACCTAAAAGTAAAATAATCAGGTGAAAAAATCTACTTAAAGTAACTGTTTAAAAATGTACTTAAAGAGTAAAAAGTAAAAGTATTTCACACAGATTTTGAAGTTTGAAGTTCAGATGTAGTGATTTTCAGAATAACAAAATTCACCACAAATCGTTAATAGAAACAGTTAAATCAATAATTATTTCTTGTTTTGTTTGTATATTTTTGTTTGCTCAAATTATGAACATGTTAAAAATATAAATAAAACTTTTAAGTTTCAGTCCTGTTCAAAAATGTTTTGGAGTAGAAAGTAGAGAAACCTGCTCTCAAATGTAGTGAAGTAAAAGTAAAAAGTATCCACTTTAAAGTCTACTTAAGTAAATACGCCATAGATCAGACAAACTCAGGCCCAGGAGCCAAATTTAGCCCGTGATATAATTATATTTGGCCTGTGAGATCATATCAAACATGTATCAGAGCTGACCCGCCGGCGACATACAGACTATAGAGACATGACTTATTTAAAATGTTGTTATTATTTTATATTCTGCTTGTTCTATATTCAATGTTTAAGCAAAACTATTATTAAACATTTATTTTAATTAGAAAAGGTTTAACATTACATATCTCGAAAGAAGAGAAAACATGCAGATGTTGTTGAAATTTGTCAATAAATATTTAGTTTGACCCACAACTTAGTCTCAGTTTTGTGACTAAGTAAGTGTGATGTTCAGCTTCACTCAGATGAAGCTTTATTGGATTTATACAACTGTAAATGGAAAAATGTAAGGTTGTTTAATTCAACTGGGTAGAAACTGTTGATCATCTCTGGTACTGCACCAAACTGGTTCAAGTTCTATCAAGAAGACAGGATGTATTCTGTTGAAACTGGAAACTGTCTCAGAGCACATGGTCCTGACCTGTGGGGTGCCTCAGGGGTCGATCCTGGGCCCCCTTTTGTTCAGTCTCTACATGCTGCCATTAGGCCAGTTAATACGCAGCAATAACATGTCCTCCCACAACTCTACAGACGACACTCAGATCTACGTCTCACTGCAGCAGGAGACTATGGACCAGTGGACTCACTCTGCCACTGCATCCAACAGATCAGTGTGTGGATGCAAAACAACTTTCTCCAACTAAACTCTGACAAGACTGAAGTCATAGAAACAAAGCCACAGAGCCGAAGAGACAGTGTCAGCAGTCTCTATGGCTCCAGTCTCCACTCTCTCTCTGAAACATTCAAATCAAACTAGAAATCTCAGGCTAATAATGGACTCAGACTTGAACTTTAACAGCCACATCAAATCAATAACATCTGCAGCCTTTTACCATCTAAAGACATGTCAAAAATCAAAGGTCAAACTGATCAAAAATCAAGCTGTCTAAAGCAGACTTGGAGAGATTTATCCATGCGTTTGTCTCCAGTAGGTTAGATACTGTAATGTTCTGCTCACTGGTCTCTCCAAACGAGCTGTGAGACGCTGCAGAACATCCAGAACACTGCAGCTCGGGTCCTGACTCGACCTATGAGTATGAGTCCTGCACCGGGTCCGGCGGGTACGGGCAAACAGTTGCTGAAATGGGCTGGTTTAAATGTTCTGGAATTTTACAGGCAGGTTTGCAGGTGGGCAGTAGCTAATTATACACGGGGTGGGTCAAGACTAAATCAGGATTAACCAGGACTAATACTGGACTCAAGAGAGAGGGAGAACCCTGAACTCATGGAGCAGGGTGTCCGCAAAGCACGATCGGGTGATGGCTGCACCTCCATGCGGCGCAGAGTTTGCACCGGTGCTTTTACCTGCGGTCATGCAACGGTCTACACGGGCGCACCTCCGAGAGTTCAAGCCCATCCTGACAGTGAGTCCTGGTTCAATTCTGGGTTAGTCTTGGTTCAGTCTGTGGCATGTTTCTTCTGCTCAGTAAATAATGCCTGTGAGGTGATGACAGTCGACTCACGTCTGTAAATTCATAATGAAGAAAGTGTAACCGTTTCATTTCATTTCATGACTGTAATTCTTGAAGTCATAACTTTTCAATTCATATTCTGAATGATGCTTCAGTTAAGAAGCTTTTAATCTGTGTGTGATTTATTTCTGGGCACGGGCGTGTAACGGGTGGAATGTTAATGGGTCCGGGTGGGTGCGGGTTTATCTTTGATAAATCACGGGTTATCGGGTGAGTGCAGGTCTCCAAAAATGAACCCGTGCAGGACTCTGGTTTGAGCACATGTGTCCTGTGCTCAGATCTCTGCACTGCCCCCGTGGCTCAGAGATTTTAAAATGGCTCTGCTTGTACAAGTGTCTCCATGACCAAGCACCAAAGTCCATCTGTGACATGTTAGTGTCATATGAACCATCTGCACTCTGAGGAACTTAGAGTCACGACTAAACACGGGGAGTCAGAGTTTCAGGGTCACGCAGCTAAAACCTGGAACAGTCTGAACATGTGACACAGACTCTACTCTGACTCTGTTTAAATCCAGACTCAAAACTGTTCTCTTTATCTGCGTATGACTGAAAGGTTTTAATTTTTCACTCTTCTCTCTCATTTAATCTCTCTCTTTTTAATTTTATGATGATTACTTATGTTTTGATTTGTCTGTATTGCGATTTTAATGCCGTTCTTATTCTGTAAAGCACTTTGAATGACTTTGTGTACGAAACGTGCTCTACAAATAAACTTGCCTTGCTTTGCATAGCGTGAATCGATAGACGTCACTGTCGATTTAGGCTACTGGGAGCTCATTTCGACGGAGCAGCCCATTTCAACAGAACAACAAAGCTCATTAAATATACATTGTGCATTTGAGAGGTGGAGTTCTGGTCATGTTCATTTTATCACTCTATATTATTTCTGCACACATCACACTCTGAGTATAAATACTATAAGTCTAATGCCGTACTGTGGGACATTTTCAACGGTGCGCTGACATTTCCACGGAGACGGGCAGGTGGCCTCTTCAATCTCCCCCGGTTTATCCTTGTGTCATTCTTGTTACATCTCATCGCTCCTGATATGATCCACCTCTACAATACTGCCGTGCCCTTGTGCTTAATCGCCCGGGTAACGCTGTTCTGCCTGTGCGCGGTCAGCACCAAGAGCAGCTCAGTCCGCGCGCGCTAACGGCTCCTCATGACTCCCGTAAAGACGTGTAGTCGTAAAGGCACGCAGCGAAACGGACGACGAGGAGGAAGAGGAGGAGGACGGAGCGAGAGAGAGGAGAGAGAGAGAGAGAGAGAGGGCTAGAGAAGAGAGCGAGAGGAGAGAGAGAGAGAGAGAGAGAGAGAGAGAGAGAGAGAGAGAGAGAAGAGAGTACAGAGCAAGGGAGAGAGGGAGGGCGAGAGAGGGAGGGCTAGTAAGAGAGGAGAGAACAAGGAGAGAGAGAGAGAGAGAGAGAGAGAGAGAAGGAGGTCTAGAAAGAGCAAGGGAGAGAGAGAGGGGGGAGAGAGAGAGAGAGAGAGAGAGGACAGAGAGAGAGAGAGGAGAGAGAGAGAGAGAGAGAGAGAGAGGGAGAGAGAGATGGAGGGCTAGAAAGAGGAGAGGGAGGGAGGGAGAGAGGGAGGGAGAGAGAAGAGAGAGGAGAGAGCAAGGGAGAGAGAGAAAGAGCAGAGAGAGGGAGGGAGAGAGAGAGGGAGGGCAAGAAAGAGCAAGGGAGAGAGAGAGGGGCAGGGAGAGAGAAAGAGAGGATAGAGTGAGGGAGAAAGGGAGAGAGAAAGAGCGGAGAGAGGGAGGGAGAGAGAGAGAGAGCAAGAGGGCTAGAAAGAGAGGACAGAGCAAGGTAGAGAGGGAGGGAGAGAGAGGGAGGGCTAGAAAGAGGACAGAGTGAGGGAGAGAGAGAGGGAGGGAGAGAGAAAGAGAGGAGAGAGCAAGGGAGAGAGGGAAGAGAGAGAGAGAGAGGGGAGAGAGAGGGGGAGGGCTAGAAAGAGAAAAGCAAGGGAGAGAGAGGGGGAGAGAGAGCGTGAGAGAGAAAGAGGGGAAGAGAGGGCTAGAAAGAGAGGAGAGAGAGAGGCAGGGAGAGAGAAAGAGAGGGAGGGAGAGAGAGTTGAAAGGGAGAGCTAGAAAGAGAGGACAGCGTGAGGGAGCGAGAGGAGAGAGGGAGGGGGAGAGGAAGAGAGAGGAAGAGAGGGAGGCAGAGGGGGAGGGCTAGAAAGAGGAGAGCACGAGGGAGAAGGAGGGAGAAAGAAGGAGAGCGGAGAGAGAGAGGGAAGGAGAGAGAAGGGGTGGTGATGGACTGAGAGACTGACCGAGGGAGAGAGAAAGAGAGGGAGGGAGAGGAGGAGAGAGAGAGCGAGAGATAGGGGGAGAGATGGGAGAAAAGAGAGGAAGTGGGAGAGAACGGGAGAGCAGAGAGAGAAAGAGAGGGAGAATGAGAGGGGAGAGAGGGAATGAGAGAGAGAGAGAGAGAGGTAAATGGAGAGAGAACTAGGGAGACGGAGAGGGAGGGAGAGAAAAAGGAGAGAGGGAGGGAGAGACAGAGGGAGGGAGAAAGCGAGGAGGAGAGGGAAAAGAGGGAACGGGGGGAGGAAGGGAGAGCAGAGAGATGAAGAGAGGGACAGAGAGAAGGTGGGGAAGAGAGAAAGAGAGGGGGGAAAAGAGAGGGAGAGCTCAGGATACAGACACAAGTTATAGTGCTGCAGCTGGGATGATATACGAAGAGAGATGGTGTGATGAGGAGAGAGAGAAGAAACTGGCAGAGAGAGAGAAAAGAGAAGGAGAAAGGGAGAGACTGATGGACTCAAAGAGAAAGACGAGTAGAGATATTGAGAGCGAAAGAGAGGAGGGGGACTGATGGACTGAGACAAACAGAGAGACACAGAGAGAGAAGAGGAAGAGGGAGAGACAGAAAAACGAGAAGAGAGAGAAGAGAGAGGGAGAGACTGATGGACAGAGAGAGAGAGAGAGAGACAGACACGACTGATACTGCAGAAAGACGAGGTTGTATGTGAGGAGATGGTGTGATGAAACGAGAGAGAGAGAGAAAGGAGGGACTGGGAGAGAGAGAGATGGAGAGACTGATGGACTGGAAAAGAGAAACAGAGAAGAGGGGTGGGGATGAGCAGCGGGAGAGAGAGGGAGAGAGGAGGAGAGGAAGAGAGAGAGAGAGAGAGAGAGAGGGAGGGGAAGGCTAGAAAGAGGAGAGCGCGAGGGAGAGGGAGGGAGAAAGAAGGAGAGCGGAGAGAGAGGGAAGGAGAGAGAAGGGGTGGTGATGGACTGAGAGATTGACAGAGGGAGAGAGAGAGAGCGGGGAAGAGAGGGGAGAAAGGAGCGGAAGCGGGAGAGGATGGGAGAAGGAGAGAGGGAGGATAAAGAGAGTAAGGGAGAGCAGAGGGAGAAAGAGAGGGAGGGAGAGGGAGCGAGAGGGGGGAGAGAGGGAATGATGAAGAAGGAGGGAGAGAGAAAGAGGAAAGTGCAGGAAGGAGAGCAGCAGGGTAGATGGACTGAGAGAGAGAGAGAGAAGAGAGGAGAGGAGAGGGAGAGAGAGAAAGAGGAGAGAGGAGAGGGAGAGTGGAAGAAAGAGAGAGAGCCCAGGAAACAGACACAAGTTACATGGTGGTATACGAAGAGAGATGGTGTGATGAGGAGAGAGAGAAGAAATTGGCAGAGAGAGAGAAAAGAGAAGGAGAGAGGGAGAGACTGATGGACTCAAAGAGAAAGACGAGTAGAGGGATTGATGGACTGAGACAAACAGAGAGACACAGAGAGAGAAGAGGAAGAGGAAGCGACAGAAAAACGAGAAGAGAGAGAAGAGAGAGGAAGAGACTGACACAAGTGATATTGCAGAAAGACGAGGTTGTATATGCAGAGATGGTGTGATGAAACGAGAGAGAGAGAGAAAGGAGGGATTTGGAGAAAGAGATGGAGAGACTGATGGACTGGAAAAGAGAAACAGAGAAGAGGGGAGGGGATGAGCAGCGGGAGAGAGAGGGAGAGAGTGATAGAGTGCGCGAGAGAGAGAATTAGAGGATTATTGCAGATATAAAATTTCTAAATGACTTCTGAGACATTTGAATGTGTCAAGATTTGATGTTCCACCGACAGTCGTGAAAATAAAGTGAATGTATGCACGTCTGTTCAGAATGGATCAGATGTGAGGCGCTTTGGCTTGTCAAAAAGAAAATGAACAGCAAAACTCTACTACAAACACAACTGAACTCAGGTCCTCAGAGTTTTAACCTGCAGGTAGAAAACACACACAACACACACACGTACAAGCACCTGGATGTTTATGTGGGACAATAAAGATCACATACTGAGCTTGAGCCTGTTCAAATGTACATCACCCGTGGATTATTATGACATTATTTACGCATTTTAAATCACAATAGTCGTCTAAAATGATTTAAAGGGCCCATCTCATGTAAAATAACTCTTTTCACATTGTATCTTCTGCACATAAACAAGACCAGGAACTATGAAAGGTCGACTATTGTTCATCCCCCTCGTCCGTCCTGAGAAAGCACAGGCTCCGCCCTCCAAACGGGACGCAGGACGAGGACTTTGAGGAGCACGAAGCTCAACATTACTGATTGGTAAAGTATTAATAAACACTAGTCCAGAGGTGTCAAACTCATTTTCACCAAGGGCCACATTTGGATCATGTTTGTCATCAAAGGGCCAGTTGTAAAGTTAAGATTATAACTGTAACTGGGTCCGGTCAAGCAGCAAGGCCAAAAATTCAAGTTAATGCATCTGATATAAAAATGTATTGAACAGATACATATGTACTCTAGTTTATGAAACTGTTGACCTTTTTTCTGTACCATTTTTGGTTCTAAAGTTCCATATGTTTTAAACAGACCATGTATGAAACATGGAACAAAAATTATTTCCCAAATTTCACAGACCTGCAAATCATGTAAATAAATGGATGTATTTCATCATATCTTGTGTTATTCCATCTTTGAACTGTTGATGAAGGTACATGATTTATCAAAAAAAAAAAGTATTTAAAATGATAAAAATTTGCTTGGAAGGACTGACATATTTTATAGAAATAGTTTCCTTTCATTTTGAAGTAATATTAAAGTATTCAGAAGAAAAAAGTTGACAAATGATGTAAAATCCTGCACCTTCTACTTGTTTGCACAATTTTCCCTCCGTTACTTTTCCCTCCGTTACCATGACCTTTCTTAATAAAAAATCTCATGAGTCAAAAAGTAAGAGGTTTTTCAACCTAATCTTGTACCATATGGTAGAAAACTATATGAAGCAAATATTCAAACCAGTTTGTTAAGGATATGGAAGTGAGAACCAAGAGTTATCACTGTTTGGATTTATTGCCCAAAAAGTGCTGCATATTTCATTCCCTCCGTTACCGGACATGAGTTTTTTAAAATTTTTTGTCAACAACTTGAAAGAATATCACAGGTTTAACTTGACCCTGTTGGAGTGTAACTCTTTCCTACATTCTGATACTTTACTTATTTCAATAGTCCCTCTAGTTTCTGAATAAGAGACATTTGAATGTCAAAAATCTGCCTGTTTCCCTCCGTTACCACTTGACCGAACCCAACTGTAATAATGGCAAGTTTCAAAACTGTAAAAGTCTGTATTTCATTTCCATTTCATATTGTTTGATTTTATGTTTTTTTTTTTTAACCTTTTTTATTATTTACTGGTATCCTTGCCCTTATGTGATCTGACTAGTTTTATTGTCTTAATGAGGACTAGTAGAGTTAAGTAGAGCTTTACTTTATATTTTTATTGGACATGTTTTATCTGTATTGTGCAGCACTTGAGAAACTGTTTTGTTTATGAAATGTGCTGTAGAAATAAAGTGGATTGGATTTGATTTAAAGGTTTAAGTTAAAACATTCACACTCCTTCAGTAACACTCATGAAATAACCGTCCTTCTGCGTCAATTTTTCTTTTCTTGGACATTTTTGAGGAAATTTGATGAGTTTGGACGAGATGCAGTCATCCATCCATCCATTTTCTTCCACTTATCCGGGGCCGGGTCACGGGGGCAGCAGTCTAAGCAGGGACTCCCAGACTTCCTTCACCCCAGACACGTCCTCCAGCTCCTTCAGGGGGACCCCAAGGTGTTCCCAGGCCAGCCGAGAGACATAGTCCCTCCAGCATGTCCTGGGTCTTTCCCGGGGTCTTCTCCCGGTGGGACATGCCCGGAACATCTCCCGAGGGAGGAGTCCAGGAGGCATCCAGAACAGACGCCTGAGCCACCTCAACTGGCTCCTCTCAACGTGGAGGAGCAGTGGCTCTACTCCGAGCTCCTCCTGTGTGACTGAGCTCCTCACCCTATCTCTAAGGGAGCGCCCAGACACCCTGCGGAGGAAACTCATTTCAAGCGCTTGTATCCAGGATCTCGTCCTTTTCGGTCATTACCCAGAGCTCATGACCATAGGTGAGGGGAGGAACGAAGACTGACCAGTAAATCGAGAGCTTCGCCTTTCGGCTCAGCTCCTCTTCACCACAACGGTCTGATACAGCGACCGCATCACTGCAGACGCTGCACCAATCCGCCTGTCAATCTCACGTTCCGTCCTTCCCTCACTCGTGAACAAGAGATGCAGTCACTTCACGAAAAATAACTACAGTGCATTGTGGAAGATGTAGTAATAATAACTCAATAATAAATTATACCTTTCAACCCCTTGTGGGGCACATAAAATGGCTTGGCGGGCCGGGTGTAGCCCGCGGGCCTTGACCTTGCCACATGTGCACTAGTAGATAAACTTATTATATCATGTACAGTGCAGTGTAGAACAATTAACTTATGCTGTCGCTTTTGTTTAGGTCAGGCATGTCCAAACTATGGCCTGGGGGCCAAATGCGGCCCTCAGACAAATTTTTCTCGGCCCTTAGACTTCCTAGTGAATTGGCCCAAATTATCTTGCATCAATTAAAAAATATTTTTTTATTGCAAGTTTTTTGAAAATTTGCCTTGATAAAGTGAACATTTCATATTTAGTGTGTGGTTTTAAGGATCTTAGCATGAATAAAGACTGATGGCTCATTCTAACATGTTAAACATGCACACATTTCAATTATTCCCTGCACTGAGCATCAGTCTGTGGCCCTCGGTCCTCTGCTTCGTCTGTGTTTAGATATGTGGCCCTTGATGAAAAAAGTTTGAACACCCCTGGTTTAGGTGTTCATGTGGGAATTGTCAGTCGATGCGGGGCGGAGGCGGTGGAGCGGGGGGTCGGGTGTGAAGGACTTTCTGCTACGTCAAACACGTCATAGGTGTAGCTGCCCTTGTCATCGTTGTAGCAGCTTTAGTTCGTTGTCACATGGGAGGGTGGCAGAAATACGCTGAAATTTGTAAAAAAAAAAATAAACAAATCACCACCAAATCAATCTAAAAAACAGTTCAGGTCTATATACAAGGCCCACACATCACTCTGAGAAGGTAGAAAGCTCTGAAAAGTTGATTTTGCATGAGATGGGCCCTTTAAGTAATGAAATAGTACACAGACTACCGATTTAGAACGACGCGGTGCCCAGTGGGAGCTGACGTCTCCGTAAACATTATTCATGAACAGTCGATGTTACAGATTTATTGGTGCTGGTGTGTACATGGCATCTGCACTGACACCAGTCTCAGGGCTTCTGGGGGACACTATCTAAATAAAATGTAAACATTCTTCTGTGGCTTCCTTTCCATCCTGTCTGGAGTGGAGATATAGATTTACAGACTCGTGCGCTCTAAAGGAAAGCAGTGAGAGGTTTGTCTATGTGGGATACATGACGAGTATTTCATGTTTCTACTGAAGTCAATGCAAACGGGTTGTGATCAGTCCAGAGCAGCACTTATCACAACATTCACGCTCAAACAAGCTGACACATCTGCTTTGCGTCATATGTACCTCAGGAATGATTTAATAATGTGTGATGCACTCAAAAGAAACACGGATTCTGCATTTAAAACTAAATATGAAGTTTATTAAAGGGACAGTTCAGAATTTTTAACATAGGGTCTCATCTCCTCGTGAGCCAGGGTACTGTAGATATGTGGAGACACTTTTTGAAATAATCCATCCAGTCCTTGTATTTGGAGAGGTTGTTGATGCTAGGCTAGTGCATGTCAATGGCCATAGTTAGCCTGCCACTAAAAACACTCTTACTCATTCCACAAAGCTCCTGATGCAAATCTATTATTACACCAGACTGTCCATGTGAATGTCTGTGTTGATAGAATCATTTTAGAAGTAAAACTAACCTTGTATCGCATGAATCGTTGCACGTTGAGGGACTATTTTCTCAGCAGCAGTGGAATTTTACTCTGCTCTAGTTAGTTGTGATGATATGTACATGGTCATATCTGGAACAGGCTTCTTCGCTATGGCAGCTGCAGGTAAACAAACTATTACAGAGCTGTTAAGATAGGTGCTAGGTGATATTAGTCCGCCACTGCAAAGCTTTCTATCAGGAAGTACAACTCACTGCTGCTGCTCAGACATAAATCCTTCAAATGCAAGGTTGGTTTTACTTCTAAAATTATTCTGTCGACACAGACATTCACATGGACAGTCTGGTGTAATAATAGATTTGTTTCGGGTGTTTTGTGGAGTGGGTAAGAATCTTTTTAGTGGGACGCTAACTGTGGCCATTGACATGCACTAGCCTAGCATCAACAACCTCTCCAAATACAAGGACTGGATGGATTATTTCAAAAAGTGTCTCCACAGATCTACAGTACTCTGGCTCACAAGGAAATGAAGCCCTATGTCCAAAATTCCAAACTGTTCCTTTAAAGCTGGGTCCTTGCATCGCCCCATGTGACATATCACCACCAACAGATCCATAACACCGGCAACACAGTGGATATCTGCACATCACGCTAACGAGCAGTGGATTTTTAAAAATTTGTACCAAAATGCCTGTACTATGCTGTTGAATGCGACACATTTCACTGATGATAAAATAAAACTGTTGAATAAAGTAAGTGCGTGACAGTGGGCGTGTGCCAGTAGCAGTGAACACAGGGCACAATCAGCGATATAGCGTCTTGAAAATAAGTGACTCAAACATGCACGAATGACTTCAAATACAAACTCCAGAGGGTCAATGAGAACAGGGAACAGCTATAACATGATTAAAAGCTCTGAAAAGTCGATCTTGAAGAGTAGGTCTATAAGAGTGAGGACACCAGAGAAAGTGAGACGAGGATGTGAGGAAGTCCGAACGGAAGATGCTGTGACAGACTAATGGAGCAGTAAAACTACAGTAAAAGCCCTGTGTGTGTGTCCACCACAAGAAACACGTGCAAAAAAAAAAAAAACAAGAAAGCAGAAGTGAAGCACTGAGAATCCACCTGAAAAAAACAGAAATCGGTATCAACCCCCCCAGAGTATGACGTAAAATCACTGGCAAAATCTAATGAATAATATAGTGATTTATCTAATGCAAAAACAGAATATTGTTAAATCTCCAAAAAGTCCATTGTGCATAATGTGTCCTTTAAAGGGCCCATCTCATGCAAAATAACTCTTTTCACGTTGTATCTTCTGCACATAAACAAGCACAATTTGGGTTTTGGAACATCCATTACACAATAGTTCTGAAATCTTACTGATTTCTGCTCATCCCCCCACCCATCCTGAGAAAGCACAGGCTCCGCCCTCCAAACGTGACGTAGGCGACGAGTGAGCCGCCCTTCCTCCGCCCATCTCAGGGAGGGAGGGGGAGTCAGAAGGCAGAATTGGGCAAACTTGAATCCTATAATAATGTTAGATCAAATTATGTCATCATAATCTGTAGAGGCAACTACTAAACATCAGTGGTTGTAATGACTGAGGTGTAAGGTGTAACTGCCATTTTGTTATCGTACAGAAGCATTGAAGACGACTCAGTAGAATAAAATTATGCCCTAAGTCTGTTGTTAGTATCAATGTAATATCGTAGGACTATGTAACGTTTATCAAACTAAAATAGGTAGAACAAGGGAGATGATGTGCATATTAAAATGATATGTCGGATAATCTTAAATGAACGCTGCAGCTTGTTTTTAGTTCTCTTCAGCAGTTTACTAGTGGTAAACTTACAGCTCTAGGACCATCACTGGACCCTGGAAACAGCATCCTTTTCCAAAGTGTCGTTTCTGCTTCGTTTTAAGTCCAGTTTTAAAATAGCCGTAGTTCTTGAAGCGTTTTCGGTGGAGTGTCGCTCGCAAACAAAAATATTCTTGGGGACCTTTTTGTCTGTATTTCCAGAAATAAACTCTAGCCACTTAGCATGCCTTGCTTCTTCTGTCGGCAAGCTAAATCATTTCGACTTGCCATCGGGGGGCGGTGTGAAGCTCTTTTTGCTACGTCAAACGCATCATAGGTGTATCTGGCCGCGTCATCGTTGTAGCAGCTTTAGTTCGTTGTCATGTGGGAGGGTGACAGAAATATGCTGCAACTTGTTAAAAAAAACACTGAATCAATCTAAAAACCACTTGGGTGACATATACAAGGCCCACACATCACTCTTAGAAGGTAGAAAGCTCTGAAAAGTTGATTTTGAATGAGATGGGCCATTTCACTTTCATCATTTCCTGTTCTAACTTCCCTGAATCACCCTCCGCCGCCCTGGTTAAAGGTGCAGGTTTATTACAGGTTTGCACGGCCCTGCGGAGCCATGTAGAGAACTGTAGAGTAGAGTGTAGGATTGTGGGTAAGACGAGAGGAGGTGTGTGGATGATGGATGGTCCGGAGCGTGAGGGCGCCGTGACAGAGCACGGAGGGCACACAGCTGACCTTAAAAACACACGATTTATGCCGCGGCGTTCACACAGGAGCAGAGGGTCAGACAGAGAGAGATATGAACCATCCATCTGCTCGGCTTTTACAGACGTCTTAAAAGAAACACGAGTGTGGACAGTGGCACGGCGGTGACAGCTCCTGCCTCACAGCGACTTGCTCTGTGGTTTAATACTTGGATTGTACGAGGAGACGTTTTGTGCCGATTTTTGTCTAAGTGGGTTTTACTTAAAGCAGAGTTATTATGCAAAATGGACTTTTCAGAGCTTTTAAATGTTATAGTTGTTTACCCTCATTTGCCCTCTCAATGTCTGGAGAGATTTGTGCATGTTTGAGCAATCTTTAAGTAGGCCAAGCTGAAGCCCAAACACAGACGTGGGAGTGAGGCAAGTTAGATTCTCATTTCGAGTTTATGAACTTACAAATACTGTGGGAATTAGATCTTATTATAAATTACTGCTCACACATTTACGCATAAGCAAGATGTATGAAAGAGCCTACAGGTGGAAATGAACACTAGTGCAACAACGTGGTACAATGCATCTCTCCCGTTAAGGTGAACAGTGTTGGGAGTAACGTGTTATAAAAGTAACGAATTACTGTAATGCGTTGGTTTTTGCTGTAACGCAATAATGTTATGGCATTACAGGGAAAAAAGTGGTAATATTTTGCTCAGTACAAATGTTACAATGCTTTTTTAACCTGGATTGAAGTGGTGGGTTTTTCGTTTTTCTTCATATAAATTTGCTAAAATCACCGTGATGTCAGCAGCAGTGAAATGCCGGAGGTGCGCCCGCGTACACCGTGATCACGAGTGAAAGGACCGACGCAGAACTCCACGTTCCACGGAGCTAAACGCAGCTGACGCCCGATCGCGCTCGGGGTTCTCTCAGAGGAGCTCCTAGATTCCAAGTTCTAGTCCAAGATTAGTCCTGGTTTTGTCCTGATTTAGTCTTGGTTTAGACATGGTTTAGTCGTGGTTTGGTCCTGGTTTTGTTCTGGTTTAGTTCTGATTTAGAACTGGATTAGACCTGGTTTAGTCCTGGTTTAGTTCTGGTTCAGTTCTGGTTCAGTCCTGGTTTAGTCCTGGTTCAGTTTTGGTTTACTCCTGGTTTAGTTCTGGTTCAGTCCTGGTTTAGTCCTGGTTTAGTTCTGGTTTACAGTCCTGGTTTAGTCCTGGTTTAGTCCTGGTTCAGTTCTGGTTCAGTTCTGGTTTAGTCCTGGTTTAGTCCTGGTTTAGTCCTGGTTTAGTCCATTTAGTCCATATACGGCCAAAAGTTCAGCATCTTCACAGTTATTTTGATGAGAGTAACTTAAACGTGCTGTAATAGTCGTATAATGCCTTGCATTTTAAATACAGTAATATTGTAACAAATGACTTTGAAATGACAGAAACAAGTCATAAATAACACATTACAGTTTTAAAGTAACTTGCCCAACAGTGAAGGTGAATGTAGGTTAAGTCAGTATATTGTCTCATTAAGTAAATAAACCGAATATTGTTGCACAAGAAGACAACAAAAACACGCAACAGCAAAGATTCTGCCTCTATTTCTCTATATAAAGTGTGATTTTAATCCTTTTCCACAGCAGAAGTACAAAGTGAAGCCCGTCCTCACCAGTGCTGTTGACACACTGCACCAGAGCAGTCTGTGTGCCCGGCCCACACGGCAGATCTCCCTCTGGGGCACACTGCTCCAGCCCCAGGACCCTCCAGCTCCAGCAGGACGGCTCCTCGCAGGGCACCGCCTCCACCAGGTGAGGACAGCTGCCCGCTCCTCCGCTGGGCACGTTCACGATCTCACGCCTCCGCAGCTTAAACCCTGCGAGAGAAGACATAACAGAAACTTTTAACTAAATACACGGGTGAATAATGCTCATGTCACAGTTACTTATTGCCTCGTCTTATTTGTTTGGATGGCTGACAAGCGATAAAAAGACAAAAACCTCATTAACATACTTATATTAAGATTTCAGTAAAAGTGCCTAGTTTTCTCTTGACAGTTTTGGTGAAATTCATCCTTTCCCTTCCTGCTTTGGAAGTAGATGTGTACAGAGATGTTTCCTTACTTATACCATACTGTGAACAAGGACCTATGTTGCCGTGTGATACTGCGCAGCTTTGGTCTGACACAAGAAAAAACAGCACAGGAGAGTCTGAACAAAGGTCAGGTGGAGGGAGAGGTCATCTTAGGAGGGAGGGGCCAGGTAAAGGGGAGGGTGCCAGGTGAGAGAGGTGCCAGGTGAGATGAGATGCCAGGTGAGAGGAGGTGCCAAATGAGGGCTGGGACCAGGTGAGACAAGGTGCCAGGTGAGAGAAGGTGCCAGATGAGACGAGGGACCAAATGAGAGGAGGGGCCAGGTGAGGGGAGGGGACCAAGTGAGAGAGGTGCCAGGTGAGACAAGGTGCCAGGTGAGGGGAGGGTTCAGGTCAGGGGATGGGCCAGGTGAGCGGAAGTGCCAAGTGAAAGGAGGTGACAGGAGGCACCAGGTGAGAGGATGTGCCAGGTTAGGAGAGGGGTTAGGTGAGGGGAGGGTCCAAGTGAGACGAGGTGCCAGGTAAGAGGAGGGGCCAGGTGAAAGGAAGTGCCAGGCGAGGGCAGGGTCCAGGTGAGAGGAGGTACCAGGTAAAAGGAGGTGCCAAATGAGGGCTGGGATCAGGTGAGAGAAGGTGCCAGGTGAGACAAGGGACCAAATGAGAGGAGGTGCCAGGTGAGAGGAAGTGCCAGGTGAGAGGAGGTGCCAGGTGAGAGGAGGTGGGGCCAGGTGAGAAGAAGTGCCAGGTGAGAGGAGGTGCCAGGTGAGAGGAGGTGGGGCCAGGTGAGACGAAGTGCCAGGTGAGAGGAAGTGCCAGGTGAGACGAGGTGGGGCCAGGTGAGAGGAGAGGCCAGGTGAGGGGAAGTGCCAGATGAGGGCTGGGACCCGGTGAGACAAGGTGCCAGGTAAGACGAGGGGCCAGGTGAGACGAGGTGCCAATTTAGGAGGGAGGAGTCAAGCAAAATGAGGAGGAACCTATTTCACATCAGCCAACTACTAGTAACAAAAAATATAAGATGGTATCTTTAACTGACATAAAACTATCATATTGACCACAGATACTATCCAATCAAATGAAATAAGAATTATAAAAACATGAAGATGAGTCCCATGCACTTAAATTATAATAACCCTACAGGACATAAACAAGAGGAGACAAAGGGATCTCTTGTCTTGGGCCCCAGGGTTTTAAAGGCCCTAAATAGGCCCTGCTACTTAAAACAGCTGAGCAAATCTGTAAATACAAATTGTTTATAGTGATTTAAGATATTATAGGTGCAAAATGGCTGCTCTCAAATCTGTTTTTGTGAATGAAATGAGAACCAATAATGCACCAATCGTATTTAGGAATAAGACAGATGAAAGTAGTGAATAATGAGTGCAGATATGAGGCAGTGAGGAACAAGAGTGTGCTGATGGATGGGCTCCTGTCAGCTCTACACTGGCTCTGATTGGCAACATCTCTCTGCTCATTTGTCTCCATTTGTCCAATTTAAGGGTTCATGGGAGCACGAGAGACAATTAAAGGAGTTAGTTCATTTGAGTTTGAAAGCCTGATGCAATTCATGTTTTGGGGATTGTAAAAATGCATCGACGATAGTTTGACGAATAAAGGTGCACTGTGGGATATTTCTGGTGGAGTGTCAGATACCTGCTGGTTTCCACAGATATGTCAAGGCCTTACCTGGAATGTTTTTTGGTAAAGATGCTGCAAGTGTTTGTTTCGTCTTCAAATGTGTAAAACAAAACATTAAAAAGAAAAAAAAAGTTTGCAGTACGGCTCTCCCTTCATGAAGAAGTTGCCGATACGATACATACCTCGATACATAGGTCACGATACAGTACATATCTCGATACAGTGCACTTTTGATTTGATACATTTCAAATTGATTCGATATGGTTCAATGAAAAATCATTTCTAAATCATGGCTGTGACACTAAAAGTCTTTGTTAAACCACTTCTTCTACAAAGTAAATATGAAACACACATTTTAATCATCAAAACGAGTTGCGAACAAAACTGTAGCGCTGTAAGAAAATAATTTAGTAAAATATACAAAAAAATACCCTTGGTGATATATCGATACAGTAGCCCACAATATTGATACTGTATCATCACATTAAATGATACGATATATGGATATTTCAATATTTTTGCACACCTCCAGTTTGCAGTGGTCCAAAGTTACTCCTCACTTACCATATGCATTTAGATCAGACTGGGTCACAACCCTCAAGAGGGTCACAAGAGATTTTTTTTGAGTCGCCTTGTCACGATCTGCATGTAGGTCTGTAATATACAGTTTTGCCCTGTACGCCTAAAATGCATGTTACGCTCTCCTACTGCAACCAGACTGGAGCACGCTACAGAAACACAGACAGGTTCACCTATCTCATTAGAAATGTTGAAATATTAAGACATGTTTTGTATAATTTATAATGTTTTTGATGGTTCAATTGAATGTTGAAAAGAAAAAGAAATGGGTTACATTTAATGTCCAAATAGGCGACTTGTGGATCCTTTTATTGCTGCTTCAATGATTCATTGTTCATTCATTGTTTTAAACTTGAGTAAGAGTAATTGTTCAGAAAGTCACAATCACTCAATAAAACATGTTGTATAATGGTCAAATCAAAATCCACCTTTATTTTGTGATTCATGAATAATGTCTATTGACTTGGGTCATGAAAGTTTATGACTTTTAAAATATGGGTCCCCGGAAAAAAAGTTTGGGAAACACTGGTTTAGATCTTCCCAGTTATTCACTGTAATGATTTTAAAAGCATTTTTCACAACTTTGAGAGACCAACGCCAGTGGTGTCACAGTGGCAAAGACTAGCATGTTAACAACACCCTTCCTGATTTTCAGAGGATAAGAGCTGTCATTAGAATAGAGACAGACAGCGCACACTGTTCTAAATTTTTTAAAAAGATACTTATACAATATGGTTTTGCTCAAAGACATGGAAGTAAATAAGGTCATCTCAAATAACATTACAGTCACAAGTTATTTGGCAGTTTTTCAGTTACGATATTTTCATGATACGCATCTCATGGTAATATTTATTACAATATTTTGGAGAGGCCAATCTAATTGCAGATAGGATACTTTTTTGCTTTTAAAATACCTTGACAATATTTTGGTGTGAATCATTACCATCATAATCCCTAGAATTCAAGTAAAAAACATATTTCTTCATTTTGTCTGCACTGAAATGAATCATGGGATATGTAGTTCTCTACGTTTATTAGCTTTTGCTACTATAAAACAATACATTTAAGCAAAGGAACTTACAATTCGATAGTGGTATTATTGTGAGACTTTTGATGAT
Source organism: Boleophthalmus pectinirostris (assembly GCF_026225935.1). NCBI lineage: Eukaryota > Metazoa > Chordata > Actinopteri > Gobiiformes > Gobiidae > Boleophthalmus > Boleophthalmus pectinirostris. The sequence continues at coordinate 4,821,348 of NW_026571447.1, read as the reverse complement.
ACAATTAGTTACGGTTAGTCACTCTCTTTTTGTTGAAAATCAAACGCCTCAACAGGACCATGAGCGCATGGACTGATCATAAGCTCCTGAAAATGTGCTGTTTAAATACATTTTGTATTTTTTCTTGAATCTTGAATCTTAAAACTTTTCTGACAGTGTGTTAAAGTGTGCATTGTGTCTCCATGGTAAACAATGAACATTCTGTCAGCACACATACATGTAGGACCCCGCTGACTGCAGAGTATCAGCTGTGTATTAATCTTGTTGTGTTAATCTTTTGGAGAATATCTGTTCATGTATTTATAGATAATGCGTTTAATGATTTTCTATATATTACTCATAAATATAGGTTAAAACATTGACTCAGCCATAGAGTTATATAGGCCCCTGCCCTCCATCAGAAATTATGACGTCATAAAATTGGAGAATGTGCTTGCAGCTAGTTAGTCATAAGACATTAAAGTTAACAGCCTGCTACTTCAGCCATATTTACTGTTGCGACTCACAGTAACAGCCCCACAGAGAGCTGACCTTTGACCCATATTAATAATAATCTTTCACACGGAGATGGGCACTGGTCCTCATGATGGTGTTATGACTAATTCAGTGACCCTTCATTGCAGAGACACGGGGGCGGATGCACACAGGGGGAATATGGCCCCATTCTGTCACTGTGGTCCAGCCTAGAAACGAGGAGTGTTTATCCTCCACACTAAAAGAGGTTCATGTACACGTGATATTTATTTCACACCAGACTGTAAACAGGTTCAGAGCTTCCAAGACTCTGAACGCTCCAGACAGGTCCTGACTGCTCCTCCACAAGCCGGGTTATTATTTATCTTTAAATGCATTAATCTCAGTTTTCCTGAACATCTCAAACAGTATTTAATTCCATTCAGATCCTCTTACAGTTTACGTCACGCAGATCAGATTTTTGTTGTCCCAAGAGTCATAAAAACAAATAGGAAAACACTCATTTAAATATATTCGCCCACTGATCTGAAGGTTGGTGGTTCGATTCCAGCTCTCGACATAAACATCACAGGTTGAGCGTTCAGATCCACTGACCCACAGGTTGGCTGGTGTGATTCCAGCTCCCACAGATGAATGCTGTCGTTGTGTCCTTGGGCAAGACACTTAACCCACAGTGTCTGCATACACGGGTGTGTGAATGTGTGTGAATGTGTGTGAATGGGTGAGTGGTTCCTTGTTGTAAAGTGCTTTGAGTGCCTTGAAGGTGGAAAAGCGCTGTAGAAAAATGTGACCATTTACCATGTGACCAACTTCTGTCCCTTCATTTAAAAATGCTCTGGTTCAATATTTACAGAATCTGTGTAATTGTTTTTGATCATTTTGTTGAATTTTGTTGTTCATCTGTGATTATCTTTGAACTACTCAGTTTTATGATGATGATGATGAGTATTATTATTATTATTATTATTATTATTGTTATTATTATTATTATTAATATAATAATAATAATAATAATAATAATAATAATAATAATATGTTATTTATTTTATGTATTATTATTATTATTATTATTATTATTATTAATAATAATAATAATAATAATAATAATAATAATAATATAATAATAATATGTTATTATTTTATTATTATTATTATTATTATTATTATTATTATTATATATATTTATTATATTTTTAATTTATTTATTTTATTTTATTTTTTATTGGTTTTATTATGTGTCAAACAGTCAAGTGTGAGTGAGTGTGTGACTGTGTGTGTGTGTGGTTGTGTTGATTTTGTTGTTTTGATGCTTATTTGAACTTATGTATCCTACTGTCTGCCCAACTGTATCTGTCTTTTGTCGTTGTATTTATGAGGACCCCCTCGAAATCCAGATGGGGAGACATCTCAAGGGGCTTATCCTCCAAACAAATAAATTCAAATTCAAACAAGCGATCACATACTATTGATCACATCTCAGAACATTTCCGTTTTCACCTCCTATCTCCACCCTTGGGATTATTCAACAAAATCTCAGACTGGGTTCATACATGTAGAGTTCAAAAATATTACAGAACTTTATTTAATGGGGACAAAAAAAACAAAACAAAAACAAAACATAAATTGTGCTTGCAGTGGAATGACAGAATATTATTTTGAAGGAAGATTAACGTTAAACTTTATCATACCCGCAGGGAAAAGTGTCCTCTGCATTTGACCCATCTTTCAGTGCGACTGGAGCAGCAACCAGGAGCAGTGAGCTGCGCATGGAGACCCACCTCCAGATGTTGAGCCAGGTCTACTTATTTGGAGAATTTGACCTTGTGCATGTTTTGGGTTGATGAGGAAACCAGAATTCTCCGGAACTCCACACAGAAAGGCCTGAGTGACCCGGAAAATGAAACCGGAACCTTCTTGCTGGGTGGTCAGAGTGCTCGCCACTCAGCTGAAAATATTTATTACTAACTTCAAAATGTTTAAGTTGATGTCGATAGGTAAAAAATGCATATAGAAAATCTGAGAACAAAAACAAGGCACTTTATTCATCATGGATATTAAGGCTACGTTTATATGATGACGGTCTGAACAAAAGACGCAAAAGAGGCGTTGCGTCTTCATTTTTTATTCCGAGTTTAGACAAGCGTTTTGGGGAGGAAGTTGCCATACAAACAGTGACTCAAAAGTGTGTGGAATTGGATTTGGTATGCATGCCAGGCAGCTAGGTGGTGACGCTAGGTGGTGATGTATGTGACGTAAAAGTGTACACAACGTGAGCAGATCTGACCAGAGTTTTGTGTCAGATCTGCATTTTTAATTTTTCCACTCTGGAGGGTGGTTTCAGATTTTTGCATTTTTAAGCCCAAAAACGGCATCACCATCTAAACCGGGGGTGCCCAAACTTTTTTCATCAAGGGCCACATCTCTAAACTCAGACAAAGCAGAGGGCCGATCGAGGGCCCTAGACTGGAGCTCAATACAGCGAATAACTGAAATATGTGCATGTTTAAACTCGTTAGAATGAGCCAGTCATCAGTCTTTAGTGGTTTTAAGGATCTTAGCTTGAATAAACACTAAATATTAAATATTTGCTTTATTAAGGTAGATTTTCAAAAAACTTGCAGTGAAAAGTATACTTTTAATTGATGCAAGGTACTTTGGGCCAATCCATCTGGAAGCTTGAGGGCCAAGAAAAATTTGTCTGAGGGCCACATTTGGCCATGCCTGGTCTAAACGAAAGGCACTTCTGATCAAATATTTTGTTGTTCTTACCCGCAAACATTCTCTTGTAAATAGGCCCTAAGGATAAAAACTTAAAGAGGGCGCAGATCAGATTTAGCGTGTCTCCGTGGTTTTATTATTATTATTAAAGGTTGTATGGAGGATTTTTTTAGTATCAAATTGTCAATGGAAGTTCAAAATAGAATTATAGAGATGCAACAGACTTGAAATTAAAAAAATTGTGGATGTGGTAGGGCTGCCACATTATCTAAAAAAAACAACTATTTTCTTCATTATTTGTCTCTAAAACCAAAATGAATAAACAGATAACGATTCATTTTTTCAGTTTTCGATTTTGTGTTTAAATGAATAAAGGAAAAAACGGATAACGTCCGTTTCCTGTTTCCGTGACTTAAACTGCGATGCAGGATTTTTGTGCCGCATGCAGACTGAACCACGACTGAATCAGGACTAAAACAAGACTAAACCAGGACTAAACCGTTTTCAGTCCCGGTCTCAGTCTTGGTCTGGTCCCTGTCTGGTCCCAGTCTCAGTCCCAGTCCTGGTCCTGGTCCCAGACTCGGTCCTGGTTTGGTCCCAGTCTAAGTCCTGGTCTCAGTTCCGGTCTAGCTCTGGTCTGGTCGGACCTGGTTTAGTCCTGTTTCAGTCCGTATGAGGCACAAAAGTTCCTTTTTTTCCATTATTCATTTAAACACAAAATCGAAAACTGAAAAATCAAATCATTAGCTGTTTTGTTTTTTTTCATTTTGGTTTTGGAGACAAATAATGAAGAAAACTGTTTTTTCATTTTCTTATTTTTGGTTTTATATTGAACATTGAATGAACAAATGATACACTGATTTAAGGTGATTCTTGGAGATTCCTTCCAACGATGGTGTGACTGAAGCAGACGACGGGTGTAAAGACTGACGCATTGGCTAAATGACTTCTGGACAGGAAACTTCAACAGCAATTCTGAACGTGCAGCGGCTGTAAACAAACATGATTTCTCACATAAGGAGGAGGTAGCTGCTGCGGAGGAGGAAGGGGGTGTCACACATGCACAACATTTGAAAACGGACAAACAGTCGCTGGATTTGTCTTTCCTTGGAAAATTCTCTATACAGCCTTTAAGTCTTTCGCAATATTGCCAGTTTCAAGGTAGAAAATGTAAAATGATGTTATAGCTTAAAACTAAATACCCTCTGACATCTCCATGGACACAACCATGCAGCGGCCTCCTACTAAAAAGTCCCACAGTGCAGCTTTAATGTGTTAAATGAGTGTGTTTACCCTGTACGTGTCGTGACCCCGTCCCTGTATTTAATCGTATCTTTATGTCCCGTGTAACTCAATCCTCGCCTGTATTTATTTGTGGAATGCCTTTGAAGCCGATGGAAACTTCTGCATTGTGGCTGTTGTGTCTGGCCCACTCCCCCGCTGAGGAAACATCTAAACACACATGAAAGAAGCCCACCAGCCCTAATGGGACCTCCACACGTGAGCAGACCACCTCCATGCCGGCACCACAGAGCGTACCTTTCTTGGAGGTCTGGTCGTCACAGTTCTCGTAGGTACATGGACCCCAGGCACCCCAGGGAGACACTTGGCACTCGATGGGGCAGGGGAGGTGGCACAGCTGGGACCGGTTTGGCATGGGACCCTCGCACAGTCTGTTTTCCACCGGCGGAGAAGCTGTAGAGGCAAAACACAAGGATATTAAGAACATGGACTTATAACACCTCTGATGCAATGTAGTAGGGCCCGACCGATATGCCTTTTTTTTTCTTTTGGCTGATATGATGCAGATAAAATGGGAGTTGGAGGTTTAAGATAAGATAGCCGATATATTTAGTGATGTAAAAATTCACTATAAATCTTCAACTGATTATAAAACTTAGGTCTGGCTCTACTGGATTTTAAATTGGGTTTGTTTGGGCGACATTTATTGTTATTCTGCCTTTTTACGTCATATTTAAAGACAGTCGGTCGGCCTAAAGGCGTTTTTGCATCACATTCTAGCAAGTAAAGAAAGTAAGTAAACTACAAATATCAGCCTTTAGCAGTAAATGCGTGCGCGCCGCGGTAATTAATTATGTGTAAATGCGAATGATTCACACCTCGATTCACAGCTCATTTACATATCAATGCAGCTCCAGTAATGTAATGCCACTATAGTCACTTTACACTAGACCAATGTAAGAAAACAAACTGTTTATGTGAGGGAGCCACAGCAGCTAAGCACTAACCAATGAGAAAGAACCAAAAAGAGCTTTAAAAACCAACACATTTATAAGAATCACTGCTCACACAGGCCTTTCTCAGATCACAAGTCTGCACAAATAAGTGTCCTTTTAATCCTGACTCAAAATGATTATCCATCAATAAAATATCCTACAGCATGTTGACAGCAGCAACAACAATGTGTCCTCTGTCTATGGGACAGTGGCACCTTGATAAAACATGCAGTAGTTTTATTGTTGGCCTAAACTGCACTGAAGTTCACTTTTATTTTTACTCAGTATCGTGGTTCAGACATGAGAGCATTTAAAGCAGCGTCTCAGTGTTGCGCATGGATCTATGGCTTTGTACGGATGTAAACATGTGCACATGAGTGATGTGACATTTGTCAGGGGCAGTACGGCCACAGACACATACAAATGAGTCCACAGATAAATCCTGATGCAGCGCCACATATTAAGACATTTATCTGTCTGTAAATTAGATTAAATGGGCATAATATAGAGAGTCTAAGCTTTATAACAAGGGATAACATGCCCACATGGACTATTGGCCCATATCGATTTAGTCCAATAGCCGATATCTCCGAGTGCCCATATCGGCCAATAATATCGGCCAACTGATATATTGGTTGGGTCCTACATTGTAGCTTCATAAGGCAGATATACAGTGGTGTAATGTCACCTGATTTTGTGTCTTGGCCCCAGTACAGATATATATATATATATATATATATATATATATATATATATATATATATATATATATATATATATATATATATATATATATATATATATACTGTAGGAGCAGCTCTTGAGGTCAAAATGTCAGATGTGCACTGTCTGCATTATGTAACTTCTGCTTTTTTCATGGAGATGTTTTAGCTTAACCTGGAAGGGTCCACAGAACAGCATTAAATTTATTCATCTCCATGGAGACACTAGGCTAAAAATTACTGCTCAAATCTGCAGTCAGGCCACCCCCCCTCACTGTAAGAATGTTTGTTTTTCCAGGTATATTTGAGCGACAAAGCGCTGAATTCATTTGATGTATTTACTTATTTAAAAAAAGGTGGAACAGTGCACATTAATGACCATTAGACACTGCAGAACATTCAAGGCAAAGCAATATTATCTCCATAAACCATCCAAAGCTCTTTACAGTCCATTATTAATTCCAGTTGATACAGATAAGCTCCTAATGCAGCCATAACTGCCCTGGGGTAGACTGACAGAAGTGAGGCCGCCAATCTGTGCCATCAGCCCTCTGACCAACAACATCAGCTCTCACACACCACATTTATACTAGGTGAAGTGTCTTGCCTAAGGACACAACAACAGATTTTGTGTTTAGAGCCCCACTGTGGCACCTGGTATCCCAAGCAAATACTAACCAGATCTGATGAGATGTGGGATTACAAGAAGGTACAGCAACAGGCAATCGGGTCTCTGCAATAATTGGATCTATGAGCCGATATATGAGTCCTTTGATCTGCTAAAAGGACTCTTGTGAGATTTAAGCCATGTTAGAATGTTGTTACCTCCTCAAAAACACCCCAAGTTGTGTTTTGTTTCATTTACACAAGGGCCCAGTCAAGCAGAAGTAAACATCAAGGCCAAAAATTCAAGTTAATGCATCTGATATAAAAATGTATTGAACAGATACATATGTACTCTAGTTTATGAAACTGTTTACCTTTTTTCTGAACCATTTTTGGTTCTAAAGTTCCATATGTTTTAAACAGACCATGTATGAAACATGTCATGTCAATAAATGGATGTATTTCATCATATCTTGTGTTATTCCATCTTTGAACTGTTGATGAAGGGACATGATTTATTAAAATGTATTTAAAATGATAAACATTTGCTTGGAAGGACTGACATATTTTATAGAAATAGTTTCCTTTCATTTTGAAGTAATATTAAAGTATTCAGAAGAAAAAAGTTGACAAATGATGTAAAATCCTGCACCTTCTACTTGTTTGCACAATTTTCCCTCCGTTACTTTTCCCTCCGTTACCATGACCTTTCTTAATAAAAAATCTCATGAGTCAAAAAGTAAGAGGTTTTTCAACCTAATCTTGTACCATATGGTAGAAAACTATATGAAGCAAATATTCAAACCAGTTTGTTAAGGATATGGAAGTGAGAACCAAGAGTTATCACTGTTTGGATTTATTGCCCAAAAAGTGCTGCATATTTCATTCCCTCCGTTACCGACATGAGTTTTAAATTTTTTGTCAACAACTTGAAAGAATATCACAGGTTTAACTTGACCCTGTTGGAGTGTAACTCTTTCCTACATTCTGATACTTTACTTATTTCAATAGTCCCTCTAGTTTCTGAATAAGAGACATTTGAATGTCAAAAATCTGCCCGTTTCCCTCCGTTACCACTTGACCTCGTGATGTCATGAAGCGGTAGTTTTCAAGCTTTTCAGTCTTACTTTTAGTTCATTAGAGATTTGCAATTCCAGGGGTGAACTTATCCAAATAATTCTAGTGAAGGTGTCTGACATTTAAAAACACAATGGAGCACTTGCTGTATTACCACATGACATCACACGATGGAACAAAGTTTTCTATTCGAGAGAAAAACTCAGCCTAAATACGCAAGATTTGTGTGTTAAACATGTGTGAACGAAGCAAAACACAACTCCAGGTCTGTTTGCGACGAGGAAACGACATTAGAACATAGATCAGGACTTCGTGTGATATGGGCTCTTTAATATTATGATAATGAAATGAAATGAGTTTTACTTGTAGAACTCAAAGTGCCCTGCTCACTCTGCATACATAAATATATGCAAATGAGTGATCAAAGTTAAGCCTGTCCACATGGCTCTATAAATAACAGAGATACAGGAAGCACACACCTGCAGCTTTGAAGTCTGTTTAAGTTAGAACTCACGAAAACAAGCCCTACTTTATACACTGTACTTTCTACATGCAGTAAAAATACACAATCAGGATATTTTGAGTATTTTAGTACATTTACTCTTCCTATTTACAGTAAACTTATGTTCCATGGTGTAACCTTAAACATATCCATCTAGCATTTATACATTACAGATGTTTCTGTTGCTCAAAAATACAATAATTCCATCTGTGAATAGAGACGACTCTCCACAGACCTGAACTGTTACTGTAACTGCTTGTCCCCCTCATGGTAGACAGGTTTAATCTATACTGTGGAACATTCTAGACGGAGCGATAACATCTCGATGGAGACAAGCAGGTGGCAGACCCTCCACTAGAAATGTTACACAGTGCACCTTTAAAGGCATTAAAGTCAGAGCTAGTTTAAACAGTTTGCAGAGCGTCCTAGTGAGGGATGGTAAAATGTTCTTAATCGACCGTTGGGAGAATTAACGATCGATTTTTGTTTAATCATTATCATTTTTATATCAAAATGATCAGAATTATTATGACTATTACTAATCTGCATAAATAAACTCAACTTTACAACATATAAACATCACCACTCTAGAGCCACATCAGCCCGTTTGACATTATCATGTGTTTAATTCAGCTTTGACACATTTGTTTACGTTTTACAGAAATGAAACCTAAAACCACATGACTCATTTGCATAAACTATAAGCTCTGAAAAACACAGCTCACTCCAAAAGACATGACTCAGTGGAATATGAGTGTTCTCTCTGTGACAGATCAGTAATCAAGAGATAACTGAGATAATCACTAATTAGAACAGTTCCTTTCTCTTTCAGTGTAGCCATTAAAATTCTAATTGGAACAAAAATAATTTCCATTTCTTGTTTTTCTGGTGATACACACAAACTGATCTACAGTCACACAACTAACATACACACAACTCATGAAAAATGACATTTTGGTTCCACACTAGTAAACACAGACATTCTCATGTGTGACCAACATCACACTAATGTTCATGGGCCTGTACAGATACACACATTACACTGTGGATATAACGATCATGTAATATGGGCTGGGCTCCTCATAAACTGCTTCTGTGCTGATGAACTGACTCCACCGACGCCTCATGGGGACCAGGTTGATGTCTCGGACTTTTTCACTCACTTTATTTATGTTCATCACTTTATTTATTTTGGCTTCTGTTGTAATGAAAAGACTGAAAAGTGTTTGTCTTTTGGACGCATGTGCACTCAACTTTATGTTGTAGTCACCAGGATACTGCGTTTACATGCACCAAGACGAAGCCGGGATACTCAAAACACCTGATCATACCCGAGACACTGATGTGCTGTAAACACACTCAGCGCGCAGTGATACGAACGGAGAGAAAATAGTGCCAAGCGATTATGAGGTCAGACTTTTTTGAGGGCGATGGTTTTGTGATGTAAATGTATCACTCTTTTGAACACATATTGTTTTGAGAAGAAAAACGCTTTATTTTACTGTCCCCAGCCAACTTGCCGGACTACTTTCGTCAGCACCGAAAACGGCCAGTATCTCGGCTCACCGGATGCTTTCGGGGGTAAGTCAGTGTGGATGCACGACACTGCTCACGGGGATGACATACAGATTCATGTCAAAAAACCCGAACTATCCCTTTAATGATCAATTTTCGATTACTTGAGAAATTATGCCCATCCCTAATCCTAGCCATTCACCACAAAACTTTATAAGCGCTTTTCACAGCTGTTAGACCAGACCAGTACGAAGCTTTGCCACCACTGTAAAGCTAACAACAACTAGCAACCCTACACACACTTCCTGATGACTGGAAAACACAGCTGACCCCTAGAGCTGCTTATACAATATATCTGGACTGTGGCGAGACACATTTTGGTCAAGTACAAAATCAAGTACAGGGCCTTTGAAGGAGCACTGTGTAACTTTCTTTAGAAGAAGGTCCACAGTTTGTTTTGTCTCCATGGAGATGTTAATGCTTTGGTATAAATTGTCCACAGTATGGCATTAAACTGACCTGTCTTGCATTTGTTCAACTGCGGGTGTTTTTTATTGTTCAAAACTCTTAAAAAGCCTTGCCTCTCCATAAATATAACCCGTAATTTAGCTTGCAAGTTTCCATGGAGGTTCAGAAGTTCATGGCCACACTGTATAAGACAGAGACAAGCAGGTGATGGACTCTCTACCAGAAAAGTTACACAGTGCAGCTTTAATATCCAGAATACAGTTACTTTCCTAAAATCAAATACATACTTGTTGGAACTTGTGCGATTTATCCTTCTATCCTAGTGATGGCACTTTCACTTACTTTGTGGGATCTGAATCTTTAGGACGGTTCATTTCAAAGAGCTGTTTATAAGTCTGGCTCTTTTAATATTTATTTATATGACAGAAGCCAATGTCGGAGCTAATTTATGTACAACTTAATCACAGAGAGAAATGACCAAGGCTCAGATTTGTTTAAAATGGTTCAAACTGAGAGTAGGAGTGTGTTTACTTTTTGAAATGATGAAATTCTAAATATAACTCTGCACTACAATAATAATTCAGAAATGAGCTATTATTATGATTCTAAATTTGTTTTTTGTGTACAAAGCTCTCACTCGTGTTGCCTCGGTTTTTTTGTTGCTGATTCCTGTGTTGGTTCAGTGTAAGAGTGCACTAAAGGTGTAAGTTTTTGGTTGTGGGTCCGTAACTTTCTTGTAATTCTATGAAAACGCCATGCTCTGCCTGGAATGTTCCACATGACATTAAACAATGTATGACATTAAACAATCTGTGTATCATTTGTTCATTCATTTTTCAATATAAAACCAAAAGTAAGAAAATGAAAAAAATACAGTTTTCTTCATTATTTGTCTCCAAAACCAGAATGAAAAAAACAGATAATGATTCGTTTTTTTCAGTTTTTGATTTTGTGTTTAAATGAAGAATGGAAAAAACGGATAGCGGCGTTTCCCATTTATGTGACTTCTGTGACTGCGATGCAGAAATTTTGCGCTGCATACAGACTGAACCAGGACTGATCCAGGTCCGGAACTAGACCAGGACCAGACCAGGACCAGACCAGGACCAGAGCAGGACCAGAGCAGGATTGAGACCGAGACCAGGCCGGGACCAGACCGGAGGCTCAGAGCCCACAGCAGGGCCGGAGCTCGAAGCTGAGGCTCGGACCCCGCGGAGGCTTGGAGTTATGCTCGGAGTCCGCCCTGGTCCTGGCCTGGTCCTGGTCTGGTCTTGGTCTCAGTCCTGCTCTGGTCCTGGCCTGGTCCTGGTCTGGTCTCGGTCTGGTCCCAGTCTCAGTTCTAATCTCAGTCCCGCTCTGGTTCCGGTCTGGTCACGATGTGGTCCAGGACCTGGATCAGTTCTGGTTCAGTCCGTGTGCAGCGCAAAAGTCCGTCACTGCAGTCACAGAAGTCACGTAAACGGGAATCCGTTTTTTCCATTTTTCATTTAAACACAAAATTTTAAACTGAAAAAACTAATCAATATCTGTTTTTTTTTTTTTTTTTTTTTCATTTTAGTTTTGGAGACAAATAATGAAGAAAAAAGTAGTTTTTTTTTTAATTTCTTGTTTTTGGTTTTATATTGAAAAATGAATGAACGAATGATACCCGGATTTTAAACAGTTCTGCTTTACATTTATTCAATTAACTTGGTCTGGTTTGGTCTCCATGAAGATAGAAAGGTTTAATGTCATACTGCGAAACAATCTAGACAAAGCAATAACATCTTCATGGGTAAAAGCATTTGACGGATCCTCCACCAGAAAAGTTACACAATTGTACCAGATTAAGCAAATAAAATTGGAGAACGAATTAAGTACAGAACAGTGGGCGTATGCATATGAAAGTGAATACAGGTGCTGATCGGCAAAATGGCATCTTGAAAATAAGTGATTAAAGGTCCTACATTCTCCAAAATTAACTTGTGAGCTTTAAGTCATGTTAGAATGTTGTTACCTCATCAAAAACAGACCTGGAGTTGTGTTTTGCTTCACACAAGTTTGAGTATCCTGCATTATTACTGTATTTTTCAGACTATAAGTTGCACTTTTTTTGGACTGTTTACTTTTACATCTTACTTTATTTGAGTCGATTCAACTTGACAAGTAAAATGATCTACCAGTAGAATAAGTGTGTTTTTCTTAATTCAAGCAATATTAGATTTTGTTTTTTAAGTGCAAAAAGTTGCTGTTTTTCTTTTTTAAGTGTAGCAAGATGTATTTTCATATTTTAAGGACAAAAAGTCTTGTTCCACTGGCTGATAATTTTTTGTGTCAAGTGGAATTTACTCAAATTATGATGAAACCTTAATTCAAGTCATCTTAACTTGGCTAGATTTTGTTTTTTGCAGTGTACCCAGGTGCAACTTATATATTAAAATATATAATTTCACACGTTTTTTTTCACACTGACAGCAAACAGGGGGCGCTCTAGTCTTGTGTGTCAGTATCTGCTGCTTCTATTATTCCTGTATTTGGAGTGAATGAGAAATTTGTGAGGGATTGATGAAAAGCAGAGGATACACTAACTGCAATGAAGAAAACAAAAAAAAAGCTCATTGTGGGTTAAAAGATAGATTTATCTGAAGTTGGCAAAGTGACACCGAGGATGAAGAATTGAATGGATTTAGTGATTTGGAGTGAGATGGAGAGTTTGGTAAACTTGTTCTGTTCTGTTGTTTATGTTATAGTTTATCTGAAGAACTGTTCATATGTGACGTTAACAGTCTGTTGTTCTCTCTTCTATTGTTTTTACTAAATTTCCATCCAAAAAGTGCAACATATTAGCCAGGCTGGCGCAACCTAGTGCTTCTGCTCAGTTTCATTTCTTTCCAGCAACTAGGTCAGGAATCAGAATACACTAGACGGTTTGCAAGAACCCCGGAAGTTGTAGACCGAGCACTGTCCAATCAGCTGTGAGCTGTGAAGCCATGATGCCAAATTCAAGCGCCTGTCTGGGTCCTTTTTGTGGAACAGCACAACAGTAAACAAAGCGGTCGAGATGGACGTAGACTAAGAGAGACATTCTGTGTTGGCAATGATTCTGAGATTGAGGATTTAAAGCCATAACAAAGAAAACGTTTGGGGAATTTTATCAAGGGGAAAGACGTTACTGTCCTCCTTCCTACGGGATTTGGTGCATTACATACGTCACGACCAAACAGCAGCGATTGGTTAAATTAAAAAAAGTACCCGCCTACTGTCGAGCGAACAAATCCTAATGCTGCGAGGTCAGACGGTTTCCACGAAGTGAAACCAGCTGATGAATCAGACTAGCGACTTATAGTTAGTTATAGTTTTTTATTCTTCATTACATATTTATGCATCTTTTGGCTGGTGCGACTTACACTCCGGAGTGTCTTATAGTTCGGAAAAAAAGGTATTTGAGCATCTCCAAAGTTTGTGATGTCATGACGCTTTAGTTTTCAAATTAATCGCTACCTTTTATTTATTTATTTCAATGGAGATTGGCAATTCCAGGTCTGAAATGATCAAAAATGATTCTAGTGAAGGTGTATGGAGTTTAAAATCATCACAAGGTGGAAGAACATAGATCAGAATACAATAGAGTAATATGGGCCCTTTTTAAACATTGCTCAAATATTCACAAATCACTCCGAATACAACTCCGAGAGGGTAAATGAGAAGGGGAAACAGCTAAAACATGGTCAAAAGTTCTCAAAAGTCCATCTTGCGTAACAGCTTTAATACATTTCCCATCACTGTTCACAAATGAGACTTCCCAAACACGGCCCATAGGAAACATATGTGGATGTCCTGCCTCATTTCAAACTGAAACATAACACCAGACACAAGATCAGCCCATTTGGAACGATTTAAAACACCCACACAAACAGACACACGAGTAAATACTGGGATAACTCTCGCTGACAGATTCAGAGCTGCAAAGATTAATCAACTAATCACAACTGGCAGAGGTGCGCACGGTTACATTTACTTGAGTAAGAAATGATGCTTTTCAGAGTACTTTTCAAGCAGGATACGTTTACTTCTACTTGAGGAATATTTTTTATTGAAGTAACAGTACTCTGACTTGAGTAAAAGCGTTGGTTCCTCTTCAGACTGTGAGAAAGTCTGAAGTGACAAAAGCTTCACGGTGACAATGTGAAATGATTTGAACATTTTTGTTTCTTGTTCGTCTCGTTTTTGCGCCTGTCCTTTGAAAATACCAGATTTTATTGAATGTTTTGTCCTTCAAATTACATTAACTTCAAATTATAAATCAGATGTTTTGTCCCAACAGTTACTCTTTAAGTTGTTACTCTTACTTGAGCAGTTTTCTTAAATACTGTTTTACTCTTACTTGAGCAATTTCTTGTTTAAAGTGGGAGTATTACACTTCTACTCCTACATTAGAGTCGGTGAACATCCCGCTAATGAAACTACCGCACATCATAATAATAATGCTTACACTTGTAGTGTACCTTACAGGCTCTACAGGCTTTCAAAGTGCTGCACTGTAGTCTTTATTCATTCACACTGTACTGGGAGGATACTACTGTAAGGCAGGGCAAGTTTATTTGTACAGCACAAGTCATACAAAGTGCTGTACAGAATAAGAAACACATTAAAATCACAATACAAACAAATCAAAATATAAATAATAATGAAATTCAAAAGAGAGAGAGACATTTAATGAGAGACAAGAGTGTGAAATAAAAATGAAAACCTTTCACTCATACGTGTGAAGAATCCCTCAGTCGACCAGGTAGAATCCACGGCAAGGAGAAAATTCAGTTTATCGACTGGACAAAAGTTAGTTTGGTTGAAGACATTTTGCAGCAGCTTGGATGAGCTGCAAAACGTCTTCAACCAAAATAACAATTGTCCAGTCGATAAACTGAATTTTTTCCTCACTTTCAGCCATACACATCTAAAAAGAATTGTTTTGAGTCTGGATTTAAACAGAGTTAGAGTAGAGTCTTTCTCACATGTTCAGACTGTTCCAGGTTTTAGCTGCGTGAACCTGAAACTCTGACTCCCCTTGTTTAGTCGTGACTCTGGGCACCAGCAGGAGGCCGGTCCCTGAGCTCCTCAGAGTGCAGATGGTTCATGTGACACTAACATGTCACAGATGGACTTTTAAAGTCTCTTCTCTGAGCCACAGGGGACAGTGCAGAGACCTGAGCACAGGATACATGTGCTCGTACTTCCCGGTTTGAGTCAGGACTGGAGCTGCAGTGTTCTGGACGTACTGGCTGTGTACTGTCCTTGGTGTTTTATTGTAGTTTTCACATGTTATCTGTATGTCTGTATATGTAACTGTTTCTTCTGTTTTGTTGACTTGTATGTGAAGCACTTTGGTCAGCTGAAGTTGTTTTAAATGTGCTATAGAAATCAACTTGTATTGAATTAAACTGAATGTCCTGCAGCGTCTCACAGCTCATTTGAAGAGGCCAGTGAGCGACATTACAGTATCTAACCTACAGTATCTAACCTGGAGACAAACACATGGATAAGTGTCTCCAAGTCTGCATTGGACACTATACCTTTGATTTGTGACATGTTTTTACATGGTAAAAGGCTGCAGATGTTAGTCAGATTGGCAGCCTCTCTTCTGTCAGTCTGTCCCTGGGCAGCTGTGACTACTACAGCCACATCAAATCAATCTCGCCATGTGACCACCACCAGTCATTCATCCACACAACACTTTCATAGCAGGCAAAGGTGAAGTGTGAAAGACATGACGAGAGAACTTGGTTTAAGTGGGAATCAATCCTCTGACCTTCAGGTTTAGGGACCAATGCTATAAACACTGAGCCCTAACACTTCCATAACATCAGATTTGTGAAGTTGTAGTGGATGGTTTTCTTATTTTTGTATCTTTCTGGAGAACTGGGCAGGAGGTGAGTGACATAGTCTCGTGGGTTGAGCGTTGGATAGGCAAGGCAAGTTTATTTGTACAGCACAATTCGTACACAAAGTAATTCAAAGTGCTTTACAGAATAAGAAATACATTAAAATCATAATAAAAACAAATCAAAACATAAATAATCATGAAGATTAAAATTTTAAAAAAGAGAGACATAAATTGGAGAGAAGAGTGCGGAATGAAAACCTTTCAGTTATATGCACAGTTAAACAGAAATGTTTTGAGCCTGGATTTAAACAGCGTCACAGAAGAGTCTGTCTCACATGTTCAGACTGTTCCAGGTTTTAGCTGCATGAACCTGAAACTCTGACTCCCCTTGTTTAGTCGTGACTCTGGGCACCAGCAGGAGGCCGGTCCCTGAGCTCCTCAGAGTGTGAGATGGTTCATATGACACTAACATGTCACAGATGGACTTTGGTGCTCGGCCATGGAGAGACTTGTACAAACAGAGCTGTTTTAAAGTCTATTCTCTGAGGCACAGGAGCCAGTGCAGAGACCTGAGCACAGGACTTATGTGCTCGTACTTCCTAGTTCGAGTAAGGACCCGAGCTGCAGCATGTTCTGGATGTTCTGGATGTTCTGCAGCGTCTCACAGCTCGTTTTGGAGAGACCAGTGAGCAGAACATTACAGTATCTAACCTACTGGAGACAAACGCATGGATAAGTTTCTCCAAGTCTGATTTAGACAGTAAACCTTTGATTTTTGCTATGTTTTTTAGATGGTAAAAGGCTGCAGATGTTATTGACTTGATGTGGCTGTTAAAGTTCAAGTCTGAGTCCATTATTACCCCTAGATTTCTTGCCTGATTTGAAGGTTTTAGAGAGAGAGACTGGATAGGGTCGTACTGCTAACCGTGAGGAGGTTTCTAATAGTGGAGCTCCGAAAGGTCGATTTTACATAACCCTCTATAGACCCCAGCCCTTCAGCAGCTCGGTCACATGACATAAACACGTTCTTTTGTTTCCTGGAAGCTCCTTTTTCTTCCCCCTCCGCTATCTGCACCCAGCCACGCTCCATTATCATAGCATGTTTACACACAAAGATCTGCCCCGGCTCTGCAGCATCAGCCCGCTCCTCCACCGTGTCGGCGTCAGGGAGATAAATTAGCCGTGATTATCTGGCAACCGCATCGCGAGGGCCCATAAACCGCAGACCCGCAGCCCACACGTGAGACCCCCCTCCGCACGTCTAACTCAGAGCGCAAAGGAGACGGTTTCATGAGGGAAGAGGAGAGACAGGACTCCCCGGGGAACTTTGTGCCACAGAAAACAAAGACGGTGTCAGGAGTGAAGCGGAACGAGTCTGCGGGTAGAATGCAGTACACAGTAGTATTACACAGATGGAGTGTGTAGAATGTAGTACGCAGTAGTATTCCGCAGACAGGGGATGGCGTATAGGCCCGGCGAATGTGTTTATTATGGAACATGTAAGAGGTCTACAGAGACGGCAGAAACAGAAGAGACAAAGATTTCAAACCACAAAAGGAGAAAGTAGGAATTTCCACTGGCACAGCTTATTTCTTTAGCTTTCAAAACCCTTTCTGACATTGTTAAAGGGAACATATTTCGCCATTCTCTGATCTATGTTCTAATGTAATTTCCTCTTCGCAAACAAACCTGGAGTTGTGTTTTGTTTCATTCAAACATGTTTAACACACAAATCCTGCATGTTTAGGCTGAGTTGTTCTCGCAAACTGAAAACATTCTGTTCTACCTTGTGACCTGCCTTGTCAAGTGGTAATACAGAAAGTGCTCCACTGTGTTTTTAAACTCCGTACACCTTCACTCAGGCATGAAAATGGATCAGGGTTGAAAAAAGTGAGAAGGGTGCGCAAGGCTTTTTTTTGGTTTGTTTTGTTGTTGTTGAGTGCACTGGGGCATCTATTTCGGGTTAATAAGACTAATCGAGACCAAGACCAGTCTAAAACCACAGGGTCCCAAGACCAGGACAAGATCTAATCGAGACCAAGACCAGTCCGAGACCACAGGGTCCCAAGACCAGGACAAGATCTAATCGAGACCAAGACCAGTCCGAGACCACAGGGTCCCAAGACCAGGACAAGATCTAATCAAGACCAAGACCAGTCCAAGACCACAGGGTCCCAAGACCAGGACAAGATCTAATCAAGACCAAGACCAGTCCAAGACCACAGGGTCCCAAGACCAGGACAAGATCTAATCAAGACCAAGACCAGTCCAAGACCACAGGGTCCCAAGACCAGGACAAGATCAAGACCTCTGAGGGTCAAGACCAAGACAAGACCAAGACTTTTAAAGGCCAAGGCCAAGACCAAGACCATGGCCCATCGAGACCAAATCAAGACCATCTTTGACATTTTCTACATTTGTTTGTATTTTACAGTTATTTTGGCACATTTATGTCAATGTTTTTATAAATCTATCTCCATTTTATCTGATTAATGTTAATTTAGGCTTAAAATAAACCTAAATCTAAAGTCTGTACACCTTTTTTGGATGCTCACCCATGGTTTCATGGACATTTATTTTGTGTTGGAGGGCCTGCAGAACAGATTGTGAAGGCCTCCGGCACGCTTCTTTGACTCTGACTCTGCCTAACAACAAGTGACATACATTTTGATTAGTTAGCCCTTCTGATCAGCACGACTAAACCAATGTGTGCTATGAAAAAGCGGGGCTATGAAAAAGGGGCCTCACGATCCTTCTGACTTTTTGGGTTTAAAGCAGGAGGTGTCAGAAAAGTTACCACAGGGAGAACTGGCTTGTGGCGGCCAAACGTTCATAGCGACGTCACTTTTTGATCCTTCGATGTCGGCTCTTCCTATCATTGTTACGCAGAATTCACCAAGCGTTGGATTGTTCACCCACTAATAGGGAACGTGAGCTGGGATTAGACCGTCGTGAGACAGGTTAGCGTGAAAAAGCGAGGAGTGGCGCTCTGACGTGAGGCAGATGGACAAGTACAATGTTTTAAAAAGTTTAACCTACCCTTTGATAGATGCTGATGCACAACGACATCAGCGTTTGAAGCACCAGTACAAATTTATTACCAACAGCAGCAGCCGTAATGAAATATGTTCGTAACCCCTACCCCCTCAAAAACTTTTCTCGTAGAATCTATCACGTAGGTCACCTGTTTTGGCTTCAAAAACAGCAAATTTCGCTGAAAAGTGAGAGATTTTCATGCCTGTTCACTAGAATTATTTTGATAATTTCAACCCTGGAATCTCTACTCAACTAAAAGGCAAAAGGTAGCTGTAAATTTGAAAGCTACTGCTACATGACATCACAAGCTGGAGCAGAGCATTTTGAGCTTTGAAGATGCACACAGACTAATAATAAAGAGTAACTCAAACGTGTGAATGAAACAAAACATAAATCTAGGTGTGTTTTTGAGGTAACAACATTATAACACGACTTAAAGCTCTCAAGAGTCAAATTTGTGTAATATAGGACTTTAAAAATAGCTCTACCTTCACGATGACCATGACAAAATAAGAGTTCCAGCCTCCTGTACATTTTTGATTGACTTTTAGAACTTTTAGCGAGCAAAAAAAAGTGAGTATTCGGCGAGTTCAGGAGACAGACTTGATGAGAGCTGCATTTGCAAACCCCAGAGGACCTGGACCGAACTTCTCTGGACACTGTTTTGGAAACTTTCAACTTTCAGGCAGTGAGGCTGTAACACTCGTCTGCATTTCACCTCTGAATGTGACTTAACTTTTGTCAAATTTTGTCAGTTTTATGGAAGATCATTTGTGTCATCAGATTTAGAATTTTAAATACTGTTACATTTCTCACTTTGAACTTTTTAACTGTGGAAAAAGACAAACATTTGAATTGTTTTTATTCTGAATATCAGTTGTTTTTAACGATGCACTGTGGAACTTTTTGGTTTCACCTGCTTGTTTCTATGGCTATGTCTGGAATGTTCCACAGTTTGACATTTAACTGATCTACGTTACATTTATTAAAATACCTGTGGTTTTATAGCTCAAAAATACCTAAAAAGACACACACACAAAAAAAAGAAAAAAAACAGGGATTGCCTCTCCACAGATCTGACTTGTAACTTGGTCCTGGTTTGGTCCTGATCCTGTCAGATCTCAGAAGCTCACCAAGGGCAGGCCTGGTTAGTACTCGGATGGAGACCACTGGGAATTCCAATTGCCACAGGAGGGAGCTAGTGGCAGAAACTGTTGTTGTGTCCTTAGGCAAGACACCCACATTGCCTAGTATGAAAATGGTGTGTGCGTGAGTGTGAGTGGTGGTCGGAGGGGCGAATGGCGCAGATCGACAGCCTCACTTCACTCAGTCTGCCCCAGGACGGCTGTGGCTACAGTAGGAACTTACCACCACTGAGCGTTGACTGAATGAACAATGAACTGTAAAGTTCTTTAAGTATCTTGAAAGGCGCTATATAAATACAATGATTAAATAATTAATAATAATAATAATGATTTAATAATTAATAATTAAGTAATTGGTCTCCACGAAGATAGAAAGGTTTAATGCCATAGTGTGAAACATTCCAGACAAAGCAACAACATCTCCATACAGAAAAACATTTGATGGACCCTCCACCAGAAAAGTTACACACTTTTGAGTATACATTGTGTTTAAAATGTGATATATTATTAAACCCTGAAATTCCACAGTAAAATTCAGTAAAATCAGTCAAATCAAGTGGCTGTTTCCTATTGGTCTTTCTCTTCTGTGGGCGGGGCTTATAGTCAAACAGATGAGGTTTTGTTAAGGCTTATTCTGACCAATTACATCAGTTCTCTGGCTGTTTCCATAGAATGTACATGTACATGGACATGTCTAACCTGCTAGTCTTTATTTGCTAAATATACTCGCCGTTGGAATTCCAAATCTTGAACTTTGCTCCAAATTTGCTCCATAATTGTCACCCTCCATGAGCTTCATTTGACTGGAGGCGAACACTGAGGGTGTCTATTAAGTTAAACTAAGTTAGAGTGGATCACTTAGAATCGATCGCTCAGGCCTTGGCATCTTGGATCTTTGCTGAGAAATGTTTCACAGATTTTACACTCTGAATTTTAACTGTTGAATTTGGAAATATAAGTCCTGAAAATGTAAAGGTGTTTTTTTATTTCAAATTCTTAAACATATCGAATGTTTACTTCAGCATAAAATTCAGAATAAAAACAATTCAGATATGTTTTTTTTTTTTTTTTTTTTGAAACATTTGAAGTGAGAATTTGACCTTCATTTAATATTCAGAATCCGATGAAAGAAATTATTTTCCATCTTCCAGTTTTGTAATGTATTAGTCATTACAGACACTGGTCGCAGACTTTTGGAGTGTGAATCACACTTGTAAACTGTGGAGGGTTAGACATGAGTCATTTAGAAGCAGGTTTAGGATGAGTCTGCAGAGAATCACATGTGAACCAGGTTTGACTGAGAGGAAAACTGCAACAAACAAACCCACGTGTGTTTGGGAAATGAAGATTTCAAGCTGAGCTTAAAGGTCCAATATTACACAAAACGGACTCTCGTGAGCTTTAAGTCATGATAGAATGTTGTAACCTGCTCAAACACAGAGCTGGAGTTGTGTTTTGAGTAACACTTTATTATCAGTCTGTCTACATCTCTAAATCTCAAAATGCTCTGTTCCACCTTGTGATGTCATGAAGTGATGCCGTTTACCTTTAGTTTAATTCTGTTTAATTACTTACCATTTAGTTCAGTAAAGATTGGTCATTCTTGGTCTGAAATCATCCAAATGATTTAAGTGAAAGTATATAGTGTTTAAAAACCACAGTGGAGCACTTCCTGTATTACCACATGACATCACAAGTTGGAACAGAGTGTGCGAATGAAACAAAACCAGAATCAAAGTCCAAGTATATTTGTGATCAGGAAACAATATAACAACATAGATCTTTTTTTTTTTACTAAAACAATGTTTTAAAAAATCCTCAGTTTGGCTTTTTTTTTTTTTTTTTTGGTTTCAAATTGTACTTGCTGGTTGAAAGTCATGTCATTATAACGTTTGTCTAAGTCTCTAAATACACTTTGTAAATCCATAACTGTTACCTAGCAACCATGTGGGATACTGGTCCAAAACTCTAATATACAGAGATTGTTTTTAATAAATAAAAATGTATGAAAAGACCTGTTCTGCAAAAGAACTTTTAATCAGGAAGAACATTATAACACGGTAAAAAGCGCAAGAGTCCCCCTCTGGTTCACTCTCTGATTGTCCAATCAGCAGCTCTGAATCCAGTGATGTCATACGCTGCTTAAGGCCCTGGTCACACCAACTCAAAATCTGATTGGTTGAAGCAACATTTTCATGGACATTTATTTTGTGTTTCAGGGCCTTCAGAACGGATTGTGAAGGCCTCAGGGACACTTCTTTGACTTTGACTCTGCCTAGCAACAAGTGACAGCTGAAATGTGATTGGTCAAATACTTTAATATGAAAATCCATGTGTGGAAGCAGCACAAGCATCAGAAAAGCTCTGAAAGGAAGCGGACAGACCATTTGGAATTATTTAATAATAATATAATTAACATCAGACTGTGATAGAGACATTTTTTTTTTGGTCAGCAGAGAAGGCCTTGCAGGTCCTGACGCCCCACCACTGTTGTATATGCCTGTGAAGACTGCCACACCCTACAGGATTTTTCAGTCTTAAAAGATTTTTAATCATGCGACAAAAGACAAACACCACAGACACAAGGAGAATCTTATAAGATTTTAAATCTCCGATCATAAAGACTGCTGGGATACGTCTGCAGAGCACAGAATATAAAGTTGTGAGTGTGATCGCGTCTGCTGTTTCCTGTTTACAGTAAAACCAGTCACTTTGAGACTCAAGTGTTCAAACGATCAGAGCTCTGCACTTCTAGTTTAAATACAAGTCAAAACTGTGTTATTATTATTTGTGAAATGTGGTGAATACTTCAGATACATGATTTTAAGGTATAGAAGGTTGGAGATAAAGTACAAAGGAAGTAGAGTCACTATCATTAACCTGCAGCTTCACCTCGATCCGTGCGCTGTGAATGTAAACAGACACACGTGAGGAACTACTCTTGCCTTTTTACTTTTAAAGAACACCTCAAACTGGATTAACAGTGCAGTTTTGTGGACTGGGTGTCATTATTTGCTCAGGACAATTTCTATGGATGAGACGCTGCAGAGGTGAGTAATAAAGTCGCCTCATTATTTTCTCTGTTTACTTTGTATTTTGCGCCGCTGTGTCCGTCACTCCTTCTGCTCCTGACGCTGTTCTATTCGACGTTGCTGTAGCGTTGCTGATGGTTGGTTTCAGAATCACCACACATGAGGAGTGCAGCGGC
Source organism: Boleophthalmus pectinirostris (assembly GCF_026225935.1). Taxonomy (NCBI): domain Eukaryota; kingdom Metazoa; phylum Chordata; class Actinopteri; order Gobiiformes; family Gobiidae; genus Boleophthalmus; species Boleophthalmus pectinirostris. Next base: position 4,797,780 of record NW_026571447.1, on the reverse strand, counting down.
TTCAAAATCGCACACGAAGACTCAATGTCAGGTCACACTTACCCGAAATCAGGGAGAAGCAAATCACAACCAAAATCGGGCAAATTCTCCTGTAGTGTGTGACGGACTTTAGTCTCAAAAACGATTAAAGTAGCATATCGAGTCATGAGTCACGTTCAACAGAAGATAGACCATTTATCATTTTTTGTTCTTCTATTCTTTACTTTCTTTACTAAACAAAATGATCTCAAACAAACAACAAAACCCCAAGTTTCCATTTTAGTCAAAGCGTTTTATAGCAAAAAACAATTTAATAACTGATAGGATTTCATATTGGAATGGCTAATGCTAATTCAGAGTCGAGCACTTTGCGCAGCTCATTTGCAGTTATGATCTTATGCTAATTAGACCTTGATTGCATTTACAAAAACATCCGAATGCACTAGACTTATACTGAGAAACAGATGCTCGAGCAGAGGAGAGGAGAGAGGGAGGGCGCTTAAAAGACCAAAATCAAAACAAAGAAAACACGATGACGTTAAGACAGAAGAAACAGCTCCACAGCAGAGTTAAAAGTGCATTTCACCATGGAGATGTTGTTGCTTTGTCTGGAATGTTCCACAGTATGGCATTAAACCTTTCTATCTTCATGGAAACCAAACCAGACTGAGTTACAGGTCAGATCTGTGGAGAGGCGACCCCGCTCACAGCCAGAATGTCTGTTTTTATAGATATTTTTGAGCTATAAAACCACCTGTAACTGAATAAATGTAAATAAGTTAAGTAAAGTAAATCAAGTTTCCATCTCACCTGACAAGAAGAGTTTAGGGCACAACATTGTAACTTTTAAACTGAAGAAAACCAAGATGCCTTTCTTTATGGAGGTGTGATTGCTTCATCTGGAATGTTTCGCAGTATTTTATTAAACCTTTCTATCTTCGTGGAGACCAAACCAGACCAGGTTGCACACTGCAAAAAGTCAAATCTAACCAAGTTCAGGTGACTTGAATTAAGGAAGTTTCAACACAACTTGAGTCCATTTCACTTGACAAGTAAAATTTTCTGCATCATGGAACAAGACTTTTTGTAGTTAAAATATGAAAATACATCTTACTACATTAAAGGTCCGTGTAGCACTCATTCACTCGTTTTTCAAAATAAAACCAAAAATAAGAAAACACAACAGTTTTCTTCATTATTTGTCACCAAAACCAAAAGAGCGGATAATTATTTATTTATTTTTTTTTCCAGTTTTCGATCTTGTGTTTAAATTAATAATGGAAAAAATTTGATAATTTCCCGTTTACGTGACTTAAACTGGTCACCCAACAGTGTGTGCAGGCTCAACTCTGGGCCCATCCCAACAGTCCTGGTTTAGTCCTGGTTTAGTCCTGGTTTAGTCCTGGTTTAGACCCTGGTTTAGACCTTTAGACCTGGTTCAATCCTGGTTTAGTCCTGGTTTAGTCCCTGGTTTAGACCTGGTTTAGACCTGGTTTAGACCTGGTTTAGTCCTGGTTCAGTCCTGGTTTAGTCCTGGTTTAGTCCTGGTTTAGTCCTGGTTTAGACCTGGTTTAGACCTGGTTTAGACCTGGTTCAAACCTGGTTTAGTCCTGGTTCAGTCCTGGTTTAGACCTGGTTTAGACCTGGTTTAGACCTGGTTCAATCCTGGTTTAGTCCTGGTTTAGACCTGGTTCAGTCCTGGTCCTGGTTTAGTCCTGGTTTAGATCTAGTTTAGACCTGGTTTAGACCTGGTTTAGTCCTGGTTCAGTCCAGCATCGCAGTTTAAGTCACGTAAACGTAAAACGGCCGTTATCTGTTTTTCCCATTATTCATTTAAACACAAAATCAAAAACTGAAAATCTAATCATTATCAGTTTTTTTTTGTTTGTTTGTTTTTTTCATTTTGGTTTTGGAGACAAATAATGAATACAACTGTTGTTTTTTGTTTTCTTATTTTTGGTTTTATTTTGAAAAATGAATGAAAGAATGATACACCAACAACTCTCTGCATTTAAAATAAGAAGCAAAATCTAATGTTGCGTGAATGAAGAAAAACAGACTTATTGCGTTGGTAGATCATTTTACTTGTCAAGTTGAATCTACTAAATAAAGTCAAAAGTTCTTAATTTAAGTCATTTTAACTTGCCTAGACATTACTTTTTTCAGTGCAGGTCAGATCTGTGGAGAGGTGACCCTGCTCACAGTCAAAATGTTGTTTTTCTAGTATTTTTGAGCTGTAAAACCACCTGTAACTGAGTAAATGTAAGGTCGAGCTGTTTAATGTCACACTGTGGAAAATTCCAGGAAGCGCAATAACATCTCCGTAGAAACAAGCAGGTGACGGACCCCCAACCGAAAAAGCTCCAGAGTGCACCTTTAAACCACAGCACTGCACTGTTACATAACATGAGGGGAGCAGGGAAGGGAAAAGTCATCTGCATTTTTGCTTCATGTGTGAAAATCCGAGAGTGAGTTTGACGAAAGGAGCAGATCTCACAGGGAAATGTCGCAGTGGTGAAAAGTACTTTGCTTCTTTGATACTAACACAACCAGTCAAAAGTTTGGAAAGTTTGCGTTAAAGGGCACATATTGGGCTATTTTCTGATCTGTTCTGATGTTTCCTCGTCACAAACAGACCTGGAGTTAGTGTTTCGTTGCGTTTGGATCATTTTAGCTCTGGAATCTTTACTGAACAAAAAGGTAAAAGGAGCTGTTAAGGGGCGTTCGCACCAGAGCGTCAAAGCGTTGAGTTTCTAAATTCTAAAGTCTAGGGCGTCCTGCGTTTTTGTCAACCAATCAGGGACGAGTATCCAGTGACGCAGTGACGTTATTATCAGGAAGAAAGACCCGAGAACCGGAGCGACAGCCACAAACATGAGCGGAGCATAAATATATACATCACAATCACAGAGCGGATCACGAGGACTATACCAAGACCGGACCAGGACTAAACCGGGTCTAGACCAGGACTAAACAAGGACTATACCAAGACCGGAGCAGGACTAGACCAGGACTACACCAGAACCGGACCAGGACTAAACCAGGATTAGACCTGAACTAAACTAGGACTAGACCAGGACTAAACAAGGACTAGACCGGGACTAGACCAGGACTAGCCCGTAACTAGACCGGACTAGACCGGGACTAGACCAGGATTACACCGGGACTAGACCAGGACTAGAAGGGACTAAACAAGGACTTGACCAAGATTAGACCGGGACTAAACCAGGACTAGACCAGGACTAAACCAGGACTAGACCAGGTTTAAACCAGTACTAGACCGGGACTAGATCAGGACTAGACCGGGACTAGGCCAGGACTAGACCGGGACTAAACCAGGACTGATCCAGTGTCATTAGTGGAGTATAAATAAATATACGCCGCAGTCGTCGACCCGATCGCCTCCGCTGATGGTTTCATGTCATAAAAACACTAAAGTCTCTCTCAGTCTGGTCTGACACCATTTTGGGAAAAGACCGGGACCGGGCTCTTGTTTCCAGGGCAACGGACGAGCGTCAAGTAAACTGGTATTGCTTCATCACATGACAACGTGGAACAGAAATTTGAACTTTGGAGACTAATACACAGACTAATAATAAAGAGTTATTCAGACATGTGTGAATGAAACAAAACACAACTCCAGGTCTGTTTTTCAGGTAACAACTTTATAAAATAGATAAAAGCTCAAAAGCGTTAATATAAGTAGCAGAGTTAGAAATTTGGGGACCTCAGGCAAACTTGAGTTTGGGGCCCTCACTATAATGCACCTTTTTTTTTGTTGTTTTTTTTTGTTTTGTTTAAAATATTTATTGTCTGTTTTTTCCCCATTGTTCTTGAGACACCTCATCTCTTTTTATTTAAATTATGGTGGATTGGAAACTTGTCTTATTAGTTCAGTCGCCTACTAGATAACCAGAACTGAAAGTAATTTTATTATTTTTCTTGTACAGTTACATTTTTGTTTACATCCATTACATCTGATGATTATTATTTTTCTTATGATTATTTAAAAGTAAACTATTGTCATTTAATGTCATATTGAGAGAAAATCTAATTGCTCTGAGGCCTGGACCATTAGTGGCACTGAAGGTAAATGTTTGGGGGCCCCTTCAGGTTTGGGGGCCCTCAGCAGCAGACTACATTTACCTAATGTTAGCACCGCCTCTGGTTAATACAGGATTTTTATGTAGTTACTACGCCTGCATCATTCTTAATAAAAGGATTTGTTATTCATTACTTATTATTTATTAAGTTTTTGTTCATGCTTTATTAAAGGAATTATAGGTAACTACACAAATTAATCTGTGTCCCCAGAGTCTTAACCTGCAGATAGAGAAACATCCAAGTCTGTCTGTAGTTTCAAATAAATATATAGAGTACTTCTTCCACCGCGTATTGTCTGTACACAGAAGGGACAGCAGATGGGAGTGATGTTGTCATGGTTACAGGGCTATACTCTACCTGTGATGGTGTAGCTGACAGAGAGCAGGGGGGGCACGCTAGGCTTCTGCTGGGTCTGGCTCTGAGCCGCTGGAAGTACAGGGACACACAGGGACGTTAGCTGGACAGTCTAAAGAGACTAAGGCACTGTACTGAAGAAGAAGAAGAAGAAGAAGAAGAAGAAGGCACTAGAAGGGAGGGGCCAGGTATCGGTTCTAATATCGGTAAGGGTGACGTCAGAGGGATTTCACAGGTGTTGTTGTGTTTTGGTCTTATCTAGAAAATGCCGATATCTTTTTAAAATCCCGATGACGTGATCGGTCTGCTTCGTGATCACATTTGAGTTATGTCAAGGGTGTCCTGTAGGGAGCAGTGTATCAGTGTGTTGGATAGAAACTATAGTCTGAATAAAGGCATGGACAAAGGGAGTGTGACGTCATCCATAGTGTTCAGCTCCAGTCAAATGAAGCTCATCGAGGCTGATTTGGTGACAAGTTGCATATTAGATACAGGAATTAATTTATGGACAAAACAACAAAATAAAAACAGCAGCATCATGAAGAGAGGGTTAATACAAACATTTTGAGACAGCAGCAGTTGTAGAGAGACGGATGTTTTTTTTTTATACAAAGTGACTTAGAGCCAATTAGAGTCAGTGGAGCTGGAAGCAGGCCCATGATCACATTTGTCATGTCCATTTATTTAAACGTCTAAGGGTGTAACAGTACACAAAAATCATGTTTTGGTATGTACCTCGGTCTTGAGGTCAAGGTTCGGTTCATTTTTGGTACATTATGGGAACAAAATGCAATAAAAAACATTTACTTGTTGTTGATTTGTGTGTTTATTAAAGCAAAAATAGCAATAGCAATGGGCAAATAAAATAAATGCAAAGCGCTGCTTGGTAATACTAGTAAGTTAAATTAAATATTCTCAAATAAGCAACAAATGTGTGAAATATTATTAAAAATGAATTCCTTGTAAACAGTAAACAAAACTTTTCAAAAAGTAAAGTGCAGCACTGACAGTTCCAGCATGAAATTTTACTCAATCTTCATATTTTTGGCCAGAAGAAAAACAACTTGTCCACATTGTCTGCAGTAAGTGCAGATTTGCTGGCAGGTACAATGTCTCCAGTGGTTGAAAATCCATTTTCTCTAGGGACAGAAGTTGCAGGTATGGGAGGAGGAGGCAGAGATTCCATGCTGGCCAAAGGGGAAAGTGTGGACCGTGGAGTAACGACCGTAGTTTTGGTTCGTAGGGATATAGTCAAGGCGGGTGGCAATTGTTGTCAAGGCATCCATCTTAACAGTAAAGTGCAGCAGGAAACACTGTCACCCCAAACTGGGATGAGTTCCCTCGTGAATATTAAAGAGCTGAGCCTCTGTGTAGCTGCACATGTAGTGGCCGAATGTAAACACACAAATTGCGCAAACTCACTTGTGCGCAGCCCTGCACCAAACCCAACATCCTGTACCAAAACGTTTGGCACATATACATGTACCGTTACACGCCTAATACTAGGGCTGTGCAAAAATATTAATATATTGATATACTGATATATCGATATATCGTATTGTTTGTGTGATGATACAGTATCGATATCGTGGGCTGCTGTATCGATATATCACCAAGAGTACTTTGGGGTATGTTTTCACTAATTATTTTATCACAGCACTACAGTTTTGTTGCTTGTTCAGAGGAAGGAATCTTTTTTATGCAACACATTTGACATTTGGGTCCGGTCAAGCAGAAGTAAACAACAAGACCAAAAATTCAAGTTAATACATCTGATATAAAAATGTATTGAACAGATACATATGTACTCTAGTTTATGAAACTGTTGACCTTTTTTCTGTACCATTTTTGGTTCTAAAGTTCCATACGTTTTAAACAGACCATGTATGAAACATGGAACAAAAATCATGTAAATAAATGGATGTATTTCATCATATCTTGTGTTATTCGATTTTTGAACTGTTGATGAAGGTACATGATTTTTCAAAAAAAAAGTATTTAAAATGATAAAAATTTGCTTGGAAGGACTGACATATTTTATAGAAATAGTTTCCTTTCATTTTGAAGTAATATTAAAGTATTCAGAAGAAAAAAGTTGACAAATTATATAAAATCCTGCACCTTCTACTTGTTTGTACAATTTTCCCTCCGTTACTTTTCCCTCCGTTACCATGACCTTTCTTAATAAAAAATCTCATGAGTCAAAAAGTAAGAGGTTTTTCAACCTAATCTTGTACCATATGGTAGAAAACTATATGAAGCAAATATTCAAACCAGTTTGTTAAGGATATGGAAGTGAGAACCAAGAGTTATCACTGTTTGGATTTATTTCCCAAAAAGTGCTGCATATTTCATTCCCTCCGTTACCGACATGAGTTTTTAAATTTTTTGTCAACAACTTGAAAGAATATCACAGGTTTAACTTGACCCTGTTGGAGTGTAACTCTTTCCTACATTCTGATACTTTACTTATTTCAATAGTCCCTCTAGTTTCTGAATAAGAGACATTTGAATGTCAAAAATCTGCCCCTGTTTCCCTCCGTTACCACTTGACCGGACCCATTTTCACTGTTTTGATGATTAAAATGGGCATTTTTCAGATGAACTTTGCACAAGAAGTGGTTTAACAAACACTTTCAGTATCAGAGCCATGATTTAGCTTTTGTTTTTTATTGAACCATATTGAAACAATTTGAAATATATCGTATTGAACCAAAAGTGCACTGTACATGTGCATATGTATCGTATCGTGGCCTTTGTATTGAGGTATGTATCATATCGGCAACTTCTTAATGATACCCAGCCCTACCTAATACCTTCTATGATAAAAATACAAAATAATGTCAGGTTTTATAAATATATAGGCCTAATGAAATATGAAGATTGGGGCGGCTGACCTTGGTGTTTTTTATTTTGCTGTTTTATTCATAAATCAGATTTGAACATTAATAGTTGACAAACTGGGCATCTTCTATCTCAGAGATCTGATTTACAGCAGATACTCACGGTCAGAATTCCAAATATGGAACTTGGCTGAAAATTCTCCCCTATATATAGCACTAAAATAACTTAAGGTCAGCAAGACGTTCCATAAGTGCGAAAACACATTATCATATTTTGTGAGAGGCGAAGTGCTGGGGAGTGTGGTCGGGCAGCGGACTTGAGTGAACAGACGTCTCTCATTGATCTATCCTCTGGTCAGCTCCATTCCACTGTAAGTACGACAGAGCGCGGGCCATAATCAGAACGTATTAACATAGCCATGCCAAATGACTATTGATCTCCTCATACGCAGCCAAAAGTGCTGAGTCCACAACATTTCAAACAGCCTGATGTCATTCCAATGTGTTTCTAAAGCATACATATTCATAGATGATATTTTTAGTTCACAACACAATATTGGAATCTGGCAGCTGAACAAAGTTTGGAAGAGTCATTACAGCTGGCCACTCATGCAAGAGGCTTCTTCACTTCTGAGTCTGAACATAGACAATTCTAGACGAAGGCTACGTTCAGACTGCAGGGCTTAACACGCAATTCGGATTTTTTTTTTAAATCCGATGTTTTTGCGAGGTTGTTCACATTTCCAATTAAATGCGACTTGTATGTGACTCCAGTGTCTCGTACCAGAGCCAGAACATGAACAACTTACTTGTTTTAAGGAGGAGATTGAGAAGGAGAAGGACGAGGTTTTTTGGCCGTGGTGTTTTGTGGGACAGCGGCAGCGACGTTCATTGAAAGGAACATGTGGATGTGGAGACGGAGCCAAGAGTGGTGAGTGGTGATGTGCTTCGCTTCAGTGACACGGAGTTCATTAACAATTTTCGCCTACTTCAGCGCAGAATAGTGACGTTTGTGGCTTGTTGATAACGTGTAGGTCGGATGAATGCACTTTGGCCGTTCAGACTGAAGTCACATGTCAAAAGATCAGATACAGGTCACATAGGGGCCAAAAAATTGGATTTGGGTCACTTCAGGCTGCAGTCTGAACGCAGCCTAAGTGGACTAAGGGAGTGTGGCGCCGTCCATAGCACTTGGCTACAGTCAAATGAAGCTCATCGAGACTGGCAGTATGAGCTCTATTCAAGCTTATGTCACAAACCAGGAAGACGTTTGGAAAGATGTGATTACAATTTCTGGCAGGGTCTGTTTGTGGTAGTAAGTCTGACAGTTTTCTTCATCTCTATGTCATTGTTGTGTTCCGTTATGTTCGGCTAATCAACAATTTCAACCATACCTCAGTTTTCATCATTTCCCCACTCAACAACTCTGAGCACACTGGGTACATACGATTAGAAGAGATGAGGGGTCAAATTCCAGACAATTCCAAACAGTGCATGCGTTTGCAATCTGATCACATTTACTTACAATGCATTTTACCACAGTTAGTCAGCGAGCCCAGTGTCGGGAACTACACCGGAAGCTCTCTTTGCATCTTTCCAAATGTCTTCCTGGTTTGTTTACGTAAGTGTGAATAGGAGTAGCCTATTAGGGGCAAATTTGGAGCTGAGTTCCATATTTGGAATTGCAACTGCCAGTATCACAAAGAGCCAATCAGGAGCAAGGCTGCTGAAAGTGTGAGCGCTTAGCAATGCTGTCAATCAAACCTCTGGGAAGAAGACACCAGATTTGTCAATTATTAATGTTCATATCTTGATTTAGGGACCAAATAGCGAAATAAAAACACCAGTATCATGTAGAGGGAGTTCATATGAACATTTTAAGACCAAAATGATGAGGCTCGCTGCAGCAGTTACAGAGATGTACCATCTACAGGCAGTAGGGGAAATTATTATTCAAACATGCTAGACAACTTGGGTCAGCAAATAATGAGATACAGACTTTTACCTGTGACGCCACAAAACTGGGAATATCACCATTACATGTTTTTATGTGGCTTTTACTAAACAAGGGTGAGTAAAGCAAAATACAACTACAATAACAATGTTATAACAAGTTTACAATGTCCAAAAAGTCAATTCTGCATTATATGTGTTTAAATCTACTGAATTACACTAAGGTGTGAACTGCCACCTGAGTCACATTTTGCATTCAGAAAAAATAAGGCATTGACTTTGGCTACATTTATATGATGTTGGTATGAACAGAAGACGCAAAAGTGGCGTTGCGTCTTCACTTTTTTATTCTGCGTTTAGATGAGTGTTTTCGAAAGGAAATCTGCGTGCATACGGTGACGCAGAAGTGTGTGGAATTCAAATGGGTAAAACTGTAGGATCCAGAATTTGACAGAGGACTGCAGATCCTTCTCTGTTCATTCATAGTATCTCTGCAGATTCTGTACATTTGTTGGGAGCCTCCTGTAAGTTTATTAGAGCAGCTTGAAGGTCTGACACATGGAAATGATCCCATGTTTGTTTCTGTGTACTGTATGTATATAACGTAAACACATACATGATGTGAGCGGATCTGATCAGAGTTTTGCGTCTTGGGCAGTGTAGATGGAAACACTACAGCGGAGTGTATGCAACTTTTCCTCTCTGAAGGGTGGTTTCAGATTTTTGCATTTTTAAGACACAAAATCGACATCACCGTCTAAACGAAAGGCACTTCCGATAAAATATTTTGACGTTTTTATTCGCAAGCATGTAAACAGAACCCTGTCAGAACTGAAGAAGCCTCTTGGAAGAGCAACCAAATGTCTTCAGTCTTAAATGGAACCTACCTTAAAGATTCAGAGATTACACAGACAGATTGTATGATGTTTGTATTTTTATTCAACCAAATCAAATGCATTAATGAAATCTAAATCAACTATTTTCCACGGCACCTAAAGGTACCGCAGCACCGCTTTGAGAAACCCTGCACTAAGCCCTCATATGGAGCCTATACGCTGTAAGAAAGCGTAACTGATCCTGGGTCAGATTAGATGCTCTTATAAAGATTAAGATGTAAACGATTAGCTGTGTGCAGATCTCTCCTTCATATGGACGTGTTCATATCTGCTGTTTATGTGGAACGCACGTCTCCGAGGAGTCACATGATCTGGTTCACACTGGTCACAGATGCAGCATGTGACGACCAGAATAAAGAGGAGATTAAAGACACACACTGGACCGGGTAGAGGACAGAAACTGTAACATAACGAATAAGAGGTTTGGTACATGAACATGAGAAACATAAATTAGCCACTGAGCCTTAAGACCAGCTAATGATTCAAAGCCAACAACAAACAGAATCCATCTTCTACTTATTTCCAGTGTTGGGGAGTAACAGATTACATGTACCAGAGTTATGTAATCAGAGTACAAATTATGAGTAACTGTATTCAGTTACAGTTACTGTTTCAATGAGTGGTAATTGGATTACAGTTACTTTGTTGACCCCCCCTTCTTTTTTTTTCTTTTTTCCTGTAATTCCATTCCAAACTAAACCAGGTCCAAATTAGATCTAAACCAGGACTAAAACCAGGTCTAAACTAGATCTAAACTAGATATAAACCAGGTCTAAAACAGGTCTAAAACCAAGTCAAACCAGGTCTACACTAGTTCTAAACCAGGTCTAAAACAAGACTAAAACCAGGTCTAAACTAGGTCTAAACTAGATCTAAAACAGGTCTAAAACAGGTGTAAACTAGATCTAAACAAGGTCCAAACCAGGTCTAAAACCAGGTCTAAACTAGTTCTAAACCAGGTCTAAACCAGGTCTAAAACCAGGTCTAAACCAGTCTAAACCAGGTCTAAACCAGGTCTAAACCAGGTCTAAACTAGATCTAAACCAGGTCTAAAACAGGTCTAAACTAGTTCTAAAACAGGTCTAAACCAGGTCTAAAACAGGATTTAACAGGACTAAACCATGCCGCGTGGATCGTGGCTCCTCGTCTTCTATCAATAATATTTTTAATTTGGTTCAGTAAAGTCTGGGCTTTTTATTTTCTTTTAGCAGACTTCTTCAAAACTTCTTACGTGAAGATTTCCTCATCTTTGCTTCTCTACAGCAAATCTAGTAATCCAAAGTATTCAGATTACATTACTCACTTTAAGTCATTTAATGGATTACATTACAAACTACATTTTGGGGTATGTAATGTGTAATCTGTAGGGGAATACATTTTAAAAGTAACCTTCCCAACACTGCTTATGTCCTGTCACCATTTACTCGCCCAAAGTTGTATTCGTGCACGTTTGAACAATCTGTAATGGTTTTATATTACGCAAAATTGACTCCTGTCAGCTTTAAACCATTAGAGTGCTGTTATCTAGTCAAAAACACAGCACGAGTTGTGTTTTGTTTCATTCACACATGTTTGAGTAACTCTTTATTACTAGTCTGTGCACATCTTCAAAGCTGAAAATGCTCTGTTCTATTTTGTGATGTCATGAAGTGGTAGTTTTCAAGAGACAAATCTTTAATTCAGTAGAGGCCGGCAATTATCTGAATGATTCTAATGAGGGTGTATGGAGTTTAAAAACACAGTGGAGCACTTCCTGTATTACCACATGACATCACAAGGTGTTTTCTATTTGGGAGAAGAACTCAGCCTAAATATGCAGGGTTTGTGTGAATGAAAAAAACAAACTTCAAGTGTGTTTGAGATGATGAAACAAGATTAGAACATAAATAGTGTAATATGAGACTGTTACGGGAATATTTACATCGATAATCTCTATACACGCATCAAGAATCTCAGACTTCCGGTCATTGTGCAATTCATACTGGGAAGGATTTTCCAAAAAAGTGAGCGTCAAACCTCCATGTTTGTTTTCCCAGTGGGATGCGTCTATTGACAAAGCCGATCTTTTCTAGTCTTTTGAACCATATCACTTTTGTTTCTGGTTCTGATATTGTCATATTTTAGTTTTGGGATTCGGACATCATTAATTGTGTGGTTGTTGGATCCTAACAGTGGAAAACGGCTCGAGAAATTTGTTTGCGAACTCCATAAATGCAAATGGGAATCAGATGTGTGTGACTGCAAACCTCTGTTCAAACTGTTTCCCTTCCCAACAGAATTGAAAAATAGTGAAAGGCGAAGGTGATGGGCAGGATTGATCCACGGAAAGAACGAAAAAGGACCTTTGACTGCTTAAATCATCCCGAGTTTGCAGCGAGCATGTTGTATGTGGAGCGCCATGACCGGAAGTCCGAGATTCTTGATGTGTGTATTGATTGTGGATTGTTCATTGACAATCCCTGGAACTACAACTGTCTACCTCGTAACTTGTAATCTTGTTATCCTATTTATAGCTGACTAGTATCTTGTTATCTTGTGTAGGTCACATTGGCCTCGTGCCACCACACGATCTATCGCTTCTATCGGTCCTAACCAGTTCCGACTTGTTATGTTACTGATTGCTGCTCCTGCCTTGTGTTGGCCTGTCCTTATCCTGTGTGTTTCTTTCAGTGCTTTATGCCTCTTTATGAGGTATAAATACTCTATATGCATTGTTATGTTTCAGTTTAGGGGAAGACGACACACTGTCATGTTTGTGCGTACAATTGCTTTTATAAATCAGACTCCTTGATTTAAGACAACTTTAAGTTCTTTTATTGTTGTAGTCTAGAAATTTCACAACAGAATGTTAAGGTTATATTTATCACTTATCACACTGCTCTGTATTTACTTTGTTCTCCAGTTTTATTTTCTTAATTGGCGATTTGGCAGCGTCACGTATTTTGGAGAAAATGAGAAAAAATCTGCAGGCTGGATCAGCTCCCACGGGGCACTGCGGTTTTCTACTTAGGCTACGTTTATATGATGTCGGTCTGAACAGAAGACGCAAAAGTGGCGTTGCATCTTTAGTTTTTATTCTTGGTTTAGGCGAGAGTTTTCAGGAGGAAATCTGTGTGGATACAGTGGCGCAAAATTGTGTGGATTTGGATTGTGTGTGCATGTCAGACGGCTCGGTGGTGATGTATGTGACATAAACGTATACACGATGTGAGTAGATCTGAGCAGAGTTTTGAGTCTTGGACAGTGTAGACAGAAACACTACGGCAGAGTGTATTCAACTTTTCCACTCTGGAGGGAGGTTTCAGATTTGTGTGTTTTTAAGTTCCAAAAATGCCATCACCATCTAAACCAGGCATGTCCAAACTATGGCCCGGGGGCCAAATGCAGCCCTCAGACAAATTTTTCTTGGCCCTCAGACTTCCAGGTGAATTGGCCCAAATGACTTTGCATCAATTAAAAAAAAAAAAAGTTTACTGCAAGTTTTTTGGAAATGTACCTTGATAAAGCCAATATTTAATATTTTGTCTGTGATTTTAAGGATCTTAGCATGAATAAAGTCTGATGGCTCATTCTAACGTGTTAAACATGCACACATTTCAATTATTCCCTGTACTGAGCATCAGTCTACGGCCCTCGATCGGCCCTCTGCTTCGTCTGTGTTTAGATATGTGGCCCTTGATGAAAAAAGTTTGGACACCCCTGATCTAAACAAATGACATTTCCGATAGAATATTTTGTCATTTTTACCTGGAAACGTTCTCATGTAAACAGGACCTTAGGAAGTCGGTGAACTTGTTTCTTTTAAGTCATTTTAAATATATCTTGTGATTTAACATATCTAAATTATAACAATGATCAACAGTTGTCATGGATTCTATCTATATAGCAGAACACAAGCACAATATGTCTACTTCAATACTAAACACCGGAAAAAAAGTCTTCCTTAATAACCATCATGAATATACTAAAATGGAAGAAATGAAAGCAGATATGATCGTTTTGAAAATCTGCTTTGACCCAAACCGAAGACTGTGCTCCTAATTAGAAAAATGCGCGGTGAGGGAGCCTTTAGTCTGCCTGAAAACCACCTGGAGACCGCAGCGTTCGGAGGGGGCGTCTTGGATCAGATGTTCACACTTTGACTGGAGGATTGTGCGGATGTGTCAGGTGCCATGTTTGGTGACAGGTGTAATGTGTGATGTGTGCAGGAGTCTGTGATGAGGAGCGTGAGAGAGAGAGAGACGCTCCAGCTGCAAGAACCAGAGCAAAGACAAGGACTCCCAGGGGTGAGGAGGAGACGGGGGTGAGGAAAAGAGGGTGAGGAGGAGAGAGGCGGGTGAGTCTACAGTAGTACCTGGAGGGAGGAGGGTCGGGTTCTGGATACATGAGCAACAGTGTGATTGATCTAACAGGTATCTACACTTCAAACTCCGCCCCTCCAACCAGGTGTTTGTATCAGAGACATCAAATCAGTTCAGTTCTACATGATGTCACATAGTACTTGAAACTGCAGTGGCCCCTAGAGGCAGCACACGCTTTACTGTTTTGAACACAAAGTTTTCACTAAAATGATCTAAAGGACTAGGAACAGCGGCAGACACTGGGCCTTATTCAGTGTTGGGGAGTAACAGATTACATGTATCGGAGTTACGTAATCAGAGTACAAATTATGAGTAACTGTATTCAGTTAGAGTTACTGTTTCAGTGAGTGGTAACTAAATTACAGTTACTTTGTTGAAATAAATGGATTAGATGGCGGGATTTTCCCGTTTTCACATTTTGGGCTATATCCCCCTTTTTCTTTAATTTTTTCGTAATTCCACTCATTGCCGGAAACTAAACCAGGACTAAACCAGGACTAAACCAGGACTAAAACCAGGACTAAACCAGGTCTAAAACCAGGTCTAAAACCAGGATTAAACCAGGACTAAAACCAGGACTAAAACCAGGTCTAAACCAGGAATAAACCAGGCTTAAACCAGGTCTAAAAACAGGATTTAACAGGACTAAACCATGCTGCATGGACCATGTCTCCTCGTCTTCTATCAATAATATATTTAATTTCGTTAAGTAAAGTCTTTTTATTTTCTTTTAGCAGACAAAACATCTTATGTTACGATATCCTCCTTTTTGCTTCTCTACAGCAAACCAAGTAATCCAAAGTATTCAGATTACGTTACTCACTTTAAGTAATTTAATGGATTCCATTACAAACTACATTTTGGGGTATGTAATCTGTAATCTGTAGGGGAATACTTTTTAAAAGTAATCTTCCCAACACTGGCCTTATTCATGAATATTTTCTTAAAAAATATTCATAACTTCCACTTTAAGAGATTCATAAAGTGTTCGTACGCATCCAAATTCCTCCTTAAGTAACAGTTGTGCCAAATTCACCAAGACCCAACGTAAATGAGCGCCACATTCACCAAGACGCTCATTTACTATTCATTTACATAGAAAATTAATATGTATTTGTTTAGAAAAACCCTGTGAACTTCCAGTTATGGCCAGTATGGGTTTGGCATTATGACGTGTGAAAGTGCGAGGGAGAGAGTGATGAAGAGGTCAGGTGGAGCGTCTACAGATTACAGCTGTTTTACTGCTTCAGCGTTGATTTCAAATGTCCAAACTCACATGAACACACTCAGGGAGGAAGACTGAAGTCATAAACTTACTGAAATAAGTTTTGACGTATTTATCCTGCTTTTCCCGATCTTGGACCTGCAGTAAATAGCGAGGGAGCAGGGCTAGAGTGGGGGTGCATAAGAGTGTGCTCTGGTCATGGGGGTGATGAGGGGTGATGAGGAGTGACCAGGCGCAGGGCTGTGACAGAGGCCCATATGGAGGCACTGGGGCTGGGACAGACTGAGGCTCAATGCAGCCTGGAGAAAAACACCTCATAAATGTTATTGAATCACATAGTCATATATTTAGGAAATAATTTAAGAAAATATATAACTTACAATTATGGAGGAATTAGAATTTTTTGTTGCATTATCAGAGTGATAATATTCTAAAACAGTAGAATTTCTGTTCTTGCGAGTGTTCGTAGGATTTATTCTTCCAGAAGAACATTTTCAGTTATTCAGTTATTAAAATATCATATCCAGTTTAGTAGCAAAAAAAAAAGTAGATTCAGTGTTTTGTTCCACTTTAACACACTTTAGTGCAACACTCATTGATTCTACAAACATTAGTTGTTCAGTCCACAGCCTTTATCTCATTTGTTCTGATACGAAAGGACCATGTGTGGCCCTGATTGGTTAATCCACCTGTCAATCACGTCCATCTGAACTGAGGGAGAAACACATATTTGTAAAGTAAAGTTGTAAAGTTTTGTCATTTAATAGTGTATTTTTTTTGCATGGATCCATATAGGTTAAGGCTAGATACTCAAAGTAAGAGAATAGTTAATGATGATGGTGGAAAAAAAAAAAAAAAATCAGTGTGGTACCTCTAATAGCTAAAACAAAAAAATTAACCAATAATCCAAACTCATTGAAGGCACTTAAACGAGAGAGCAGATGTACGCCCCCTGTAGGTGAGTAAAGAGTGAGCAGACATACGCCCCCTGCAGGTGAGTAAAGAGAAAGCAGCCGTACCTCTGTCCCTCTCCTGTAACTGGCTGATGTAGGTGAGCACCTCGGCGTTGGCCTGGACGCAGTAGACCTCCCTCGTCTGCAGGCCCCCTCCACACAGACCCGTCAGGTTACCACGGCGACGGTCCTGTTGGCTCAGCAGCAGGTCCACACGGCACTCGCTCCACTCGGACATCCTCCACATGAACCTGGAGAGAGAGAAGGCAGAACTGTAAGGACCAGGGACTGTAAACAGACCAGTGTTTAGTCCAGTGACGTTCATTTGGTCTTTTGATGTTATTAAGTTTTTTTTTCAGACCTGATAGTTTCGACTAGGGCTGGGTATCATTAAGAAGTTGCCGATACAATACATACCTCGATACACAGGCCACGATATGATACATATACTGATACAGTGCACTTTCGATTCGATATGATATATTTCAAATCGATTAGATACAATTCAATAAAAAATAAAGGCTAAATCATGTCTGTGATACTAAAAGTCTTTGTTAAACCACTTCTTGTGCAAAGATCATATGAAACACAAACATTTTAATCCTCAAAACAGTGAAAATGTCAAATGTGTCGCATAAATGAGTTTCCTTTCACTCCACAAGCAACAAAACTGTAGCACTGTAACAAAATAATTTAGTAAAACACACGTAAAAATACTCTTGGTGATATATCGATACAGCGGCCCACGATATCGATACTGTATCGTCACATTAAACAATACGATATATTGATATTCCGATATTTTTGCACACCCCTAGTTTCGACTGCTCACTAGTGGAGACAGGATTTGATTTGATTTGTTTGTTTGTTTTTATTTCAAGTGTTTGTTGAGAGAGAAACAATCATACACATACTACATATAAATTATAAACAACAGAAAAGCACATTTCTCAAAAAGGAGAAAAAAAAAAAAAAAACATATATTAACCCACCCCTATTCATTACATAGTTTCAAAAATTCAATATTTTTTTTTTTACATATATATACATATTTATTTAGACATAGCAAAATAAATTACACACTATGCATACTAAATATAATTATAACATTTTTTTTTTTTTTTGTATTGTATTTTATTATTGTCTTACAGATAAGCAAAATGAGAATGAACAATGTACGTTTTTTTTTTTTTTTTTTTTGTCCTTTCATGGTCGTACAAACTAATAATGTTAACAATCGCACAAAAGTTTATTGTTTACGATCGTACAAAATAAACCATAATGAGAATGAAAAAAATGTAAGGATTTTTAAATTTTTTGTTTTCATTTATGGTCATACAAACTAATAATAATGACAAAGAAAAGATTAAAGAGTCAATCGAAAGGCCTACGTGGCTATAAACCGGGACGAGGGGGCTTTTTTACTCTCACACACCTGGGATACTGTCCTGAGGAGGTCGGACTGCAGGTGGCGCTGTCATCCTGCCTCCACCAGTAGGAAGACAGCACCAAAACCTGTTTAAATCAGCTGACTGACACGACACAGAAACATCTCTCTTGGTCTTGGTTTGAAAAAATAACCTAATAACATAGACTAGAGTTTATCAGGGATGGGAGGATGTCTTCTATCTCTCTTTAGATAAGGCTGTGCACAAATGTGGAGAATAAACTAAAAATTCTATGTTCGTCTTGAGCGTGGAGGAGGGAGGACTGAGCCACAGTGACTCAGTAATCACAGCAGAGTCGACCATCAGGAAGGTCAGAGGATGGATTCCCACTCAGACCAGTACTTGTTGAGTTCTTAGAGGGGACACTTCAGCCAACAAACCTAATATGGATGTTGTGAGGTTGTCAGTTTTACTTACTGGCTCCAAACGTAGGTGACAAGCACAGAGTGTGGAGTGAGTGAACACAACACAGAAGAGCTGTGGGAGTCTGAAAGGTGCTGAAACCAAGGCTTTATGGATATGGACTTTTTGTTACAAAGTGAAGCATATCTTTGAGCAGATGTTTATTTACCAAATTTTTTGGACTATAAGGTGCATATCAATAATGTTGAATTCTCTCGTCTATTTTCATACATAAGTTGCACCGGATTATAAGGAGCATTAAGAGAAACAAATGAGGACACTTGAGTCTGATCCTTAGCCCAGGCGTCCATGATCCATTTACAGATCGTGGTGTAACTCACCCGGCGTTTCCTCTCTGTCTTGGTGAATGTGGATTATGAATGTGAATGTGGGTGGATCATTTAAGTTTGTTTTTTTATTTCCTATGAGGACAATTCAAATATACATAATACGTACATAATAATGTGTTTAATGCAACTTTGCGCACATTTGTTTATGTATTACAGTCACGAAACTAACACTGAAAAAACAGCTCGTTCCTCGTGCACTGATGTGGTCACCTTCTGTCTCCATGAGGCTCCTGACTACAGTAGCTGTAATGCTCTGACAATTCATCACTCAGTGTGGCTTCGTAGTTTACCAAAGTCATATTAAAACATTTTGACAGATTTTTGAGCGCCGTGTAGCACATCAAATCAGTTCGAGGTCAGTAAACACAACCAGAATTAATACATAAGACACACCAGATTATAAGGTGCACTGTCGAGTAGAGAATGGAGTAGAGACCCAGCGCTGAACAGGAGGGACAATGCCTGAGAAGTTCTCCCTCCGTTTAAAGCTGTGCATTTTTGTTTTTTCTGAATTTAAATATTTGCATTTTTGCAGACAATAGTTTTATTGATTGATGAGCCTTAATCTGTGACCAGCGCTGTTCAGACCTCGTGGACACTGACAGGTGTCCTCCACTCTTCTGTAATAGAGGATACGGCGTTCCCTCAGCCTGAGGCCACCTGAAGCTGAAGTATTGTTTAGATCACGTGGCGTTCGTCTATTTCATCGCGTTTGATTCTTCAGAACTGATGTCCTGAGAAACTTGAACCTTCATTGGACCTGTGAGGACCACATGGTGACTGGACATGTCCACGCTCCCTGGGTTGTATGTGCACTGTCACAGAATGGCTTACTTTATCAATTTAGACTCAACACAGAACTTTAGATAAACCTTAAAGTTGTGCCTAATCTCAGATCTTTAGACACCAGTTAAGAGCAACCTACACTCATTTGTATATTTGATAATGAAATTCTGTCTGGTCAATATCAATGACCTCTCCTTTAACTAAGGGACCCTTTCCTTAGTCCCCCTACAGTCGATTTGAGAAAATTAAAGGATTTTAAGTGCACCTAATAGTCCCAAATATACAGTATTTATTGGCCTTTATTTAACCAGGATCATCCCACTGAGATCAGATTAAGCACAGAGAGAACATGCAAACTCCACACACGCCCTGCACCGCATCCGAATCAAAGCCAGGAGACAGAGATGGTATCTACCAGATAATCACAGCAATATACAGCTCTGCTTATACAGGCGTGTGATTGAAGCCGGGCTTTTTACAGTAATGTAATATAATGCAATCACTAAAGGGATTTCAACATCTAATCTCCCCACAGACGTGCACAACAGTGACAACATCAAAATAACTGAATACAATAAAAAGAAATAACAAATAATGAAACCAAAATTGTGAAACTGTTTGTTCTCAATAATGTCTCTTCTGTCAAAATGGCTTCAAAAACAAATAAGTGAAAGTACAAACGTTCTCTCACTGTGCTCTCGTATCACTCACATGTAGTAATCATATTCATCATTTTACAAACACATTTCTGCCTAATCTCAAAATCCTCATTTAAAACACATTATGTTCCACTGCACTTCTGCCTCCAGTTTCCTCCATTCCGCTGTTTGGGATGGATCTGTTTACAAACTTTTAAAGGGTCTGTAGGAAATGGGAGACCACAGGGACCTGACCGGCCGCGGCGCTCACTTTTATCACTGATACAGACCCAGGCTTTACCTGATTATGTTTGTCCTTATAAAACACAGGAAAACATCGAAAACTAAACCAAACCCTTTTCTACTGCAAACTGAAAGTACAGGGTTAGGGTTTTGAGACGATAGATCTGCTCAGAGTCCAATCAGGAAGAGGAGGAGGTCCACAGACAAAAGTGAGGAATGACAAACACTTTTCACCTCCATGTTTGGACTGAAAGAACACTTTTTTTTTCCCCATCAAATACACGCATCAAGCATCAAACCGCCATGTTTGATTTTACAGTGGGATGTGTCTATTGACAAAGTCGATCTTTTCACGTCTTTTGAACCATATCACTTTTGTTTCTGGTTCTGATATTGTCATATTTTAGTTTTGGGATTCGGGCATTGTTAATTGTGTGGTTGTTGGATCCTAACAGCGGAAAACGTATCGAGAAATGTGTTTGTGAACTCCATAAATGCAAAAGGGAATCAGATGTGTGTGACTGCAAACCTCTGTTCAAACTTTTTCCCTTCCCAAAGGAATTGAAAAATAGTGAAAGGTGAAGGTGATGGGCAGGATTGATCCACGGGAAGGATGAAAAAGGAAACCTTCGACTGCCTAAATCATCCCGATTTTGCAGCAAACATTTTGTATGTGGAGCTCCAAAGCAAAACCCCAATCCCTCGCTCCACCTTGGTTACGAATTTAAAAAGTCAACGCCAAAGCGAAAGGCACCAACTGTTCACCAAGAAACACCTTCCACTGCAAAGAGACCAAGACGTGATGTTGCTGTAAAACCACAAGAACAAGAAAGTGCAGCTCAGTCTGTTTGTCTTCTGCACCTCTCGCTTAACAAACGGGATCCCACTTTGATGACGCTCCACATACAAAATGTTCTCTGCAAACTCGGGATGATTTAGTCAGTCAAATGTTTCCTTTTTCGTCCTTCCTGTGGATCAATCCTGCCCATCGCCTTCACCTTTCACTATTTTTCAATTCCTTTGGGAAGGGAAACAGTTTGAACAGAGGTTTGCAGTCACACACATCTGATTCACTTTTGCAGTTATGAAGTTCGCAAACACATTTCTCGAGCCGTTTTCCGCTGTTAGGATCCAACAACCACACAATTAATGATGTCTGAATCCCAAAACTAAAATATGACAATATCAGAACCAGAAACAAAAGTGATATGGTTCAAAAGACTAGAAAAGATTGGTTTAGTCAATAGACGCATCCCACTGGGAAAAACAAACGTGGTGGTTTGATGCTCACTTTTTCAGAAAATCCTTCCCAGTATGAATTGTGCAATGACCGGAAGTCCAAGATTTTTGATGCGTGTGTACTGATCTTGTCTTTTTATTGTAACAAGTGTTTGCCTATTACTAGATAATAAAAGTAACAAATGTGTAATGATTGTAACTGTAATAACCGTGTAATGACTGTTATAACCATGTAATAACGGTGTTATGACTACTATCTACTTAGCGGAGTTGAATATCAGAAGATCCAAGGTAAGGCTACAGGAGGCAGGGGCAGTAAACTGAGACAACGGGTTAGTTGAAAAATGAATAATGTGTATTATACAGGGAAAAAGTGAGATAACAAAATATACAACAGCTGCAGCAAACAAAAATCAAGCAACTCAATCAATTCAACGTCCTTGTGAACCAGGTCTGTTTGCCCAGGGTGGAAAACGGAGTCCAAGCTACTTCAGACTCCAGTATTAATTATTTTGAGGGGGTATGATGTCCATTAAGCGCAGTTGATTGAATAGTTAAGCTGTGGAGGTAGCTGGAGTAGGTGGGAGATGGAGGACAGGCGAGTAGCCTCCTACCAGACCGAAGCTCTCAAAAGGACAGTGCCTAGCTCGCCGAAGAATGAAAATATTCTACTTACACCTGAAAATGCTAAAATAGTAAAGGTTTCACAGAGGTGCTGTTCTGTTTGAGGATCAGGCAACATTTAAAACAGGACAGAGGCACATGTGGGAGTTAGAAAATGTTAAAAAAGTCTTTAGTAAATTATGGCTGATTTTTTTTTTTTAACTTGTTTCGGTCTTTCCGGGACTTCATCAGCGCATAGATATTAAAGGAACAAACTCCGGACACAGACGCAAGATACAAACTTGCTAAGTATTGTAAATAATTATTCCTCACCTCTCGTAAAGTTGTAAATTTAAAGTGCAGCATCTCATTCACATTATCTATAGAATTTGTTCTCCGTAAATAATGACGCCGGTCCACAAAAACAGAGCTATTAATCCAGTTTCTTTAAAAGGAAAAAGGCAAGAGTAGTTCCTCATGTGTGTCTGTTTACATCCACACAACTCACGGATCGGGATGAAGCTGCAGATTAGCGACAGTGACTCTAATTCCTGTGGACTTTTTCACCAACCTTCTGTGCGAATATCGGCTCGAGCGTCCCCCTGGCTTTAAAGTTCCAGCTGAAGCGTCCCATTCTCTTGGCGGTAATGGGACGCCACTTTCTCTTCATAGTAAAATGAAATGTGAATGCGTCGAGACCAAATGGGAGGGCCTTGTTTATGTCATTTTAGCGATCTTCCTTAAGAGGCACACATTTTTTTTTTTTTTCTTGTTCGCCATGTCCTATACCATCTGTAACTGTTGATTTAGGAAATATTAATTATTTCCTTACCAGCTGCCATGAACATAATCAACTCATGTCAGGTGTAATATCAGCAGGGTGCTCATTCTTCCCAAATCAGAAAACTTGCTTATGCTCAACATGAACAAATGTGTTGAGATATACTGTAACTTGTGTGTGTAATTAATACAATAGATATAATGATTTGTTTAAATATGTATATAGATTAACTAACTTGATTTCATGCAGGGTACAATTCAGGGGAGACCTTCCAGCTGATTTCCTTCTGTGCATTAAAAATCATGTATCTGAAGTATTGCACCATAAGATTCTCCTCGTGTCTGTGGTGAGCACTTTTTGTCACACTTTTAAAAATTGTTTAAGACTGAAAAATCCTGTAGCGTGTGGCCATGTGTTGAGAGCGACATGTTTATGTTCTTCTGATAGAAACACGTCCACATGGGCCTCTAAGCCTGTAGACCAGAGTTTTTCAAACTTTTTTTTCTGGGGACCCATATTTTAAAAGTCAAAACCTTTGCGACCCAAGTCAATAGACATTATTTGTAAATCACAAAATAAAGGTGGATTTGAACATTATTGAACATTAATGAGGATATTTTATTGTTGATCGTGTTTCTGATCAATTAGTATTACTCAAGTTTTAAACAATGAAAAATAGTCATTGAACCAGAAACAAATGGATCCATAAGTTGCCTGTTTGGACATTAAATGTAGAACATTTCTTTTTTTTTTTCAACTTTCAGTTGACTTGCATGCAGATCGTGACAAGACAACCCCCCAAAAAATCTTTTGCGACCCACCTGAGTGTCACAACCCAGTCTTTAGGAAACTGCTGTACACAACATAGGACATTTTACAGTAATGAACAGTGTTGGGAAGATGACTTTTAAAATGTATTCCCCTACAGATTACAGATTACATACACCAAAATGTAGTTTGTAACGTAATCGATTAAATTACTTAAAGTGAGTAACGTAATCTGAATACTTTGGATTACTTGATTTGCTGTAGAGAAGCAAAGACAAGGATATCGTAACATAAGATGTTTTATCTGCTAAAAGAAAATGAAAAGACCGAGTCTTTACTTAACCGTATTAAAAATATTATTGATAGAAGAGGAGGAGACATGGTGCATGCAGCATGGTTTAGTCCTGTTAAATCCTGTTTTAGTCCTGGTTTAGACCTAGTTTAGACCTGGTTTTAGTCCTTGTTTACACCTGGGTTTAGACCTGTGTTTTGACCTGATTTAGACCTGGTTTAGACCTGGTTTAGACCTGGTTTAGACCTGGTTTAGTGTACAACAATGAGTGGAATTACAGAAAAAAAAAAAAAGGATATAGCCCCAAATTTGAAAACAGGAACATACCGCCCTGTAATCCATTTATTTTAAACAAAGTAACTGTAATCCAATTACCACTCACTGAAACAGTAACTGGAACTGAATACAATTACTCATAATTTGTACTCTGATTACATAACTCCGGTACATGTAATCTGTTACTCCCCAACACTGGTAATGAATTCATATTGTATCTGTGGTCAGTTTTGACATCTGAAACCTTTTGTTGTCTCCGTGTTGTGACAATCATCACAGTGGCCACACATTAAACTTCCTGTTTTAGAGTTAGACCATGTTTTGTCACTCGAGGCCTTTCTGGAACAAACTGTGGTTCTGTGTGGAACATTTTAGTTTATTCCAATTCCTCTTCATGATTTGCTGAATTGCATTTGCCTCGTCACTGTGGGTGACAAAGTGGAGTTTATTAGAGTCTAGCTGTGGCGTCTCTTTATGGATCAGCAGCTCTTCTCTTTTTAGAATATCTGTGCCCTGATGAAGGCGCGTGGAGGCGCGTGGAGACGCGACGCGTGGAGACGCGTGGAGACGCGTGGAGGCGCGTGGAGACGCGTGGAGACCCAAACACACTGCACAATCTTCTTTTTTTTTTTTTTTACAGAAATCAGCCATGATTTAATAAAAGCTTTTTAAGATTCTCTAAAGCCCAGAGCGTCTCTGTCCTTGTTTAAACACTCACACCAAACATTTAGGAAGAAAAGAGACAGTCTGCTCCAGCAAATACACACAACACACACATCCTCAAATACAAACATATAACATGCATACACCGCATCAAACACACACATACAACACACACACACACTCACACGCACACATACAACACATCCAGCAAATACACACAACACACACACACTTAAATACACACAACACACACACGCAACACACACACCAAACATTTAGGAAGAAAAGAGACTACTGCAGTCTGCTCCAGCAAATACACACAACACACACACGCAACACACACACACACTTAAATACACACATACAACACACACACACACACACACACACACATACACACATCCAGCAAATACACACAACACACACACGCAACACACACACACACTTAAATACACACATACAACACACACACAACACACACACTCATACACACATCCAGCAAATACACACAACACACACACACACACACACACACACACACACACACTCAAATACACACATACAACACACACACTCACACGCACACATACAACACACACACTCAAATACACACATACACACACACACACACACACACACACACACTCAAATACACACATACAACACACACGTATCCAGCAAACAGACCCTTGTGTTACACAGATAAACACAGTGACACAGTTTGTCTCCCGCTCGGCTCCTGACACTGGATGAATGTTGCAGGACGGAGAGGAAACGCAAATGAACCGAGTGCTGCCAGATTCATCACAGCTATGAGCCCTAAAAGTGTGACATCACTACTATGATACTTTACAGCTGAGTCATCAACACTCCCTGGGGATGTGACGCTAACTGTGGGCACTGCTCTGTCTGAAGTTCTGATACTCAAGTTAGACTTTAATCTGTATTTTGTTTGAACATAATTTGAGCCATAAAGAACTGACAGTTTTTCAGTTAGTCAGTCTTGTCGTTATGTAAAATCAAACTAAACAGGACAATGAACGTTTGTATTGATCACAGGCTCCTGAAAATGTGCTGTTTAAATCCATTAAGTATTTTTTTCTTGAGTTAAAACATGTTTGGACATATTTGCTGACGTGTGCATTGTGTCACCATGGAAACTGTTGAACATTCTGCTAACAGAGCTACATTTAGAACACCCCCAGCGCGATGTCACTGCAAAGTCTTAATAGGCGATGTGTCTTGCTCGAGGACAATGAAAGATTTTATTCATCATAAGCTCCTGAAAATGTGCTGTTTAAATCAAATTCTATTTTTCTGGGGTTTTAGACTATAGTATACAACAGTATTTACTAACAGTGTTGGGAGTAACGTGTTATAAAAGTAACAAATTACTGTAATGCGTTGCTTTTTTTGTAACGCAGTAATGTGGCATTACAGGGGAAAAAAAAGTAATATTTTACTTGGTACAAATGTCAGTAACACACGTTACAATCCTTTTTAACCTGGATTGAAGTGGTGGATAGAAATTTGCAAAAATTACCACAATATCAGCAGCGGTGAAACACCGGAGACGCACCCATGTAGACTGTCAGGTGACCGCGAGTGAAAGGACCGGCACAGAACTCTGCACTCCAAGGGGCTAAACACAGCTGATGCCCGATAGTGCCTTGCAGACACCCTGTTCCACGGATTCGGGGTTTTCTCAGGGGCGGTCCAAGATTCCAAGTTCTAGTCCAAGATTAATCCTGGTTTAGTCCTTGTTTAGACCTGGTTCAGTCCTGGTTCAGTTCTGGTTTAGTTCTGGTTCAGTCCTGGTTCAGTTCCGGTTTAGTCCTGGTTCAGTCCATATACGGCACAAAAGTTCAGCATCTTCACAGTTATTTTGGTGAGAGTAACTTAAAAGTGCTGCAATAGTAATGCAATATTTTACATTTTAAATACAGTAAGATTGTAATGTAACAATGACTTTGAAATGACAGAAACAAGTCATAAATAACACATTACTGTTTTAAAGTAATTTGCCCAACAGTGTCACCATGGTAGCTTCTGAACATTCACCATATAGATACATATTAGTGTTGTTCCGATACCATTTTTGGGGGGATCTGATCCAATATTGATACTTGGCCTTAATCTGTTTGCTGATACCAATATCGTCTGATACCACATAGTGTGAAGAAGCAGACTAATTCTACTCAGTTTTGTTACAGTACAAGAGCAATAAATAAATCTACTAAAATACCTGTAAAAAGACACTCACTTAATCCTGCAGAGTAAACAAAATCCGGGTTAGCACTAATGCTGTTGTCGCTGTTATCAGGCTGCACTTTCCATTTTGCTTTTTTTCTACTAAGTTGAGCATCCACACTAAAGGCTAAATGAAGGTATCAAAGAGGAAACACAAATGTCTTCTGTGTCTTATCAGCATGTTTTAAGAGTCTGCAGAGCCTCTATAGTCTGTGTTTAACCTGCTCTGGATGTTAGCGGGAGCATTAGCCATTGGGGTACCTGAAAAATGTGTGAGATCGGAGCTTTTGCCAGTACCAGTTTCACTATCAGAACAATCCTAATACTGTATTTTCTGCACTATAGGACACAGTCTTAAGCCTCCAGCCCCATCAAAAAACGACTGCGCACCCCACAATCCAGAGCACCCTATAAACGAATCTACTCGGGTGATCCAGTACGACTTCAGTAAACTACAAAGCCGCACCACCCGCAGAACACACAAACACACAGGGAGCAGACAGCGACCGCACAGCCAAAAACACCCACAGACACACTCATCACTCCGAACGGAACGGAGGAACGAATCAAAAAAGCGAGTGCAATGTGCCACTTCTAGACTGAAACTAACTGAAAAGCCACCAAACAAAGTCCCACTGACCCATCCACCTGTTGTGTTTCCTTTAAAGTCCGGCGCGGTTTATTTGTGAAAAAAGTTCAAAAATAGACCATTCAGTGACAGTGCGCTTTATAATCCAGAGCGTCCTATAGTGCGGAAAATACATACAGTACATACAGACCCCCTTCCCCCAGCATGATGTCAAAGTATCTGCAAACTACTGAAACCCCGAAAACTTGTACTCTTGGACAAAATGTACTGTATGGATGTGTAACCTGACTGCCTCCCTTTAGTTATTCATTTATTATTATTTTTTATCTATTTGTATGTATATGTGTATGTATATGTATGTGTGTGTGCATGTATGTAGGTATATGATATATCTATGTATACAGTAATTATGTGTGTTTGTATATGCATCTGTAGTATCATTGATTATTATTATGACTACTATTATTATTTTATTTTATTATTATTATTATTATTTATGTACCTTTTTCAATTATATTAATTTTATGTGTGGAGAAAAAAAAAGAATAAATTGCAAAAAAATAAAATTATAAATCATCTGCAAATGATCAATAGTGGAAAAATACAATATTTTCACACAGGAGAGCTGCTGTTTGTGCACCATTAGGGAATGTGATATTGATTTTAAATGCTTTCAGTTTACACTCTTGGTTTTTAGCCCCTGGAACGACAACAGAAACTCTCCCTGTACCCTCAGACCCCGTCCAGGACACACCCGGGCACAGTGGACTTACTTGGGGCAGGGTGGCACGGCGTCGCCCGTCGGGTCACACTCCTCTGTCTCCTCCACAGGTTCACACGGGGCGCCCTCCCCCGCGGACAGCTGGGTCACCTGCCTGCTGCGCGCCCGGGTGCCACGCGGGGAGGCCGGGTCGGAGCAGGGCTTAGAGCAGGAGGACCACGGGCTCCAAGGGCTCAGCTGGCAGTCTTTGGGCAGCACGCACGACTGCAGGGTGAGGGGCAGGTCACGAGGGGTGCACAGGCTGGACACAGACACAAGAGGAGGGAAAAGAGGGACATTAGAGAAGTGTCATCAAGATACATTTCAAACTATTTTGATACTAAAGAATAGACTTGACACACAATACAATTCTGATACATATTCATGAAACAAAACAAAACACAAATGTGATTTTCAACATTAAATCATAGTACCATATTTTTCAGACTATAAGTTGCACTTTTTTTTCATGGTTTGGGTGTTTCCTGTGACTTATATGCAGGTGTGACTTATATATTAAAATGTTCACACTGAAGCGGTGAGAGGTTCTAGTCTTGTGTGTCAGTATCTGCTGCTCCTGTACCACTGTCACTTGACTCTACTGCACATGTCTCCTGCAGAAAGAGCCTCTGTTCTGTCTGTATCATGTCAGTCGCAACATTACTTCTGCACCACTGAAAATTTTACATTTAAACAAATTTATAAAGGCGACGGAGAAGACTGAACACAAATGCTCCAAAAAAGAAAATCATATTTTGCAGATTACAAGCTGCAAATCGTGAAATCTACAGCTGAAAACAGTAACCGAGCAGGAGAAAGAAAGTTTGGAGTGAGCAAAAAACTTGTGACACTGGGAGGATGCACCATGAAACTTTCCTGGGAGTCACTGAATGGATCAACAAAGCCTGGACTTCAGTGACACCGAAACCATCATGTCGAGCTCAGAAAGGCCGGAATAATTCTAACTGGAACTGATGCTGATGAGGACTGATGAAGAGGAAGCGGCGCTCTGTTTACCTCCGGAGGTTGCTCAGAAGTGACAGCGAGGATGAAGAATTCAATAGATTTAGTGATTTGGAGTGATATTCTGATATGAAATTCTTAAATTTTTCATTGTAATTGCTGCTTATTTTATATGATCGTAAACGATAAACTTTTGTGCCTACTTCATTACTATTATTATTTTGTACAAACATAAACAATAAACGTTGTGCCTACAATAACATTATTATTGGTATGTACGACTATAAACAAAATATGTTTCTGCAAGTATGTATATGTGTATAAACATTTATATTGAGTATATGTACCGGATATCTATGATGTGTATATGTATGTATGTACGTATGTGTATATGTGTGTGTACATGTGTGTACATGTATCTGTATGTATGTATGTGTGTATGTGTGGACATGTTTTTGTATATATGTGTGTGTATTTCTGCATAATGACAGGTAAGCACTCCAAAGGTGTTAATAAAAAAAAAAAAAGTGTGAACCACGTGATTATGTAAAACAGTTGGGGCAGGACTCTATAAGTTTTTTAAACTTCATCCTCCTCCTTTTGATCACCAGGTCCCAAATATGTTCACTTTTTATTTTTTTTGTTTGTTATTGTTTTTGAATTTTTTTGTACCTGGCTCAAACAAACAAACAAATAAATAAATAAAATGAAATATAATATGAAGAGTTAGGTAAACTTTGGTTCCTAGTCTATGATTTTATAAAATAAATTTCCCCCAAAAAGTGTGACTTATAGTCCAGTACGCCTTATATATGTTTTTTTTTTTTTTTTTTTTTTTTTGCTTATACTCTGGAGGTGGTCGTATATCTGTGTATTCCCTCACTGGTCCAGGTGGGTTTCATGAGTGTAACTAGTCTATGTTATGTCATGTCCATGTCACTGAGTACAGATAGACCTTGGCATAATTTTAGATTCAACACTAACCTTGAAGCACCATATAAAAAAGGTTTGTCATACACTAAAATACAATTTGTCTAATTTCAGGTGTATGAGAAACTCACTGACACCCCAAGCAGCAAACCCTACATGAAAGCAATGGTATTTTCTCTAAATTTTATGTTGGTCACCAGCAAAGAAGATGGTAATCAAACCCCTGGAATCTGTCAACACAACAGCTCTGAGGATCCTCAATAGAAAACAGCCACAATATCATCACTGTAAAATACCAGACATACAGTAAAATGATAAGCTTCAGAGACTTTCGACTGTTGTTCAAGATTATTAACAATATGTCTCCTCTATCACTCAAAAGGTTTGTCACATTAACATCTGAAAAGACAATCACAACTACAAGGTCCACGTGCAGCGACCAGTGTGGCACCTACAAGAAAAACAGCTCTAGGCCAGTCAGCATTTGCTTTCCAAACTAGAACAGAATGGCACGTCACAGCAGCACCACGTGAACACTCTGAGGAACACCGCAGGGAGAAGTCCAAACTGTCAGGTATCAAAACAAAAAGAACCTAATAACATAACTTATTGGAAGACCAAATGAACCTCATTGGACAACAACAAAATGGAACAAAATATCAGCCCATTTGAAACTATGCAAAGACTTCAAAAAGTTTAGTGCTGAATAGGGATGGGCATTCGATGAAATTTTCTTAATCGATCGTCGGAAGAATTAACGATCAATTATCATTAATGTTTTTTATTATTAAAATGATCATCATTATTATTACTATCTGCACTACTAATCTGCATAAATAAATTCAACTTTACGACATATAAACCGTAACGACTCTAGAGCCACATCAGCCCGTTTGACATTATAATGTGTTTAATTCAGTTTTGCTCAACTCTCACAGAAACAAAACTTAAAACCGCATCGCTAATTTGCATAAACTAAGCGAAGATAAAACTACAGCTCTTGTGTCGCTGATGCGGTTCAACTTCTGTTGGATTAAAAGACATGACTCAGGTGAATACAGGTTAGTGTGACCAGATTTGCGTTTGTCAAAACCAGGACACCGTACGGGGGGAGGGGGGTGGGGACTCGTCATCAATATTGCGCGACTCTCACCTGGCAAAACTTTTTCCCACTGGACACAGAAACATATGTGCTGCTTTGTACACTGTGCACATGGACTCACACTTGTCCCGAACGGAAAGCGTGGAATTTCTTGTACAAGTCATCGTTGCACATCGTTCGCATTTGCACTTCAGCACGTTGCAGACTGACCGACTGTTTGTGTCTCGTTCCTTCTGAGTGCAGAGAGACACATGTACGGACCCCTGTTTGGTCACGCTACACACAGCAACCTACATTCGGTTTGCTGATTAAAATGAACGTAATCGATGAAATTCTTAATGATCAATTATCGATTAATCGACTAATCATGCCCATCCCTAGTACTGAATGAAGAACATATTTTAACAATGCAGAAGTGCCAACATGAACTAACAACTAAATGATACCTGATTAAGAGCACAGAGGGAGCAGAGCGGGGTGCAATAGAGATATTTAATGTCATTGTAAATGTTATCACTATTTGTGTATAGATTGCATTGTTGTACGCTATTTTTGTATTCTATATTTTGTCGACCTCAGGGACTGCAGATGGAAATTAGCTCTGAGAGTCCCTGTCAAATAAACTAATCTAATAGAGCTCAAGATCATTCTCAAGCTATTCAGGAAAGATTCATTTGTGTCCTGTGAATGTGAGTTTTTCTTTAGTATCGATACCTTCTCAAATGAGGATCTAGTTTATAACGGAATCGGAATTCACGCTTACGTTACAAACCAGAAAGACGTTTGGAAACACGCGATGACAACTTCGAGGTAGTAAGTCTGACAAAATCTTTGAAAAATTAGAAAATGTCCCAGTTTTCTTCATCTCCATGTCATTGTAGTGCTCCGTTATGTTCCGCTAATCAACAGTTACAACCACACCTCAGTTTTCATCATTTCCCAAATAACACCCGACTCTGACTGCACTGGGTACATGAGATTAGAAGAGATGAGGCGCCAAGTTCCAGATGATTCCAAACAGCACATACATCTGCAGTCTTCGTTTTACCACTGATCACATTTACTTCAGTGGGTTTGATCACAGTCGGTCGGTGAGCCCAGTGTCGGGAACTACACTGGAAGTTGTCGTTGCATGTTTCCAAACGTCTTCCTGGTTTGTGATGTAACATGAATAGAGCCTATTCCAATAGCAAGTCACATTAAATGTCCAATATTACACAAAATTGACTCTTGTGAGCTTCAAGTCATGTTAAAATGTTGTTACCTCCTCAAAAACAAACCTGGAATTGTGTTTTGTTTCTTTCACATGCTTGAGTAATCCTTCATGATTTTCCTCTCTACATCTCATCTACATCAAATCTCAAACTGCTCTGTTCCAAGTTTTGATGTCGTGAAGAAGGTCCGACGCGTGGAAATGATCATGATCGTGTTTGTTTCTGTGTACTGTATGTATGTGACTTAAACGTGTACGCGACGTGAGCAGATCTGACCAGGGTTTTGCGTCTTTGGCAGAGGGCGGGTTCAGATTTTTTGCGTTTTGAAGCCCCAAAATGCCTGAGGAGTAGGGGCGCAGTAAGTCCCTGATGTCCTGGGGTCTGTCCATTTAAAGCTCTGTAAACTAAAACCAAAATTTTTAAATCAACACGGAACTTAACAGGAAGCCCGTGCAGTGAAGATAAAACTGGTGTAATGGGAGTTTGTCTGTTTGCTCCTGTTAAAAACCTTGCAGCCACATTTTGTACAAGTTGCAGCCGCTTAAATGTAGAAGCATTAAAACAAGTAAAAAGAGAATTACAATAATCTAAACGAGATGAAATAAAAGAGTGAACAATCATTTCAAGATCAGCATTTGATAAAATTGGTCTGAGTTTAGTGATGTTCCGAAACTGATAAAAACAGCTTTTAACTGCTTGTCCGCAGTGCCTCTCTAAAGACATAGATTTGTCCAACAGCACTCCTAGATTTCTAACGCCGGATTGGACTGAGGGGCTCAGTGAGCCGAGGTGATCCTTAATGTGAATTTTTTTCATCTGGTGCCAGAATAAGAGTTTCTGTTTTTTCATCATTAAGTTGCAAGACGTTTATAGAAAGCCAGTTTTTGATACAAAAGAAGCACTGCAGGAGAGTTTTTAGTCTGTTCATTTCTATGTCTTTAAAAGAACAATACAACTGTATGTCATCTGCATACAAATGATAAGAAACATTCTTGAAACATTTCACCATTTCACCAATTAGAAAAATGTACATCAAGAAAAGAAGTGGCCCCAGGATTGACCCTTGCGAGACGCCACAGGTCAAGGGTGACACTTCAGACATGACATTATTGATGGAAACCGAAAAGGATCTGTCACTCAAATAAGACGAAAACCAATCAAGGACTGTCCCACTAATTCCAAAAACTTTGTGTAAATGCTGCAATAACATTTTGTGATCTACAGTATCAAAAGCTCACGGTATTATATTTACTGCGATATCATGGGAAAGCTCACGATATGGGATGTAACAATATCCAAATCTCTTGGTACAATATTTTCACGATATACATCTCACGGTACAATATTTATTGCGATATTTTGTGGAGGCGAACAAAACTGTTAATACCTTGACAAGACTTAATCCAAAAAACTAAGACTTAAAAGTGTTAGAACTGTTATTTCTTCTTGTAGTCTACACTTAAATGGAGCAAAGGATCATGGTCTATGTAGTTCCCTCTGTGTTTTTTTTTTCTTTCTTTTTCTATTGCTGCACCAGAACTCTTATTTTAAGCAAAGAGACTTGTAATTCAATATATTATGACGGCCCACGATATTATTGTGAGAACTTTGACGATACAGTATCACAATATTTCGGTTATTGTTACATCCTTAGTAGTTAACAGCCCCTTTTAGCTTTAGTTCAGTAGAGATTGGCAATTCCTGGCCTGAAATCATCGAAGTTATAACAGTGAAGGTGTATGGAGTTTAAAAACACAGTGGAGAACTTCCTGTATTACCACATGACATCACAAGGAGTAACAGCGTCAGTCTAAATGTGCAGGGTTTGTGAGTTAAACATGTGAGAATGAAACAAAACACAGCTCCAGGTCTGAAGAAGTTATAAAATAGATTAGAAAATAGAGTTTAACGCGGAGCCCTTTAAGTTGAATAAACAGTCCGTCCTCTGTGTTCATTATCAGTCATGAGCCCCTGTGTCTGGGCGGGTGTCTCTCCCCGGGCAGAGCGGGTGATGGATGAGGCATTACACACTCTGATTACAGCCTGGGTCATTTACTAAGCGCTCATTTAGTGTTCCTCTTCACCTCCATGGGATTTGTCAGGGACTTCATTCAAACTTAGCGTCGAGGGTAATGGAACGCCAAAAAACGAAAGAGGGACGTTGGTGGAGAGGAGGAGACGGGGAGGCGGATGGTTCTGCTGCTGAGTGGTTTTCTTGTTGTTGTTTTATTTTTTTTTTACATATTTAGTTTGGAGAATGTGTTTATTTATTTTGTTCAACCGGTAAAAGTGTCATTGAGATTGCGAGAGAGTTAAAACCATACTTTGGAACACTCTCCACGGAGATAGATCAGTCAGGTTTGTGGAGACGTCAGCCCGTTCACGGTAAGGACGCATGTTTTTCTGTGTTTTTCAGTGCAACCAAAGGAACCAAAATAGGAAAAAAAGGAAAGATTGTTTTATTTACTGTTGCGAATCAATTGTTTTTCAAGGGCCTATATTACGCTATTTTCTGGCCAATGTTAGAATGTTATTTCCTCCTCAAAAACAGACCTGGAGTTGTGTTTTGTTTCGTTCATACACCTGACTAACCCTTTATGATCGGGCTGTCTACATCCCCAACTCTCACAATGCTCTGTTCCACCTTGTGATGTCATGAAGCAGTTGTTTTCAAGTTAACAGAGTAGAGTAGAGATCGGCACTTCCAGGGTTGAAATGGTCTAAATCATTCTAGTGCACACACTTTTTCAGCATGTGAGCTACTTATAAAATGACAAAGTCAAAATGATCTACCCACTACAAAAATGCAAATCATTTATATATTGAGAATCAGTCATGGTGGAACGGTACTTGAACTTAATGATCTTCATGTGAGAAAAGGCTGACTCACATAAACACGTTTTGATAAATCTATCTCCATTTTATGTGATGGATTAAGCTTAAAATAAGCCAAGCAAACTGTACTGCACTGAAATACTCTGTGCCTCTTTTCTGAACGCTCACCCACAGTTTGAGAAGCTCTTCTTTAAGAAAACTTCTACTTGCACATTACACAAAACTGTGAACAAAGTGAAGAAAATGGGTAGTTTTTGGGTAGGGTATTTTTAAACCTGTTTTTTTCAAGTTCCTTACTGGAGTTACATTCTCTTACTGGTTTAACAGAACTATTTACCAGCCTCTGCACTTTTACCAAACAAGTCATGACACTTACAAATGCATGTGTGCACTTTCATTAAACAAACTTCAACCACATGTTGCTGTCGGTCTGCTTTGTGCCAACACTGCAACATAATTTTGGATTAGTTTTTGCTTCACGTTTCATCTTGCCCTTCTCTCCTCAGCGCACTGAGAAGAGTGTCTGTGTGCGCTGTACATGTGGAGGAACGAGAGTGTGAAAACACGAGGAGCGGTGCTCTGACGTGAGGCAGATGGGCATGGATGTTTTAAGAAGTTTAACCTGCCCTGCACGCTGATACATGAGGGTACACACTGTTGCAGACAAGCCACTTGCTGGGGGGGTGTGTGTGGTGACGTGCCTCACATTGTCCATGAGCTCCAGTCAAGCACACAGTCTGCAGTAAGATGCCTCGCGCTCCCGCACACAGGTACAAGTTTATTACCCACAGCAGCAGCTGTAATGAAATATCATCGCACCCGTTGAGCGTCAGATCTTGAGTCCGTGACAAGACCAAGTCCATGCACCTTTAAGACCGAGACAAGACCGAGACCAAATGAGACCAAGACTGTTAAAAAATGGTCTCAAGGCCAAGACAGTTCTCGAGTACTACGACACTACAATCTACCTACACTACCTTGGTGATCGACTGGTTTGTCGCGATTGACGTATTGGGCATCCCTGTTCTAGTATTTCCAAAATGTATTTATTTATTTATTTTGAACCAGAAAAGGTCTCATTGAGATGGGGAGACGGTCCCGGCCAAGAGGCGACTTTTGTTACAGGACGTTACATCATTACAACCACATACGGATTCAACAATAGCGTCACAGCCCCAGGCCTCCACTTCTCTACCTTGTTTTTTAATAATTTCTTTGTTGTCCCTATGAATTTCTGCTGTGGCTCTTGCTGCTGATTGGTGGACTGTTCTCCTGCCTCAAAGAATGGCAACAGAATTCACGTTAGATTTGATTATATTATATTGATTATAGCAATGATTGATGCATCCCTAGAAAAGATTTTTAGTTTTTTTCTTTGTAACAGTTATTTAAGTCATATTTGATTGTGTGCTGGTATTAAAAGACTTCCATGTTAAATTAATGTTAAGATAATTTTGGAAAAAAATTGTCTAATGCAAAATGTGACCAAAGGATCAGAGGATATTTTCCTCTGAATAGAAACCAAAGGATTTCTACTTAAGTTAAATGAATTAAATGAACCATGCAAGTTTGTCTTCTTAAAGCAAATAAATCATAAGACTTGTTTTCTAGTATTTTCCTTACTTCCCGCTTAACCAAGGAAGATGTTACTTCCTATAGTGTGTAGGTATGAAAAAGCTGGTATGATTAGATTAGATTATAAGACTTTTGTGCTCATATTAAATACAGTATGAACAAACTGTCAAACGCGAGGTGTGCTGGTATTGTCGTCTAAATGGGAAGTAAAGGATGTAAGGGTTAAATGAGTCGAGTGAACCATGTAATTTGAGTCGTTCTAACTAGACTGTTTAACTTAATGGTCCTATTTTACGGGAGATGGACTCTTGCGAGCTTTAAGCCGCGGTAGAATGTTGTTACCTCCTCAAAAACAGACCTGGACTTGTGTTTTGTTTCATTTAGTCTCAAGTTAACAGCTCCGTTTACTTTAACTTCAGTGGCGATTGGCAATTCCACAGCTGAAATGATCCAGATGATTCTAGTGAAGATGTATGACCTTTAAAAACAGTGAACAACTTTCTGTATTACCACGACATCACAAGGTCGAACAGAGTCATTTCTGTTTGAGAGAAGAACTTACTGTGTGTCTAACTGTCTGTGTGTGTGTTTTTAGTTTTGTAGTCACTTGATTCTGGTTGTAGGTTTATGTGACTTTTGTATATTAATTGCGATGTGTTATGTGTCCCTCAGTTTGTCACTCGTATTTTATAGACCTATACGACTCTACATGACTTTTTTTTTTACACAAAGCTCGTTATTTGCAAATCCTGACATTTTGTTTCCTAGTTTAGGTTATTTTGTGTACATATTTTAGATCACTTTTGTTATTTTGTCTTCTGCATTCCTGTTTATTAAATTATTACTTTATTTATACCATTTTACATCTTGATTTTTGTTACTTTCCTGATCCTAAAAAGCTGGGGTGTAACACATATTGTATCTTTTGGACTATAAGTCGCTCCGGAGTATAAGTCGCACCAGCCAAAAAAACATATATAAGTCGCACTGGACTATAAGCTGCACTTTTTGGGGGAAATGTATTTTATAAAATCAGAGAACAGGAACCGACATTTCCTGTTGAAAGTCAAGTTCTAGTAATAACAATAGAAGAGAAAAGAACAGACTGTTAACGTCACATATGAACAGTTCTTCAGATAAACTATAACATGAAACAACAGAACAAGTTTACCAAACTCTCCATCTCACTCCAAATCACTAAATCCATTCAATTCTTCATCCTCTGTGTCACTTCTGAGTAACTCCGTGACCTCTGGAGGTAAACAGACGCTTCCTCTTCTGTGTCGCTGTCATCAGACTCAGCATCAGTTCCAGTTAGAATTATTCGGGTCTTTCTGAATCCCGACAGGATGGTTTCAGAGTCACTGAAGTCCAGGCTTTGTCCATCCATCCAGTATCCATCCTTCCAGAAAAGTTTCATGGTGCATCCTCCTGGTGTCTCGCTCACTCCAAACTTTCTTTCTCCTGCTCGATTACCATTTTCAGCTGCAGATTTTTCTACTTGCAGCTTGTAATCTGCAAAATCTGATTTTCTTTTGGGGGCATTTGTGTTCAGTCTTCTCAGTCATCTTTATGTTTGTTTAAATGTTAATTGTTGAGTGGTACAGAAGTAATGTGTGATTGACTGACATGATACAGACAGAACAGAGGCTCTTTCTGCAGGAGACATGTGCAGTAGAGTGAAGTGACAGTGGTACAGGAGGAACAGGAGCAGCAGATACTCACACACAAGACTAGAACCTCTCACCGCTTCACTGTGAACATTTGAATATATAAGTCACACCAGAGTATAAGTCACAGGAAACACCCAAACCATGAAAAAAGTGTGACTTATAGTCTGAAAAATATGGTAGCACCAAATCTGTATAAGCACAATGACATACAGTTTCAGTCTGTCTCACTGTGGAATGTTTCTGCTAACAGTGATCAGGACTATAGGATGACTCTGTGGGGGTCTCACAGTTCGATCCGATTCCCCTGAGGCTCTGGAGCCAATGCATTACAGAGTATTTTAACAATAGCACATCCACTACAGAGCAGCTTTGTGTTTTCGAACCCTCATTAGAACTCCGACTCACTAAACACCTGCAAAAAAACTGCACAAAACACACATCTCACAGCCTCCAGCCCCCACATGACTGCTCCTCATTACTGTTTCTGTGTGTCCTGTTCTTGTTTTAGTGTTACTTTACTGTGAAGCATCTTTATGTTACTGTGAAAAGAGCTAAAACCCATGTATTATTATTATTATTATTAGTAGTAGTAGTAGTAGTAGTATTATTAGTAGTAGTATTATTAGTATTATTATTATTAGAACATTACATCAGAGAAGCTGAGAAAAACAAACTTTTGTTGCATCCAGATGAGAGAAAAGCACAGACATCTTTCCCTCCACAGATGCACAAACACTCACCTCCACCTGTTTTTTTAAAGAGTTCATGTTTCTGCTACAAGAGGCTGATTTTTATCTTTACTTAATTTTCGATTTTATTTTGACTTGTGCATGTACATGTACATAATCATGCCTTATTTCACATCTTTCCATCCATCTGTTTTCTTCCACTCATCCAGGGCCGGGTTGCAGGGGGCAGCAGTCTAAACAAGGGTTCTCAGACTTCTCTCACCCTAGACACTTCCTCCAGCTTCTCCAGGTGGACCCTGAGGTGTTCCCAGACCAGCTGAGAGACACAGTCCCTTCAGCGTGTCCTCGGTATTCCCCGGGAGGAGGCCCCAGGGAAGGCCTAGGACACACTGGAGGGACTATCTCCAGTGTGTCCTGGGTCTTCCCTGGGGCCTCCTCCTCCCGGTGGGACATACCCAGAACACCTCCTGAGGAGGCATCTGGAACAGTTCCTGAGCCACCTCAGCTGCTCCTCTCAGCATGAAGGAGGAGTGGCTCTACTCCGAGCTCCTCCTGTGTGACTGAGCTCCTCACCCTGTCTCTAAAGGAGTTCCCGGACACTCTGCGGAGGAAACTCATTTCACCCACTTGTATCTGCGATCTTGTCTTTTCGGTCATTACCCAGAGCTCATGACCATAGGTGAGGGGAGGAATGTAGACTGAGGGTAAATCAAGAGTTTTGCCTTTTGGTTCAGCTCCCTCTTCACCACAACAACTCGATACAGCGACACCATCACTTAAAAAGTCCTGGTGGGAGTTTGAGTCGTTTTGGGAAAGTAACTGCTCCTACTGTTTTTGTGACTTGAGTTGGCACATGCTCAGTCCAGCTCCAGTTTAGAGAAATCAAGATACTGTGTCTACAGGTCACAATATCCTGGACACTCTCAGAAAAAAACAAAACAAATGAGAGTCTCCTGGATCCACATCACCGGGATCTGACAGATCCAAGAGACTGAAATCAGAATCCTGTGTCTACATGGACACTCACAAAACCAGGATACTCCAAAAATGACCAGAACAGGGATACTCAAGAGCATATTTACACACTCACTGTGCTGTGTTGCGTTGTGTTGAGATGTGTTGAGTTGTGTTGTATTGTGTGTTGC
This sequence comes from Boleophthalmus pectinirostris, assembly GCF_026225935.1. NCBI lineage: Eukaryota > Metazoa > Chordata > Actinopteri > Gobiiformes > Gobiidae > Boleophthalmus > Boleophthalmus pectinirostris. The sequence continues at coordinate 4,756,898 of NW_026571447.1, read as the reverse complement.
GTTGTATTGTGTGTTGTGTTGTGTATTGTGTGTTGTATTGTGTTGTGTTGTGTATTGTGTGTTGTGTTGTGTTGTGTGTTGTGTTGTATTGTGTGTGTGTTGTGTGTATTGTGTTGTATTGTGTGTTGTGTTGTGTTGTATTGTGTGTTGTGTTGTGTGGTTCGTGACAGTGACGTCTCTTCTGTCCAAATCTGACTGAGCATCTTTATAAACCCAGACACATGATCCTAATGCGTCTGTGACACACACACACACACACACACACACACACACACACAGTCTACTCTCTCTCCATCACTCTCTCTCTCTCACTTCCTCTCTTTCTCTTTCCCTGTTTCTCTCTCTCTTTCATGATCCTAATGCCTCTCGTCTGCTCTGACTCCTGATGCACTGTGATGACACTGTGATCCTTCTCTCTTTCTCTCTTTCTCTCTCTTTCCACCTTTCTCTCTCGCTCCCACCTCTACCTCTCCCCCCACCTCTCTCTCTCTCCTGTCCTCCTAATGCCTTTGTACACACACCATGATGCAGACAGTGTCATCCCTCTCTCCTCCTCTCTCTCTCCCTCCTCCCCACAGCTTCTCTTCTTACCTTCTCTCTCTCTCCCTCTCTTTCTCTCCCCTCACCCACCTCTCTTCCCCCCTCTCTCTCCCTCTCTCCTTCTCTTCCCTCTCTTCCCCTCCCTCTCTCCTTCTCTCTCCCCTCTCTTTCCCCTCTCTCTCTCCCTCTCTCCTTCTCTCCCTCCTCTCTCTCTTCCCCTCTCTCTCTCCCTCTCCCCTTCTCTCCCCTCCTCTCTCTCTTCCCCTCTCTCTCTCTCCCTCTCCCTTCTCCTCTCTTCCCTCCCTCTCTTCCCCCTTCTCTCTCTTCCTCTCCGCTTCCCCTTTCTCTCTCTCCCTTCTCCCCTCCCCTCCCTCTCTTCCCCTCTCTCTCCCCTTCTATCTCTCTCTATCCCTCCCCTCCCTCTCTTCCCTTTTCCCACCCTTCTTCTCTCTCTTCCCCTCTCTCTCTCCCCACCCCCCCCATCTATTTTTCCCCTTCTCCCTCTCTCTCTGCCTCTCCCCTTCTCCCCCTTTCTTACCCCCTCTCTCTCTTTCTCCCCCTCCCTCCACTTCTATTTCTCCCTCTCTCTCTCTTCCCCTCTCTCTCTCTTTACCCCTTTCCCTTTCCCCTCTTCTCTCTCTTCTCCTCTCTCTCTCCCACCCGCCCCTCTCTATTCCTCTCCTCCCTTCACTCTCTTCCCCTTTCTCTCTCTCCCTCCCCCTTCTCTCTCTTTCGTCCCCTCACACACACTCTCTCTCTCACCCCTTTCCTCACACACACACACTCATCTCTCTCGCTCTCTCCTTCACCTGCTCTCATTGTCTCCATCTCTCTCCGTCTCTCTCCCTCTCACACACCCCTTTAGTCTCTCTCTCTCTCTCCTCCGTCTCTGTCTGTGTTTTTAAAAGCCCCTAATGCCGCCGATGACCCACTTTCCCCCTCGTCTCTTTTCTTTCTCTTTCCTTTCTCTTTCCCCCGTGTCTATTTCCTCTCTCTTTCCCCTCCTTGTCTCTTTCCTTTCTCTTTTCTTTCTCTTTCCCCTCGTCTCTTTCCTTTCTCTTTCTGCGCCGCGTTTGCTGTCAGAGCTCGAGATCCTTCACTTTCATTTTCATTTCATTTCATTTCTTTCTTTTTTTTTTTTCTTTTCTTTTTTTTGTGATTTGGGCGAAAAGAGGGAGTCATTATTTCTTCATCTGCGTGGCGGAGACAGAATGGGGACGCGCTGGTTCAGTGTTTAAAGAGCGGAGACGATGCTCATTTCACTTACTGCCGCGTTATTAAGGAAAAGATCTGCCGCTGCTTTAAGAGAGAGGGATGAAGAGAGAGAGAGAGAGAAAGAGAAAGAAAGAGTGACTGTGTCGTTATTAAGGAAAAGATCTGCTTCTTTAAGAGAGAGGGATGAAGAGAGAGAGAGAGAAAGAGAAAGAAAGAGAAAGAGACTTACTGTGTTGTTATTAAGGAAAAGATCTGCTTCTTTAAGAGAGAGGGATGAAGAATGAGAGAGAGAGAAAGAGAGAGAGAGAAAGAAAGAGTGACTGTGTCGTTATTAAGGAAAAGATCTGCTATTTTAAGAGAGAGGGATGGATGGAGAGAGGGAGGGGAGAAGTGAAAGAGGGCAAAAGAGAGAGAGAAAGAGTGACTGTGTCATTATTAAGGAAAAAATCTGCTACTTTAAGAGAGGGATGAAGAGAGAGAGGAGAGCGCACGTGAGAGAGAAAGATAAAGAGAGGAAGAGTCACTGTGTCGTTATTAAGGAAAAGGTCTGCTGCTTCTTTAAGAGAAAGGGATGAAGAGAGAGAGAGAGAAAGAAAGAAAGAGAAAGAGACTTACTGCGTTGTTATTAAGGAAAAGGTCTGCTGCTTCTTTAAGAGAGAGGGATGAAGAGAGAGAGAGAAAGAGAAAGAGACTTACTGCGTTGTTATTAAGGAAAAGATCTGCTCCTTTAAAAGAGAGGGATGATTTTATATACATATATATATAGAGAGAGAGAAGAGAGAGAAAGAGAGAGAGAGGGAGGGGGAGAGAGGGAGGGGGGGAGAGAGGGAGGAGGAAAGGATCTGCTGCTTTAAGAGAGAGAGAGGGATAGAGAGGTGGAAAAAGAGAGGGATGGAGACAAAGAGTAATCAAGAGAGGGATAAAGAGAGAGAGAGAGTGACTCTGTCGTTATTAAGGAAACGATCTACTGCTTTAAGAGAGAGAGATGACGAGAGAGAGGAAGAGAGAGAGAGAGAAAGAGTTATTGTGTCATTATTAAGGAAAAGATCTGCCGCTTCTTTAAGAGAGAGGGATGAAGAGAGAGAGAAATAAAGAGTGACTCTGTTGTTATTAAGGAAAAGATCTGCTTCTTTAAGAGAGAGGGATGACGAGAGAGAGAGACGGAGAACAAGACAGAGAGAGAGATTGAGTGTTTTTAAGGAAAAGATCTGCTGCTTTAAAAGAGAGGGATAAAGAGGGAGAGAGAAGAGAGAGACTCTGTCGTTATTAAGGAAACGATCTACTGCTTTAAGAGAGAGGGATGACGAGAGAGAGGAAGAGAGAGAGAGAGAAAGAGTTATTGTGTCGTTATTAAGGAAAAGATCTGCCGCTTCTTTAAGAGAGAGGGATGAAGAGAGAGAGAAATAAAGAGTGACTCTGTTGTTATTAAGGAAAAGATCTGCTTCTTTAAGAGAGAGGGATGACGAGAGAGAGAGACGGAGAACAAGACAGAGAGAGAGAGTGAGTGTTTTTAAGGAAAAGATCTGCTGCTTTAAAAGAGAGGGATAAAGAGGGAGAGAAAGAGAGACTGTGTCGTTATTAAGGAAAAGATCTGCTGCTTCTTTAAGAGAGAGGGATGAAGAGAGAGAGAGAGAAACTGACGGTGTTGGGAAGGTGGAGAAAGGGAGAAAGAGAGAGAGGGAATGAATGGAGAGAGAGGTGGGGAGAGAGAGAGAGAGAGAGCTCACAAAAAGAGTTAGTGTCATTATTAAGAAGAGGCTCAGCTGCTTTTAAGAGCCAAATGTTATGAGACCAGAGTTTTATGAGAGAAGAGGGAGAGAGACGTGGAGATGGAGAGACTGAGAGAGGTAGAGAGATAAAGAGAGAGAGGAGAGAGAGGGAAGGAGAGAGTGAGAGACAGAGGGAGATGACAGAAAAAGTTACAGCCTCATTATAAAGGAGAGGTTAGTGCTTTTAAGAGCCAAACGTTATGAGACGAGGTAAAAGGAGAGTTTTATGAGAGGAGAGAGACGGAGAGAGAAAGCAGAGAGAGAGAGATAATTAAAGAGAGAGAGAGGGGGAGAGACATAGAGAAAGGGAAAGAGACAGAGACAGGGCGGAGGGCCAGAGAGAAGGGAAATGGGAAAAAGAAAGGGGATGAAGAGACAGAGATGGAATGAGAGAGAGAGGGGAGAGAGAAAAGAGAGGGAGATAGAGACATAGAGAGAGGACCTGGAGAAAGACAAGAAGAGACAGATAGAGAAAGAGAGTGAGAGATAGAGAGAAGAGAGAGAAATTCAGGAGGTGAAAGAAAAGAGACAGCGAGAGAAAGAGAGGTGGAGAGGGAAAGAGAAAGGGATAGAGAGAAAGAGACAGAGAGAGACAGGATGAAGGGATGAAGAGAAAGAAATGGGAGAAAGAGACGGTGTGAAGAGATGGAATAGAGAGAGAATGGAGACAGAGACATAGAATGAGAGAGAGAGAGAGAGAGAGAAAGGGGGAGAAAAAATTCAGGAGGTGCCAAATAGAGAGAGAGAGAAAAGACAGAGTTGAGTAGAAAGGGAGGGAGAGATGGAGATATAAAGCCAAATATTACGAGGCGTGTTAAATGGAGAGTTTTATGAGTGGAGAGAGAGAGGGAGAGAGGAGAAAGAAAGCAGAGAGAGAGAGATGGGGGAGAGAAGGAGGAGAGAGAGATATTGACTGAAAACAAAAGAGAGAGGTGGAGAGGAATAGAGAGAGACAGGTGAAGAAACGGGATGAAGGGGCAGAGAGAAATAAAATGGGAGAAAGAAAGGAGGTGAAGAGACAGATGGAATAAGAGAGAGGGGTAGAGAGAAAAGAGAGGGAGACATAAAGAGAGAACCTGGGAGAAAGAAAAGAAGAGTCACGGAGATAGAGAGAGAGAAAGCAAGACAGAAAGATGGGGGAGTAAGAAAAGAAAGGAGAAGAGAGAGAGAAAGGGGGAGAGAGATTCAGTAGGAGAGAAAGTGGAGAAGAGAGAGAACAGCCAACACTTTTACGAGACAAATGTTATGAGACGAGGTAAAAGGAGAGTTTTATGAGAGGAGAGAGACGGAGAGAGAAAGCAGAGAGAGAGAGAGAGAGAGATGGGGGAGAGAGAGATAGCGACTGAAAAGAGCTAAAGAGAGAGGTGGAGAAGGATAGAGAGAGAGAGACAAGTGGAGAGAAGGGTGGAGGGGCAGAGAGAAAGAAAATGGGAGAAAGAAAGGGGGTGAAGAGACAGATGGAATGAGAGAGAAAAGGGGTGGAGAGAAAATAAAGACACAGGGAGAGGATCTGGGAGAAAGAAAAGAAGAGACACACAGAGAGAAAATGACAAAGAAAAGAAGAGACAGAGAAAGAGACAAAGAGGAACAGAGGGATAGAGAGAAAGACGGGTGGAGAAAGAAAGACATGGGAGAAAGGAAGGGGTGAAGAGACAAGAGAGAGGACCTGGAGAAAGAAAAGAAGTGTCACACAGAGAAAGAAAGAGAGAGAGAGAGATGAGGGAGTAGGAAAGGAGAGTTAGATAAAGAGAGAGAGAGAGAATGGAGGAGAGAGAAATTCAGGAGGTGCAAGAAAAGAAGAGAGAGCAAGAGAAAGAGAGGTGGAGAGGGAAAGAAAAAGGGATATAGACAGAGAGAGAGAGAGAGACAGGTGGAGAGAAGGGATGAATGGATGGAGAGAAAGAAAGAGGTGAAGAGACAGAGATGGAATGAGAGAGAGAGAGGTGGAAAGAAAAGAGAAAGAGATGGAGACAGAGAGAAATGACCTGGGAGAAAGAAAAGAAGAGACAGAGAGAGAGAAAGAGAGACAGAGAGAGAGAAAGAAAGAAAGGAGGAGAGAGAAATTCAGGAGGTGAAAGAAAAGAAGAGACAGAGAGAGAGAAAATGGGAGAAGGAAAAGAAGAGACAGCAAGAGAAAGAGAGGTGGAGAGAAGGAAAGAAAAAGGGATATAGACAGAGCGAGAGAGAGAGACAGGTGGAGAGAGGGATGAAGGGATGGAGAGAAAGAAGAGGGTGAAGAGACAGAGATGGAATGAGAGAGAGAGGTGGAAAGAAAAGAGAGAGAGATGGAGACAGAGAGAAATGACCTGGGAGAAAGAAAAGAAGAGACAGAGAGAGAGAAAATGGGAGAAAGAAAAGAAGAGACAGAGAGAAAAGAGAGACAGAGAGAGAGAAAGAAAGAAAGGAGGAGAGAGAAATTCAGGAGGTGAAAGAAAAGAAGAGACATACAGAGACAAAAAATGGTTAGAGAGAGAGAAACAGCGGTGGAGAGGGACAGAAATGGACAGAGAGAGAGATGGGATGGAGGGTCAGAGAGAAAGAAAACAGGAATAGATAGAGAGGAGTAGAGAGAGAGGGAGAGATGGAAAAACATACAACGCCAACACTTTTAAGAGCCAAATGTTACGAGACGAGTTAAAAAGAGGGTTTTATGAGAGGATAAAGAGAGAGATGGGAGAGAGAGAGAAAATGGGACAAATAAAAGAAGAGACAGAGAAAGAGAGAGAGAGAGAGAGAGAGAGAGCTGGCAGAAAGAACGAGTGCGATTATTAAAGAGAGGCTGAGCTGCTTTTAAGAGCCAAAAGTTATGGGACGAGTTAAAAGGCGAGTTTTATGAGAGAGAGAAAGAGAGAAAGGAGAAAGCAAGCAGAGAAGAGAGAAAAGGGGAGAGAAAAGACAGAGGGAGGGAGAGATGGAGAACAAACGCAACAAAAATCAGCGAGCGAAGAGAGAGACGAGTGTGGTCATTTTACTCGCAAATATTCTCAGTGGGAATAGAAAATGTTTGCAACTTTTCCATGTAAACCTCAGTTCAGAATGATTATTTCCATGTAAACTCGAAGGAGAAGATTTAAATTCCAAACTATTTAATTCAAAATAATAAAAAAAACGTCATGTAAACCTGACCATTGTTATAACATGTTTTAAAAATTCGTATAAATATAAAATAAAAGATAGAAAGTCTCGTTTAATGAATGGATAAATCCTGGAGAAAGAATGTCGGATTTTGGATGGAGATGGAGAGATGGAGTTTGTGGTGAAGTGGAGTTTGTGGAGAGGAAAGAATCAGCTGCTGTAAGAGAGAGGGATGGAGAGAGAGAGGGGGAGAGGTGTAGAAGCAAAGAGAGTGAGAGGGGGTTAGAGGAGAGAGAAAGAGAGAGAAACCGAGTTACTTTGTTATTATTAAGAAGAGGATCAGCTGATTTTAAGAAAGAGGGATGAAGAGAGAGAGAGAGGGATGGAGAGACAGAGAGAGGTGTGGTGAGAGAGGGGGAGAAGTGGAAAGAGAGAGAGATGGAGGGAGGGAGGGAGATAGAGAAATAGTTACTGAGTCATTATTAAGGAAAAGATCTGCTGCTTTAAGAGAGAGGGATGGAGAGTGATAAAGAAAGATACAGACAGAAAGGGATGGAGAGAGAGAGAGAAAGGTACAAACAGAGAGAGGGATGGAGAGAGAGGGAGAGAGGTGGAGAGAGTGAGAGCGTTACTGTGTCATTATTAGGGAGAGGATCAGCTGCTTTTGAAAAGCAGGGATGAGAAAGACAGAGAGAAAGAGAAAGAGGGAGACAGAGAGGGAGAAGGGTTGAGGGATGGAGAGAGGGAGGGAAGAGGCGGAGAAAGAGAGAGAAAGCGACACAGAGAGAGAGAGTTACTGTGTCATTCTTAAGTTCTGGTGGAGAGAGGGAGAGGGCTGGAGAGGGGAGAGGTGTAGAGAGAGAGGGATAGAGGAGAGAAAGAGGTGTAGAGAGAGGGCTGAAGGAGAAACAGGTGTAAAGAGAGGGCTGTAGGAGAGAGAGTGGTGTAGCGAGAGGGCTAGAGGAGGGAGAGAAGTGTAGAGAGAGAGGGATGGAGGAGAGAGAGGTGGAGAGAGAGGGGCTGTAGGAGAGAGAGGTGTAGAGAGAGGGCTGGAGCAAAGAGGTGTAGAGAGAGGGCTGGAGGAAAGAGGTGTAGAGAGAGGGCTGGAGCAAAGAGGTGTAGAGAGAGGGCTGGAGGAAAGAGGTGTAGAGAGAGGGCTGGAGCAAAGAGGTGTAGAGAGAGGGCTGAAGGAAAGAGGTGTAGAGAGAGGGCTGGAGGAAAGAGAGAGGTGTAGAGAGAGGGCTGGAGCAAAGAGGTGTAGAGAGAGGGCTGGAGGAGGAGAGGTGTAGAGAGACAGGGATGGAAAGAGAGAGAGGTGTAGAGAGAGGGATGTAGGAGAGAGAGGTGTAGAGAGAGAGGGATGTAGGAGAGAGAGGTGTAGAGAGAGGGATGTAGGAGAGAGGTGTAGAGAGAGAGCTGGAGGAGGCTGCTGGTTGTGCTGCTGCAGGTGAGTTTCTGAATGTCAAAAACTAAATGTCCTCTCGTAATAAAAAAGGAGAAAGGCTGGTGTCTTTCAGCGTGAGCGTTGTGGAGCGTTGTGGAGCTCTGCAGAGGAGCGTAGCCGGGGGTCTGCCTAAGGATCCGGAGCGTTACAAAAACTGCACTGTCACGTAGAATACTCTCATATATCTGTGAAACTTACGACGGCACTAAACCTCAAACTCCATTTCAAACGATGGAAAATACAGATACTGATTTTACACTAACCTAACCCACTTCCCACTAAAACACAATCCCGGTATCTATGGCAACAACACACAAAGTTACAACAAAACGTACAGACAATTTGCACAGAAAGAACACTTTTTTTTAGATCCACGGTGTGTTTTTTTCTGGTGGAGGGTTCGCTCGTCGCTCGTCTCCATGGAGATGTTATTGCTTTGTCCGGAATGCGCCACAATACAGAATCAGACTTGTCAACACTGCAAATTTCTCTGATCTGGACAAGATTTTAAAACTTCTACCAGGTTATTCATCTTGTTTTCAGATTTATTATCTACTTACTAATACAAAGACTGATTCATTCTAGTCTAGAGGTCGTTTATTTTAAGATAACTTAACAAGTGAAATGATCTTACTGCAAGGACACATAATTTCTCTTCTTTAAAGTTATTTTCTGATAGATTTAAGTGTTTATATCTTCAATTTTGCCCAAGCTTTTTTGCAGTTGTATTACTTGTCCATAGAAACAAGCATGTGACGTCACCAAGTTAAAGGCCTATTCATATTTCATAAGAACATAGGAGCTTTGTTCTTGTTCTTAAAGTGATAAGAATTAGCCAGGCTGGCACCACCTAGTGTCTCCGCTCAATTTCATTTTTTCTCCAGCGACTAGGTCAAGAATCAGAATACACTAGACGGTTCGCAAAAACCCCGGAAATGCAAGTTCAGGCACCGGTCCCTCAGCGAAGAACCATACATTATGTGTTGCAATGATTCCCGAAATCGAGGATTTAAAGCCAGAATCAAGAGAATGTTTGACGAATTTCATCAAGGAGAAAGAAGTTATTGCCATTCTTTCTACGGGATTTGGGAAAAGCTTAATATACCAGTTAGTCCCATTAGTGATGCACTACATACACCAAATAACAGCGATGGGTTAAATAAAAAAAGTACTTGCCTACTGTCGAGTGAACAAAATCTAACACTGTGAGGTCACTTATTTTCTTATTTTTCTTATTTTATTTATTTGTAAAGGGACAGCACATATTAATGAACATTAAAAATGTAAATATGTAAAGATTATAGCCAATGTGGCTCATTTCCATCTTCAGTCCCTCGGCAGGTTGATGTAAAATCATCTACAGGACAAAAGAAAGTACAACAACTATCACACAAAAGTACACAACACCAGCACACTCACTATACACACAACACACTCACTATACACACAACACACTCACTATACACACAACACACTCACTATACACACAACACACTCACTATACACACGACACACTCACTATACACACGACACACTCACTGTACACACAACACACTCACTATACACACAACACACTCACTGTACACACAACACACTCACTGTACACACAACACACTCACTATACACACAACACACTCACTATACACACACAACACACTCACTGTACACACAACACACTCACTATACACACAACACACTCACTATACACACAACACACTCACTATACACACAACACACTCACTATACACACAACACACTCACTATACACACAACACACTCACTGTACACACAACACACTCACTGTACACACAACACACTCACTATACACACACAACACACTCACTATACACACAACACACACTCACTATACACACACAACACACTCACTATACACACACAACACACACACACTCACACTACTACACACAACACACTCACTATACACACAACACACTCACTATACACACAACACACTCACTATACACACTACACACTCACTATACACACACACAACACACTCACTGTACACACAACACACTCACTATACACACAACACACTCACTGTACACACACAACACACTCACTATACACACAACACACTCACTGTACACACAATTAGTTTCAAACAGTTCATCTGAAGTTCAAAGTCAAGAGTTTAAGAGTTAAACCAAGAGTTAAACCAACAACCCTTCAAAATAAAAGAAAATGTGAATTGGTTAAACATGGAGACATATTTGACCATTGAACAACTGTTTTAAAGCTTTAGAAAATGCTGCCAATGATGAAAGTTCTCGTATATGAGCAGGCACCGTATTCCAAGTTTGACCTGCTCAATAAGCAAAAGAGAGTCTGTCCAAAAGTACTTTTCCTAAACGGCACAGAGCAGTCGCCTCTAGAGCTGCTCTTGTGCGATTTGAATTTCTTTTCACAAACTCCTTTAAAGGAGGTGGAGCAAGATGATTAAAAACTTTGTAAACCAAAATTAAATCTGCATATTTGATTGTGTTGTCCCAATTTAGGAATTTGTATTTGTCAAGTATTCTACAGCAGTGATAATTTGTGGGCTTTTTGTCTTCTACAAAGTGAAACCGTCTGATGAATCACACTAGATAAGAACATCAGCTCTGACATTTCATCCTTTAGGTTTCATCCTTTAGGCGTTTTCAGGAGGAAATCTGCGTGCATATATTGACGTAAAAGTGTGGAATTCGATTGTGTGTGCATGCCAGACGACTCGGTGGTGACGCTAAATGGTGATGTATGTGACGTAAACATGTACGTGACGTGAGCAGATGTGACCAGAGTTTTGCGTCTTGGGCAGTTCAGATGGAAACACTACGACAGAGCGTATTCAACTTTTCCACTCTGGAGCTTGGTTTCCGATTTTTACATTTTTAAGTCCCCAAAACACCGTCAACATCTAAACGAAAGGCACTTCCAATAACATATTTTGTCGTTTTTACCCGCAAGTGTTCTCGTGTAAACAGGCCCTAAAATATCCACGATCTTCTATGAATTTCTTGTCATTTGGCGTCTTTATAGTCACTGAGCGTCGCCTCGTACAGATGTTTGTTTTTCTTTCTTTATGTTTTCTTTATATTTTCTCACCGTTTCTGCAAGCTGTAACTCAAAACCAGCCATTTGGAGCTGTTGGATCTCACGCAAAGATAAACCACGCCCACATAAATAACCAATCAGAGTGAAGATGTGGGACAGCGCCACCGAACTGCCAAAGAAAGTTCTGCTCAGCTGAAGTGTCGAGAACAAGCCTCAAGAACTGCCCAACAGGAGCTGGCCCAACAAAATCATGTCGTTTTGTTCGACCAGTCCTGGGTGCAAGAACAAAATTCTTATATTCTTATGAAGTATAAATAGGCCTTAAGTTACAGGCCAGATCTGTGGAGAGGAGACGCCATTCACAGTAAGAATGCAGGTTTTTCAAGGTGTTTTTGAGCAATAGAAACAACTTTAAAACTGAAAGAATGCAAGATGAATACGTTTAATGCCGTACTGTGGAATATTCCAGGCAAAGCGATAACATCATGGCATCAGAGACGAGCAGGTGGCCCTTTAGTGCCCCTTTAACACTGATTAGTGTAAGTTATGGCCCTTATGAACATGATGTTTCCAGGTAACAGTTATGGATTTCCCTCTCCATTTGTCAAACGTGCTGCACATAATTAGTTTACACGACCTTGGATGTTAACACTGTCGTCCACTTAGGAGTCAGCTGATACCAGGCCATCCACCACGTTTAAGTCAAGTCAAGGCTCATGTAATAATACAGGAAGTGCTCCACTGTGTTTTTAAACTCCATACACCTTCACAAGAATCATTTGGATGAAAACTATCGCTTCATGACATCACAAGGTGGAACAGAGCATTTTGATCTTTGGAGACAAACTAATGATAAAAAGTTACTCAAACATGTGTGAATAAAACAAAACATTAACAGTGAGTGTGTACACATGCACATCAATAACCCGGTTATGATCGGGTTTTTTGAGTATCTTGGTTTCTTCATGGTGCATGTAAATGCAGTATCCCGGTTATAGCAGTATCCCGGTTATGAGAAACCGGGATACTGTAGCTGGTCTATTCCGATAGTAACCGGGATACTGTGGCATGTACACAGTTACTACAATGTCATGTTGAGTGTGCATGTGTCCAAAAGACACTTTCCAGTCTTTTCACCCCAACAGTAGCGACATAAATAAAGTGACCAACTGTAAAATTAAGAGCTGCGTTAAACCTGCACACGTACAATCTGCACTCGTGTGATCGCTGAAAAGCTAAAACATGAACTATCTCCTATACAACACATGCACAGAACAGACTTAACATCATCAGCACCTCTTCTGTCACAAAAAGAACACACATAATCCACTGAGTCATGTCATTTATTCCAAAAGAAGATGATCACTTCAGCGGCACAAGGAGCGAACTGTTTTTATCACCGCTAACAGTTTATGCTAATTAGCCAAGTGGTCTTAAGTTTCATTTCTGTAAAATGTAAACAAATGTGATCAGAGCTGAATTATCTGATCAAACGGGCTGATGTGGATCTATAGTGGTTCTGGTTTATATGTTGTGAAGTTGAGTTTATTTATGCAGAAGATTTGAATGAAGAATCCTGTTTGATCTGCACAGTGGATTGTGGGAGATCTCATAGCTCTTTGCCGCTGGTTAAACCTCCTGAGCTTCTTATGCTAAAGGAGCTCATGGTTTGATCATATATACAGGGATATGAGTATTCCAGTTTCTCAGTGCGCATGTAAACACAGTAACCCGGATACTGACATAACCGGGATATGGCTAATAACCGGGATACTGATGTGCATGTATACACACTCAGTAACTCCAGGTGTGTTTTTGAGGAGGTAACAACATTCTAACATGGCTTAAAGTTGCATTCTATCACTTTTTGGTTGGAGGTCTGTCACCTGCTTCTTTCTATGGTAATAAGAATCATAGATAAAAAAAAAAAAAAAAAGATGTGTTGCTTTGTTTACAACAGTTACAAATGTCACTACGTCTTATCGTCTTTAATAACAGACTTTTACCATTTCAGCCTATTTTTCCCCAAACGTCTGACTAAAGTGACTCAATTCAAACTGAATCTGTGTCTGAACCCTCTGGAGCTCAGACAAATGGACGGACTCTGGAGTTTTGGCCTCGTCTCTGCTCTCATTTTAAGTGGGAACAAGCTCTGCACAGAAGAACAGCAGATTTCAAATTGCTTGAGTTCTTTAGGGGGTAAAAATAAGAGCAGGTCTAGCTGGTGTCCAAGGAGATGATCTGATAGACAACAGACTGAGCTTTTGTTGGGTCTAGACAATTCCATCTCACTAAACATGAGAATTTGGGACTTTTTGGTTGGGGGTCCATCACCTGCTTGGTTCTGTGGTAGGGTGACCAGATTTTCAAAATCATAAACTGAGACACGCCTGGTTTGTGGTGATTGGTAATAATAAAATTGTGAAACGAGTGTGTAATTAAGGAAGATTGTTCTGCACTTGGCCCTTTCATGACTAACAGGTGTTGTCACATTTTGTTTGTGTTTTGGTCATTTATTTAAGCAGCTTTTCTCTATTTTACCAAAACAAATGACAATTTTTTTCATTCATTTATTTTTTTTCTTCATTTATGCATTTATTTTGGATTTACATTCATATACAATAGATCATATAACATAAGTGAAATCATAATAGAAATGAAAATAACAACAAAAAATATTATTAATTATTATTATTTTTTATTATTATTATTTTTTATTATTTTTATTATTATTTTATTATTATTATTTTTATTTATTATTTTTATTATTATTATTATTATTATTATTATTATTATTATTATTATTATTATTATTATTTATTCATTCATTTCTCCCAAAAAAGAGCGGGAAGAAGAAAATGTATTTAATCCCACCCCTACTCTTCATAATCTAACACAATGAGCTTCTTTTACATTTTTCAGACATTTTGAATTAAACTATATGAACTATTTACAAGTGCAGACAAAGAGTCACTGTTATAGTTTGGTAGTAGAACATAAGTGCACCAACAATGGTGAAGTTAAGGATACAGACAATGGTAAGAAACAACAAATACAAGTCATGTAATGGACAGAACAAACCAGCAATGGTAAGAAAACAACAAACATAAACCAGCGCTACAGAGGCAGTTTTGCTCTAATATTATGACCCACTCTCCATATACTGTGACCAGACCATATGTTTATAGAACAACTTGAATTTATGGATATTTTGGCATTACTTGAGACGTGTATCCAGACTGTTGTACACACATCCACACATACAGAAATGTTTATGGGTAGTTCGTACATTAGGCAATTTGAAATTTCCATACCTCTAAAATTATAAGTTCTCTCTCTCATTTTGAACAAGATTTGAATATTACGTGGTAGTAAACTGTTGCATGCTCTGAATAAAATGACCAGTGTATAATATTGTACAAGGTCAAGATTCTTGAGGAGCTTGGACTGAATTTATCCCTCGCTTTACTAGGTGTGTGCAAAAATATTGAAATATTAATATATCGTACTGTTTAATGTAATGATACAGTATGGATATCGTGGGCTGCTGTGTCGATATATCTCCAAGAGTTTTTTTGGTATATGTTACTCAGTTATTTTGTTACAGCGCTGCAGTTTTGTTGCTTGTTTAGTGTAAGGAAACTCATTTATGCGACACATTTGACATTTTCAGTGTTTTGATGATTAAAATGTTTGTGTTTCTTAATAACTTTGCATAAGAAGTGGTTTAACAAAAACTTTTAGTATCAAAGACATGATTTAGTCTTTACTTTTTATTTAACCGTATCAAATTAGTTTGAAATATATTGTATCGTATCATGGCCATATATATTGAGGTAGGTATCGTATCGGCAGCTTCTTAATGATACCCAGTCCTACTCTTTACTGTTGGCAAGGATCAGATTGGTCAAAAATAGAGACACCTGGGAGATTTCTTGTATAAAACTGGGACAAATCACTGGTTTTGGATAAATCTGCTGGGACAGGAGACACAGGACTCAAAACTGGGACTGTCCTACTTAAATAGGGACGTCCGGTCACCCTATTGCGTAAGTAAGTATTCTATGGAGATGCCTGGAATGTTCCACAGTGTGACATTAAACAGATCTACCTTACATTTCTTCAATAGCTGGGTTTCACGTGACATCACAGGGCTACGTTTGTCAGCGCGCGAAATCAGATGGACGGCAGGAAGTGAACTGACTGGAGGAAGCTGTTGCATCTTTGTCTGGAAAATACTGATGTGATGTGTAGTTTACAGCTGTGCCAATCGTTCTAACCGAGAGAAGGAAGCGTTTTTTTTTAGAGTACCGAAGATAGTCGTCCACAAAGAAATGGGAAAAGCTGACAGAACAACGCCGTAAAAAGTAGATTACAACCCTATGTTTACGGTCAGGAGGAGCAGAATCCGCAAATCATTAACGACTTACGGTTAACGACGTTTGCTGACATTAAATAGTTGGGATAGATCGGTTACTGCCGATACACTGCAGTTTTTTCCATCACGGTCTATACACAAAATAAGAGAAACACTCACCCTGGCGAAGACCAAACCATAATCATCACGTAGGCGTTTTGCACCAAGGTTGTGGACCCATCCACTGATAAACAAAAAAAAGTTATATGCCTCCAAGTGTTTGTACGCCTTCATCTGTTGTCTGGTGTAGAACAATGTCTAGAGAACTCTGCCTCGATTGTCGGCAAATCTTTTACTTCGGTCGAAAATTCCCTCATTTCACGTCACATAGATCACGTCTAATATATTTGTCGACTAACTGCTCGTACTTTTGCCTCGCTACTGGCTCTAAATCCTTACAATAAGAACTCTTCTCCATATCTGTGTTCTCCAGAGCCGTGTTTGTCGTGTTTGTCTTCACTTCCTGCCCTCCACCTGAAATTCGCGCATCATCGTGATCACGTGACTGAAACTCCTCCTATTACTGGTGGTTTTATAGCCCAAACAAACAACCAAAAAAGGCATTCTGACTTGCCTCGCCACAGATCTTACCTTGTAACCTGGTCTGGTTTGGTCTCCATGAAGATAGAAAGGTTAAATTTAATGCCATGAAGAAAAGCGTTTGACAGACGTTCCATCAGAAAAGTGACATAATGCACCTTTAGAGCTCTCAAGAGTCAGTTTTGCGTAATATCACACTTTAAAAAAAACAACTACACTAACATTTTACTGAGATATATATACTGGAGTGGTGGTCTTTAGGCAAACCCAGGACATGGCTATAATGTCCCACTAACAGATGTGCTTCAAACGACATTGTAAATGAAGCCACAAGCTGTTCTGGGCCCAGTCTGCTCCTCTCCTCCAAAAAACGCACAAACATCTCTGCACATTTCACCGACGCAAATAAACAAACCAGGATTAATATTTATATAGACTCCTGGGGGCACGCGCTCTATCTCTCCCATCCTCGGAAAAAAAAAAAAAAATATCGAAAAAATAACGTCAACAAAGCAGTAATGAAAGGTTCGAGTGCATAATTGATCAAAAAGGCCAGAGTAGAAGAGCGGTTGCCATCTGAACCGGCTCTTGACATGTCTCGGGGTCTCTGTAGGGTTGACCGAGTGTTTTTAATGAGGGCGCGAGCTGGGCGGGTGTCGGCGGGTTCATAATCTCCAGTGTGATAATGACTACGGGAACAGCCGAGTGTGACCGGCGTTGCCATAGCGACGTAGGCGGAGGTGGGGCGCGTGGCTTTAAGTGTTGATGCGCAGGTTAATGTTGTTTGTGGAGATTTTGAAGGAGGAGGGAGGAGGGGTAATGGGAAGATGATATAAAAGTTTAAAGAGAGTTTTGCTCTGATGCTTGGTGATGAGGATTCAAATGTTTTTTTGTTTTTTTTAAAGTGCAAGGTTGAACTGCAGTTTGTTTTTTCTAAGATCATTACTAAGGCAGCAGTCTGAGCAGGGAGGCCCAGACTTTTCTCTCCACACACACACACACACTTCCTCCAGCTCTTCCGGGGGGTCCTGAGGTGTTCCCAGCCCAGAGACACAGTCCCAGTCCAGTGTGTTTTACTTTTACAAATTATTTATACACAACACTGTACAACAACTTAGCATTTTATCTGCACAGTTATAGATACAGTGTACAGTTATATAAATATCATATTTTTTTTTCTTTATAGAGCGAAATTATTCCGATTGTGGGAAAGATGGACTGGCGTGGATAGTGTTGTGTTCCAGATTTAACTCGAGTGATGCAGAAAAGAGGGAGCCACTGTCTGTGTGAATGTTCGTGTGTGTTAGCTGATGGATCTTTTACTTTTACAAATTAATCATACACAACAACATAGTATTTTATTTGCACAATTATAGTTCTTTATAGCAGTGTTTCCCAAACTTTTTAATATTTATATATATATTTAATTATTTTTTTTTTTTAATTTAAATTACAAACCTTTGCGACTCAAGTCAATAGACATTATTTCGTAAATCACATAAAGTTGGATTTGAGCATTATTGAACATTAATGAGGATATTTTATTGCTGACTGAGTGACAATTAGTATTAAACAATAAAAAACAGTAACTGAAGCAACAATAAAAGGATCCATAAGTCGCCTGTTTGAACATTAAATGTAGAACATTTCTTTTTCTTTTCAACATTCAAATGAACCAGCAATATTGGAACAAAATAACCAATAAAATAATTACATCTCATGTGTCAGAACTGGATATTGCCGACCTACATGCAGATCGTGACAAGGCGACATGCCAAAAAATCTCTTGTGACCCACCTGAGGATCGCGACCCAGTCTTGGGGAAACAATGCTTGACAGAAGCCCTCACCCTGTCTTTAAGGGAGCACCCAGCCACTCTGCGGATGAAAATCATTTAACTTGTTTCTGCCATCTTTTCTTTCAGTCATTACCCAAATTTCAGGACCAGAGATCTAAACCAGGACTGAACCAGGATCAAACCAGAATCACTCAGCTTCTTCTTCACCACAGCAACTACATCACTACAGACACTGGGAGGGCATCTGACACACACTGCATCACAGGTGCTGAGAGAACTGGGTGTGATGATATGATGATACAGAATTGTTATGATGGTCCGGTCATTATAAAGACATTTCTCTTTGTATGTTTGATTTTATGAACTATAACATGAACCTGCTCAGGGACGACAGGTGGAAATTAGAACTGGCGCTACCACCTGGAACAATGCATCTGTTAAGGTTCATGCAGATTGTGCTCTGTCCTTGTCTCATTAAATAAAGAAACTAAACTAAACTGTCAATCTGCCGCTCCATCCTTCCCTCACTCCTGAACAAGATCCAGAGATACAGAACTCCTTCACTTGAGGCAGGGACTCTGCACCCACCTGCAGAGGGCGCCACCTTTTTCCAGTCAAGAATCAGAAAGAAAGAACCTCTCAGGGTCTGTTTACATGAGAATGCTTGGGGGTAAAAACTACTACGGTATTTTCTGCACTATTAGGCGCTCTTGACTATAAGACGCATGTCATTAATGGTCTATTTTTGAACTTTTTTCACAAATAAACCGCACCGGGCTTTAAAGGAAACACAACAGTGTGATGGGTGAGTGGTTTTGTTTGTTTGTGGCGTTCACGGTGACTCTGGGCTTTGTTCAGTTGTGGCGTGTAGGGAGGGTGTTGTCTGGGACCAACGGATTGTCGGCGTGTTCGCAGTGACTCAGTTGTTCAGTCGTGTCTAGAAGTGGCACATTGCACTCGCTTTTTCGGTTTGTTCCTCCGTTCTGTTCCTCGTCGGCGTGGAGTGATGAGTGTGGCTGTGGGTGTTTTTCACTGTGTGGTCGCTGTCTGCTCTGTGTGTGTTTGATGTGGCTTTGTAGTTGTGCTGGGACACCCGAGTGGATTCATGTATGGGATGCTCTGGATTGCGGGGCGCGTGGTTGTTTTTTGATGGGGTTAGAGTCTTAAGAGCGGAAAATACGGTAAATATTTTATCAGAAGTCCCTTTCGTTTAAACGGTGACAGTGTTTTTGGGGTTTAAAAATGCAAAAAACACCCTCCAGAGTGGAAAAGTTGAATACGCTTCACCGTAGTGTTTCCGTCCACTGCCCAAGACGCAAAACTCTGGTCAGATCTGCTCATGTCCCGTTCACGTTTACGTCACATACACACAGTACACAGAAACAAACATGTCGGATCATTTCAAGCAGCTCTAATAAACTTACAGGAGGCTCCCAACAAATGTACAGAATCTGCGGAGATACTATGAACAGAGAAGGATCTGCAATCACCTCTTTCAAATTGTGGATCCACCAGGTCGTCGCAGGTGAGTCAGATGGATATAGACGAGACCTGGAGAACCAGTCGATGGTGGGACAAGTTTGAGGAAGGAGTAACTGATGAAAATGTGCGGTGTGAAAACTTCTGTATGTCCAAAGACGCCCTTGTTGCTTTAAGTACAAACACATACATACACAATCCAATTCCACACACTTTTGCATCACCATCCCGAAAACGCTGATCTAAACACAGAATAAAAAGTGAAGACACGACTCCACTTTTGCGTCTTCTGTTCAGACCGTCATCATATAAACGTAGCCTCAAACTGGGTGGAGAGCTTCAAACCAGAAAACTTAAAAATCAATTATTTAAGTCGCAGTATCCATGTAGTAAGTTTGTTTTCATTTCTAACTCAATTTCTTGTTGTCTAGACGACCCTCGGGGACCCCACACCTCTCTTTGGGAAACACTGGTCTAGACAAACTGATAACATCTCAGTGGAAACAGTAAGAAGCTGACGCTGCACCGGCTTTTTAATTCGACCGAGATTGTTGGCGGAATTTTCCTCAGTGGATACTCACAAATAAGAACAACAGATAAAAGAGATGTGTTGCTTTGTTTACAACAGTTACAAATGCCACTACGTCTTATCGTCTTTAGTAACAGACTTTTACCATTTTCGGCCTATTTTCCCCCAAAAACGTCTGACTAAAGTGACTCAATTCAAACTGAATCTGTGTCTGAACCCTCTGGAGCTCAGACAAATGGACGGACTCTTTGTGAAGCTGAGGCTCTGGAGTTTTGGCCTCGTCTCTGCTCTCATTTTAAGAGGGAACATGTTCTGCACAGAAGAACAGCAGATTTCAAATTCCGCCTGAGTTCTTTAGGGGGTAAAAATAAGAGCAGGTCTAGCTGGTGTCCAAGGGGATGATCTGATAGACAACAGACTGAACTTTTGTTGGGTCTAGACAATTCCCATCTCACTAAACATGAGAATTACAGATGTAATGGGGCAAAATAAAAGTCCAGGCAGAATTCATATAAAAAACCTATTACATTTTTGTGAACTTGTTTTTTTTTTTTTTTATTTGTGGTTTTGGAGCACAAACTGGTCCAAATTCCTCTCAAAATGTTTGATTTGACTGAAAATTTCCACGAGATTGAGAATGAGAGTTCTCAGTTATCAGAAGCTGGACAAACAAAAATAAATGAAGAAAAACTCAGATTGGTAAGAGATTTAAAGGTGCACTGTGTACTTTTTTGTTTGGGGTTTCGTCACCCACTTGTTTCTATGGAGATGTCATTGCACTGTCTGGAATGTTCCAAAGTATGACCTTAAACAGTTCTACCTTACATTTATTCAATTACATGTGGTTTTATAGCTCAGACATACCTAGAAAAACAAACATTCTGACTGTGAGCGAGGTCGCCTCTTCACAGATCTGACCTGTAACTTGGTCTGGTTTGGTCTCCATGAAGATACAAAGGTTTAATGCTATACTGTGAAACATTCTAGACAAAACAATAACATCTCCATGGAGAAAAGTATATGATGGACCCTCCACCAAAATAGTTACACAGTGCACGTTTAAAGGCTCTATTTTACACAAAACTGACTCCTGTGGCCTTTTAGCCAGTTTAACGTGTTTTCCATGTTAAACCTCAATTTGGAATTATTATTTCCATGTAAACTCATAAGACAGTGTTTTAATTCCAAACTATTTTATTCAGAATAATTATTCAGAATTTTAAAACATCATGTCGGCAACAAACGTGGCCCTTGTGACTTTAAAACATGGAGCTTAAAAACACAGTGGAGCACTTCCTGCATTACCACATGACATCACAGGGTGCAACAGAGTGTTTTCTGTTTGACAGAAGAACTCAATCTAAACAGAAATGAATGAAGAAAAAGGTGCACTGTGTATTTTTTTGGTTAGGGACACCAGCTTGTTTCTGTGGAGACGTCCAGGCTCTGCCTGGAATGTTCCACAGTGTGACATTAAACAGCTCTGCCTTACATTTATTCAATTACAGGTAGTTTTACATTTCAAAAATACCTAGAAAAACAACATTCTGATTGTGAGCGGGGGTCACCTCTCCACAGATCTGACCTTTAACTTGGTCTGGTTTGGTCTCCATGACAATATCCAATCAAATTCACTTAATTTCTATAGCACATTTTATAAAAATGACAGTTTCCAACGTGCTGCACAGAAAAATTAATACCATAAAAGACAATACATCATAAAAACAATAAATAAAAAGTATTAAAATGCATAAAGCTAAAGATGATTTTATTTTTTTTTTATAAATAAAAATAAATAAATGAATTAAATAAAAATAAAGAAAAGACACAGAGGACCACACACCTTGCATGGTTTTAAAAGCCAGGGAGTAAAAGTGGGTCTTAAGACGAGACTTAAAGGGCCCATCTCATGCAAAATCAACTTTTCAGAGCTTTTTACCTTCTAAGAGTGATGTGTGGGCCTCGTATTTGTCGCCGAAGTGGTTTTTGGATTGATTCTACGTTTTTTTGTTTTGTTTTGTTTTTTTTACAAGTTGCAGCGTATTTCTGCCACCCTCCCACGTGACAACGAACTAAATCTGCTACAATGATGACGCAGCAGCTACACCTATGATGCGTTTGACGTAGCAGAGTAAACCACTGAAGAGAACTAAAAGCAAGCTGCAGCATTTATTTTTTAAGATTACCTGACATATAATTTGTAGTGATGTAGTAATTTAGTGTACATGATATAATAAGTTGATCTACTAGTGTTTATTAATACTTTACCAATCAGTAATGTTCAGCTGATGTGGACGCGGTGCTTGAGCTTCGTGCTCCTCAAAGTCCTCGTCTGATTCCGGGTCCAACACATGCGGCTGAACGCGCTGTATCTCCATGATGAATAAAAGTTTATTTCTACCACTATCAGGGTGCACGTCTGTCTCCCCCTCCCTCCCTGAGATGGCGGAGGAAGGGCAGCTCACTCAGTCAGTCTACGTCACGTTTGAGGGCGGAGCCTGTGCTTTCTCAGGACGGGCGGGGGGAGGAGCAATAGTCGGCCTTTCATAGTTCCTGGTCTGTGACTGTCTCCAAGAAATCAGTAAAATTTCAGAACTATTGTGTAATGGATGTTCCAAAACCCAAATTGTGCTTGTATATGTGCAGAAGATACAATGTGAAAAGAGTTATTTTGCATGAGATGGGCCCTTTAAAACTCTGCACAGGGTTCCGCGGTTTCTTAAAAAGTCTTAACAGCATTGAATTTATGAATTTGGAAATAATACCTTGGAAAAAGTCTTGAATTTTTATATCTCGGTCTAAAAATGTGTGCGGTACATAACTTCTCCATATCGCATTTCTCCTCAAAAGTTTAATTTGTGCGTGAATGAAACAAAACACAACTCCAGGTCTGTTAGTGATGAGGAAACGACATTAGAAAACATCTCAGAACACAGCGTAATCTGGGCCCTTTAACTTCCTTGAAACCGCACTCTTCCACACTTAGCTCCTAAACTAACTTCTCCCCCACACTCCGCCTCCATTTCCAACTGTTCAATTTCTCGACAGGAAAAAGATATTGTCACGACTGATGCGTGGCCCCCCCCCTCTCTCTTACAAATCAATTTCAAACGCCGGGACAAAGCGCTCACAAAGTCTCTCTTCACAGTGCGTGGTGTTGCGTTGCCAGACTGATGTTTTTAGCGTCGGCTCTAACCCTCCTCCCCTCTCCCCATCAAACGCTAGCTTTCGTCACGCCTCATTGGTTTGACAGCCGCGTGACACCCAAGACATAACGATAAACATCCGCCCGAGCTGAGAAAAAAAAAATAGTCCCCTTCTTCTGTTTACTTGTTAGGGAAAGGCGGAGAGGCGGAGAGGACGGCGCACCTGAAAATCCAGAGGCAAAACAAAAGGAAAAGCACAAATAGAAGTCAAAAGACGGAGTGACATGAAATAAAGCAGTGATGTGTGGCAGACGCACATGCCCCGACAACACATATTTAAATCGGAAAGTTGCTACAGCTCAACTTTTAACGTTTAGGAATAGAACAACTCAACAAATGGTTTTAGCGAAGGATGCACCGAAATTTTTCTGTTATGATACCAATTCTAATATCTTAAACTATATATAATAATAACGATAATAATATCCCGGTAGACACTGAAAATGGCATTTATTCACTTTCAACAAAAATAAAATGAGACAAAACCAATCCATATTGTTATGTGTAGTGTGTATAGTGTAATGAACTGTTACCTATCTCTCAAGTAACAAGAGAACGATAACAAAAACAGACTTTCCGAGAATTTCTGGGCCGACGATGACTAGCAAATTCGAAAGCCGATATAGGTGAGTTTCATTGTTGACAAAAGTGCGAGTTGCATGCTGGGAATTATTTTTGTCGGGGGCAAGAAACACTAATTCAACATGACGGATGGAGCGAGAAAACACGTAAAGGGTATTGATCCCAGTTATTTATCCACTCTAATGGCAGAGGACCCAAGACCATTTGACCAGAAATTGGTCATAAGCATCGATGGAGCCAAATCACCCTTTTCAACCCCGACAAAAGGTGGACCAAACCAAATGTTTGGTCAGAATCACCAACTACCTGGACAAATATTCACTTCGGCAATATCCACAATGACTTGGTGGAAACTCCTGGGCCATTCACAGCAGAAAAGATGAAAACCTCCAAGAGTCTCGATGTGTTGTTGAACTTGTTGGAGTCCACGGTTTGTTAGGATCTTCTACGTTTGCTCTGGGGATGTTTGAAAGTCATTTAATTCACCGTTAGTGGTTCTTTTCACTCAGAATACGAAAAAGACATTTTTCTTCTTCTGTGCTTCTATTTGTGCATCTGATAATGCAGCAGGAATTTACCATTATCGGGGATAAATACGCGAGGTTACGCACTGTGTTTGACCGCTATCGTGTTTTTTGCCTCCGACCAAAATATTTCCCAGCATGCAACACGGGTTTTTAATAACAATGACGTCAGTTGAAACTCACCTATAGGAACCAAATTTTTCAGTGTCAGCGCCGATAGGGCAGTAAACAAGGAGGTACAAAGGGGTCTGTTGTCCCGGGCCCCAGGGTTTTAGGGGCCCAGAATTACACCCTTTACTTATTAAAGGGCCCATCTGATGCTAAATCAACTTTTCAGAGCTTTCTACCTTCTAAGAGTGATGTGTGGGCCTTGTATTTGTCGCTGAAGTGTTTTTAGATTGATTCAGTGTTTTTTTTTTTTTTTTTAAACAAATTGCAGCGTATTTCTGCCAACCTCCCACGTGACAACAAACTAAAGCTGCTACAACGATGACGCAGCAGATACAACTATGACGTGATTGATGTAGCACAGGCATGTCCAAACTATGCCCCCCTCAGACAAATTTTTCTTGGCTCTCACGCTTGCAGGAGAATTGGCCCAAATTACCTTGCAAATGACCTTTTTATTGCAAGTTTTTTGAAAATCTACCTGGATAAAGCCGATATTTAATATTTAATGTGTGGTTTTAAGGATCTTAACGTGAATAATGAATGATGGCTCATTCTAACGTGTTAAACATGCACTTATTTCAATTATATATCAACACCAGTCTACGGCCCTCAATCGGCCCTCTGCTTCGTCTGTGTTTAGATATGTGGCCCTTGATGAAAATAGTTTGGACACCCCTGATACAGCAGAAAGCGCTTCGCACCCGCCCCCCTCTCCCGCTCCACCCCCTCCACCCCACATCGACTGACAATTCCCACATGAACACCTAAACAAAAGCGACAAGTTCATTGTTCTACACTGCAGTGTTCACAATATAATAAGTTGATCTACTAGTGTTAATTAAAACTTTACCAATCAGTAATGTTCAGCTGATGTGGACGCGGTGCTTGAGCTTCGTGCACCTCAAAGTCCTCGTCCGATTCCGGGTCCAACACATGCGGCTGAACGCGCTGCATCACCATGGTGAGTAAAAGGAAGGGCGGCTCACTCGTCGCCTACATCATGTTTGGAGGGCGGAGCCTGTGCTTTCTCAGGACGGATGGGGGGATGAGCTATAGTTGACCTTTCATAATTCCTGGTCTGTGACGTCTCCAAGAAATCAGTAAGATTTCAGAACTATTGTGTAATGGATGTTCCAAAACCCAAATTGTGCTTGTTTATGTGCAGAAGATACAAAGTGAAAAGAGTTTTTTTGCATGAGATGGGCCCTTTAAATTATATTAGAGGGGGCGTATGTGAGGCTTTTTGCCCGGGCCCCCAAATTTCTGTTGATGGACTTGGGCGGCGATATTTGATACCAGTTTCAGATTGGGGTTTTAGCCAATAATATTTGATTCCAAGTACCGGCATTGTTGTTGTTTTTGTGTCCTTGGGCAAGAGCATTTCTGTAGTGTAAATGTTTAAAAGGTCTATATTACTCTCATTTTTGATCTGTGCTATAATGTTTCCTCATCAAAAACATACACTGCAATTACAAAAATCTAGCCAAGTAAAGATGACTTAAGTGTTAAGTGTTTTGATGATGATTTGAGTATATTTCATCTTGAAAATCTCTAAAAGATCTACCAGTGGAACAAGACTTTTTCAACACATTTTGCTACAGCTCTCTGAAAAACAACAACTCTTTGTACTTAAAATAAGAAACAAAATCGAACATTGGTTGATACACATATAATTTTACAGTGGTTTACAGTTTATTAAATAAAACCAAACTACATCCATGGCCTCATATTTTGGTGGATGTACAGTGAAGTTTACAGGGTGTAAATAGAAACATCCTGGTTTGACTTGTTCTATATACTGTAGCTCATGGCAATTTGAGTCTGAAATGATCAGAGTGAGTAAGTTATCCTGCAGAAACCAGATGGAAATGTGTGCCTTTAAGTCACATTCTTAATGTGGAATTTTCTTGCTGAAAGAGCTGGAGAAAAAGCAGGGAGTTCAGATGAATATATGAAGCTGACTGAGCGAAATGTGACAACAGGGGAAAGGTGAAAAATCAAACTTCAGCTCAGTGAGAGAAAAGCACAGACATGTCTGTTCACAAACACACATTCTCTCTGCAGGTTTTAAAAAACAGGCCTATTCCCCAAAGTTTCACCTATAGTTATGTGACGTGTGTGTGAGGGTTTGTGCTTCACCTTTGGCTTCTGTCAGACCACAGCGCTGCTCTGTGATTGGTCAGTCACAGTCACTGGTTGAACATGAGGAGCTCTGGGAGGAGGATTCTTGTGAGCCTGACATGATCATCTTACTGTTGAAGGTGCACAACTCAGTCAAATAAAAGAAGCTTTGTTGCTGCTCAGAAGTATTTTCAGCCCACACAGTACTGCATGTACTGCAGACTGATGCACAGTGAACTATGAGCAGTGAAGTGCTCTTTTTACTTCTCTCCATTTGAACACACAGTTTGAACACACACAATGTGTGATTACTGACGATGGCATCAGCAGCACTTTTGTCACAGCCTCAGATTACGCCTGTCTGCTCTGCTTTGATTGCACTCAACACAACCATCAACCCACCATCACTACCATCTCCAGCACCATCACTACCACCCCCACCAGCACCACCACCATCACCACCACCAACAGCACCATCACCACCACCCCAACAGCACCATCACCACCACCCCCAACAGCACCATCACCATCACCTTCACCAGCACCAACACCATCACCATCCACATCACCACCCCCCACAGCAGCAGCACCATCACCACCACCCTCACCAGCACCACCACCATCACCACCACCAGCAGCACCATCACACCACCCCACCAGCACCACCATCACCACCCACACCACCCTCACCAGCACCAACACCATCACCACCACACCCCCACCACTACCAACCATCACACCACCATCACCATCACCACCATCACCACCAGCACCAACACCATCACCACCACCACCAGCACCACCAACCTCACCAGCACCATCACCCTCACCAGCACCACCACCCCACCAGCACCACCAACCCCACCAGCACCATCACCCCCCACCAGCAGCACCAGACCTCCTCGTCAAAGCCTGGCCTGGTCACATCTTAGAGGACAAGCAGGACTGGGCCTGGTTAGTTCCTTGGGAGACCTCTGGAAATATCAAATACTACAGTGGTGTTGTTGTGTTCTTCACCACATTGCCTAGTATCAATGTGGTGTATGTGTGTGTGTGTTTATGTGTGTGTGTGTGTAAGCACCTGTCAGCACAAACATTAGGGCGAGGGTTAGCCCGTGTAAATGCACTCTCACTTGAAAAAGGTCTGTAATAAAGTCTTGAAGTTGTGCTTCCTCTTCCCGCTGTGAGTAAGTTTAAAGTGACAAAATCTTTATGTGACAATATGAAATGATTTGAACGTTTGTGTTTCCGGCAGCTGCTCCTTCAGATATGATTTAGTTTTCTCATCATTTTTGAATTATTATTTCATGTTTATAAATCTAATAGTTCCCCTCACGACAACTCTGCCCGAGACATTTCTAGGACCACTATATTGTACTTCTACTTGACTAATAACTTAATATTTAAAGGTGCATTGTAGTAACTTTTCTGGTGGAGGGTCTGTTTTTCTCCATGCATTAAACCTGTCTATCTTCATGGAGACCAAACCAGACTAAGTGACAGGTCAGATCTGTGGAGATGCAAATCTTATCTCTTGAAATTAGAAAATTACAACAGTCAGAAACATCGACAAACAACAAAACAACTGAACTGAACAACTGAAGAAAACTTGTCTAAAAATGCAAAACGAGACTTTTTATACAAGCAACTTTTCTTTAGTTTTTTCAGTTACTTTTAACATAAAGATAAAGAGGCCTATATTCCCTCTGCTGAGTCTCCGCTCGGGTTAAGGCTTTAAACACCGCTGTGATCGTTCTCCATTATTTCTCCTGATGCAATTGTCAAGTCAGCGAGTGAAACTGACACCGCTTTTTAATCACGAATTTTGATGAAATATGTAGAAAGAAAAACAACAAAAAAAAAAGAATGAAACTATTTTTTTGTAATCAGAAATTTCGTTGTAACTCACCTGAAGTTGTATTTGAAGTGATTCATGTCTGTTTGAGCAATCTTAAAACGATTAGTATCAAAACACTGCAGATCAACCCCGATTTTCAGCGCCACTGCCGTACGCCCGCTGCTTTGTACTTACTTCGTTTTCCAATTTTATTTTCTTAATCAGTGATACGCGTAGGATTTGGCAGCGTTGCGTAGTCATTTTTGTACAAATGAAAAGAAAAACCTGCTGCTACTTTCTCTTATGAAGTCGTTTTAGATGAATATTGAGTTTAAAAATGTTCAAATTTTTACAGCAAACACAAGCGCAGTAGGTCTTCTTTAAGGTTTTATCAGTTACGAAATGTTCACTGTAAAAGCAAAATTCTGGATGATATAAACTTTCAGAGCAGTGTGTATTTTTGCCTTGACGGTAAACATAAGTAAAATATATTTTTATCAACATTTTATTGGCTCAGAATGTTCCAGACTATGACATTAAACTTGCTTATTTCCATGGAGACCCAGGTGACACCAGTCTGTGGAGAGGCAAGCTCCCACACTACTGAGTGTGTACACATGCACATCAATAACCCGGTTTCAGTATCCCAGTTATAGCAGTATCCCAGTTATTAGAAACCGGGTTACTGTAGCTGGTATATTCCGATAGTAACCGGGTTACTGTGGCATGTATACGCAGTATCCCGGTTACTGCAACATAAAGTTGAGTGTGCACGCGTCCAAAAGACACTTTCGAGTCTTTTCCCCACAACAACAGCGACATAAATAAAGTGACCAACATAAATAAAGTGACCACACGAGTAAAATTACTGTAAAATTAAGAGCTGCGCTAAACCTGCACATGTACAATCTGCACTCGTACGACCTGCACTCGTGTGATCGCTGAAAAGCTAAAACATGAACTATCTCTTATACAACACATGCACAGAACAGACTTAACATCATCAGCAACTCTTCTGTCAAAAAAAGAACACACATAATCCACTGAGTCGTGTCATTTAGTCCAAAAGAAGCTGATCACATCAGCCAAGCGGTCTTAAGTTTCGTTTCTGTAAAATGTAAACAAATGTGATCAGAGCTGAATGATCTGATCAAACGGGCTGATGTGGATCTATAGTGGTTATGGTTTTGATAAAGTTGAGTTGATTTATGCAGAAGATTTTAATGAAGAATCTGTTGGGTTTGATCTGTGCAGTGGATTGTGGGAGATCTCATATCTCCTCACCGCTGGTTAAACCTCCCAAGCTTCTTCTTGCTAAAGGAGCTCATGGTTTGATTTTTTCTGGTTTATTAAATTGATTTAAGTTAATTTTTGAGCTTACGCATTTGTAAGATTATGTCAAGAAACCGGGATACTCCATTTGATCATGTACACGCTAATATGAGTGTCCCGGTTTCTCAGTGCGCATGTAAACGCAGTAACACGAATACTGACATAACCAGGATATGGCTAATAACCGGGATACTGATGTGCATGTGTACACACTCATTGTAGAATGTCTGTTTTTCTGAAGCAATTTTTATTTTCATTGGAATAAAAACACCTGTAAGTGAAATGCCACACTGTGGAACATTTCAGGCATAGCAATAACATCTCCATGGAAACCCCACCATCAGAGAAGTTACATACTGCACCTTTAAATCTTAAAGTGGCCAAATTACATTATGTTCTGATCTATGTTATAATGTTGTTTCCTCATCACAAACATAAAGAGTTGTGTTTGTTTCATTCACACATGTTTAACACATAAACTCTGCTTCTTTGCAAAATCAGAAAACACTCTGTTCCACCTTGTGATGTCATGTGGTAATGTAGAAAGTGCTCCACTGTGTTTTTAAACTCCATACACCTTCACTAGAATCATTTGGATAATTTCAGACCCTGAATTGCCAATCACAGAGAGGCAGAGACTGGAAATTGTTTACATGGTACAACGTATTAGAGAGTAGATACTAGACAAACACAACCATTCAGTGAGATAGCAACCCAATATTTACAATGCATTCATACAAAAGTTCATAGGTAGAAATCCAATATATTTACAATGTATTAATATTCAAGTTTTGATTGTCCACGAGAGAACTGATCTGGAGTGCACCGATCCGTTATAAAGGAACAGTTTAAGGCAAAGTTCAATGCATGACAGTGACAGTTTATACGACTTGAGAATGACGAGTCCAGAGGGGATAACTGTCCGTGAGGAGTGGGAGTGAGCGGTGGAGTGACGGTCACAGAGCAACGAGTGCGTGAAGGTGCCTTAAATTGTACCTTTACAATCGATCTGTCCGTAAGGGGACGTAAAATCAAGGAGCAGTAGCCGGACAAGAGACTAAGGTTGATCTCAAGAGCAAGACAGGTCTCGAGATCCACCTTGCTCTTGAGACCGTTTTTTTATGGTCTTGGTCTCGGCTCGGACTCGGCCGTGTTTCGACTTGGTCTCGTCTCGGTCTTGAAGGTGCTTGGACTCGGTTTTGTCACGGACCCAAGGTCTGACGCTCAACAAGTGCGATCATATTTCATTACGGCCGCTGCTGTCGGCAATAAACTTGTACCGGTGTGTGGGAGCACGTGGGGCTTCTCACTGCAGCCTGTGCTCACATCTGGAGCCATCGGACAGTGCACGGTACGTCATGTCACCATATACCACAAAAATTACAAAGATGGCCTTGATTTAGTTACGATGGGAGGTGGTCTTGGTCTTGTCTCGGTCTCTGTCTCTGAAAGTCTTGGTCTTGTCTCGGTCTTGATCCTCAGAGGTCTCGGTCTTGACCTGGTCTCAGGACCCTGTGGTTTTGGACTAGTCTTGGCCTCGATTTGTGCGCTCTTGACTGTAACACTAATTGCTAGACATGGTTTTGTCACCTGCGTTACACCATCATGAAAACTACTGCTTCATGACATCACAAGGTGGAACAGAGCATTTGGAGTTTTGAAGATGTAAAACAGTCTATAACTAGAAAAGCACTCAGAGAGCGCAGACCTCCGCCAAGGACTACCCCCATTTTTTATATAAATTGCAATAAAATCAGTCTTCTGGATCAGATCTGGATCAGCCTTTGGAATATGAAAGAGGATCCCATTGTCCATCCCTGAGTCAAATTTCATGGGGTTTGGTCAATAATTAACCGAGATATTGAGAAACAAAATTTTTGGCCCCATTTACCACAATGTTAATTAAAATTTCAAAGTGATCCAGAATCCAGGATTTCTTCCAGATCACCCCCTTTTCACATTTCCAACAAATCCTGAAAATTTCATCAAAATCGGTCCATAACTTTTTGAGTTATGTTGCTAACAGACAAACAAACAAACAGACAAACGCCGGCAAAAACATAACCTCCTTGGCAGAGGTAATAATAAAAATGTTACTCAAACATGTGTCATTGAAACAAAACATGACTCCAGGTATATGTTTGAGGAGGTAACAACATTCTAACATGGATTAAAGCAGTGATTCTTAACCATGGGGCCGGGGCCCAAAGTAGGGCCTGGACCACCTCCTTGTGGGCCCCACAATAATCAGTACAATATAATGCATTTAATATGAGATAGGGCCCCAGGTTACTGTGTTCAGAAAAAGTCAGGCCCCAAGACTGAAAAGGTGAAGAACCCCTGGATTAAAGCTCTTAAGAGTAAATTTTGTGTAATATACAGTAAGACCTTTAAGTTGAACCAAGACTAACTGTTACCCAAAACATGCTTCATAGGTCTCCAGGAAGAACAGATGACAGCTAAGGTCAGTTAAATACAATCAGTCAATGAATCTGCCCAGGGACGACAGGTGGAAATTAACACTAGTGTTACAACCTGATGTACAAAGCATCAAAATTGTGTGCTGTCCCTGTCTCAAAAAAAAAAAAAAGTGTTTACTTCATTACTAGGGTTAGGGTTAGGGTTATATTAAAGTGTGACTTACTGTTTAGAGACAGTGCTCCCGTTGCGATGCACACAGACCACCTCTCGCTTCTGGTAGCCCACCTGGATGTCCCAGAAGGGGCTCTCCTGCCTGTTCAGCCGGTTCCTCGTCCTCTTCTTCTGAATCAGCTCTTTAGTCTCTGGATCTTTGACCCCGCCCCCTCTGTCCCGTGGCCCCTCCCCTTTGCCCCGCCTCCTCTTGGCCTGGCGTTTCTCCCTGGCGGGGGGGAGGGCGCAGGGAGTCCAGGGTCCCACTTTGAGACTGTACATATTCTCCGGTCCCGTGCACGCTCCAGGTTTACACGACTGGAACTCTGTCAGGTTGGGGCATTGTGCTCCTCCAAACACCGGGGGCACCAGCACGCTCCGGACCCGGTTTCGGAGTCCAGTGCCGCAGGTTTTGGAGCAGGAAGTCCAGGGGGAGTAGTCGGACACCACGCAGTCCTGGGGGCAGGGGATGAGGCAGGCCTGCTCCAGACGAGGTTTGGGCTCGAAGTATTCGCAGATGGAGTCTTCTGCGCTGGAGTCGTCCGCTTTCAGGACACAGCGCACCTCACGAGTCTGTAGCCCCTCCTCCCCCCCAGAGCAGGGCATCGGGGGAGGGCATCTGGGCTCCTGTGGGGAGAGAGGCAGGGTTAGTCCATGTTGAAAATGACATGGTATTAAATGTTCACCAGTAAACTTTAAAAATGCATTGTGTCACTTTTCAGGTGGAGGGTCTGTCAAATGCTTTTCTCCATGGAGATGTTATTACTTTGTCTGGAATATTTCACAGTGTGACATTAAACTTTTCTATATTCACGGAGATTAAACCAAGTTACAGGAGAACAAGTTACAGGTCAGATTTGTGGAGAGACCCCGTTCACACTCAGAATGCCTGTTTTTCTGAGGAGTGTCGGTCTGCAGCGTGGGCGTTTCAAACGAAACTCTCTGATGGACTTTCCCATAATGTGTAATCAACCAATCAGAAAAAGTTTTGCACTCTTCTGCTTTTTCACTTCTTCTTGGCAAAAGTCTACACCAGTGATACTCACTATATATATATATATATATATATATATATATATATATATATATATATATATATATATATATATATATATATATATATATATATATTTTTTTTTTTTTTTTTTTTTTTTTGCCACATTGGAAGAGAAAAAATCAAGAGAGCCACTTATACCCAACATACTCCAACATACCAAGTCACCTTTTTTATATTAATTAAAAAGTTATACAAATAAAATAAAAATAAATACAATTTTATATCATTATAAAAAAAATTAAGTTATAAAAATCTTTATTTTGATATTAAAATTATCATTATTATTATTATTACTAATCTGTATAAATAAACTCAACTTTACAACATATAAACTATAATCACTCTAGAGCCACATCAGCCTGTTTCACATTATAATGTGTTTAATTCAGCTTTGACACATTTGTTTATGTTTTACAGAAACAAAACTTAAAACCACATGACTCATTTACATAAACTATAAGCGCTGAAAAAAAACCAGCTCTTTCCTTGTGCGCTGATGTGGTTCAGCTTCTGTCGGACTAAAGGACACGGCTCAGTGGAATATGAGTGTTCTCTCTGTGACTGAGGGATGATGATGATGATGATGATGGTGAGTGTGTGTCTGTGTGTATATTTATATATATTACTTCATGTTTTCAGAGCTCAGACGTGTGCAGGTTTAGTGCAGCTTTTTATTTAACTCTATTTATGTTGATCACTTTATTTTTTATAAAAGTGTTTGTCTTTTGGACGCATGCACACTCAACTTTATGTTGCAGTAACCAGGATCCTGTGTTTACATGCACCATGATGAAACCGGGATACTCAAAAAACCCGATCATAATCTCCAAGGAGGTGTGCTAGAGTCGAAACGTGGGACTGTGAGGCTGCAGCTCACAAAGCTAAAAGCTTAATATACCAGTTAGCCAAGTTAGTGGTGCATTACAAACGTCACCACCAAATAGCAGCGACTGGTTAAATGAAAAAAAATGTACCCGTCTACTGTTGAGCGAATGAATCCTAACACTGCGAGGTCAGACGGTTTCTACGAAGTGAAACTGTCTGATGAATCAGACTAATCACAAGGTGGAACAAGGTGGAGTATACTGAGCTTCAGAAATGTAAACAGACTAATAAAAAGTGTTACTCAAACATGTGTGAATGAAACAAAACACAACTCAGGTCTGTTTTTGAGGAGGTAACAGCATTCTAACCTGGATTAAAGCTCTCAAGAGTCCATTTTGTGTAATAAAGGACTTTTAAATTGGACTACACCAGTTATCCAGCTGTTATACTTTTCCCTAGCGTGCATGTAAACGTTCCGAATAAGCCATTAAAATCCCTCTCATCCCAAACCCGGTGCCATGTTTACCTGGTGATCACGGGCACGCAGCTGTTCCACGCGCCCAGGCTCCAGCCGTACAGGTCTCGGTGCCAGTCGCACACCCTGAAGCAGTTGCGCTGGTTGGACGGGCGCAGGCTCTGCTCGCAGTTGGTGTGGAGGGTGGTCCATCCGTCCACGTGGGCACACCACACGGCCCTGCTCTGGCTGCCCCCGGGACCGCACTCGCTGCCCATGCACCTGCCCCACGGACCTGACCACAGACAGGGACGGAGGGAGAGAGACAGGGACGGGGAAACATTAGTATTCGAAGACAACAGACAGACAATTCAATTTATTTTTTGTGTCGTCCAGGATGACAACAGCACACGCCTCACGGGGCTTCACAAAATTGTTGGTTTAAAAAGGAGGTATTATGCAAAATCGATTTTTGTTGCAGCTTTGTTTCCCCATCAAAAATATACCTGAAGAGATTTTAAATGTCCTCCAACCACGTTCGAGCAATTTAGTGATCTCTCCCCGGCAGTGGTGGAGATTTTTTAAGTGGGGGTATGAGATTCATGACGTCATCACGAAAAAACTCACTCAGAATGATGCGGAATCATGTTATTAACATTACTGGCGTTCAGAATCACCTACAGAATATAAAGCAAAGACTACAACACATGAACCAGGACTAAACGAGGACTAAACCAGGACTAAACGAGGTCTTGAGAGAGAGGGTGGACCCCAGGTGGACCCGTGTAGCCCGTTGGGGCCCGTCCCGACACTCGGTCCTGTTTCATTCCTGGTTCAGTCCTGGTTTAGTCCTGGTTTAGTTCTGGTTTAGTCCTGGTTCAGGCCTGGTTCAGTCCTGGTTCAGTTCTGGTTCAGTCCTGGACCAGGCCTGGTTCAGTCCTGGTTCAGTCCTGGTTTAGTCCTGTTCAGTCCTGTTTCAGTCCTGGTTCAGTCCTGTTTCAGTCTGTTCAGTCCTGTTCATTCAGTCCTTGTTCAGTTTTCAGTTCTGGTTTAGTCCTTGATCCTTCAGTCCTGTTCAGTCCTTGTTCAGTCCTGGTTCAGTCCTGGTTTAGTCCTCAGGTTCAGTCCTGTTTCAGTCCTGGTTTCAGTCCTGTTCAGTCCTCCTTTCAGTCCTGGTTCAGTCCTGTTTTCAGTCCTGGTTAGTCCTGGTTCAGTCCTGTTTTCAGTCCTGGTTCAGTCCTGTTAGTCCTGGTCCTTTCAGTCCTTGTTCAGGTCCTGGTTCAGTCCTGGTTTTCAGTCCTGTTTCAGTCCTGTCCAGTCCTGTTTCAGTCCTTGTTTCAGTCCTGGTTTCAGTCCTGTTTAGTCCTTGTTCAGTCCTGGTTCAGTCCTGGTTTAGTTCTGGTTCAGTCCTGGTTCAGTCCTGGTCCTTCATGTCTCAGGTTTATAGGACAGTAGTGCAGATTTCATGAGTCTGTGCAGTTTGTTTTCGTCGTCGCCTGTAGTTCCGGTTTGACATTTAAATTGTAGCTATTTTATATTTGTTATTTTCAGTCTCTTATATTTTGTTACGTCGGGAGAAACGGGCGGACGGCGTACCCCCATGTACCACGCCCACTCCGTCCCTGCTCACAAACTTACAACACACACACTCCCACACGACAACCCTCCATAAATATACAAAAGTACAGTAGAAACATACACTACAATTGATTGCAATGTGATGGCGCTCTGAAGGGGGAGCAATTTAACATTTTCATTCACCCGAACCGTCGCAGAGTCTTTTGTGCTGACAGAGAAATATATCTGATAACGACAAGTGACACTTACAATTGAACACTGATGCTGTTGTTAATGCAGCGTTTATAAACACACACACAACGCACGCACACACACACACACACACGCACGCGCACACACACACACACACACACACACACACACACACACACACACACACACACACAACTCTTCTATTAAACATCAAACTCTACATATACAGCCTATGCACATGCTGCTGTCTGTCAATGTGTCACAATGTCTCTCTCATTTCTGTGCTCTATTTCTCTACTCTTCTGTCCGTCTCTCTATCTCTCTTCCTGCTCTCCTCTCTGTCTCTCTTTCCCTCCCTGTCTGTCTCTCTCTTTCTTCCTCTCTGTCTCTCTTTCTCTCCCTTTCTCTTCCTCTCTGTCTTTCTCTCCTCTCCCTCTTCTTCCTCTCTCTCTCTCTCTTCTGCCTCCTTCTCCTCTCCCTTCTTGTCCCTCTCTTGGTGTCCCCTCCTCTCCCTCTTTCTGTCTCTCTTCCTCTCCCTCTCTGTCTCTCTTTCTCTCAATCTTCCTCTCTCTGTCCCCTCCTCTCCCTTTCTCTGCCTTTCTGCCTCAGTCTCTCCTCTCTCCCTCTCTCTCTCTTCTCTCCCTCTCTGTCTCTCACTCTTCCTTTCTCTGCCTCTCCTCCTCTCCCTTTCTCTGTTTCGCCTCCTCTCCTTCTTTCTGTCTCTCTTTCTCTCCCTCTCTCTTTCTTTCTCTGTCTCTCTCCTCTCTCCCTCTTCTTTCTTTCTTTTCTTTCTTTCTCTGTCTCTCTTTCTCTCCCTCTCTGTCTCACTTTCTTTGTCTCTTGTCTCTGTTTTTCTCCCTTTGTCTCTCTTTCTCTCACTCTTCCTCTCTCTGTCTCTCCTCCTCTTCCTCTCTCTGTTTCTCCTCCTTTCCCCCTCTCTATCTTTCTTTCTCTCCCTCTCTCTGTCTCTCCTCCTCTCTCTTGCTCTCTTCTTCTCCCTCCCCTCTCCCTCTCTGTCCCTCCTCCTCTCCTTCTTTCCTCTTCTATCTCCCCCTGTCTCTCTCCCTCTTTATCTGTCTCTCCTCCTCTCCCTTTCTGTCTCTCTTTCTCTCCCTCTCTCAGTCTCTCCTTGTCTGTCTTCCTCTCCCTATTTCTAATTCTCCTCCCCTCCCTCTGTCTCTCTTTCTCTCTCTCTCTCTCTCTCTCTCTCTTATCTCTCTCTCTCTCGGTGTGTCTCTTTCTCTCCCTGTTTGTTTCCTCTCCCTCTCTCTGTCTCTACTCCTCTCTTTCACCCTCTCTCTTTCTCTCCTCTTCTCCCTTCCCTCTCTCTATCTCTCCTCCTGCCTCTCTCACTCTGCCTCTTTTTGTCTCTCTTCCTCCTCTCTCTCTCTCCCCCTCTCTGTCTCTCTTTTTGTCCCTTCCCTCTCCCTCTGTCTCTCTCTCCTCTCCTCTCCTCTTCTCTCCTCCTCTGACCCTCTCCTCCCTCGTTCTCTGACCGTGTCTCTGTTCGTGTTCCGTGTTCTTCGTGTTCAGGATTTTGAGGATGTTGTATCGTCTCACAGTCGCTGATGACACGACAGAAACACGATGTCTAATGAGGAACAAGTGTAAACGCAACCAGGAAGATGTCTGCTCCTGTCACACCTGTCACACCTGTCACACCTGTCACACCTGTCACACCTGTCACAGTCAGCCAGTCACAGCCCAAGATCTGCTCCGTCTCACAACACAGACAGTACTGTACATATACTCGTATGAGCAGATAAATGCTCTTGTTCTTCTCCGGAGATGCAAAACTTTACAGGCTTGAAAAACCTCTCCACTGTGATCTTAATTCATCCAACCTACACTTTGTTCTGTAGTTACAGCCGCCCTGGGGCAGACTGATGGACGACTGTAGCTCACACACACACAACATTCATCATATTCATTCAAACAGTTATATCAAACCAACTTAGGTCAGAAAAGTAAAACAAACTAGACCTGCAAGCAA
Organism: Boleophthalmus pectinirostris; assembly: GCF_026225935.1. NCBI lineage: Eukaryota > Metazoa > Chordata > Actinopteri > Gobiiformes > Gobiidae > Boleophthalmus > Boleophthalmus pectinirostris. The sequence continues at coordinate 4,718,532 of NW_026571447.1, read as the reverse complement.
TAAGGACCAAATTCTTGTTTTAAGTCTCAAGTTTTACTCAAGTCTTGATGATCTGAAGGGGGAGTGATTTAGAGAGCAAAGGGAAAGGGGACTCAGAGCAGAGGTGGGGACTTGCAGGTCATGACTAGCAGTCACTATTTTTAGGACTTGAGACTTGACTTGATAAAATGGACTAAGACTCGGGACTTGACTTGGACTTGAGGCCTGTGACTTGAGAAGAACTTTAAATCTGAATTCTTTCTATTCTGACCGTAATGATTCACACTGAGATCTTGTCAAGACATTTAAAAAGAAAAAAAAAAAAAAAAAAGGAATTTCTACATTTCTACACTAAAACATAATTTCTACATCTCTTATACTCTATAAATACTCATATATAAATATACCATGACATTTTAATGAATTTAATGAATTTGTTAATTGATTTGTTAATCATTGCATTTATATAGCGCCTTTCAAGATACCTAAAGCGCTTTACAGTTCACTATTCATTCACTCAACACTCAGTGATGGTAAACTACTATTGTACCACAGCTGCCCTGGGGCAGACTGACAGAAGCAAGGCTGCCAATCTGCACCATCGGCCCTCTCTGACAACCAACCATCACTCACACACACAACACTTTCTTACTAGGCAATGTGGGTGAAGTGTCTTGCCTAAGAACACAACAACAGTTTTTGTGACTAGTTCCCCCCTGTGGCTCCTGATTTTCCCACTGGTCTCCATCCAAGTACTAACCAGCCCTTCTGAGCTTCTGAGATCTGATGGGATCAGGCGTTGACAAGCCGGTGTGGCCACTTTTGAAGTACAGTTTACTTTAAAATTCATATAAATTGCATAAGTTGTATTTGGTATTTTGGTTTAAAGACTTGAAATGAAGCTCAAAGCAGACGACTTGGACTTGACTTGGACTTATGGACCAGTGACTCGGGACTCGACTTGGACTTGCCCGTATATGACTTGGGACTTGATTCAGACTTGCGGTCAAAGACTTGAGACTTACTTGAGACTTGCAACTTGACAACAACTTGATCCCACCTCTGACTCAGAGTATCAAAAATGAAAGCGAAACTTATAAAACATGCTAATAAGTTGTTTTCAGCGAACTTAGCAGTTTTTTTTCAAATGAGAAAATATAACATGATGATCTAAATATGTAACGTGTGCAGTGAATCCCCCATAGAAGTGTTACATCATCTTTTTAATTAGCAGAAAGTTTGAAAATGAAACAGTGAAACAGTCCGTGATCAATAACAGACAAGCAGATTAACCAACATTCATAGTAAACAAGCAAATGTAGAACTGTCCCAGAGCGCCCCCTGTATACCAAGATCGTATACTCTCCCTTCCTCTCATCACCGACTCTGAGCTCCAAAGTTCCTCTATTCCACGATGTTCCCTGCACCTTCCAAGTTTACATCTCCCCCAGTCGCTCCTGATTAAATTCAGACTGACCTGTGCACAGAGAAGCGGCGCACAGAGGCCGTATAATTAGACCATGCAAATGCCGTATGTTACCGTGGAGATTATAAACCATCAGAGGCGGCCGTCTGAAAGCCAATTTACCGGCAGACGCGCTAATCTGTGTTATTTATCAGACTCTATTGACAACAACAGAAAGTGCCAAATGCATCAATACACTATTCTCTGGACACGACACACAGCAGCGCCGGGAGCGGCCAACGAACGCAAAAGCCAAATAGGACAGCTCACATTCTATAGGAGGGAAGGGACTGCTCATCGGGCAGTTCACAAAGCAACGTAGAAATGGTAATGTTGCAGCTCTGCCAAGAATGTTCCACAATAAGGCCTTACATAATTGATCTTGTGCGTATTCAATTACTGCTGTTTTATTGCTCAGAAAAACCTCGGCGTTCTCGTCTCTCTCTATTGATTTTTGCAGTGACATCGCGTTGTGGGTGTGCTACATGTATCTCTACCGGTGGAATGTTGATTAGTTGCCATGGTGACACAATGCACACATTAGCAAACACTGAAAAAACCCTCACTTATGGTCATGAGCTCTGGGTAATGACCGAAAGGACGAGATTGCAGACGAAATACTGCAAGTGTCAACACTGTTAACACTGAACATGTGCCATTCAACTATATGTGCAATTATTTTTAAGTCGATTTTTAAATTATTTTTAAGCTATTATTTATTATCTGTTTTATTGCATGTTACCATTTTCCTGCTGTTCTTGAAATGTGCATTGCAACACTGGAATTTCCCCACTGTGGGACTAATAAAGGCTTATCTTATCTTAAAAGTGGCTGAAATGAGTTTCCCCTGCAGGGTGGCTGGGTGCTCCCTTAGAGACAGGGTGAGGAGCTCAGTCACATGGGAGGAGCTCAGAGTAGAGCCACTGCTCCTCCACATCAAGAGGAGCCAGTTGAGGTGTTCTGATGCCTCCCGGACGTCTCCCTCTGGAGGTGTTCCGGGTATGTCCCACCGAGAGGAGGCCCCAGGGAAGACCCAGGACACTCTGGAGGGACTATGTCTCTGGGCTGGCCTGGGAACACCTTGGGGTCCCCCTGGAGAAGCTGGAGGAAGTGTCTGGGGTGAAGGAAGTATGGCACTCCCTGCTTATATATATTATAAATGTTCGCTGCAAACTCGGGATGATTTAGGCAGTCAAAGGTTTCCTTTTTCATCCTTCCTGTGGATCAATCCTGCCCATCACACACACACACAAATTTCTCGAGCTGTTTTCCGCTGTTAGGATCCAACAACCACACAATTACAATGTCCAAATCCCAAAACTAAAATATGACAATATCAGAACCAGAAACAAAAGTGATATGGTTCAAAAGACTAGAAAAGATCAACTTTGTCAATAGACACATCCCACTGGGAAAACAAACATGGCGGTTTGACGCTCACTTTTTCGGAAAATCCTTCCCAGTATGAATTGCGCAGTGACTGGAAGTCCGAGATTCTTGATGCGTGTATAAAAACAGAGTTATAAAAAAAAATTAGCTAAATTCTAAGGGTACAGTTTTCTGAATGTTGTGCACTGTAATTTGTAGACTGTCACTGATTTTCACTGATGAACTGTAATGGACTGACCCACTGTGTGTGTTTGTGTGTGTGAGAAGTGAGAACTGCTCTGAGATGCTGCTAATGAACTGCCCTATGAGATCAATGAAGTTTTCTGAATCTGAATCTGAATCCACATACAACTTCCGGTGTGTTCCAAAGACGGGAAAACAATTATAACATGGCTGCACTTTGACTGTACAAGCTCAGGACTTGGGAATCAAAAATCATGACTCGACGAAACTCCTTTGCCCCAAAGCTAAGTTCTGACCTCCTCTGCAGAGCGTCCAACCCCACTTGACTTCACATCCATATTTATCCAAACCTAAGCTAACACACTACAAGCTCATGCATCCATCAGCCATCAGAGCCATAATTACCCCGGCCCGACCTCACACCGCGCCAACCAAAGACTCTGATTCTAAACGAGAGCAGAAATGTCTCTAATTGGAACGCGCTGCTCTTCACCCCACATTAACCTTGGGGCCTTGATGGTTCTGGCATGGGGCCCGCGTGTGATTGGCCCCCAGCTGAGCAGCGAGGGGGGGCGTGCCATGGCCAAAATGTGAAATCTGCAACACAGTACCTCCCTGATTGTGTCTGACGAGGCTGCTGCTCCGAAGTGCATCTGAGAAAATCGTCTGAAACCAGGGCAAGATTCTTAAACGGGAGTGTTAAAGGCGCACTACGTAACTTTTTGGTTGGGGTTTTGTCTCCTGCTTGTTTCTATGGATATGTCATTGCTCTGGAATGTTCCACGGAATGACAATAAACAGGTCTACCTTACATTTAGTCAGTCACAAGTGGTTTTAAAGCTCAAAAATACCAAGAAAAACAACATTCTGGCTGTGAGCGAGGTGGCTTCTCCACGGATCTGACCTGTAACTTGTCATTTGGTCTCCGTGAAGATAGAAAGGTTTAATGTCATACTGTGAAACATTACAGATGAAGTAAAAACCTCTCCATGGAGAAAAGCATTTGACGGACCCTACACCTGCCACCTGGTTGTCTCCATGGAGATGTTTTGCTTGACATGTTCCACTGTATGGCATTATATTTGTCTATCTCCATGAAGACAGGCATTCCAGTTACAGGTTAGCTCTGTGGAGAAGTGACTCTACTCAAAGTAATGAACAGACTCAATACTGATTCAAATACTACAATGAAAAAAATGAAAATAAAAAGTAAATTAAAAGTAGTACTGTATTTTTCGGACTATAAGTCACACTTTTTTCATAGTTTTGGTGGTCCTGCGACTTATACTCTTATATATTAAAATTTTCAGACCTACAGCTCTAGGCTCTAGGCTTGTGTGTCAGTATCTAGTACTACTATTACTCCTGCACCACTGTCACTTCACACCCTACTGCGCATGTCTCCTGTAGAAATAGTCCCTGTCTCGCTGCAAATAGTGAAATATTCAACAAAAAACAAAACTTTGGAGTCAGCGAGAAACTCGTGAAGAGTACAGCGTCACGGCAACCGGGCGGGTGCACCATGTAACTTTCCTGGAAGTCACTGAATGAATCGACAAAGCCTGAACTTCAGTGACACCAAAACCATCCTGTCAGGATTCAGAAAGGCCCGAATAATTCTAACTGGAACTGATACTGAGTCTGACGACAGCGACACAGAAGAGGACGCAGTGCTCTGTTTACATCATGGATCTATGGTTTATCTCAGGAGGTCGCGCAAAAGTGACACAGAGGAAGAAGAATTCAATGGATTTAGTGATTTGGAGTGAGACAGTGAGTTTGGTAAACTTGTTGTTTATGCTATAATTATCTGAATAACTGTTCATATGTTACATTAACATATTAACACCTATTCTGCCTGTTGTTTTCTCTTCTATTGTTATTACTAGAACTTGACTTTCAAGATGAAATGTCAGTTCCTGGTCTCTGATTTAGCAAAATACATTTCCCCAAAAAGTGCGACTTATAGTCCGGTGTGACTTAAATATGTTTTTTTTCTTCTTCATTGTGCATTTTTTGGCTGGTGTGACTTATACTGTGACTTATAGTCTGGAAAATACGGTACTTTCTTTTATATTCCATTTAGTCTTATATGTGTGTAATCCTCAGTGGTCCAGGTAGGTTCATAGTGGTCCATAGACATATTCTAGTCTATGTGCTCTTACACTTGTTCTGATACAGCTCCAGATCATTCTAAACACATTCAGGAAAGGTTCATTTCTGTCCTGTGAATGGGAATTTTTTTCGTATCAATACCTGCTCAGTGAGTATCTAGATTACATACTAGTTTTGGTATTGATTAGTATGTCATTTTCGATACATTTGACAACTCTATGCATTAGTATTGTGTAGTGCTTTCAAAAGTTTATTTCCTCTAACAAGCAACATTCATACAGAGGCAAGGTTGGTGCAGTGTCTTGCCTAATAGAACAATAATGGTACTGGGGATGTAACTTTTAATTTTCTTATCTATCTTATAAGATGGCCACCCCCAACAACGTAGTCTAAAAATGACATGAAAAATATTTAGTAGTCGTTGTAACTCTTCTGGTGGAGGGTCCGTCAAATACTACTCTATGGAAATGTTATCACTTTGTCTGGAATGTTCCACAGTATGGCATTAAACCTTTCTATCTTCGTGGAGACCAAACCAGGCCAAGTTACAGGTCAGATCTGTGGAGAGGCAACTGTTTCTCTAGGTATTTCTGAGCGATAAAACCACCTGTAATTTAATGCATGGAAGGTTGAGCTGTTCAATGTCATGAAGTTAATCCCCAACCAAAAATGTACATATTACACCTTTAAGGTGTTAATTCCGACTTTAACTTCGTCATGTGTTCTATGTAGTCCAACCATAAGAGACTCATTAGGGACACATCACACATAATAAGTATTACAGCGGAATTGCATTGTTAAAAGGGGAATGATCAGCAGAGGAGTTCCCCAGGGGTCAGTTCTAGCCCCAGGTCTTTTTTCATTAAGGATATGCAGTACAATTACATTTAATGAGTACATGCCTTTTACATATATTACATGTGAGTCCATCTGACAGCAAGCTCATCTGGAACACAGTGGAAAACTAGGACATTGGTGAATAAAGTGATATTATTTCATCAGGAATTATATTGTGCTGTGACTGACTGATCACTGTCCAGGAAGTACTCCACAGAGCCTTTTATGTAATGAATGTTTCATTGCCATACGTCTGACAGGCAAACAGCACACAAGGTTTGAGTTAAAATTTTATAATTCACTTAAAGATGCACTGTGTCTGCATGAGGGTCCATCACCTGCTTGTCTCCATGGAGATGCACTTAATTGTTCCACAGTATGACCATAAATATATGAATCTCCATGGAGACACAATTAAAACCTATGTTTTTTAAGATATTTTTGAGTAATAAATAACATCTGTATTTGAAAAAAATGCAAGACATAGTGTAATACTATACTGTGGACAATAAACAGAAAAATTACACAGTGCACTTTTAAATTATTGATGCAAATTTGAGCTTTATGTTCATCATCAGAAGTACCAAGATGGAGGATTATCCTGTCATGATTTTTGCCTGGCAAATCCAGAATCTATTCTGTTTGTTCCTGTTTGTATTGTGATTTTGATGTACTACTTATTCTGTAAAGCACTTGGAACGACTTTGTGTAAGAATTGTGCTATACAAATAAACCTTGCCTTTTACACAGAGGAATATCAGTCTAGTCTCCACAGCTTCCATCACCATCATTTACAAACAAAATCAAACTTCTCTCACCTCAGATGAAGAAATTTTAGTGCTTAGTTTATTGATTCTACAGAAATCCATTATGTTTTTTATTTTTTACTTAGAAGCACCCATATTTGTTCTTATGGACTCATCGTGTGTATCCCTGATTGGCTAATCCACCTGTCAATCACGTCTATCTGAAATCACAGGGAGTCACTGTTGACGACTCACATCTTGATAAAATATTAAAGAAGTGTTCTGGATAGGGTGACCAGAAACAAAACAAAAAAAAAAGAAAGAAAAAAACTGGGATATCCCCAATTTTTTGGAGGTTGGTAATAATAATATTGTAAAACAAGTGTGTAGTTACTGAAAATTGTTTTACAGAGACCATTCATGACTAACATGTGAGTCAGTATCATCACATTTTCTTTGTGTTTTGGTCGTTTTTAAGCAGCTTTTCTGTATTTTACCAAAACAAATGACAATTTATGACTCTGTTGACATGTGTCAAACTGGTCAAAAATAGGAACACCTGGGACATTTCTTGTATAAAACTGAGGCAAACCACTGATTTTGGAAAAAATTAACTTGGGACAGAGGGCACAGGACTTAAAACTAGGACTGTCCTGGGGAAATAGGGACGTCTGGTCACCCGAGTTAATCCATGTATCATTCATTTTTCAAAATAAAACCAAAAATAAGAAATAAAAAAAAAAAAACTATTTTCTTCATTATTTGTCTCCAAAACCAAAATGAAAAAATGTGCATAGGATAGAAATCCACGTATATTTGTCTGTAGTTGAGCATAAAGTAAATATCTCTCGAACGAGTCCAGTCGTACATAAAATGTGTTGTGTGTATTTTATCCATCAGAACACGAATTGAAAAGTTACGACATAAAGAATTACAATCACAAAATGAAAATTCACGATTACACTTTCTTCAGCACGAATACGAATTCACAGACTCGACTTGACTGTCAAAAATATGTCAATTTCACAGGAATTATTTATTGAGCAGAAGAAACATCGATCGAGATGCTGGACTTTTGTGCTGCATATGGACTGAACCAGGACTAAACCAGAACTGATCCCGGCATTTTTCAATTAATCAAAAACTGAAAAAACAACTCATCCATTTTTTCATTTTGGTTTTGGAGATAAATAATGAAGAAAATTGTTGTTTTTTTCCATTTCTTATTTTTGATTTTATTCTGAAAGAGGAATGAACAAATAATACACAGATTCTAGTTCTGGATCTCAGGCAGACTTTGCTTTTTGAATTCATACATTTTTATTGATCAGGGACACTGCACAAAACAATATTAACTGTATAATAAGAAAATATGTCTAGTGCCAAGTTTCCCTCGAATGCAGAATGCAGTCCCAGAACAGGTGGACGTCAGGTCGCTTTAGCTCCTGCTGTAAATAAACACATTTCTACTGCGTCTTCTTTGCATAAAACCTATTATTATTCTTTTTTTTTTTTTTTTTTAATATACATATACATCACTGCGCTGTGCTGATAGCCCCACAGCTAACTTTAATATTGGATTCAGTCTGACATCGAAAACAGTCCGTCACATTTTTAAAGAAATTCTCACCGCAGAAACAATCCACCGGGTAACGTGCTAATCCAACGCTTTCTGTGTGTTAGCATAATTAGCGCTAGAGTCCATTAGCATAATATTTGGATTGTATATACACGTTGTCATTTTTTGAAGCCTCGCTCTTACTTGTATCCACAGATTGTTAGCCCGCAGCGAGTTGTAAATGTAAGCCAGCCGTTTCCCCATCTCCTCTAAATGGCCGGCTCTTTATTTGCGCGAGCTGGATCCAGTTGGCGTAGCCCGGGGAGACGCGCGGCTAGCATTTGGAGTGTTATAATAGCATGAAGCATATTGAGCTAACACAAACGACCGGCGCAGGGCCATCACGCTCTGAAGAGGCAGATGTGCGGAGAAGGAGGAAAAGAAGAAGCGACCGGGCTCAGGGACGTGGTGTGTGAAACGGCTCTGGGATTCATCTGAAACGCTCGCTACGAATCAAACGGCAGAGGAAAAAAAGGCAGATATGTGTTTATGTTTGTCAAAATCCAAATCAACTGACATTTTAGCATCGCGACAATATTATAAAAACTATAATATGATTCATTTAAGGCCAGCAAATGTGTAATTATTTGAATGACAATTTTAAAGTAATGCTGGGAGGTTGTATTCTGTGTCCATGTAGTGCAGCAATGACTGAATAAACTACTACTACTACAATTGCTACTACTACTACTACTACAATTGCTACTACTACACTACTAAACTACTACTACTACTACTACTACAACTACAATTGCTACTACTACTACTACTACTACTACAACTACAATTGCTACTACTACTACAACTACAATTGCTACTACTACTACTACTACTACTACTAATTGCTACTACTACTACTACTACTACTACTACAATTGCTACTACTACTACAACTACAATTGCTACTACAATTGCTACTACTACTACAATTGCTACTACTACAACTACAATTGCTACTACTACTACTACAACTACTACTACTATTGCTACTACTACTACTACTACAATTACTACAATTGCTACTACTACTACTACTACTACTACTACTACTACTACTGCTACTACTACTACTACTACTACAATTGCTACTACTACTACTACTACTACTACTACAACTACAATTGCTACTACTACTACTACAACTACAATTGCTACTACTACTACTACTACTACAACTACAATTGCTACTACTACTACTACTACTACTACTACAATTGCTACTACTACTACAATTGCTACTACTACAACTACAATTGCTACTACTACTACTACAATTGCTACTACAACTACAATTGCTACTACTACTACTACTACTACAATTGCTACTACTACTACTACTACTACTACTTACTACAATTGCTACTACTACTACTACTACAATTGCTACTACTGCTACTACTACTGCTACTGCTACTGCTGCTACTGCTACTACTACTACTACTACTACTACTACTACTACTACTACTACTACCTCATTTACAGTACAGTTGGACTTCCGTGTCCTCCTGTGGACCTGTGCTCACTGCGGCAGTTACAAAAGTCCATCAAAACCTCTGACTTTGAGAAATAACTTCCCTCTGGTCTGATCCACTGTTCCAAAATGTACACCTCTCCACCTCCACTCCAGCTCCTGGGGGCCCCTCGTGTTTGTGTGGATACAACGACGCAGCGCTACAGGGGCCGGTCATTAATCACTCCATACATCTCTCGTTCTCTTGTTCTTTCTGATATGGCCCGTGCTCACACTCTTTTTCTTTAGAAACTTGTTTTAGCCACAGGTATAAATGAAACAACTGGACCTGATCAGAGACTCTGTAGTGTGTGGAGCAAACGAGAGTTATGTGAGGGGATGGTGGAGTTGCAACATAAAGTTTTTGGTAATAACAAAAAGAGGATATCTTGCATAACACACTGTACTGTATGCATGTTGTGTGTTCCATTATTAACTTGTATAGGGTTTTTGTTTGCTTATTTTGATAGTTGTATGATTGATTAATCCTGTGTTTGCATTTGCATTTGCTTGCCTGACAAGTCCAGACTGATATCTCTCTATATAGTCTGTATAGATAAATGGACAGAGATGGACAGAGCTAACCCATTATTAGTGTTCCACTTTCTATTGAAAAAACATTGCCTCTCTCTCTGTAACTGCTGCTGTCAGCCTTGTCATTTTGATCTTAAAATGTTCATATTAATCCATTCTGCATGATCTGCATGTGGATTTCATTTCAATATTTTGTCCCTAAGGTTACGTTTACACTGAAATGAATCACCATATCACTGTGTCACCATATCGGAAACGATTTGAGTCCAGACACGTCGTTTCTGTGTCCGCAATCAAAGCATTCCCAACCCACACAGTAGCATGAAGCTGCCCAAAACACTAATCACATGACTAGGCTGGTGTCACATCATCACGACATCACGTGGGCGGTAAAAACAAGGAAGTGGAGCACCATGTCTGAAGTTGCAGCACTTGATTTTGAGCCAAGGAAGATGGCGAGCGTGAAAACAGTCTTTTCGGGGACCGACGACCTAGCAGGTGTACTCGCAAGTAGTTCTAGTTACGCTGTTTCCCATTTGTGTATGGTTTGTTTAAACTGTTTTCCACAATAGCGTCACTTGGCTGATGTCACGAACCAGCGAATCAGGAAGGCGCAAGTCACAGTGACATGGTCCAATGAGGAAGCAACTAGAGCTCCTACATCAGCGTATAAACATTTTCAGGCGTCCACACAGTGCCAGATGTCTAACCCTACTCAGATGAATTCGTGGGAGCTGGCGGCACCAGATCGTTCCGTCTCTGGAGTCATTTTCCATCGAATTAGTGTGGACGAACACTGCATCCACAACGAAAACAACTCGAAAACGCACTAATGTGGATGGGGCCTAAATCAATATACGAACAGAAATAACAGACAAATCAGGCATATTCTTTCTCAGAAGTTGTTTCGACTGTTCCGGCTTCAGGTTTGACTGACGGCGTTGCTAAGTGCCTGCTTCCTACTAAACCAGCAGTGCAGGTGGGAAGAGGCATCACCTGCAAAAACCTTTCTCCGGATTGGTTTGGTTGCTCTGATACTCACAGGCAGAATTCCTAATTTGGAACTCAACTCCAAATTTATGGCTATAGTTTTGAGCCAGACTCATACATGATCATCCAGTCAGATTTGTTTATTTCAGTGATGCATATGAAATGAAGGAATGAAATTATGGTTTACAATAAACAAAATGTAAAATGCTGCTTTTTATATGATATAGTTTAATACTAAATGCCAGAGAGAAAGTGCAATATGTCTTCTTGAAAAACAGTGATACAAATTTAGAAAAGAACAAAAACAGTGCCACGAGCTCATACGAGGCGGCACAGTGACTCGTGTATTTGCTTCACAGCGAGAAGGGGCCTTTTGCAGAGTTTGCTTCAGGCTCTCAGGTTTCCCCCATCAATCTCAAACATGCACAAAATAGGTCAAATCTTCCAGCGAAGGTTTTCCTGACCAAGACTAGCTCAAGATCTGCGTCCACGGGTTGCCTCAACATCCACTCATCTATCCTTTTAGACTTCCCTTTCCACACGCTCATAACATATTTATATCACGTTACATTTTATTGATTTGAAAATGCTGTATTCACCGGAAACAACATATTAACATGTTTTATAACTCAGAATTTACACCAGGAGCATGTAACATCAGGAAAAGCTGCATACGCGTGTACTTGAAGCTTCAATTTACACCAGAGACAGAGCTGTTCCTGTGAAGCCAGCATCTGTGTATTTTCACATGTAAACACTAAACTTTTTAACATTGTTTATGTATTCATTGTTGATTGGATGTTTTATATCACAATACAAAAGTTGACAACAAGAGAGATGATGCTTCGCAGCGATAACGAGCTGTATATCTGCGGTGTTTCCATTAATTAAGCTCCTCAGAAGTTGTTCTTGTAAAGTTGCTGCCTGATGTCGTGAAGTGTTTTATATTTGTCCTCCACGGCTGTAAACTTTCCCTAGTCCATCACGAGTCATTCCCCGAGCTCCTGGATGCGACGCACGGTATTTACACGACTGTAGTGGTTTTAGAGAACGTATTTTGAAAAGGCACCAGAAGTTTATTTTGACACCGCGTGCACCTTTCCTGTCTTTCCCCTGATAAAAAGCCTGGAGACGTTCCGTTGACGCTGCAAAATTAGAACTCCAACCTAATTTGAGCAGCGTGTAATGTCATGAAGGCCGTTGGACCCGTCTATTACCTGGCTGGTGTAAATTATCCAACCGGTTAAAATGGAAAACCAAACCCGCTCGTGTGCTGTGCTGCTTACGTGCTGTTACACTTTGGAGTAAATTGGGGGTATGGTTCACTTTTTTTTTTGGTGCACTCTGAGTCTTCCCTCCCTTTGCTCTCTGGACTAAGGCTATGTTCAGACTGCAAGGCTTAATGCTCAGTATGGATTTTTTTGTGAAATCCGGTTTGTTTGCGAAGTTGTTCACATTTCCAATTAAATGCGAAGTGTATGTGATCTCAAACACCCCAAAAGTGTCCCAAATGTGTTGCCTAAACGCCTGGCTTGTCTCCCAAAATATGATCCAGGTCTTGGTAAAATGGACAGGTTACACGTCTTTGGCCGCTTTGTTTGTTTGAGTCTTTATCCTCCTTGGCGTGCAGGCTCTTTATATTTCATTGACACTGGAGTCAGAACCACCTGTAGCCACGCTCAGACATTTCTTTGGCAATCATTTCAAAAAACGTCCGGCTTCGATAAGACACCTCCAATTTGCCTTGAACACAGAGATCCCCCCAAATATTAACAAGCACAATCAGAGATATCAGCTGGTCCCATGAGGCATCAGTGGAGTCAGTTCATCACCACAGAAGCAGTTTATGAAGAGTCCAGCCCATATTACATGATCAACAACGTGTGTATCTGTACAGGCCCATGAACATTAGTGTGATGTTGGTCACACATGAGAATGTCTGTGTTTACTAGTGTGTAACCAAAATGTCATTTTTCATGAGTTGTGTGTATGTTAGTTGTGTGACTGTAGATCAGTGTGTGTGTATCACCAGAAAAACAAGAAATGGAAATTATTTTCATTCCAATTAGAACTTTAACGGCTACACTGAAAGAGAAATGAACTGTTATAATTAGTGATTCTCGAAAACTATTCATATTTGAATACACAAATGCGAAGAATTATAAATAGATCATATTTTTTCTGAGATTTTGAGACCACTCCTGTTGCTCTAGCTCCATCCTTCGTGGAGTTATGACTAAAAACACATATTTGACCTTGGTTACCTTGACCTTCAAGTGACCTTGACCAGTTTCAGCCTGTAACATCCAGTGTACCCCAGTTATGTGTGTGCCAACTTGTGTGATAATTGGGTCGATATATGAATATTTTATAGCCCGGTTCAGAAGTTGCCGAAATTGCCTGTTGTTTTGTAATGGCCTGACCTTTCAATTGACCCGTGTGACCTCAAATGACCTTGGATCCTCACCAATTCAAAAATCTGAAACAGGTCACATAGGGGCCAAAAAAATTGGATTTGGGTCACTTCATAGCTCCTGATAGATACTCACAGTCAGACTCCAAATTCATCCTTATAATTGCCAGCTTCGATGAGCTTCATTTGACTGGAGCCGAAAGCTACAGGTGACGTCACAGTCCCTCAGTCCACTTCTTCATACAGTCTATAGTGCGTGTGTGTGTGTATAGGTTATAAAATGTGTCAGATCCGGAGTCACAGGTTCCAGTCCGCGAGGTAAAAGTCAGTTAATGTACAGACTGTGTTCCGTTCCCCGCGGAGCTCGCCCACTCACGCGCTCCCTCAGTCACCCCCTCACGGTGAACAAAGTGCATCTGACCTGTCACTCTCCATCACTCCCCCGTCTCCCTGCGCTCACTCACACGCTCCACGCCTGTCTCTGCTCGTTCCACTGACAGCACAACAGGAAACACAGCTTCAGATTTGAGCATTAAAACCCACTCTCCGCTAATGTACCAGCGTCTCGGATTAAAATGGAGACCGTCTGACCCCGAGACCAAACTGCTGTTCCACCTTGTGATGTCATGTGCTTCACTGTGTTTTGAAACTCTATACAGCTTCACTAGAATTGGTTCATTTCAGTCAGGGAATTGGCAGTCTCTCCTGAACTAAAGGTAAAAGGAGCTGTTGAAAACTACCACTTGACGTCACAAGGTGGAACAGAGCTTTTTGAGCTTTGGAGATGTACACAGACTATTAATAAAGGCTTCCTCAAACATGTGAATGAAACAAAACACAACTCCAGGTCTGTCACTAGAGCCCTGCAATCCCGCGGGCCTCTCTACATAACGTGGGAGCGGGCAGGTGGGATGATAAACTGCAGTCCCGAAAACGAAATAGTGTAAAGTAAAATGTACAAATGATGAGTGTTTGTCTATCATACATTATTTGTGCTGGAGATTTTATTTGGCATTAATAAAAACATTTTAAGCAGACCGTTCCCCTTCCCCTACGCCCCGCAGACCGCCTCCCCCGTCCTGTATGCCGCGTGGACCGTACCCCAGTCCTATACGCCGTCCCATACGTTAGGCAGGCTGTGCCACTAAACCAGGACTAAACCAGGTCTAAAAACAAGTCTAAAACCAAGTCTAAAACCAGGACTAAAACAGGATTTAGCCCACTGCGCCTCCTCCCATACGCAACCCAATTCTTTTCCGCTTCTCTGTGTTTGATGGAGCTTAAGAAAGCAAAGGTTTCATCCTGCGGGACTTGGGGGCAGGTGCGGGACAAAATCTCGCAGATGCGGTCAGGAGCGGGACTGAAAATTACAATTCTTTGCAAGAGCGGGACTGCACATTGCGGGTGCGGGCGGGAGCGGGACTGAAAATTCTGTCCCACTCAGACCTCTATCTGTCTAAAACTCTGTGAAATATAGGAGCTTTAATGAGGCTTAATTTCTGTAAATGCTAACTGTATGGACTTAAATGTCTATATCACTTGAAAAGCAACAGTTTTTTGGGGGGGTTTGTATTCTACAGTATCCAAAACCCATTTGATGAAATAACACATTTTTAAGAAAACTCATAGACTTGAACGTGCACTGCGTATCATTTCTAGAGAAGAGTCCGCCACCTGCTTGTCTCCATGGAAATGTTATTGCTTTGTCTAGAACAGGGGTCTCCAACCTTTTTCCTTCGGTGAGCGACCTTTACAAAACAAAAATGCCAGAGAGCTGCTCATTTTAACGATCGCAGGAGATAAAGTGTACATAAGAGCCATGACAAGACTTAGATGGGGTACAGTTAGATAAAACATAAAACATAATTTATTTATGAGTACACAAAATCAGGCATCAAAATTATAGTTTTACAATATTAATGGGCAATAGACATTTAATTCATCAAATTTGAGTTATTCAGGACAATACGATTCGATTAAATCTATTTATTATGAGCGAGACAAGCAGGTTACAGCTCTACACTACATTACAGGCCAGATCTGTGGAGAGTCACCCCTATTCACAGAAGGAATTATTGTATTTTTGAGCAACACCCATAATGAATGGGGTGTGCAAAAATATCTAAATATATCATATCATTTACTGTGCTAATACAGTATCGATATCGTGGGCTGCTGTATCAATATATCGCCAAGATTGTTTTTTGGTATATTTTACTCAGTTATTTTGTTACAGCGCTACAGTTTTGTTGCTTGTTTAGAGGAAGAAAACTCAACACATTTGACATTTTCCCTGTTTTGGTGATTAAAATGTGTTTGTGTTTCATATGAACTTTGCACAAGAAGTGGTTTAACAAAGACTTTTAGTATCACAGACAAGATTTAGCCTTTATTTTTATTGAACCGTATCGAATCGATTTGAAGCCGCATGTCAAAAGATCGGATATGTATCAATTTTAGGAGCACATATCCAAGTGGCCAGGGTCACATTTGAAACTTTGAATCAATTTGAAATATATCGTGTTGAATCGAAAGTGCACTGTATCGAGATATGTATTGTATCGTGGCCTGTGTATTGAGTCGAAGTCTATATCGTATCGGCAATTTCTTAATGATACCCAGTCCTAATAATGAATAAATGCTAAATGTTTAATGCCATACCATACAATGACATCTCCATGGAGACCAGCAGGTAGTAGACCATACACGAGAAAAGCTGCACAGTGCATCTTTAGAATTACAATGATTTTAAAAGACTAGCTCACAAAAAATTATTAAAGGTGCATTGTGGAAGTTTTCTGGTGGAGAGTTTGTCAAATACTTTTCTCCATGGAGATGTTATTGCTTTGTCTGGAATGTTTCACAGTATGGCATTAAACCAGACCAAGTTACAGGTCAGATCTGTGGAGAGGCGACCCCGCTCACAGTCAGAATACCAGTTTGTCTAAGTATTTTTGAGCTATAAAATCACCAACACTCAGAGCAGAGGAACGTCAAATCCATAGAAACACGCAGGTGACTGACTCTTCACTAGAAAATTTACACAATGCACCTTTAAATAGCAGAAAAAATACAATATATTTTTTTCATATTTATCTCAGTTATAAATTGTCTCAACAAAAAGTGTAAAGTGTTGACAGGAAATCACAGTCTAAATGATGCTATAAATAATAACAGAGCGTTCAAATGGCCTCCGGCATGAATCGCCGGCCAACAACTTCACAACAACTATGAATAACTCTGACGGATGATAGGACTGTAAAAACACTGGGCATGTGGCGTGGGAGGTGCTTTTGGAAACAATTTCTAACATATATATTTTTTATTCTAAAGATGAATTGTGTAACTTTTCTGGTGGAGGGTCCGTCAAAAGCTTTTCTCCATGGAGATGTTATTATTACAGTCAGAATGTCTGTTTTTCTAGGTATATTTGAGTTATAAAACTACCTGTAATTTAATCACCGTACAGTAGAGCTGTTTAATGTCATACTGTCATACTGCGGAACATTCCAGATGAAAGACATATCCATAGAAACAAGGAGGCCAGCCAAAACGTTACATAGTGCATCTTTAAAGAACACATAAAAAGCAAAAAATACTTTCTTTTAGCTTTTGGGTTCCATAATTCTTTGTTAAAAATAATAAAATAAAAAAGTCCTTTGCCTCAGAAAAAAAACACAGTTTTAATTTCCCCAGGATTGTTGCGTCATAGGTAGAAACATTGTTCTATTTTAAAGATCTTATATCAGGGTCCGGCCCCCGGGCCTTATGTTTGACACTGTGTGTTATATTATGAAAAATTTACATCTGTGAGCTTTTAGCCATGTCAGAATATTGTTCCCTCCTCAAAAACAGACCTGGAGTTGTGTTTTGTTTCATTCACACACATTATTAGAGTGTCTACATCTCTGAAAATGTTCTGTTCCACCTTGTGATGTCATGAAGGGGTAGTTTTCAAGTTAACACCTACATTTTACTTTTAGTTCAATAGAGATTAGAAATTCCAGAGTTGAAATGATCCAAATGATTCAAGTGAAGGTGTTTGGAGTTTTGAAACACAGTGGAGCACTTCCTGTATTACCACAACAGTTTGAATTTCTCCAGGATTGTTGCATCACAGGTAGAAACCTTGCACAGTTTAAAAGGTCTTATATTCTGAAAAAATTACTTTTGTGAGCTTTTAGTGATGTCAGAATGTTGTTCCCTCCTCAAAAACAGACCTGGAGTTGTGTTTTGTTTCATTCACACACATTATTGGTCAGTCGACATCTCTGAAAATGTTCTGTTCCACCTTGTGATGTCATGAAGGGGTAGTTTTCAAGTTAACAACAACATTTTACTTTTGGTTCAGAAGAGATTGGAACTGCCAGGGTTGAAATGATCCAAATGATTCAAGTGAAAGTGTGTGGAGTTTTGAAACACAATGGAGCACGTCCTGTATCACCACATGACATCACAAGGTGGAACGCAGTATTTTCTGTTTGAGAGACGACCTTAGCCTAAATATGCAAAATGTGTGATTTAAACATGCACAAATTAACCAAAAAGCAGCTCCAGTTTGTCTGTTTGTGAGGAGGAAACAGCTGTCAGTCACCTCCGTCTTTATATGACATTATACTGCTGACCTATTTTAAAAGTAAGTACGTTTCTGTATGGTTTTATATGAGAAATAAATGTGCGGCCGCTCCAGAGTGTAAGTGCTGAGATATTGGGCCATAAAAACGTGTTTAAATTGAATTGTTCTCAGCTTTCGGCCAGAGCAATATTTCCACCGAGGCTTGGCCAGGTCGGGGAGGAAATAAAACTGGAAATACTTCGGTGAGGGCTTATACTGCAGAGTTACACGGGGTCAAAACAATGCAGGGGCTACTTATTCGACTTTTAGAATGCAGTATGGAGGAGAGGAAGAGGAGGAGGAGAGGGTGAAGGGGTGGTGGTTCTGCTGTTGTTGTGGAGGTGGGCTGTGATGAAATACTAAATGATATGGAAATATTTATGTTGAGTAATCTCTGTGTAAATATGAACACATTACAGAATGCATAAAATATTACGTTTTTAAAAGTACAAATACAGGCTTTGATAAAAAGGTAGAAATATATCTGTGTAGTCGCAGTAGTAGTAATAGTAACCATAGAGGAGCAGTATTACAAGAAGGACATACTTGTATAGGTACAATATGGACAATGAGATTGAGAGTAGTAGTAATAGTAGTAGCAGTAGTAGCAGTAGTTGCAGTACTAGTAGTAGTAGCAGTAGCAGTAGTATTAGTAGTAGAAGTAGTAGCAGTAGCAGTAGTAGTAGTTGTTGTAGTGGTAGTAGTAGTAGTAGCAGTAAAAGTAGTAGCAGCAGCAGTGGTAGTAGTAGTAGTAACAGTAGTAGTAGTAGTCGTAGTAGTAGAAGTAGAAGTAGTAGCAGTAGTAGCAGTAGCAGCAGTAGTAGTAGTAGTTAGTAGTGGTAGTAGCAGTAAAAGTAGTAGTAGTAGCAGTAGTAGCAGCAGCAGTGGTAGTAGTAATAGTAACAGTAGTAGTAGTAGTAGTAGTAGTAGCAGGATTAGCAGTAGCAGCAGCAGTAGTAGTAGCACTAGTATTAGTAGTAGAAGTAGAAGCAGTACTAGTAGCAGTAGTAGCAGTAGAAATGGCTCTAGCAGCAGTAGTAGTAGTAGTAGTAATAACTGTAGCAGTAGTAGTAGTAGTAGTAGTAGTAGTAGTAGTAGTAATAACTGTAGCAGTAGTAGTAGTAGTAGTAGTTCATTCACACATGTTTAACACACCCTGCATATTTTGGCTAAGTTCTTCTCTCAAACAGAAAACACTCTGTTCCACCTTGTGATGTCATGTGGCAATACAGGAAGTGCTCCACTGTGTTTTTAAACTCCACACACTTTCACTAGAATCATTTCAATGATTTCAGCCCTGGAAATGTCTATCTCTTCTGAACTAAAAGTAAAAGGTAGATGTCAACTTCAAAACTACCTCTTCATGACATCACAAGGTGGAACAGAACATTTTGAGCTTTGAAGATGCAGATAGACTACGTGTGAGTGAAACAACACAACTCTAAGTGTGTTTTTGATGAAGTAACAACTGTCTAACACGACTTAAAGCTCACCGGAGTTAATTTTGCGTAATACAGGACATTTAATAATCATCTCCTACCATTCTCTCTCTGTCTCCTTTCTCTTTTTCCTTTTTCTTTTCTGTCCTGTCTCCTCCCTCCCTTCCCCATAGCGCTTGTGTGTATGTGTATGTGTATGTGTGTGTGTGTGTGTGTGTGTGTGTTTGTGTGTGTTTGTGTGTGCCGGGGCAGTGGTGCGTGTCTGTCTACTCTCATTACCGTGCACAGGTCCAGAGCAGCGGTAAACAACAGGAGCAGGAGATGGTTTCATAAGTGACTCTGTGTGTGGAGACCTGCGCTCGGGTTTTTACTTCCTGTCAATAGGCGACATTTTGAAGATTTATGTTCTTCTTTCAGTAAAGATCATGTTTTGTTGGATTACGGCGGCATCATTTTACTCATTTAAGTCCTTTGAAAAGAAAATATGATCTAGAAAAAAAGACTTCTGCAAACGTATTCAGAAATATCCCGATGTGTTAGATGTTTGATAAGGAAACAACATTATCAGAAAATACCTTAATATGTGAGTGTTGTACAGTTGTAGGGAGTATTATCTGTTACATAAGGATGAGTTGTAAAGTTGTAGGGAGTATTATCTGTTACATAAGGGTGAGTTGTTGTACAGTTGTAGGGAGTATTATCTGTTACATAAGGGTGAGTTGTTGTACAGTTGTAGGGAGTATTATCTGTTACATAAGAGTGAGTTGAACAGTTGTAGGGAGTATTATATGTTACATAAGAGTGAGTTGTACAGTTGTAGGGAGTATTATCTGTTACATAAAGGTGAGTTGTTGTACAGTTGTAGGGAGTATTATCTGTTACATGAAGGTGAGTTGTTATACAGTTGTAGGGAGTATTATATGTTCCATAAGGATGAGTTGTTGTACAGTTGTAAGGTGTATTATCTGCTACATAAGGATGAGTTGTACAGTTGTAAGGAGTTTTATCTGTTACATAAGGGTGAGTTGTTGTACAGTTGTAGGGAGTATTATCTTTTACATAAGAGCGAGCTGTACAGTTGTAGGGAGTATTATCTGTTACATGAGGGTGAGTTGTTGTACTCTTGTAGGGAGTATTATTTGTTCCATAAGGGTGAGTTGTTGTACAGTTGTAGGGAGTATTATCTGTTACATGGAGGTGAGTTGTTATACAGTTGTAGGGAGTATTATATGTTCCATAAGGATGAGTTGTTGTACAGTTGTAGGGAGTATTATCTTTTACATAAGAGCGAGCTGTACAGTTGTAGGGATTATTATCTGTTACATAAGGGTGAGTTGTACAGTTGTAGGGAGTATTATCTGTTACATGAGGGTGAGTTGTTGTACTCTTGTAGGGAGTATTATCTGTTACATAAGAGCAAGTTGTTGTACAGTTGTAGGGAGTATTATCTGTTACATAAGAGCAAATTGTTGTACAGTTGTAGGGAGTATTATCTGTTACATTTCTTGTTGTAAAGTGCCTTGAAGATGGAAAACCATTGTACAAAAATGTGAGAATTTGACCATTCAGAAACTCAGAAGAAGCACCCAAACAAAACAAAACGAAACAAACAAACAAACAAAAAAAATGCCGACAAACTTCAGCCTATTTTAGCGTTAGTACAGACTGTTTAGTTTGTGAAAAACGTGCAGAAGGAACGAGCTTTGTGTATTTGTGGACAGGGATGAAGTCTGTGCTTTTCTCTCAACTGGATTTAACTAAAGTTTGATTTTCAGTTTGTTCCTCTGTTGCGTCGCTTTGACCGCTCAGTTCAAATATTCGTCATGACATTCCGAGTTTCCCAAATGCTTTCAGTGAGAGCCCATTACACACTGATACATTTGTAGAACTCAATTCAGAGTGACACACAGATCAACACATTATTATTTTTTCTTTCTGTTTATGCAACTAAATAGTACTTTATCTGTTTTCTCTACTTGTTTACACATGAGATAGAGAGAAACGCAATTTTGATTCCTTTGTACATGTGAAGAAACAGACAATAAAGCTCACTTTAAACTTTGAACTTAAATGCGTTTGAAGTGTTACTCGTTTAAATCACACACACACACACACACTCGCCCGCACACTGTATTTTCACGACCACTGCAGCCAAACACTGTTCACTGACAGTTTTCTCTCTCTGCTCTGGCGTTGTGTGCAGCCTGTAGGACGGAGGGGACACATTTGACACAATAACACTTACTGCACTGTGGACATGTGTCTCTGCAGTTTGTCTGGAGGATTTTAAGAGCACGCACTTTTTCACATCATTCACGCTTTGATTTTTTCTTCACTTTATTTTACTGTTGGTCTAAAGCCAAGCGTCTACTGCATCATTTTGTCAGTCTGCGATCAAAGATTCCCCACAGACCTTTACAGATAATTTGCAAAACTAGACTCAACCAGCTGCCTTTAATGTCAAAATGATGTTTAGCAATAGAGATGGAAAATATATAGCCAGACTGACGCTACCTAGTGCCTCAGCTTAATTTTATTTCTCTCCAGTGACTAGGTCAGGAATCAGAATACACTAGATCAGGGGTGCTCAATACGTCGATCGCAATCTACCAGTCGATCGCCAAGGTCGTGTGGGTAGATCGCCGTGTCTCGTCTCGGACTCGCGTTTGGACTCGGTCTTGTCTCTCACTCGAGGTCTGACACTCAACAAGTGTGATCATATTTCATTACGGCCGCTGCTGTTGGTAATAAACTTGTAGCGGGTGCAGGAGCGTGTGGGGCGTCTCAGTGCAGCCTGTGCGCTCATTTGAAACCCGCGGAGACTCTACGGCACATCACAAACACACACGCTCCCTATGCACGGCTCGTCTGCAACAGCGTGTGCCCTCGTGTACCAGCGTGCATCACAGGGCAGGTTCAACTTCCTAAACATCCTACCTGTCCATCTGCCTCACGTCAGCACGCCGCCCCTCGCCTTTTCACGCTCTCGCTCCTTCCTGCGTACAGCGAACACAAGCCCCTCCCACAGTGCGGCTGATTAGAAGAGCAAGACCAAACGTGAAGAAAAAACCAGTCTAAATTTGTGTTCCAGTGTTGGCACAAAGCAGGTCTACAGCATAGAGCAGATCTACAGAACAGACCTACTGCCACATTTGGCTGAAGTTTGTCTAACAAAAGTGCACAAATGCATCTGTGTTTGTCACGATGTGCGTTTGGTTTGGTAAACGTGCAGAGGCTGGTAAATATCACTGCAAAACCAGAAAAGAATGCAACTCCAGTTTGGAACTTTAAAAAACAGGTTTAAAAATCTTCCTTCACTTTTTTCACAGTTTTGTGTAAAGTGCCAGAGGAAGTTCTCTTAAAGAAGAGGTTCTCAAACTGTGGGTGAGGGTCCAAAAAAGTTGCACAGAGTGTTTCACTGCAGTTTGCTTGACTTTGTATTAGGTAGATCATTATGACTTGGTCATTTTGTAAGTAGCTCGCATGCTGAAAAAGTGTGAACACCCCTGCACTAGATGGTTTGCAAGAAGTTGTAGTCCGTGCACCGGCCAATCAGTGAAGAACTGTGAAGCCATGACGTCAAACTCATTGTGTCTGTCTGGGTCTATTTTGTGGTACAGCACAACAATAAACAAAGAGGTCGAAATGGATGTAGACGAAGACAGACATTCTGTGTTGGTAACGATTCCCGAGATCGAGGATTTAAAGCCGGGACAAAGAGAATGTTTGGTGAATTTTATCAAGGGGAAAGACGTTATTGCCCTTCTTCCTACGGGATTTGGAGCATTACATACATCACGACCAAATAGCAGCGACTGGTTAAATAAAAAAGTACCCACCTACCGTCAAGCGAACGAATCCTAATGTTGCGAGGTCAGACGGTTTCCATGAAGTGAAACTGGCTAGAAAATATAGCCTACATTAAAAAACATGTTTTAACCCTTGTATTGTGTTAGAAAGCTACACGCGTCTTTAGTGTTACCGGGTCAAATTTGACCCGTGATTTAACTCAGCCTGAAAATACTTAAAAACACTAGATATCATCCAATATTGTTTTTCCCCTCATAACTAACTTAGTATGTGTTCATGTCCATGGTAACATTTTTATTTCTTTTTTTTTTTTTTGGCTGCACAGACCTTTTATCTTAAAATATACCACTCGTTTTTGATTACAAAAACTGCTTAAATTCACTAATTATATTTCCTATAGTGATAAAATTTGTAATTATATTATATATATTATACTATAATCATAATAATTTTATATTTAATACATATAATATAATCTAATTTATATAAGTATAATTATATTGGGTGTCAAGAGGCTTGGTGACCATCAACTGTCACTTTTTCTTGACTTGAAAGACGTCTCTTTCAGTCTTTGTGACGTCTGGGTTCTCCTCACCACATGTGTGCTCTTGTTCAGGTCATACTGAACCTCATCCTCATCCACAGACGTATATATGAATGGACATAACTAACACTGTAGCCACCGTTCCAAATAGAAAGTTCTCCAGGAGGCTCTTCCGGCTCCTTCTGACTCTGGCTCCAAGTGACTTATGTTAGGATCTTGTCGTCCTTCTCTCTGTACCTGCTGCTGTGAACCTCCTCATTTTGGTCTTAAAATATACGTATTAACCTGCGACACATGATCCTGATTTTATTTTATTTTTTTTTTTTTTGGCTGTTTGTCCGTCCAAAAAATCCTATTCATAACATATAACCTGGCTCTAGATTTCACTCCTGTAACCGTGAGCTTCATTTGAGCGGCGCCAAACGCTGTGGGTGACGTCACACTCACTTAGTCCACTTCTTTTATTCAGTCTGTGTCCTCATCCTCATCCTCAGATACATCTTCCTCAGCTTCACTTTCCTCTCTGTCTTCAGAATCACTGTCATGACCAAAAATCTGATCCAGCGCCTCATAAACAGTGAACCTGCTCATGTTGACTGATGCTGCAACAGATGCAGCTGATAATATCTCAATAAAACCCTGTTTATATATGACAATGTTTATTTTAGATTCAAAATGTATCAATGTGCTGCAAGAAAGAGAAGAGTTCACGTGGGTGAAGACGACCTTTTTGTGTGTGTGTGTGTGTGTGTGTGTGTGTGTGTTGTGGGACACACTGAGCCATATTTGATCCACAGAGCAGCCCACAGCTTGTAAGTGATGCATAAAAACAGCCACTATTCTCTGCCGGGTCATTTTTGACCCGTAACACCACAGATGTCACTTTTTTTTTTTTTCAGACCTTTACAATTTACTAAAATGGTGAAAATTGATTTTGTTGCGTTAAAATAGTTGTGTCTGAGGATTAGATGAAGCCTCATTCCGGTACAAAAAAGCAAATGGCAGTTTTTACATACCTAAACTTGAAAACGGGTCAATTTTGACCCTAACACAATAATAAGGGTTAAAAATGTACATGCCACTCTAAAGTAAGTATGTTCATATTGCATAATGAGGATGACCTTTGGAACGACGCTCTAAAAGAGTCTAGACGACCAACTTTGGGGTATTTTATTTAATAAATGTAATCAAGCTTTCAGTACAATGACACATAAAGCAGTAAAAGTAAAATCATGAAGAGTCTATCTATCTGTCTTGGGATTATTATTATTTATTTATTTATTTTTTTTTATTTACTGTGTTTTGAGTAATGGAAGTAGATGAATTGATCTAATTAGACTGTAAAAATGTCCCTAGTGTCCTCAGCCCTTTATGTTTTTTCCCCTTTTTTTAAGTGTACACCGTCATGTTTTTAAAGCCAACAGAGCATCCCTCTCTTGGGGTACATACCTGAACTCCGACGGACCCCCACCCCGACATGCAACCATTCCGACGCTTTTTGATGTCGCCATTCCGACAATCTACTCATAGTTTGGAGCATCACCTTTTTTGCCTTGTATACACAGCGAGGACCGAGCCTCTAAACCAGAACTAAAACCAGGACTAAACTACAACTTAAACCAGGACTAAACCAGGACTAAACTCAGGACTAAAACCAGGTCTAAACCAGAACTTAAACCAGGACTAAACCAGGACTAAAATCAGGACTAAAACCAGGTCTAAACCAGGTCCAGACCAAATCTAAACCAGGACTAAAATCAGGACTAAAACCAGGTCTAAACCAGAACTTAAACCAGGACTAAAATCAGGACTAAAACCAGGTCTAAACCAGAACTTAAACCAGGACTAAACCAGGACTAAAATCAGGACTAAAACCAGGTCTAAACCAGGTCCAGACCAAATCTAAACCAGGACAAAAATCAGGACTAAAACTAGGTCTAAACCAAATCTAAACCAGGACCAAAATTGGGACTAAAAACAGGTCTAAACCAGGTCTAAACTAAATCTAAACCAGGAAAAAAATCAAGACTAAAACCAGGTCTAAACCAAATCTAAACCAGGACTAAAATCAGGACTAAAACCAGGTCTAAACCAGGTCTTTGGGCTTGTTTACACGAGAAAATGACAAAATATTTTATGGGAAGTGTCTTTCGTTTAGACAGTGACGGCGTTTTTGAGGCTTAAAAATGCAAAAATCTTGTGCAGAGTGGAAAAGTTGAATATGCTCCTTATTCCGTAGTGTTTCTGTCCACACTGCCCAAGACGCAAAACTGGTCACTTAAGTCACATACATCACCATCCAGCCACCTGGCATGCATACCCACACACTTTTGCACCACCGTATGCACACAGATGTCCTCCTGAAAAGGCTAAGTATCAATACTGCAAGAAAACTGGAGACCTGAAGCTTTAAGTTGATCCTGGTCCCAGTGTGATTACCAGAGTTCTAATGCCGGTGCTAATGCTAATGATTATTCTGCTCGTATTATCGGTCTCATTAGCTCAGTGGTGACTCCACAGATCAGAGGAGACGGACGCTGTTTGTGAGAGTGACGGAAAAAAAAAAAAAAAAAAACACAACTGGAAACGCACAAACTCCAGAACTGACCATTGAGTTCACTGCTGACAATTGTACGTCGTTATCATACACTTTTGATTTTGTCAGATCTCCGAAGATAAACCGGTCCGGGTCTGAACATCAGGTGACGCAGTGGGGCGGTAGTGGCTCTAGTGTAAATTGTCATTGTGTCATTAGGCAAGACACTTCACCCACATTGCCTAGTGCTGAAGTGGTGTGTGTGTTTGAGTGTCGGTGGTGATCGGAGGGGCAGATTGGCAGCTACGTTTCTATGAGTCTGTCCCAGGGCAGGTAACTTCACCAACTGCTGAGTCGTCAACTTTTCCTGAAGGTGTGATGCTAACTAGGGGCACTATTCTGTCTGAAACACTGTGACTGAAGGTAGACTTAATCTTTGTTTTAACACAATCTGACCATAAAGAGCTGGTGTCATTGAAACGAGAACAGGTGGATTGATTTGTGAAGGTAAAAAAGTCTCTCAGACTGTCAAACTCCTAAACAGAACCATGAATGCTCGGACTGATCACAGGCTCCTGAAAATTTATGGTTTAAATCCATTTTGTATTTTCAGACAATCTTAAAACTTGTTTGTTGTCTGTTCTTCATAATGCGAGCATTATGTCACCGTGTTTTGATTTGTTTGTATTGTGATTTTAATGTATTTCTTATTTTGTAAAACACTTTGAATGACTTTGTGTACAAATTGTGCTACACAAATAACCTTGCCTTGCCTTGCCATGGAAACTGCTGAACATCCCACCATCAGCGTTGGGTATAACACAACAAAGTGCAAAGTAATGCGTTAGAGTAATGTAACTACTTTTTTCGGGTCAAAATAGTGTAACGCCCGATGACTGAAAATTTGTTAATGAAACGTAGTTCCTTTTTCAATTCATCACAACATTTCTGTGTAAGTGGGCCGGTCCCTGTCCTGGCGGTGTGACGCAGTTGGGGAGGACAGTCCACCCTGGTCGACCGTTGGGACCGTGGGGAGTCCTCGCTCGGGTGGAGAGGGTGCAGCGTGCAGTGTTGCCATAGTTACTTTGAAATAGTAATCTGACTACTGACTACTGATTACTTCTTTAAAAAGTAACTTACTTAAGTTACTGACTACTTGCTTTTAAAAGTAACTAAATTAGATTACAAGTTACTTTATTAGTTACTTTCAGCAGCAGCTAATCCCCAACACCAGCACAGTGTGAACAGCGAACCTTTATGTTGCCATCCTTAGCTGAAATAAAATCTAAATAATGTTTGTATTTCCAGCTGCAAAAGGCGAACCTCTCTCCCTCCTGTTTACACCTGACTCATGGTGGAGCGGAGATGATGTAACATCAAAGGAAAAGTGAAGATTTATATGATCTTTGGGGTCACATAACCCACGTCGCCAAAAAATAAAAATAAATAAATAACCTATGTTGCCCTGAAAAAAAAAATAGTAACGCACAGTGAGTGCGTATACATGCACATCAATAACCCGGTTATGATCGGGTTTTTTGAGTTTCTTGATGGTGCATGTATACGCAGTAACCCGGTTTCAGTAACCCGGTTATGGCAGTATCCCGGTTATTAGAAACCGGGTTACTGTAGCTGGTTTATTCCGATAGTAACGGGTTACTTGTGGCATGTAAACGCAGTACCCCGGTTACTGCAACATAAAGTTGAGTGTGCATGCGTCCAAAAGACACTTTCCAGCCTTTCACCACAACATAAATAAATTGACCAACATAAATAAAGTGACCAAACGAGTGAAATGACTGTAAAATTAAGAGCTGCGCTAAACCTGCACACGTACAATCTGCACTCGTACGACCTGCACTCGTGTGATCGCTGAAAAGCTAAAACATGAACTATCTCCTATACAAACTCTATATGCACAGAACACACTTAACATCATTAGCACCTCTTCTGTCACAGAAATAACACACGTAATCCACAGAGTCGTGTCATTTAGTCCAAAAGAAACTGATCGCATCAGCGGCACAAGGAGCGAGTTGTTTTTTAACAGTTTTATGCTAATTAGCCAAAGGGTCTTAAGTTTCATTTCTGTAAAACGTAAACAAATGTGATCACAGCTGAATTATATGATCAAACGGGCTGATGTGTCTATAGTGTTTATGGTTTATATGTTGTAAAGTTGAGTTTATTTATGCAGAAGATTTTGATGAAGAATCTGCACAGTGGATTGTGGGAGATCTCGTAGCTCCTTAGCTTCTTATGCTAAAGGAGCTCACGGTTTGTATTTTTCCTGGTTTACGAAATTGATATAAGTTAATTTTTGCGCCTGCGCATTTGTAAGATTATGTCAAGAAACCGGGATACTCCATTTGATCATGTATACGCGAATATGAGTATCCCGGTTTCTCAGTGCGCATGTATACGCAGTAACCCGAATACTGACATAACCGGGGTATGGCTAATAACCGGGTTATTGATGTGCATGTATACGCACTCAGTGTATTAGCTAAGTGACTTAAATCTGACTACTGGTTTGGAAATAGCACTGTGTTAGACGACTCGTTACTGAAAAAAGTAGTCAGACTACAGTAACGCGTTACTAAGTAGTGCGTTAGTGGCATCACTGGCAGTGGGCACACACAGACCAGGGAGGCGACGAGATCTGGGCGGGAGGAACTGTAAAGCCAACCCAGAACTGGTTGTTTCGGGGACTGGTCCTTCACGAGGATCCTCCAGCACCGAGCGGCCGTTGTTTGCCCGATGAGTTGAATCTCCTGGGCAGAGTGCACGGACCCCACCTGTTTACCCCGTTTCATCTCCTCTTGAACTCCCTCTTCAAAGTTCTTTTCAACTTTCCCTTACAGTGCTTGTCGACCACCGATCTCATGCCAGTATTTAGTTTACCACCAAAAAGTAATGAATAACATAAGGGATTACTTTTTAAAGAAGTAAGGAGAAATGAGCAAACATTACGTTTTTAAAGTAACTTCCTCAACACTGCCCACCATAGACAGATAGATACACGTAGTACATCCCCAGCATGACGTCACCGTGAACAGTGTTGGGAAGGTGACTTTTAAAATGTATTCCCCTACAGATTACAGATTACATACCCCAAAATATAGTTTGTAAAGTAATCCATTAAATTACTTAAAATGAGTAACGTAATCTGAATACTTTGGATTACTTGATTTGCTGTAGAGAAGCAAAGACCAGGAAATCTTCACATAAGATGTTTTGTCTGCTAAAAGTATTAAAAATATTATTGATAGAAGAGGAGGAGACATGGTCCGCACAGCATGGTTTAGTCCTGTTCAATCCTGGTTTAGCCTTGGTTTGGACCTGGTTTAGTCCTAGTTTAGACCTGGTTTGGACCTGGTTTACCTGGTTTAGACCTGGTTTAGACCTGGTTTGGACCTGGTTTAGTCCTGGTTTTAGACCTGGTTTGGACCTGGTTTAGACCTGATTTAGACCTGGTTTAGACCCGGTTTAGTCCTGGTTTAGTCCTGGTTTAGACCTGGTTTGGACCTGGTTTAGTCCTGGTTTTAGACCTGGTTTAGACCTGGTTTAGACCCGGTTTAGTGTCCAGCAATGAGTGGAATTACCAAGGAAAAAAAAAATTTAAAAGGGGTATATAGCCCAAAATGTGAAAACAGGAAAATACCGCTGTGTAATCCATTTATTTCAATCAAGTAACTGTAATCCAATTACCACTCACTGAAACAGTAACTGTGACCGAATACAGTTACTCATAATTTGTACTCTGATTACATAACTCCAGTACATGTAATCTGTTACTCCCCAACACTGCCCGTGAAATATCAGTAGTATCATTTTAAGTCATAACTTCACTTAGTTCAAATCACTTTATAAACCACCTTCCCAGACTAAATCCTCGCAAATTGAGTTGTATTTTTGCATTTGTGAGTATATTTCGAGCAGATTTTCCCGTGCTTCCCCAATCCCCTCGCAGTAATAAGATCCTGTGCACGTCCGCTCACATAATCTGCTGTATTGAGAGATAAGCCGAGGCTGGATTTTCCC
Source organism: Boleophthalmus pectinirostris (assembly GCF_026225935.1). NCBI lineage: Eukaryota > Metazoa > Chordata > Actinopteri > Gobiiformes > Gobiidae > Boleophthalmus > Boleophthalmus pectinirostris. Next base: position 4,687,765 of record NW_026571447.1, on the reverse strand, counting down.
CCACCGCACAGGGAGCATGAATGGAGCACAGATTAGCACTTTTACACAGGTAGCGCGCTGCGTTAGCGTGTACGCCTCAGGGGGGGCGCGGCCTGATGATGTCGCTGTCACTTGATTAAGACGAATCGTCCAATCACGCGCCCCGATCTCCCGCCCTCAGAGGCACGGGCGCACGATTAGATTAGCGGCTCCCACCAGCTAGCCTCACGCCTCTCACACAACGCTCTGAGGACGAGCTCGCCGAGGAAAGGCTAAAAATACACACAGATACAGTTAGCATCACAGTTTCACAATAGTCAGTAAGAAGAGATGACTCGCTACAGGGGCGCTAAAACTTGCCCTGGTTTGGTCCTAGTTTGGCCTTGGTTTGGCCCTAGTTTGGTCCTGGTTTTGTCCTGGTTTGGTTGTGGTTTAGTCCTGGTTTAATCCTGGTTTGATCCTGGTTTAGTCCTGGTTTGGTCCTGGTTTAGTCCTGGTTTGTTCCTGGTTTGGTCCTGGTTTGGTCCTGGTTTGGTCCTGGTTTGGTCCTTGTTTGGTCCTGGTTTAGTCCTGGTTTGGTCCTGGTTTAGTCCTGGTTTGTTCCTGGGTTTTGGTCCTGGTTTGGTCCTTGTTTGGTCCTGGTTTGGTCCTGGTTTGGTCCTGGTTTGGTCTAGTTTAGTCATGAATGATGTAGACTTGTTTCAGTCCTAGTGTAGTCCTGGTTTAGTCCAACTTTAGTCCCCTGGTTTATTCAGTACTCCTACTGTTACAGCCAGTACTACTACTACTACTATTACTACTGATGCAAGTCCTTCCAATTTGTCATTTAAATACTACTCCTACTGTTACTGTTACTATTACAGCCAGTGCTCTGAGCACTACTACTACTACTACTACTACTACTACTACTACTACTACTACTACTACTACTACTACTACTGAATCATGTCCTTCCTACTTGTCATACAAGTACTACTCCTACTGTTACTATTACAACCACCACTACTACTACTACTACTACTGATGCCAGTCTTTCTTACTTGTCATACAATTACTTCTACTGTTACTATTACTATTACAGCCAATACTACTACTACTACTACTACTACTGATGCAAGTCCTTCCTACTTGTCATACAAATACTTCTCCTACTGTTACTATAACTATTACAGCCAGTACTATGAACACTACTACTACTCCTACTCCTACTGAATCAAGTCCTTCCTACTTGTCATACAAATACTACTCCTACTGTTACTATTGCAGCCACTACTACTACTACTACTACAACTACTACTACTACTACTATTGATGCAAATACGTCCTACTTGTTATACAACTACTAGTCCTACTGTTACTATTACTATTACAGCCAGTACTACTACTATTACTGATGCAAGTCCTTCCTGTTTGTCATACAACTACTTCTCCTACTGTTACTGTTACTATCACAGCCACTACTACTACTACTACTACTACTACTACTGATGCAAGTCCTTCCTACTTGCCATACAACTACTACTTCTACTGTTACTATTACTACTACAACCAGTACTATGAGCACTACTTCTCTTACTGTTACTACCACTACAACTATTTCTTTGAAGCCTTGTCTTGCCTAAGGACACAATGACAAAACATAGGTCTGTCAAACTACTAGTACTATTACTACAGTTGTGTTCATGTTTAGACAGAGCTACTTCACTTGATCACTTGACGTAAACATTTCTTTATAATTCAGTATCCCGGGACACGCGATGAAACATGACTTCAATTACACATTTTCAATCAACCCAGCAGTTTCTACGGCAACAAGCTCCGGTGTTTGTTATGGCGTGAAGCATGAATTCCCCGAATGCCTCTTGATATTAAAGAGTGCGGGCTTCATTTGGTGGTTTTAATATAGTGTGTATGGATCATTGGAGAGTAATATAAAAGATAAATGCAGATGGACTTTTATATATGATAACGTGGCGTGCATTTACAGTATATATAATAGTTTGACACGACTCAATTTCCATACTAAGGATCGGACTCAATACTTAATACTGATTCTGATACTATAATGATAATAAAAACACTTTCTCAAGACAATAGAATGTGATTTTCAGTATTAAAGGTTGTATGGAGGATTTTGTTTTAGTTTCAAATTGTCAATGAAAGTTCAAAATAGCGTTAGAGAGATGCAGCAGCTTTGTAATTATGATGAAAAAAAAAAAAAGAAAAGAAAAGAAAGAATGAAAATCCATCAATTGCGGACATGGTGGGGCTAAACATTACTTGATTGGCTGTTAGGTTGTTAATCAAACTCCCTACGTTTCTAGCGTAACTGACTTGCCGGTGTTCCAGTTCTCCTCGGGATCATGTCAAGATGTGATTTGTTTACACTGGTGTTTTAGAGATGCGCGGATTGCGGTTACAGTCGCGGTGTCGGGTGGATGACGTGACGAAAAATAATATTTTAATTAAATTCGGGCGGGTGGCGGTTTAACTACTCAAATGAAAAAATATATATATATATTATAGCCTATATTGTTAAGTGTTATGAGATATGCGTCTTTACTCCTATGTACCATGTTTAGAGTGGCGTACTTAATGCTCAATTCCGATTTTTTTGTGATATCCGATGTTTTTGCGAGGTCGTTCACATTTCCAATTAAATGCGACTTGTATTCGATCCCCTGTATGAACAGTAAACGGCCCGAAAGTGTCCCACATGTGCACTGGAGACACAATGACGTCAACCGCAGCGAGCGTGCTCTGTGTTTATGGAAGTTGTCCAAACATGGACGCAGCATTCGAGCACCTGGAGATTTTAAAGTTCCTCTCGTACCGGAGCCAGAACATGAACAACTTGACTTGTTTTAAGGAGGAGATTGAGAAGGAGAAGGACGAGGTTTTTTGGCTGTGGTGTTTTGTGGGGCAGCGGCAGCGACGTCCGTTGAAAGGAACGTGTGGATGTGGAGACGGAGCCAAGAGTGGTGAGTGGTGATGTGCTTCACTTCAGTGACATGGAGTTCATTAACAATTTTCACCTACTTCAGAGCAGAATAGTGACGTTTGTGTCTTGTTGATAATGTGTAGGTCAGGGGTGTCCAAACTTTTTTCATCAAGGGCCACATATCTAAACACAGATGAAGCAGAGGGCTGATCGTGGGCTGTAAACTGGTGCTGAATACAGTGAATAATTGAAATATGTGCATGTTTAACACATTAGAATGAGCCATCAGTCTTTATTCATGCTAAGATCCTTAAATCCACACACTAAATTTTTAAATATTATCTTTATCGAGGTAGATTTTCAAAAAACTTGCAGTAAAATGTTAATTTTTAATTGATGTCAGGTCATCTGGGCCAATTCACCCATTAGCCTGAGGGCCAAGAAAAATTTGTCTGAGGGCCACATCTGGCCCATGGGCCGTAGTTTGGACATGCCTGGTGTAGGTGGAATGAATGCGCTTTGACCGTTCAGACTGAAGTCACATGTCAAAAGATCAGATATGTATCGGTTTTAGGAGCACATATCCAAGTGTCCTGGGTCACATTTGAAAAAATCAGATCTGTGTCATTCAGGCTGTCATTAAAAGATCGGATACAGGACACATAGAAGCCAAAAAAATCGGATTTGGGTCACTTCAGGCTGCAGTCTGAACATAGCCTATGTTTTACTGTATGTGAAATGATTGGTAGGAAGGCGACCGAAGCGAGTCAGGAAGCAATTGTCCTGTTATTTAGTGCATCACGGCAAATAAAGCCACGATTCTTCAGCAACGAACTGGCACGTTTATTGAGCCCACGCACTCACGGTGAGGTTCTCAAAAGGGAGTTAAACCCTGAGCAACGAGCGGCATTTTGTTACGGACGATTAAGAATGCGAACATGCACTTTGAGCGAATTTTGGAATGAATGAGCTATAGAGTTTGCATTTTTATCAAGGTTCCTTAGTTTGTTTGCTATATGATTGCTCTAAAATCTAAAATCAATGGGCGGATGGCGGGCGAGTGCGGTTTTAAAAATTGGTCAAAACCTTGGGTGCAAATGGACAGCGGGCGGATGACGAGTTTTGTGTCGCGGTTGCGGTTGAAAAAATAGCCAATCCGCGCATCTCTATGGTGTTTACATTTTTGCGCCACCTTCACTCCGCATCAGGCACGTGCACGCCAAGATGTTTTATCATTTGTATGTGACGTACAGTTTCATTTGCAGATTCGACAAGAACATTACCGACTCCAATCAAACTTGTGTTTGATATGACTGCGATGAATACATGGCTTCAGAATAAATGAATGCTTGCAATTCTATATACGACTAGAAGTTGTTTGGTGTCCGTTAACGACTATGATACTATTACCACTACTGAAAGCTACTACTTCTACTACTGCTGATACTACTTCTGCTACCACTATGACTGTCATTCCTACTCCCCATATTATACCTATAACTACTGATACAAGTACTTTCTACAGCTACTACTCCTACTGTTACTGTTACTATTACAGCCAGTACTACTACTACTGCAACTGCTACTGCTACTGCTACTACTACTACTACTACTAGTGATGCAAGACTTTCCTACTTGTTAAACAACTACTTCTGCTACTATTACTATTACAACCAGTACTACTACTACAACTACTACTACTGATGCAAGTACAGTACATCCTACTTGTCATGCAACAACTACAACTCCTACTGTTACTGTTACTATTACTACTACTACTACTACTACTACTACTACTACTACTACTACTACTGATGCAAGTACAGTACATCCTACTTGTCACACAACTATTACTATTGTTACTATTACAGCCAGTACTATAAGCACTACTACTACTGATGCAAGTCCTTTCCTACTTGTCATACAACTACTTCTGCTACTGTTACTGTTGATAATAAAAACACTTTCTCAGGACAATAGAACCTGATTTTCAATATTAAAGGTTGTATGGAGGATTTTGTCTTTGTTTCAAATTGTCAATAAAAGTTCAAAATAGTGTTATAGAGATGCATTATGATGAAAAAAAAAAAAAAAAAGACAAAGAATGAAAATCCATCAACTGTTACATTATTCAATTGGCTGTTAGGTTGTTAATCAAACTCCCTATGTTTCTAGCGTAACTGACTTGCTGGTGTTCGGGTTCTTCATGGGATCATGTCAAAATGTGAATTATTTACATTGGTGTTTACATTTTTGCACCACCCTCAGGCAGCATCAGGCACATGCACGCCAAGATGTTTTATCATTTATATGTGACGTACAGTTTCATCTGCAGATTCTAACATGACTGCAAAGTAAATGATACAATTGTGTATACGACTATAAGTTGTTTGGTGTCCATTAATGACTACGACGAAACAGGTTATAAAAATATGAGTAAGAGGGTGCGTGGGCCTCGAACTCACATCGTGCCAAGTAACAACTCCGGCGTCATCAGCATATCTAACTCTCATTTCAGCACTTACATCTGTCATGTGCGTTACAGTCACATTGGAGGCATGTTAACTTGTGAAAGTTACGCTTAATTTACTTATCTCAACTTAATTATTTACTTTAACATTGGACAAGTTAGCACTGTTTTTAAAAGCGTGTATCCGACCTTTACCATGTGCCTCGTTTGTGCACTACAGCAGTGTTTCCTGAAGACTGGGTCACGCCCCTCAGGTGGGTCGCAAGAGATGTTTTTAGAGTCGCCATGTCACGATCTGCATGTAGGTCTGCGATATACAATTCTACGTCTCATGTCCCAATAGGCCACTTCTGGATCCTATTATTGCTGCTTCAGTGACTGTTTTTCATTGTTTAAAACTTGAATAATACGAATTGTTCAGAGACACAATCACTCACTCAACAATAAAACAATAAAATAATGTTCAGTAATGGTCAGATCCACCTTTAGTTTATGATTTATGAATAATGTTTATTGACTTGGGTCGCGAAGGTTTGTGACTTTTAAACTATGGGTCTGTGATAGAAATAAATGAAATGAAATGAAATAAATGAATGTGTTTTCTACCTGAGACCAGACCCCCACAGGAAAATATTGATTATGATTGATGACATTAAAATAGTGATTAGTTTATCTTTTAGAAACACATTTGGTCTTGTAACTAAAACTCATTTGGCTTGTTAAAAAGACCCTTCAATGTAAATACTTCTGGTCCCTTTTGCTTGCTAATCATGTCAGGAAGTGACAAATGCAAGTGAATATGGAGCAAATCAGATCAAGCATCATCATCTGGCCACACCTCAGTAGGAGTCGTCACCTTCTCACTTTGATATGTATGTAACTTGTATTTCTGTATAAATACTCAGAGCTCAAATGCTCTGGGAGAGAGACATGGGTAGATTCAGAGAGATACGGTGGGAGATGTAGTAGGAACATCCTGCTGGTGGGGAGAGGCTGTTGGGCTTTGGCGGGAACAGACCGAGGCCCTGTCCATATCTGCTGTAACGAGAATAAACCTTGATCTATATTCCAAAAACTCATCGGGCTTCGCAAACGGATTCATTATTTATCATCAACAGATATACAACATTTTTTCCATAACAAGTCAAAAGAAAAAAAGTTTGGGAAACACTGCGCTACAGCACAGAACTAAAGTCTGCCAAAGGTTGCATGATGGTGTTTTAAAATCTACTACGCAAACTTCGCTTCCATGTCTTGATGTGACACCTGGCAGGGCGTGTTATCTTGTGACACCCACTTTCGACAATTTACCACTGTTATTTAAAACTTTATTGTGCTGTGTCATTATATAATAGTTTTCCTAATCGTGATTTTGACAGTAAGTGTATTTGACACCAACCCAGTGGTCCAGTAGGTTCATAGTGGTCCATGAGTGTATACTAGTCTATGTGATCTTATACTTGTTCTGATACTGCTCAAGATCATTCTAGAAAGGTTCATTTCTGTCCTGCAAGTTTTTAAGTATCAAAACTTGTGCAAATGAGTTCCTAGTATCTAGTTTCAATAATAGTAGTATCTGATTTTCAATACTTTTGATTATCCTAGTTGTGTGTAATCTGTCTTTCTCAATGTTCACACTTGTGCAGGTTTAAACAAGGAAATAATAAACTATAAATGTGCAAACTAAAACTTGTGCAGGTTTGATTAAGTGTGTATTGTCCTGCAATTGCGGCTACAGTGCAAAAACTAAAATCTAGCTTGTATTAACAAAGTTTGACCTTGATTTCACCCAACAAGTAAAATGATCTGCCAGTGGAACAAGACTTTTGTACTTAAAATATTAAAATGCATCTTGCTACTCTTAAAATAAGAAAAACAACGACTTTTTGCACTTAAAATAAGAAACAAAATTGAATGTTGCTTGAATTAAGAAAAACACACTTATTATATTAGTAGATAATTTTACTTGTCAACTTGAATCTACTCAAATAAAATCAAATGCTCTTAATTTTAAGTCATTTTAACTTACCTAGATATTGTTTTTTGCTGTGTTTATGCTAAGAAAACGTCTGCTTTCACCTATCCCCTAGCCCCGCCCACTAAGACAGAAATTACAGTTTACAATTGACAAGATGTAAAATAATAATCTACATATCTACGTAAAGATGAGATTAAAGTCTAATTTAGGGAACAGAGCTTCAGACGGAGCAGTGCCAAAAAAAACAAAACACAAAACACAATTCGTCCCCCGTCATCTTATTTTACAGGCAGTTTATTTTTGTATTTTCCGAACAACCTTGAAAAATGAGACGAAACTAAATGCCAGGAAAAGTCAAATTTGCATAATGTGTGTCCTTTAATATTCCCACGGAATACTACTCCACAAAACTGAAAAGGATTGGACAAAATCAGAAACAAATTAGAAACAAATGGCCGTACTCATTGCTTCTGACTCAACACAAACATTAAAGGTGATGTATTTGTACATCACCTTTAATGTACTTGAGCAAAAAGTGTTGACTCTTGTGAGCTACTAGGGCAAAAAGTTACTCAAGTAAAAGTAAAAGTATCACATGAAAAAAATCTACCTACGTTAAAGTATTAAAAGTACCTGTCTAAAGAGTAAAAAGTATTTTGCAGAGATTTTTAGAACAATTAAAGGATGAAATGTAGTAATTTTAATTAAAAAATCAGCTTATTATTTAATTTTTTCTTGCTGTTTTTGTGTATTTGTTTGTTCAAAGTTGAGACAAAAACTCAAATGAAATGTCCTCAAAAAGTCTCAGAAATTTCAAAGTACTTTTTTACTATTCAGTCCAGATCTAAAATGAGGTGGAGTAGAAAGTACAGATGCACTTTCTCAAATGTAGTGAAGTAAAAGTAAAAAGTATCCACTGTAAAATGTACTTAAAGGTCCAATATTGCAAAAAATCAGGTACAGCACCTTCAAATCTAATTTAAACTGCAAACACTGATGTATTGTATGGACTATTTTATTTGTATTCCCAAAAAATATGTATAAAAAAAGAAATTCCAAGTACTCTACCTCGCGGCTGACACTGGTGTTATTAAAGACCCCCTGCCCGCCACCCCCACTGATCTACATTATGTTCACTCAGCACAGAGCGACACTTTTGGAGCACGTGGAAGTGGCTCATCTCATATTTAGACAGTACAGCACCGTGGTTCCTGTTTGTGTTTACTCATACTACCACTACTACTACTACTACTACTACTACTACTACTACTACTACTGCTACTGCTACTAGGGCTGTGATTACTCCAAATCGAGCAGCAGTGGGAGGAGGTGGAGGTGAGTAGAGGGGTGAGGTGGTGGGGGTGAGGTGAGTTGGATGAGGAGGTATAAATGTGAGCCAAGTGTTGTCTGGAGTACACACACACACACACACACACACACACACACACACACACACAGCACACACACACACACACAGACACACACACACACACACAACACACACACACAGACACACACACACACACACACACAGACACACACACACACACAGACACACACACACACAGACACACACACACACACACAGACACACACACACACACACACACACACACACACACAGACACACACACACACACACACACACACACACACAGACACACACAGACACACACAGACACACACACACACACACACACACACACACACAGACACACACACACACACACACAGACACACACACACACACACACAGACACACACACACACAGACACACACACACACAGACACGAGCAGCGAGCAGCATGGAGAGGGTGGCCAGTCTATCCAGGTCAGCCCAGTGCCTTCTGTTAGCGTACACAAACTACTGCCCACTGTTATCCCAAACTTACTGTTCACCTAATACTAAATATCTTGCAATCTATAATATTTGAGCTCTGTATTGACCTTTACTATATTACTATATTACTATACTTTGACTTCCACCAATCAGTGTTGGGGAGTAACAGATTACATGTACCGCCGTTACGTAATCAGAGTACAAATTATGAGTAACTGTATTCCGTTACAGTTACTGTTTCAATGAGTGGTAATTGGATTACAGTTACTTTGCTGAAATAAGTGGATTACAAGGTGGTATTTTCCTGTTTTCACATTTTGTGCTACCTCGCATTTATTTATTTTTTTATTTCGGTAATTCCACTCATTGCCTGAAGCCCAAACAGAACGTGGCAATAAGAGCGATGTAAACGTCATGTTAAAGTTGGCGGTGTCAGTCACACAGTGGAAGCAGCAGTGCATTGGTAAAAACACATTTGTGTCTTGGAAATTCTTCTCCCGATGTAAGATTATATCGATATCGATATAGATATATTAAAAAACAAACAAATATAAAATCGCCTACAACTTAAATGTGAAACAGGAGCTACTGGCACTGGTGAAAACAACCTGCATAGACTCATAATATCTGCACTACTGTCCTATAGTGACCTGCCACATGAGGGGACACACACAAACACAGACACACACAAACACACACAAACACACACCTTCATCATCGTCATCAACCTGAGAACCCGCGGACCACGTCTCCTTCCGTAGTTACAGCGCGGACACCGACGTCTCGTGCGCCGCGTGTGGACCGTGTTTTCTCGCGTAAACTGCGCTTCCTCCTGTGCGCCTCTAAACCAGAACTAACACCAGGACTAAAACCCAGCAGGACTAAAGCAGGACTGAACCAGGTTTAAACTAGGACTAAACCACGTCTAAACCAGAACTAAAGACCTGGGCTAGACCTGGTCTAAACCAGGTCTAAAATCAGGAGTAAACCAGGTCTAAAAATCAGGACTAAACCAGGAATAAACCAGGTCTAAACAACATGACACCTAACAGTAGGTTGACATAATTTAAGATGATCTCATATAAAAAATAATTTCTCTATCAATAATATTTTTTAATCTGGTGAAGGAAAGGCTGATCTTGTTTCTGTCTTTTAACAGACAAAACCTCTTATATTAAGATCTCGTGGTCTTTGTTTCTCTACAGTAAACAGTTGCTTATTCATGGAGACTTGGGCTCAGACAATTTGAAGACAACAAACAAGAATTTTCAGGATGTGGTTGCTACATTCATGTCGTTTAAAAAAACATGACAATATCAAGTAATCCAAAGTAATCAGATTACGTTACTCACTTTAAGTAATTTAATGGATTACGTTACAAACTACATTTTGTGTATGTAATCTGTAATCTGTAGGGGATTACATTTTAAAAGTAACCTTCCCAACACTGCACCAATCAACACACGGCTCACTGACAGTTTGCGCTGCTTTCAGAATGTCCATCCTGGCTCTTCCGCTCAAACAGTTTTATTTATGATTTATCTGACACGATATGAAGGCGGCGTCAGTGTATGGACAGATCATGAATTCACTCCCTGAGCTGCAGAAGCTGCACTGACTAAATGTTGTGGTTTAGTAGGAGCCTGGAGCACAGAACACGTCCGCTGACTGTGATCTCAGTGAGACCGGAGCCCCGCAGATCTGACTCGCACTGCTGTAACACACATGTGTATCCTGGACCGACCTCTCCTGCCAGCGACCAACAAACCTGTGGAACTTGTGTAAACTGACAAACTGTGAAGTTTGTCACTTCTTACACAACTGTGTAAAACAGCTGCATAAACATCTGTGTAAAACATGTCTGACCACGTGTTCACTCCACAACTCTTCATTTATTAAAGCAAAAGGCTGTTGGCTCCACTGGACTCTCCAACTCCTCTCACTGCTCTAATCACACACACACACACACATACACACATACACACACAACCCTCACACACACACACACACACACACACACACACATACACACACACACACACACACACAACCTTCACACACACACACACACACACACACACACACACACACAACCCTCACACACTGTGTGCAGTCTGAGCCTGAGGGTGAGTCTGAACTCAGGCTCTTAACCTGCTCCACATCAGGTGAGCTCTTCTGCCTCTGTTACCATGGTGATGTAACCACACTGTAAAGCACAGACTGTATGTACAGTATTAATAGACAGAGCTAACGTGCTAGCTGCTGTGTGCCAAAGAGGAAATAAACATGCAGGGCTCTTCCGGCTCCTACTGACCCTGGTTCCCATGGACTTACATTGGAACATTGTGACCCTGTCTCTGTAACTGCTGCTGTGAACCTCGTCATTTTGATCTTAAAATGTTTGTATTAACTCACTCTACATGATCCTGCTTTTTATTTCATTATTTTGTCCATTAATAAATTCCTGTTCTTAATATGGAGCTCGGCTCCAAATTCACACATATAAGTGCTGCTACTGTGAGCTTCATTAGACTGAGCTGAACACTGTGGGTGACATCACACTCTCTTTGCCCACTTCTTCATACAGACTATACTGATAAGTGAGCAGCCTTCATGATACAGGACATCCAGGGTTTGAGCTTGACTAATCCATCTCACCCCCCGTCTCTCTTCACAGTACACAGCACTTCCTGATTACTGGACAATAAAACACTTTATAGTGAGATGCAGACAGTCCACAGCTCTTATTTTCTTTATTTTAAGAGATGCTTATATAATACATCTGCACTGGGGCAAGACATATTTTGCTCAAATACATAAAAACACACAAGATCTCTGGTCTACATCGAATTAAGGCCAAAGCAAATAGGACAGCCCCACATTTCAAAGCTTTCTACTTTTCCACAGAAGTCTTGCACTCAGCTCACAGCTGGAGCTGCTGTGATGGGCTGTGCTCAGTCCCAAAAGTCTCCACTCCCAAAGGACCCTGTGGGCTCCATGTGGCTGTGTGTGACAGCTCTGAACTCTGTGTGAACCTCCACCCCCCAGACACACACTCCAGACACACACTCACCAGACACACACACTCGGCTCCATTCAAAACAATAACAACTCCTAAAATAAAACTGGAGGACAGAGTTCAGTTCTATGGTAAAATTGTATTCAAATGTTTTGACCTTGTTTATGTTTAATATTTCTGTGATTATTCAGACCTTTGTCAGCAGGTTTTGTAGAAATTTGAAGCTTATCAGTAGAAATGCATCTGTATGACTGTATGACTGTAATGGACATAGGACATGGACCCACTACCTGCTACCCACCACATCCCACACAGGAAGTGAGCGTGCACTTCTATGGAATGACAGTGTTGTATTATAGTGGCGATTGTAGGTTTTTTGTTAAATCTGCATTGTGTAACTTGTCAGCTGGAGGGTCCGTCACCTGCTTGTCTCCATGGCGATGTACCTAGAGCACATCTGGGCATTGTCCAGCTCCAGGGCCACATCCAGCCCTTTGGTTGACTCTGACTGGCCACTTTTGGAATTACAAATTATATTATAATATATTTTATCATTTTACCTTATGTATATACTAAAGCTGCATTGCCTTTATTTTAGAGATGTTTTTAAACGACATTTTTTCTAAGGCAGCCTCACTTTTTCATTGCTTAGTCATAACATAAACTCTTACCAGTCTGAGCAGCTCATCAAAACAATGATATTTACTGCTTTTTATAAAGAAATACAGTTATTATATTATGCAGAATTGTGTTGTGCCACAGTTTGGCCATAAACTTATGAATCTCCATGGAGACTTGCAGCTCAAATTACAGGTTAAATTTGTAGAGAGGCGACTCCGCTCACAATCATTTTCTTTTTTAAGATATTTTTGAGTAATAAATAACACCTGAAGTTGTACAAATGCAAAACAGATTATTTTAATGGCATACAGTGGATAATTCAAACCAAAGCAGAAAAAAACAGACTGCATATCCTCTGTAGAAAAGTTACACAGTGCACCTTTAATGCTACACGATGAATGCATTAAAAAGATTTCTCATCTCTAAAACTTCACTCATCTCTAATTGTTTGGCAACTTCTGTGTTCAAATCAAAATCCATTAGGTTAAAGAAACGATCAGAAAAAGGTCAACTTCATGAACTATCCCAAACCTTAACATAATTTAATTTCTAACATTTTGATTTTAAAATATTCCTTCTTAAGCCGCTCACGATCCTGGTGTTTTTATTTTGCTATTTCGTCCATAAATCAAGCCATGAACAATAATAACAGACCAATCGGTTGGCTTCTTTCCATTTAATTAAACAGTCAATCATGTTTATTTCTGTATCCAGGGTTGTCATTAGCAACAGGTTTGATTGACAGCTTTGACAGGGGGGACAAAGTGGGCGAGGTTAAACGTTCAAATTAAAACTCATTCCTGATTCATGGTTTGAAGTCCGTTAACACTTCGCCAGATCAACTAAAGCTGCACTATGTAACTTTCTGGTTGGGATGTTCCACAGTATGACATTAAACCAGCGCTTCTCGATTATTTTCTGGATCAAGAAAACGTTTCGCGCTCCTCCACTGTTCGCCGCGATTATAAATAGTATCATTTGCATTCTCAAAGCGGGATGATTGTTGGTGATATTCATCACGTTTTAGCTGAAAAAACTCAAGCGTCTTATCAGCGCGATTGGAGTTTAATGTCTTTAAGTGACGCCTTCATTTATTTGGCTTCATGCTCAGTGTTGGGAAGGTTACTTTTAAAATGTATTTCCCTACAGATTACAGATTACATACTCCAAAATGTTTATCTAGCCTCACTACATCTACAGTTGATAGATTTTCATTCTTTTTTTTTTTTTTTTTTTGGTCATCATAATTACAAAGCTGCTGCGTCTCTGTAACAGTATTTTAAACTTTCCTTGACAATTTGAAACTAAAAAAAAAAAAATCCTCCATACAACCTTTAACAGGTACAACACTATCAAATATGCAGACTTAATTTTGGTACACAAAGTTTTTAATAATCTTGATTCGCCTCCTCTAAAGGAATTTGTAAAAAGTCATTCAAATCGCACAACAAGAGCGGCTCTAGAGGCGACCGCTCTGCGCCGTTTATGCCGGACGAACACTGCGCGATATTTTCGATCGTTTCGCTCAGCCCCGGCTCAAACTGTACGACCAGATCACAGGGCTTAAAAGTTCACAGCTCCTGGAACTACGTCAACAGAACGAAAGCATCACGAGAGGCGACTGGATTTCAAGCAGGTTTGATATTTCTGCGAACTACAAGCTGGTCGTGAAGTAGTAATCGCTTCTCGTTACTACATGAAGCATAACACACAATTAAGACAAAACTCGGCCTGATCCAAAAAAACAGTCGCATGAGTGAAAAATCAGCTCAAAAAGGGACAAAAACCTCACGATGTATGCCAGCTTTTGCTTTTGGACAGACTCTTTTGCTTATTGAGCAGCTCGTGTCCAAGAACTTTCAACACTGCAGCATTTTTTAAAGCTTTAAAACAGTGAAATTTAATGGTCAAATATGTCTCCATGTTTAACCAAATTACATTTTTTTTTATATTGAGGGGTTGTTGGTTTAACTCTTGACTTCGAACTTCAAGTGAACAGTTTGAAATGAATTGTATGCATAGTGAGTGTACAGTGAGTGTGCCGGTGTTGTGTACTTCTGTGTGATTGTTGTTGTACTTTTCTCTGTCCTGTAGATGATTTCACATCAACCTGCCGAAAGAGTTGAGACTGAAGATGGAAATGAGCCACGCTGGTTATAATCTTTACATATTTCAATTTTAAATGTTCATTAATATGTGCTGTCCCTTTACAAATAATAATACAAAAAAATAAGAACATAAATAAGAAATCCCTTGGTGCAAAAAATCCAACACGATACAGCCAACGCTTTATTCTAGCATGTTCCTCAAGGTCGCATGAGGCTCCCCTGACATTGTGCCCCACTATCTGAGAAGAACTGCATTAAACAGCTCTACTTTACACTTATTCAATTACAGATGGTTTTATAGCTCAAAAATACCAAGAAAAACAAACATTCTGACTGTGAGCGGGGTCGCCTCTCCACAGATCTGACCTATAACTTGGTCTGGTTTGGTTTCCATGAAGATAGAAAGGTTTAAAGCCATACTGTGCAACATTCCAGACAAATCGATATAGGCCGGGAGCCAGGTCCACCCCTCAGGATGTTTTTTGCTTCCTTTTTTTCACTATTATTTCCTGTTATCTTATATCTTGGGCCATCACGAGTTGATAGGGACCAACCCCAACTCAGCCTCGTTTGGTCTCAGGGCCCAAAAAAACACACTTTTTAAGAAAAGCTATTTGTGAATTTAAGTAACTGTAAATATTAAGGTACTGTAACTGCAGACATGGTTAAATAACCCTAACATTTGGCATGGTGTATCCTGACACATGGGGGAAACTAGCAGAAAAATATTGTGGGGCTTGTTGCCTTTCTACTGTCAAATATCACCCTCAACATGTCCTAAAAGACTAAAAAATGTCTATCCACCTGACAAATTGTCATCAAAAGTGATCATTTTGAAGCATTTTATTGCATATATCACTGCCTCAAATGTACATAAAAAAACTTCCCATGTTCATAAGCTTCAATTTAAGCCCAAGACGACCTTTGGATCTAGAGGGAAACAGCTGCTATGACCAAAGATCTTCACTGTACCTCAAATCAGCAGGAGGCAGAACTTTCAGGCTTTACCTGAGATCAAGCAGAATTTTTTAAATAGAAACAATATTTGAAAAGAGTTGATTTATGTACTGCCAGTGTTGGGGAGTAACAGATTACATGTACCGGGTTACTTTGTTGAAATAAATGGATTACAGGGCAGTATTTTCCCGTTTTTACATTTTGGGCTAAACCAGGACTAAACCAGGACCAAACCAGGACTAAACCAGGACTAAACCAGGACTAAACCAGGACAAAACCAGGACTAAAACCAGGACTAAACCAGGACTAAACCAGGACTAAAACCAGGACTAAACCAGGACTAAACCAGGACTAAACCAGGACTAAAACCAGGACTAAACCAGGACTAAAACCAGGACTAAACCAGGACTAAACCAGGATTAAAAGCAGGACTAAACCAGGACTAAAAACAGGACTAAACCAGGTCTAAAAGCAAGACTAAAGCAGGTCTAAATCAGGACTAAACTAGGACTAAAACCAGGTCTAAAAGCAGGACTAAACCAGGTCTATAAGCAGGACTAAAGCAGGACTAAAACCAGATCTAAAACCAGGACTAAAACCAGGAATAAACCAGGACTAAACCAGGTCTAAACAATATGACACTTAACAGTAGGTGGACATAATTGAAGGCAGCAGTGATCTCATATAAAAATCATTTCTCTATCAGGATGTGGTTGCTACATTCATGTCGTTTTAAAAAGCATGACAATATCAAGTAATCCAAAGTATTCAGATTACGTTACTCACTTTAAGTAATTTAATGGATTACGTTACAAACTACATTTTGGGGTATGTAATCTGTAATCTGTAGGGGAATACATTTTAAAAGTAACCTTCCCAACACTATGTACTGCTGTACTATATGAAGTGAATTACATTAAAAGTGAATAATATTAAAACTCAGGGTCAGAGTGCAAGATAAAACTCTGGTTAACCAGGTTACACATACAAACACACACAACTCACACACTAACCAACCCACACCCTGACCCTTCATGCAACATCCCATCAGAAGTTATTTTCCAAAGACAATTGTGAGAGAAGATAGTGACGCTTTTATACCATTTAGAACTTCATTTATGAATACAGTCTATGGCCACGGCTGATCACGAGAGCCGTCTGTGCGCACGAGAGCTGTCTTTGATTTTAATTCCTCGTGCCGTCACATTCCAAATAGGAAGTGAGCACGGGCACACTTCCAGCTCCATCGACTCTGGCTCCAATTCAATTTCTAATGAAAAAACGTCGCCCTTTTCTCTGTAACTGCTGCTGTGAGGCTCGTCATTTTGGTCTTAAAATCTTCTTATGAACCCGCTCTACATGATCCCGGTGTTTGTATTTATTTTTTAAATTTTGTCCCTAAATCAAAATAGGAACATTTTCGCCAAGGTCACTCCCGCTGGTGTTAGCAACAGGTTTGATTGACAGCGTTGTTAAGCTCCCACTCTCTGCTCAGCGGTGAGTGGGAAGAGGCGTTAGCTTCAACGGCCTGGCCTCTTTTTGGATTGGCTCTTTGGTTGGAATCAGAACTGGTCAGAATTCCAAATAAGGAACTCAACCCTAAATTCGTAAATTTAGACTTAAACTTTATCGATCCACAAGAGAAATAATTTGGACACAGTAGCACAAACATCACAATATAATAACAAAAAGTTAAAATATAAATAGTGATAATGCATTCAAATTAAGTAGCAAAGTCAAGATAAAATATAGAAAGTGCAATAACTTGCCCCTATAACTGCTACTCTCGATGAGCTTCATTTAACTTGAGCTGAACGCTATGTGTAATACACATTTAATAAGAGACTTTTATTTTTGTGGGTCCACTTCCTGTTCTGCTGCCCCAAACTTTCCAGTTCCTTTAAGTTCACACAGTTTACGTCCCGTCTATCTCTGCTGTAGCTGTGGTATGGTCTGTCGGCAAATTTCACCCAACATTTGAAGCGCCTCTGTACATGTCTACCAGTCGAGCTGTGCACAGAGTGTATCTTTAACCCGTGAAAAACAAGGTCAGTTTTTTTTTTTTACGATTAGAATCCACTTTCAATGGACTACGAAAAATCTCAACTCAACGAACCACCAGATGACGAGATAAACAACTGTGTGGTAAAACTAACTGTTTTCCCTTTTTCCGCCGCTTGTCGAACCGCGAAATATAAATTGTGATTCTCGAACTGTGGATTATACTTATCGCAACTCTTGAATTGTGGATTATACATATCACGACTCTCAAACTGTGGATTATACATAACACAACTCTCAAATTTTGGATTATACATATCACGACTCTCGAACTGTGGGTTACACATATCACAACTTTTGAACTGTGGATTGTACATATCGCAACTCTCAAATCTAATTTTGGATTATACATATCACAACTCTCAAACTGTGGATTATACATGTCAAGACTCTGGAACTGTGGATTATACATATCACAATTATCGAACTGTGGGTTATATATATTACAACTCTCGAACATATTGCAACTCTCAAAGTGTGGATTATACATATCAAGACTCTCGAACTGTCGATTATATTGTGACTCTCTAAATGTGGATTATACATATCACAACTCAACTCTTGAACTGTGGATTATACATATCCCAATTCTCAAAGTGTGGATTATTCACTAATGAACTCTTGCATGAAGAGAAAAACTGTTTTTGTTTAAAAGACTCAAATTCATTTCCAAAAACTGGATCTTGAACTTTGTGTATTATCTTTTTGTTCGTAATTTCATTCGCCCATCCTTGCAGGCATTATTAATTGCCTTTGTCTTCAATATACATTACATAATAGCTACAGTATTGTTGTTTGTCTTTATTCACACAAAAAAAAAACCACTCTTCGGTTCCTGCTAATATTCTTAGCCACAGTCCTATTGCTTGGCCTTAAATTAGCGTTATATACGGGTGAAGTCACACTCACTTAGTCCATTTCTGTACACAGTCTATGGTAAAATGGGATAATGGGAGATTTATTCATTTATTATTATTTTATGTTATTTTATTTGCATTTTTTTTTAGCTAAGTTTATCTTATAACTGCTCAACATGGAGGTTACACCATCAGCTCCCTCCTTCGTGATGTCTTTTGTGTGGATATTTGGAGCAGAGACGGAGTTGGAGGTTTTTGTAATGAGACTCCTCAGACCGGAGCTGACAGCACCCAAGGGAGACGCGCCTTGTTAGGACACGGGGGGCTATAATTGCACTGTATGTCGAAGCGGACTTGAAGAGAAAGGGCATCTGTGACAGCAGCAGACGAATGATGACAGTATTTTTAGTGGAGGATGAATAATTTGATACGTGGGCAAAAGTGAAAAGTTGTACAATTGTAAATGTGTAGGTCGTGTCATAACCTGAGCTCTGTGGGCAAGAGGACATCGCTCCAGTCAGGACACTTAGAATAACCAAGAGCCCAGCAAATACACACTGATCTCTCTGTGTATTTTTATAAAGATTGATATCGGTTTGGTCCCCGTGCCCTCTGTTGCTTCTTAAACCCGGTCAAATGCAATCACCCAATCAGATTAGTTCAGTAGCACACACAGATTTGCAGAGTTTAGTGCTTCTGTCATTGATTCTGCATAAATTGGCCACATTTTTCAGTTCCTTTTTCTTTTTCTCCATGTAGACAGACCGTGCATGTCCCTGATTGGCTAATCCGTCTGTCAATCACGCCCATTTGAACTCAGGGAGATTCACCGGTGACCAGACTCACATCTTCGTAAAGTCTCCAAGAAGGTGACATGTTTTGCCCAATGACACAAAGGCAGTATATAATGTTAGTAGATGAGATCGAACCGGCAACCTTTGTGTTAGTCTATTGTTATAAATGTTTGTGCTATCATTGTTAACTTATATGTTGTAATGTGTGTCTTTGTTTACTAAAAATAAAAATTAAAAAAGCACAGCACACTCAGATAGACGATGTCCAAAAGCCCCTTTCATTTTGAAATGAGCAAAAAGCCCTCGCCAGATCATTTCTCCCACCCTGGACCACAGTATTTTTGTTTACTGACAACAACTGTAATTCCACATTGATAGTATGAAAGTAGTGTGTGTGCAAGTGATGTTGGTGGACGGAGGAGCCGATGGCGCAGATTATCAGCCTCTGTTCCAGGCAGCTGTGGCTACAGTAGTATCTTACCACCACCAAGTGTGGCGTGAAGGAATACCATATTTTTCAGACTATAAGGCGCATTTAAAATCCTTTAATTTTCTCAAAAATCAGCAGAGCACCTTATGTATTAATTCTGGTTGTGCTTACTAACCTCAAACCAATTTTATGTGGTAAACGGTGCTCAAAAATCTGTCAAAATGATTTAGTACGACTTTGGTAAACTACAAAGCCACACCACTTGATGGATTGTTGGAGCATTATGGCTACTGTATTCAGGAGCCTCGCGGAGTAAAGGGCAAAATATAGTTCTGCTTTGACTCAACACACACTGCCGCTGTCACCTTGTCATAGAAAGAACACATATGTTCCACTGAGTCGTGTCCTTTAGTCCGACAGAAGCTGAACAGCATCAACGCACAAGGAGCAATGTGTTTTTTCAGCACTTATGGTTTATGCAAATGAGCCGTGTAAATTTAAGTTTGTTTCTCTAAAATGTAAACAAATGTGCACAAAGTTACATTAAACACATTATTACTCAATGTATATTTGAGTCCTCATTGTAGGAAATAAAAAAACAAACTTAAATGATCCACCCACATTCACATTCATAATCCACATTCACCAAGACAGAGAGACAACGTCGGGCGAGTTACGCCACGATCTGTACATGGATCATGGGCGCCTGGGCTAAAAGATCAGTCTCAAGTGTCGTTGATTCTTTTGTTTAATGTGCCTTATAGGGATGGGCATGATTAGTCAATTAATCGATAATTGATCATTAAGAATTTCATCGATTACGTTAATTTTAATCGTGTAGGTTGCTGTGCGTAGCGTGACCAAACAGGGGTCTGTACTTGTAGCTCTCTGCACTCAGAAGGAGCGAGCAAACACAGACACTCGGTCAGCCTGCAATGTACCGAAGCACAAATGTGGATTTAACGATGACTTGTACAAGAAATTCCACGCTTTCCGTTGTGTTCGGGACAAGTGTGAGTCCATGTGCACAGTGTATAAAGCAGCACATATGTTTCTGTGTCCAGTGGGAAAAAGTTTTACCAGGTGAGAGTCGCGCAATGTCGATGACGAGTCCCCACCTCCCTCCCCCCGTACGGTGTCCTGGTTTTGACAAACGCAAATCTGCTCACACTAACCTGTATTCCACTGAGTCATGACTTTTAATCTGACAGAAGTTGACTGCATCAGCGACACAAGAGCTGTAGTTTTATCTTCACTTAGTTTATGCAAATTAGCGATGTGGTTTTAAGTTTTGTTTCTGTGAGAGTTGCGTAAAACTGAATTAAACACATTCTAATGTCAAACGGGCTGATGTGGCTCTAGAGTCGTTACGGTTTATATGTCGTAAAGTTGAATTTATTTATGTGGACTAGTAGTGCAGATACTAATAATAATGATGATAATTTTAATATAAAAATGTTAATGATTAATCGATAATCGATCGTTAATTCTTCCAACGATCGATTAAGAAAATTTCATCAAATGCCCATCCCTCGTGCCTTATAATCCGGTGCACCTTATGTATGAAAATAGACGAGAGAATTCAACTTTATTGATATTGTGCATTATAATCTAGTGCGCCTTAATAATAATAATCCGAAAAATACGGTAATGCTCTGTAAAGCGTCTTTGAGTGTCCAGAAAAGAGCTATATAAAACTGATGCATTATTATTATTATAAATTCTGATTTATTCTTAATTACGAAAACATTGGACATGATGGATAACTTGTTTTTGTTATAATTTCGCAAGATGTTTATAAAATCAGAAAGCAGAATCAGCCTCACATGAGCCTCTCATTTGGGTTGCCAGTTTCAGTGCTGAACCTCCTCAGACCCTTCGCAGCTTCACACCCCCGGCCTGGTGGGTGGGTCATCCAGCGCCTGGTGACCGAAGATCTGGATGGATGTTTGCCTGCACCGGGTTAACTCCACACCCCTGACCTACCCTGTCGCTAGTCCTGTGAAATGTTTGTACTGTGTTTTGACAGTGCTGATGTCGCAGATGTGGTGTTTCATTGTGTGTGTGTGTACTACCATACTATGCCCTGATAGGAGCATGGTCTGGGGGCTGTTCTCTTTCGTCTTTCGTCTTATCGTCATGTTATGCTGCAGTGCTTATTCCTATTTGCTGCCTGTCTTCCGGTCTGCTCCTCATAGTCTTCCCCATGCCATATTGTATTATATGTTTGTAATGTACGGATATTTTTGACAGGTCCAATTTCGAGTCCTTTGTATGTCCATGTACATGTGAAGAAATGGACAAATTAAGGCCATTATTCATTCATTGATTCAACCCTAAAATGCCTCTGTCTGATCTGAATGGTCACCTGCACCAGTCATGAGTCAGTGCTAGTGCAGCGTCTGCAGCTCAGGGATGGAACTCTGCAGGTTCTGAGCTTTCACATGAGGCCTGAACATAAAGTGAGAATGAGACAAACTTGGATGTGTCTCTGTCTGCAGGTTAAGGCTCTGGAGACACAGGTTCAGTTGTGATTGTTGTACACAGGATACATACAGTTCCTTAATCTAGTAATACAGTCATGTAAACTGCCGGTGCTTTCTCAAAATAAGATTTACTAAAATAAGCAGTGAGGCATCCACATAAAGCCCATGGCATTAAAAGCTTTCTTGCTGTTGTGAGTGCTATGGACTATGAACATGACTGGCCCTGCTGAGATGTCTCCCACAGTGTCAGGAGCGCACCTGTCACGCTCTAAGCTCAGTTCAAAGAAAGCACTTTACCCCCCACTGGGGATTAGACTCAGCTCTGGAAACTCATTTGAGTGTTTTAAGTGCACAAGTTGTTTCCATGCTGAGAAATATGTCTTAATACAAACAGACTTATACTGATAAATGACCATAATATTTGTATCCGGTCTCCAGCAGCTTTTCAGTGGGTGTGATTGACAGTGAGATTAACCAATCAGAGAAGAGCATGGTCTGTTTGTGTTAAAACAAATACGGCGGCTTACAAAAAAAAAAAAAGCTCTGAGAAACAGCAAGGTGTTTCTGCTGTGAAGCACCAAAACCTGGATTCCACGGACACATTCTTACTCTTAAAGCAACACTATGAAACATTTAGCCAAAAATATAAGACTAAAATAAAAGCATGTTTTTTATTGCACTGGAAGACATTCTGTTCCTTTGGCTATAATCGTCCAAAATATGGCCTAAAACGTGAAGAATGTCCCGAAGTGTAGGTTTAACTTTCAGTTTCCATGGAATCATTCAGTTAATGTGACATGCTGTACCTTTCAATGGCCTTTACCTGTTTTCTTTCCATGTATTTGAACAAAATGTGTCTTGCCCCTGTACAGATGCACTATGTAAACAGCTCTTGACGTCAAAATAAGTCGGGTGTGTGCTGTCTGCATCTAATTAAAAAGCGCTCTTTTTCTTGGTCCAATAACCAGGAAGTGCACATTAGCATACTAGTTGTTGTCAGCATTTACCATGACAGCAAAACCGGTCTATGAAAGTTGTGAAGAGTTCTTATAAATGAATGGCGGTGAATACTAATGGGCCCGGTCAAGCAGAAGTAAACAACAAGGCCAAAAATTCAAGTTAATGCATCTGATATAAAAATGTATTGAACAGATACATATGTACTCTAGTTTATGAAACTGTTGACCTTTTTTCTGTACCATTTTTGGTTCTAAAGTTCCATACGTTTTAAACAGACCATGTATGAAACATGGAACAAAAATTATTTCCCAAATTTCAAAGACCTGCAAATCATGTAAATAAATGGATGTATTTCATCATATCTTGTGTTATTCCATCTTTGAACTGTTGATGAAGGTACAGGATTTTTTTTTTAAAATGTATTTAAAATGATAAAAATTAGCTTGGAAGGACTGACATATTTTATAGAAATAGTTACCTTTCATTTTGAAGTAATATTAAAGTATTGCATCATCTGCTCCTGGTCCGGCCCTTCCCTCAAATTTTAGACTCCTTTGTGGCCCCCGAGCCAAAAAGTTTGCCCACCCCTGGGTTAGGGGCTGGGGTGGACGTTCGGACACAGCCAGTGACTAACTAAAATACTTGACTTGAAACGAAAACTCGAAAAGATTTGTAGTTCCAACCAAATCATCTCTCTGTGCTCAGATTATGTTCAAATAAAGCTTAGATTAAAGTCTAACTTGAGTAACAGAGCTTCAAACAGAGCAGTGCTTTCAGTTAGAATCACATCCCCAGGGAATGCAGATGACATCCGCTGCAAAGTCTCCATTCTTTGCACAAAATAGCAGCCACCTCTTTCCCTCCTCTTTATTCTGTGCATATGTTTTTGTGTCGCTGAATAAGATGATAACATTTGTCACGGGACCATTCTAGCGTCACATTATGCTTTTTATTGTGATGTCCGCCCACCGCTAACACCTAACCGCATTTGGCTCACACAGGCCTTAGCACAAATTAGCATTAGCGCGTGGCAGGTT
Organism: Boleophthalmus pectinirostris; assembly: GCF_026225935.1. NCBI lineage: Eukaryota > Metazoa > Chordata > Actinopteri > Gobiiformes > Gobiidae > Boleophthalmus > Boleophthalmus pectinirostris. Next base: position 4,663,226 of record NW_026571447.1, on the reverse strand, counting down.
TCGGCAGGAGCGGCGCCTGTCACTCTCTGATCTATTCTGGGCCTCACACGGGCGAGGGGGAGGAGGACCAGACAGGAGCAGAGACAAGACACAATTACGACACAAAACTGGAGAAGAATACATAGGTGGTGACATGGCTTTGTTTAAAACTCAAATAAAGTGTCGGGCAGAGAACGGAGAGCTCAGAAGAGGAATATAGAACAGAATGTAGGTTGTACATTTCTCAGATTCTAAATGTGTTTCCCGACCAAACAAAAAGCCTGAAATTAAAGCTGCACGGTGTAACTTTTTGTGTGGTTATTGCTTTGCAGAAAGGTTACATAGCATACGTTTAAAGAAACTACTGCTGGATTTCAGATGACGTCACTACATTCTACAGGCCAGTATTATTTAAAGAGCCCATCTCATACAAAATAACTCTTTTCACATTGTATCTTCTGCACATAAACAAGCACAATTTGGGTTTTGGAACATCCATTACATTAGGGTGAACATATTTCCGGACACCTTGCCGGGGGTGGAGGGTGAGGTCTCGACATTGAGCTACTCTCACCTCGCAACCTGTGCACATGGACTCTCACTTGTCCCGACCGGGACGGAAAATGGGGATTTCTTGTGCAAGTCATCATTAAATGCGCATTTGTGCTTCGGCATGTTGCAGACTGACCGACTGTTTGTGTTTGCTCGCTCCTTCTGAGTCACAGAGAGCTACAAGAGATACTCAGTTTAATGGCCCGATGAACGGTAATGAAAACCCGAACATTTGCATCACTTTATGAAAAAAACCTGGATGCCCAGGACAGAACGCAAAAAATGCGTCCTGTGCGAAGCACTTTCTGCTACGTCAAACGCATCATAGGTGTATCTGCCGCGATTTAGTTCGTTGTCACGTGGGAGGGTGGCAGAAATACGCTGCAATTTGTTTAAAAAAACACCAAATCAATCTAAAAACCACTTCGGCGACATATACAAGGCCCACACATCACTCTTAGAAGGTAGAAAGCTCTGAAAAGTTGATTTTGCATGAGATGGGCCCTTTAATACAGATGGGGGCAGATAAAATTAATATTATTCAGCTGCAAATTTGTGTTGCAATAGCATGAATGTGTGAGTGAATGGATGAATGGTTCCTTTGTTGAAAAGCGTTGAAGGTGGAATCCATGGAATACATCAAAACTCATATTCAATAGGCTGAGGTGAATTCCTAAGAAGATGATGGTGTGCGGTGATGACAATGACACAATCCTGGGAGGTAACAGTGGAAGCATGTACTATTGTTGGACCCAGCTGAATCAAGCTTTCAAGAGTCTTTTCTCAGACAAACACTTCACATAGTTTGCACTAAACTTTCTTTTTTATTGCCTCTAATTGAAACGTGTCTTCAGCTTAATGTCTTAGCACAAAAACTAGCATCAGTAAAATATTTTTCTATCAGTCGGTAAACAATTACATTTTTCTATGGCGCTTTTCCACCTTCAAGGCTACTTTTCCACTCAAAGCACTTTACAACAAGGAACCACTCGCCCATTTATACACCAATGTACACAGACACTAGCAGTGAGGTGGGTTAAGTGTCTTGCCCAAGGACACAATGACAGCATTCATCTGTAGGAGCTGGAATCGCCAACCTGTGAGTTCAGTGGATCTGACCGCTCAACCAATGATATTTATGTTGAGAGAGGGATTTGAACTGCCAACCTTCAGATCAGTGGACAAAAGCTTTACCAACTGAGCCGACAAGATCATATTTTCTTACATAAGACAACAAATGCACATCCCTGTTGAGTGAACAAGAGATTATGTTTCAAAAATGTGACTTTTTAATCGTGTTAACTTCAGGACTTTAGCAGTAATGAAGCCTCAATGACAAAAACTTCAAGGTCTTAGAGTTACCTTTAAATATGTATGGATTTTGGAGAAACTTTGCAACCCCCCCTTTTTTTATTAAATGCTAAATATCCAGGGCAGGGGTGTCAAACTCAAATTCACAAAATTTTAAACTTTGATTAAGTCGTGGGCCAAACTAAATATTTACTGAAAAATTTCAATAATATCTGTTTTCTCTTCTTTCAAGATATGTAATGTTAAATCTTTTCTTATTAAAATAAATGTTTAATAATAGTTTTGCTTAAACATTGAATTCAGAACAAGCAGAATATAAATAATAACACAATTTTAAATAAATAATGTCTCTAAAACTTATCTGTAGCTAGCGGCCAAATTTGATATGACCTCGCAGGCCAAATATAATAATGTCGCGGGCCAAATTTGGTCTCCGGGCCTGAGTTTGACATGTCTGACATATCTAGGGGGTCAGAGAGAGAAATTTTAAACTTTTTTTCTTTTTTTCCCATTGGATAAGGACCACCCTAATGGACAAGTCTCATGTGAAAGCTCAGAACCTCCAGAATTCCCTCACTGAGCTGGAGAGGCTGCACGAACATTTTGTATGTGGAGCGCCAACAAAGCAAAATCCTGATCCCTCACTCAACCTGAGTTACGAATTTAAAAAGTCAACGCCAAAGCGAAAGGCACCAGCTGTTCACCAAGAAACACCTTCCACTGCAAAGAGACCAAGACTTAATGTTTCTGTAAAACCACAAAAACAAGAAAGTGCAGCTCAGTCTGTTTGTCTTCTGCACCTCTCACTTAACAAACGGAATCCTGCTTTGATGTCACTCCACATACAAAATGTTCGCTGCAAACTCGGGATGATTTAGGCAGACAAAGGTTTCCTTTTTGGTCCTTCCGTGGATCAATCCTGCCCATCACCTTCACCTTTCACTATTTTTCAATTCCATTGGGAAGAGAAACAGTTTGAACAGAGGTTTACAGTCACACACATCTGATTCACTTTTCCATTTATGGAGTTTGCAAACACATTTCTCGAGCCGTTTTCCGCTGTTAGGATCCAACAACCACACAATTAATGATGTCCGAATCCCAAAACTAAATATGACAATATCAGAACCAGAAACAAAAGTGATATGGTTCAAAAGACTAGAAAAGATCGGCGTATCCCACTGGAAATACAAACATGGAGGTTTGATGCTCACTTTTTCAGAAAATCCTTCCCAGTATGCATTGCGCAATGACCGGAAGTCTGAGAATCTTGATGCGTCTATACCTTACTGCATCTGCATCACTTGACTGTGTTTGTGGTAGTCAGTGTTGTGGTGAGGCCAAAATTGAACATATACTTGATTTAACGGGCGTTAACGTCCCTAAGGTTGTAACGGAAGAGAAATCATAACATAAAATAAAGTGCTTCAAGCTCAGACATGATGTCAAATCCAAGATCCAAGTGGAAGTCGGAAGTTAATTGAACACAGGGTTATTCCATAATGATGTTCCATAGTGATGTTTGCAGTGCCATCACACTGGGGGTGTTGAATGTGTATGGTGGAATGTTCCATGGTGACACAATGCACACACTGGCAAATGCTGTCAAAAAGTTTGAGGAAAACAGCCTTTTCCTTTCTTGTTCAATAGTTTCTGCTTAGATTAAGAATATACTTGAAACAGAAATAAAGTCCAGATCATTTACTTATTCAATTAGAACTTTCTCCCCTCTCTAACCTCCAGGTGATCAGGAGGCGAGGAACCTGCATCTCCCTACAGAAAGAACACTCAGACTTTTCCATGTATTTTTATTTATTTATACACTTGGGAGTGAGAAACACAATTTTGATTCTTATGTTTTATATGAAGAACTGACAATAAACTTTTCTGAACTTTTGAACTTTGATTAAAGAGCAATACTTGTACAAGGAGTCTGTGCTGACATTCCCATGCAGAAACTTAATATTTACACCCATACAATGACTTTTATACTTAAACTATAGTGGGAGGACACCACAGTTTAGACTTAGTGCCTCTTCGTTGGACCAGCCAGGCCTCTTGGCACATTGCACAATCTTATCAGACTCCATCCAAGGTGCTGTCTGGGTAAAAAGTCATGACCTACTTGTCCTTCTTAGTTAGTTTGCTATTAGATAGACTGGAATATTCTGTATTTCTGTGGACAGACAGTATATCTGAGTCTCACAAAGCCCTTATCTTCACATGACCTCGGTACAATAATGAACTATTGCAGTGGTTATGCAAAATAGCTGAGCCTAGTTATTTATTCTAACAACAGTACAGCATGGATTTAAAGGGCCCATCTCATACAAAATCACTCTTTTCACATTGTATCTTCTGCACATAAACAAGCACAATTTGGGTTTTGGAACATCCATTACATTAGGGTGACCATATTTCCGGACACCTTGCCGGGGCTGGGGGGTGGGGCCTCGACATTGAGCTACTCTCACCTCGCAACATGTGCACATGACCTCCCACTTGTCTCGACCAGGATGAAAACGGGGAATTTCTTGTGCACGTCATCATTAAATGCGCATTTATGCTGCGGCATGTTGCAGGCTGACCGACTGTTTGTGTCTGTTTGCTCCTTCTGAGTGCACAGAGAGCTACAAGAAATGCTCAGTTTAATGGCCCAATGAACGGTAATGAAAACCCGGACATTTGCATCACTTGGAAACCTGGACGCCCAGGACAAGACGCAAAAAACGGACATGTCCGGGGTAAAACGGACATTTGGTCACCCTACATTACACAATAGTTCTGAAATCTTACTGATTTCTTGGAGACAGTCACAGACCAGGAACTATGAAAGGCCGACTATTGCTCCTCCCCCCGCCCGTCCTGAGAAAGCACAGGCTCCGCCCTCCAAACGTGACATAGGTGACGAGTGAGCCGCCCTTCCTCCGCCCATCTCAGGGAGGGAGGGGGAGACAGACGTGCACCCTGATAGTGGTAGAAATAAACTTTTATTCATCATGGAGATACAGCGCGTTCAGCCGCATGTGTTGGACCTGGAATCGGACGAGGACTTTGAGGAGCACGAAGCTCAAGCACCACGTCCACATCAACTGAACATTACTGATTGGTAAAGTATTAATAAACACTAGTAGATCAACTTATTATATCGTGTTCACTGCAGTAGAACAATGAGCTTATGCTGTCGCTTTTGTTTAGGTGTTCATGTGGGAATTGTCAGTCGATGCGTGGTGGAGGTGGGGTGGAGGGGGTGGAGCGGAGGACGGGGGCGGGTGCGAAGCACTTTCTGCTACGTCAAATGCGTCATAGGTGTATCTGCCGCGATTTAGTTCGTTGTCACGTGGGAGGGTGGCAGAAATACGCTGCAATTTGTTTAAAAAAACACCGAATCAATCTAAAAACCATTTCGGCGACAAATACAAGACCCACACATCACTCTTAGAAAGTAGAAAGCTCTGAAAAGTTGATTTTGAATGAGATGGGCCCTTTAAAGAGCACACTTTCAGGAGTCTGTAATCAATCAGAGCTTTTATGGTTCTGTTTAGAAGTTTGATTTTCAGCAAGAAGGTGACAGTGACTAACCTGTGACTGTAATTTTACGTGTGAGACTTGTTTCACACGTTGCACACACAGCTCACCTGTTGTAGTTCCAGCTAAATCAGGTCTTTTTGGTCTGATTGCATTAAATTAAAGCTCAGATTAAAGTCTAAATTCAGTAACAGAGCAACGCTTACAGTTAATGTCACACCTCCGGAGAATATAGATGACATCAGCTGCAGAGTATCAATCTTTTACTCCCGATAAGCTTCATTTAACGCAATAATCATGTAATGAATTCAAAGCTGAAATTCACTCATCCTGACCTTGTAACATTTATCCACACCTACACTGTAAGCTCAAGTTCTGCTCTATGCATAAACACTCATACCTCCCCTGTTCTAATTGGATGAGGCACATTATGTAGGCCCCTGGAGACGGTTGCTAGGAGACAGATGGAGTCACCGGGCGGGCATCTTCTCTCCCGCTCGGGGTGAAGGTGCTCTGGCTCGGATTTGGTCATATAAGGTCACATTTCTTGGGTCATCGTCCAATAAAGAGCCTTATGGAGCCATATAAAAAAAGGAAAACTGGCAAGAAAATACAGAACACTCAGTTAAATAAAAATAAATGTGGATTTGATGTTTGGGGGTGTAATGTCTTTTATTTTTAAAAACAGATCAATGGGCTCTAGTTACGCTTACGTCACAAAACCGGTAGACGTTTGGGAACATGCGGATGAAGACTTTGGGTTCTGTTGACAATAGTAACTTTGGGAAAACTGAGAAAATGGCCCTGTTTTCTTCATCTAGATGCCATTGTATTCTTTCTTTTTTTTTTTCCTTTTAGAAATTACCTATTAATTTGTGTATTATAATTTGTCTAACCTACAACATAAAAAAAGATGTAATTATAGTGTTCCATTATGTTCGACACATCATCAGTTTTCACCAGCTGCCTGTAGTTGACACTGAAGACACTATTAGAGTCCCGTTCCTCATGGAAAGCTTTGGCAGGTTGTGAAGACGCTGCAGCTGTATCCATGGTTTTATTACATGCTCAGTCTCGGTAACTACACTGGAAGTCATCATCTACATGTTTCCAAACATGGTAAGCATGAATTAGTGTCGTAGTACTCAAGACCAGTTTTGGAGACCATTTTTTGCGGTCTTGGTCTCATCTCTGACTCGAGCGCATTTGGACTCGGTCTTGTCTCGGTCTTGTTTGCACTTGGACTCGGTCTTGTCTTGGACTGGAGGTCTGACTCTCAATGAGTGTGATCATATTTCATAGCCGGTAAATGTGCAGATGCTGCTAAATATCACTGCAAAACCAGTAAGATAATGTAACTGTAAATGTTATGAACACAACAAAACCAACTTGATTCACTTTGTTCACAGTTTTCTGTAAAGTTGCCAGTCATGTTCAAGAAGGGGTTTTCAAACTGTGGGTGAGGGTTCAAAAAAGGGGGCACAGAGTGTTTCAGTGCAGTACAGTATGTTTGGCCCATTTTAAGCTTAAATTAACATTAATCAGATCAAATGGAGATAGATTTATAAAAACATTATAAAAATATTGAGATAAATGTGCCAAAATAGCTGTAAAATACAAATAAATGTAGGAAATGACAAAGCTGGCCTTGATTTGGTCTCCATGGGCTGTGATCTTGGTCTTGTCCTGGTCTTGGACAGGTCTTGGTCTCAATTAGTGCGGTATCACATAATTTTTTGTGTAACTCTTTTGATTTTAGACTTTTTAACATGTCCTGGAGTGTGATAAATGACTTAACATGTCTATCGTGTTGGTTTCATAATTATGTAACTTTTCCATTTTAAATTATGTCTTTTTTAACAATTGAAATAGTATATTAGGAAAAACAGATTTCTATTAGCGACTAAACCCAAAAACTCAGTGTATTACAATAAAAATCTGCATTTCAACAATATTCATTAGATCTGTCCTCCATCTTTGTTGAAGGAGCACTGCACAACGTTTCTGATGGAGCTACTTGTTTCCATGGGGGTGTTCTTGCTTTACCTGTAATGTTCCGTGGTATGACTTTAAACACATCCATGTACCTTTCATTCATCACAGGAGTTTCTGCAGTATTGCTCAAAAACACAATCATTCCTTCTGTGATTAGGGGCAACGCTCCACAGATCTGATCTGTAATGTAGCGTATCACTGTAAAAACTGCTCGTCTCTCTTGTGATACAGAGGTTTAATCTATACTGTGGAACATTCTAGATAAAGCAATAGTATTTCCATGGAGACAAGCATTTAAACTGTTTAACTGTTGCTGGCCTATGTTAGTGTGGTGTCGTCTGGAACCTCGAACGAGATGATTACAAATGCACTAATGTCCATGTCTGCTGAGTGCATGTTGTTTTTCTCTGTAGTAGTAGTAGTAGTACTAGCAGTAGTAGTAGTAGTAGTAGTAGTAGATTCACAAATGTTCCCTGAAGTCTTCATCTGTTTGCCCGGAGCAGAGGGCAAATCAATAAAACCATGCTCGTGTCAGGGTGTGTGCTGGAACCACGCCGGCCTCACAGCGTCTCTCACCCACTCAAGTGCACCCGGGCTGGGACCCTCCATATGGCAGCACCGGGCGAGCACCAGGGCACATATGCTACCAGAGAAGCTCTGCTCAACACAGACAGGAAGACAAGAGGTACACACGAAGACTGTAGCATTTTCCTCTTGGCTCTATATGCAGTTTATTATTCAAGTATGAGTAAAAGTATGGAGCCTGAAAGTACTTTGAATCTTACAAGGTTACTCAAGTAAATGACGCTGGCCCTCCTTCAATCTGACTGTCTCCTTTAGTCCTACAAACCCAGAGAACTCCTCCCCCGTTCATGCTCCTCTTTAGTCCTCCAGATCCCACATCCATTCTTTTTCCCCTTTATAGTTCTTCAGACCCTGTCCTTTTTCACTTTTGTTCTCTAGATCTCTCCCTCAATCTCCCCTTTAATCCTTCAGACTGACCTTCCTCTCCCTCAATCTCCCCCTTTAGTCCTTCAGACTGCTCTTCCTCTCCCTCAACTCCCCCTTTAGTCCTTCAGTCTGACCTTCCTCTCCTTCTGACTCTCCTCCACCTCACTCCTCTCTTTAGTCCTTCAGACCTACACCTCCTCCCCGTCACCTTCCCCTTTAGTCCTCCAGAACACCAGACATCCTCCCTTTGACTCTCCTCTTTAGTCCTCTAGACACCTCCCTCACTATTCCCTTTAGTCCTCCAGATCCCACCACTGTTATTTTTCCCTCATTACTCTTCCAGACACTGTCCTCTCTCCCTTTATCTCCCTTTAGCCCTTTAAACCTCTCCCTCAATCTCCCCTTTAGTCCTCCAAACCGACCCTCCTCCCCCTCAACCCCCTTTTAGTCCTCAGACCCTGTCCCTGCTCTTCCCCACCCTTTTCATCCTTTAGACCACTTCCTTGCTTTCCCCTTCAGTTCTTTCAGATTTGCACTTCCTCACCTTACCCTTTAGTCCTCCAGACCCCATCTCCATTCGTTTTTTGTTTTTTTCATTTTAGCTCTTCAGACCATTTCCTCTCTTTCTCTCTCTCTCCTTTCATCCTCTAGATCTCTCCCTCAATCCTCCCTTTCGTCCTCAGACCCCAGAGTGTCCTCTAAGCACCTCCCTCACTAGTCTTTAAAATGCGCCCATCCTACCTTTGCTCTCCCCTTTAGTCCTTTAGATCCCACTTCTATTCTTTAGCTCCTTTTTTCGCTCTTCAAACCCTGTCCTCTCTCTTTCCGTTTCATCCCCTAGACCTCTCCCGTTAGCTCCTCTTTAGTCTTCTATCCCCCCTTTGATCTCCCCTTTTAGTCCTCCATACCCTGTCACACCCCATTCTTCATCCTTTAGATCCTCCTCCTCCTCACTCCCCCTTTAGTCCTTCAGACCTGCAACTTCCTCCCCGTCCCCTTCCCCTTTAGTCCTCTCGACACCTCCGTCACTATCCTCTTTAGCCCTCAAAAAGTGCCCTTCCTTACCCTTACTCTCCCCTTTAGTCCTCCTTTTGGCCTTGTTGAGTTTGTTTTTGAGGTTTTACACTTGTATGAGAGTGACATCAGTGACATCAGCAGAGAAAAAAAACAACTCGTGATTTTACACCGAATTTAACAACGTGTCTGAGCTTGTGTTGGCACTTTTTCACTCTCTCTCTTCTTTCTCTTTCTCTCTGTCTCATCTTCTTCTTCATCCCCTCTTTCTCCACTCTCTTCCTCTCCTCTCTACACTTTCTATCCTCTCTCTCTGCCTCTCGTTTCTCTCTCCTTTTTGTCACCTCTCCTCTACTTCTCCTCTCCTCCTATTCTACTATTTTCCCTCTTCCTCACCTCTCCCTCTTCTCCTCCTCCTCTCTCTATCATCTCTCCTGCACTCCTTTTCATCTTCCTCTCCCTCTCCATCTCCTCTTGACTCCCCGCTCTCTCCCTCCTCTTCCTTCACTCGGCTGCACCCTCCTCTTCCTCTCTCTATCCTCACTCTCCCTCGCTCCTCTCACCTCCATCTCCTTCTCATCTTCCTCTCCTCCTTGTCTCCTCTCTCTCTATCTCTTCTTGACTCCCTCCTCTCCTCTCCACTCTCCTCGTTGTCTCTCTATCCTCACTCCCTCCATCTCCTCTCCTTCCCACCTTCCTCTCTTCTCCCTCCCCCTCTTGTCTCCCCTCTCTATCTCCTCTCTCCCCCCTCTCCTCTTTATTACCTCTCTTCTCCCTCTCTAATTTTTCCTCTCCTTCTTTTGTCCATCTCCTCTCTCTCTCCTCTCCTCTTCCTCCTAATCGCATGTCCCTCGTTTCCTCTCCACTCTCATCTTCCTCTCTCTATCCTCTCCTCTCCTTCCCTTACCTCTGCTCTTCCTCTTTCCATCCTCATGCTCCTCCCCTTCCTTTCTTTCTCTCTTCTTGCTCTCCCTGTTGTCTCCTCCCTATTCTCACTTTCCTCTTCCACTCTTCACGTCCTTCTCCTCTCCTTCTCATTTTCCTCTCCCTTTCCCCCTCTCATCTCCTTTCTCTCTCTATACTCTTTCTTCTCTCCTCTCCCACCCTTCTCCCCCTCTTCTCCTCACCTTACCTCTCCTCTTCCTCTCTCTATCCTCACTCTCTTCATCTCCCTCTTGTCTCCCCTCTCTTTCTTCTCTCCACCTCCTTCTTCTCTCCTTCTCATCTTCTCTCCCTTTTCCACTCTCTATCTCCTCTCCTCTTCCTCCCTCTTCTCCTCCCCTTTCCTCTCCTTTCCCCTCCCACGCTCACTTTCCTTTCCCTCTCTCCTCTCCATCTTCACTTCCTCTCCTTCCTCTCTCTATCCTCTCCCCCTCCCTTCCTCACTTTCCTCTCCCTCTTGTCTCTCTCTCTCCTCTTGACTCCCTCCTCTCTCTTCCTCCTCTCCTCTGCACTCTCGTCTTCCTCGCTCCTCTCCACCTCCGTCTCCTTCTCATCGTCCTCTCCATCTAGTCTTTCTCTCTCTTTCTTTCTCTCTCCGTCTCCATCTCCTCTTGACTCCCCGCTCTCTCCCTCCTCTTCCTTCTCTCGGCTGCACCCTCCTCTTCCTCTCTCTATCCTCACTCTCCCTCGCTCCTCTCACCTCCATCTCCTTCTCATCTTCCTCTCCTCCTTGTCTCCTCTCTCTCTCTATCGATCTGTCTCCTCTTGACTCCCTCCTCTCCTCTCCACTCTCCTCGTTGTCTCTCTATCCTCACTCTTCTCTCCCTCTCCCCTCTCCACCTCCATCTCCTCTCCTCCCCATCTTCCTCTCTTCTCCCTCCCCCTTTCTATCTCCTCTTGACTCCCTCCTCTCTCTCCCCCCTCCCTCATCTTCCTCTCCGCTTCGTCACCTCTCTTCTCCCTTTCTCATTTTTCCTCTCCTTCTTTTGTCCACCTCCTCTCCCCTTCTTCCCGCTCCCTCGTTTCCTCTTCACTCTCATCTTCCTCTCTATCCTCTCCTCTCCTTCCCCTCACCTTTGCTCTCCATCTCCTCTCCTCTTCCTCTCTCTATACTCTCTCTTCTCCCCTTACCTCTCATCCCCCTCTTCTCTCCATCCTCTCCTCTGCTCTCTCCTCTTTCTCTGTCCTCGCTCTCCTCTTCACCTCCATCTCCTCTACTTGCTCTCTTCAGCTCCCTCTTGTCTCCCGTCTCTTTCTCCTCTCCACCTCCTTCTTCTCTCCTTATCTTCTTTCCCTTTTCCGCTCTCTCCTCGCCCTCTTCCCATCCCCTCTGTTCTCTCTTCTTCCTCCCCTTACCTCTCCTCTCCCTCTCTCCTCTCCAAATCCTTCTTCTCTCTTTTCTATCTTCCTCTCTTCCTTTTGTCTCCCTCCTCTCTCTATCCTCTCAACTCCCTCCTCTCCTCTTCCTCTCCACTCTCTATCTATCTTCACTTTCCTCTCCCTCCCTCATCCTTTCTTTCGTAATCACCAGAAAACCTTCGTCTCATTTCCAGACCTCCCCGTTGGAAACACTGATAGTTCTGCCGGGACCGCTCTCTCGTTATTCGCTGAAACTTTCGGCGTCTCGTTCATTATCATACGCTGCTCTACGTTTAACTTGTCGTGCCGTGTTTCCAGCAGGTCCAGGCTCGAGTCTACGGCCGCTGAGACGGGGGGATAGTTATGGGAGAGAGAGAGGAGGAGGAGGAGGAGAGAAAACGCTGCAGCCAATTAGTGTAAAACGAGGCAGGTGAAGGGTGACCTGGATTTGGGTGGCAGTAATGGCGAGGGTACGGAGTGGGCACCGGTCTGTGTGTGTGTGTGTGTGTGTGTGTGTGGGGCTTTAAAAAGACCGTTTGACATCTTTACTTGCGCGGGTCATAAAAACGGAAAACAGGCAGATTCCAATAGAGTTGTAGAAGAGAGCACTAATCCAGACCAAGACCAGTCCGAGGCCACAGGGTCCAGAGACCGAGACAAGACCAAGACCTCTGAAAGTCAAGACCGAGACAAGACCAATACCGCTGAGTATCGTGAGGAAAAAAAAAAATATTCAGTTTGTCGACTGGACAAAAGTTAGTTTGGTTGAAGACGTTTCGCAGCTCATCTAAGCTGCTTCTTCAGCTCTGTTCAGACGCTGGTGGACACTTCCTTATCTCTGTCTGCAGGGAGGAGCGAACTAACTGAAACTAACACCTACTTGTTTATAGTTTCTGTTAGTTAATTAGGCCTGTGGACCTGTACAGGGTGTGGGGTCTAATTAGCAGAACAATTAATGTCCATAATGGAGCTTCCACACCTCTGGACCTGACCTGGCTGCACCTCTTGTTCTCTTGATTGTTTTGAATTAGGTTTGAGGATGGAGTTGTAAATTGGAGATAGATGGTGTCTGAGTCTCCATTTCTGTTTAGAGAAGGATTCTCTTTCTTAACAAAAATAGCTTCTTTCACTCCCCTCTCAAACCAATTTTTCTCTCTGGCTAAAATCTGTACCTCGCTGTCCTCAAATGAGTGGCCTGTGGCTTTTAAGTGGAGATGAACAGCAGACTGAGGTCCTGTGTTGCTCTCTCGTCTGTGTTGGTTCATCCTCTTGTGAAGTAGCTGTTTAGTTTCTCCAATGTAGTGTTCACTGCAGTCTTCACTGCACTGAATGGAGTAGACCACATTGCTTTGTTTGTGGCTCGGTGTTTTGTTTTTTGGGTGGACCAGTTTCTGTCTTAGAGTGTTCGTAGGTTTGAAATAGACCAAGATTTCATGTTGTCTGAAAATCCTCTGTAGTTTTTCTGAAATTCCAGCCATGTATGGAATAGTTACCCTCTTTCTCCTGGGTTCTGATTCTCTGTTGTCCTGTTTTTTAGTTCTCTTGATTTTGTTGAAGGCCCACTAACTTTTGTCCAGTCGACAAACTGAATTTTTCTCCTCATGGGTTCTACCTGGACGACAGAGGGATTCTTCACACCTCTGAGTATCGAGACCGAGACAAGACCCAGACCTCTGAAAGTCGAGACCATGGCCCATCAAGACCAAATTTGTAATGTTCCGTGATCAGTGTGCATAAGCAACTACATCATTTTTGAAACATGTCATGAAAAGAGGTGGGTTAAAAAAAAGGTTTTCTTCTGTGCTTTTGTGTTGTTTATAATGTATATGTAGTATGTGTATGATTATTGTTTATCTCTTGGCACAAACTCGAAATAAAAATGATTCAATCAATCATTTCACTCGTCAAGACCGAGACAAGACCAAGACCGAGTTCAAGCACCATCAAGACCGAGACAAGACCAAGACCGAGTTCAAGCACCATCAAGACCGAGACAAGACCAAGACCGAGTTCAAGCACCATCAAGACCGAGACAAGACCGAGACCAAACGCCTTCAGGACCAAGAGAAGACCGAGATAAGACCGGGTTCAAGCACCATCAAGACTGAGGCAAGACCGAGACAAGACCGGGACAAGACTGAATCCAAGCACCATCAAGACCGAGACAAGACCGAGACAAAACTGAGATAAGACCGAGACAAGACCGAGTCGAGTCCAAGCACCATCAATACCAAGACAAGACCGAGACCAAGCGCCTTTAAGACCGAGACAAGTCCAAGACAATGCCGAGACAAAGCACCATCAAGACCGAGACAAGACCAAGACAAGACCGAGATAAAACCGAGACAAGTCCGAGACAAGACTGAGACAAGAACGAGACCAAGCACCATCAAGACTGAGACCAAGCGCCTTCAAGACCGAGAATCCAAATGCACTCTGAGACAAGACCAAAAAGCGGTCTCGAGGGTGGATCCCGAGACCAAGAGCAGTCTCGAGTACTACCACACTAGATTCAATCACTTTTGAAGCAATTTTAAAATGACAAATTAGCATCATGGCTCAAGTTCAAGTGTTAAAGGACACTTATTACATTATTTTCTGATCTACGTTATACCAGCCATGTTCACATGATGTTTTTTTTTTATTCTCAATGAATTGTTCTGAATGAAATAGTTTGGAATTAAAATATTCTCGACTTTACATGGTAATAATAATTGCGAATTGAGGTTTACATGGAAAACACGTTAAATCACCTTTATTTAATTCAGCTCAACGTCTGGGGTCTGGGGGTGGGGAAGGCTTCTGATTGGACAGAGACGCGAACATATTTATGTCTACAGGAATAAAACACGAGCACAAACATGATCCAAACTTTTTCCGCCGTCGTTTCGATGATAATTGCGCAGTAGCTGGAGAATTCTCTCATCACACTTTACTTCTGTCAGCTGAGGAGGAGAAGGGAAGAGTGTCGGCGAAGTGAGGAAGAAGACAAACTGAGTCAACGGCCGCTCTGCCTCAGCCCACTCCCGCATCCCACTCACAAATCCAATGAGACGTGGATCAAAGTCCGAAGCCAGGACTGGTGGAGCCGGATCGTCCAGAAAGGCGACCCAACGAGCATGCGCTGAACGACCGGAATTATTTTTAAGAAGAATAAATGAACCAGAATCTTTTCCAACTTTCATTTCTCTCACTTCCACAAAGTCCCGTCTCCTGCGCCAGCCCCTTCTCTTCTGTATTACAATATCTCTTACTGTAATTGCATTCTGTTTCAGCTGTTTGACTGACACCTCTGCTCTAACCCTGCCCTTTTATATTCATAATTAACCTTCTCATTATGCACCGAGTCGTATCCGCGCTCCTTCAGTGCCGGAGCTTCCTCAGATAAAAGAATGGGCCTCATCTGCACACGTCTCCTCTGATCTCCGCTCCTGTACCACGCGGATGTTCCACTCACAAGACATCTTGATCTCTGGAACCTCGTCTTCATCAGTGACATCACAGGGAATATGTTAATGCACAACTGAGCGCGCCCACTGGTTTCCTTCATAAATTAACTCCAGAAGAAAGGATAAAAGAGGAGTGTAGTAGTAGTAGTAGTAGTAGTAGTAGTTCTAATGTTGTTTCCTCATCACAGACCTGGAGTTGTGTTTTGTTTCATTCACATGTTTAACACACAAAAAATCCCGGCATATTTAGGCTGAGTTCTTCTCTCAAACTAAAACAAGAAGTGCTCCATTGTGTTTTTAAACTCCATCCGCCTTCACTAGAATCATCTGGTTAATTTCAGACCAGGAATTGCCAAACACTACTGAACTAAAAGTAAAAGGAGCTTCATGACATCACGAGGTGGAACAGAGCATGCTGAGCTTTGGAGATGTAAACAGAACAATAAGATTACCGTATTTTTGGGACTATAAATTGCACTTTTTTCATGGTTTGGGTTTCCTGCAATTTATTCTCCGGTGCGACTTATAAATTAAAATGTTCACACTGAAGCATCGAGAGGATCTAGTCTTGGCTCTACTGTGCATGTCTCCTACAGAAAGAGCCTCTGTCCTGTCTGTATCATGTCAGTCGATCGCACCATTACTTCTATATCACTGAAAATGTAAAATTTAAACAAACTTATAAAGACGACTCAGAAGACTGAACACAAATGTCCCCAAAAAGAAAATCAGATTTCACAGATTACAGGTGCAAGTACTGAAATCTGCATCTGAAAACAATAATCGAGCAGCAGAAAGAAAGTTTGGAGTGAAAGAGAAACTTGTGAAGAGTACAGCTTCACGGCAACTGGGTGGGTGAATCATGTAACTTTCCTGGAAGTCACTGGATGGATGGACAAAGTCTGAACTTCAATGACACCAAAACCATCCTGTCGGGATTCAGAAAGACCCGAATAATTCTAACTGGAACTGATGCTGAGTCTGACGATGTGCTGCTCAGAAGTGACACCGAGGATGAAGAACTGAATGGATTTAGTGATTTGGAGTGAGATGGAGAGTTTGGTAAACTTGTTCTGTTCTGTTGTTTATGTTATAGTTTATCTGAAGAACTGTTCATATGTGATGTTAACAGTCTGTTCTTCTCTCTTCTATTGTTTTTACTAGAACTTGACTTTCAACATGAAATGTGGTTTCCTGATCTCTGATTTTATAAAACACATTTGCCCCAAAAAGTGCAGCTTCTATATTGTTTATATATATATATATATAATATATATATATATATATATATATATATATTTATTTATTTATTTATTTATTTTTCATTACACATTTTTTTGGCTCGTGTTGCTTATACTCCAGAGTGACTTATAGTCTGAAAAACACGGTCATTACTCAAACTTGTATGAATGAAAAAAAACTCAACTCCAGGTCTGTTTTTGATGAGGAAACAATTTTACTTGAAGATGCCTTGAAGCTCACAAGAGTCAGTTTTGCAAAATATAGGACATTTAAAACAATTTACTGTATTCTCTTTTGCACAACGGTTTCTAAATCTGATTTGCCTCCTATGACCTGGCGTCCCTCACATTTTGGGTTGTTCAAGCACTTAATAAATAGTTTTTGCAAATCATTATTCAATTGTGGCTTTATTGTGTTTCTTCAAAATGATTAAAACATAAAATGAATGTTTTATATATCATGTGTACACTGGAAAAAAAAACAAAAAACATCTAGGTAAGTTAAAATGACTTAAATTAAGAACATTTCTCTTTAATTTGAGTAGATTCAACTTGACAAGTCACATGATCTACCAATGGAATAAGTCTATTTTTCTTAATTTAAGGAACATTGGATTTTGTTTTTTATTTTATGTGCAAAGAGTTGTTGTTTTTCTTATTTTAAGTGTAGCAAGTTGTATTTTCATATTTTAAGTACAAAAAGTCTTATTTCTTATTCCACCGGCAGATCATTTTACTTGTCAAGTGAAATTTACTCAACTCATGATGAAACTTTATTAATTTTAGCCATCATAACTTGACTAGATTTTTATTTATTTTTTTCCCACTGTGGACATCATTTTTCTCAGAAACTACATCATGTAAAAATATAAATCTTTGTTTCTGCACTCATCAGGTCCCAGTCTACGGAAGTCGAGAGGGGTCACAACAAACGCAAACGCCGCAACAAACACGCATGCGACAACACAACAAAAAGCCACAACAAACCAAAAAAAGCCACAATGGAAATGACCGCAGGAGTCTATTTTAATGCAAACGCCGCAACAAATACAAATGTCACAACACAAATGCAAACGCCGCAACACATTAAAAAGCCACAACAGAAGTGACAGCGGGACCAATCAAGTGGCAAGTGAAGAAGAAGAACTACAACGTGAAAAGTAAAGGAACGGAGAAGTTGGACACGTAAGCAAAAGTAATTTATTGTTTTATCATTATTCGTTTCACGTTGTAGTTCTTCTTCTTCGCTTGCCGCTTGATCGGTCCGTCGGAAAATAGAGTCCCGCGGTCACTTCCGTTGTGGCTTTTTAATGTGTTGTGGCTTTTTAATGTGTTGTGGCTTTTTAATGTGTTGTGGCATTTGCGTTTGTGTTGTGGCGTTTGTATTTGTTGTGGCATTTGCATTCAAATAGAGTCCCGCGGTCATTTCCGTTGTGGCTTTTTTTGGTTTGTTGTGTCTTTTTAATGTGTTGTGGATTTTTAATGTGTTGCGGCATTTGCGTTTGTGTTGTGGCATTTGTATTTGTTGCGGCGTTTGCATTAAATGTCCCGCGGTCATTTCCGTTGCGGCTTTTTTTGGTTTGTTGTGGCTTTTTGTTGTGTTGTGACCCCTCTCGGCTTCCGTACCAATCAGCCCAAATAAGAAATCAATAAATCCATGCGAGAGTTTGGGTCCTTGCGTATGTATCTTCCACCTTAACAGTCTTTAAGATCCAATCACAACTGAACCTGTGTTGCCAGAGCCTTTACCTGCAGATGGAACACACACAAGACAGCTCATGTTCCTAAACATTTCAAATCTTACACCCAGTTTCTTTAAATCCATTTCCCTGACATTCATCCTTCCTTGCATCTCTACAAACCTGACTCTTATTTGGCCTGGAGGAGGGCTTTCTCCTGCCTGTTTCCATGGAGACAAATTCCCCATCATGTCTTATTCAACTGCCAACAATCGAGAAGACATCATCAGACCCAGTGGCTAAACCTCCTTGTCGAAGCCTGATCTGGTCTGAGCTCAGCAGAGTTTGTCTGAGTTGTACTTGGACGGGACGCCTGTGTCGAGACTGTTGTTGTGTCCTTAGGCAAGAGAGCTTTAATTCTGAACAATAATCATGTAATTCTGAATAAAAATGAATTCATGTAAACACTAATTCTCCTAATGAAAATGATTATTCGGAATTAAACCTAATTCTGAAATAAGTGGGTGGTTCATTCAGATTTTAAAGCTGAATTAACTCCTCAAACATGTAAACGTTTATTCTGCTTAAAAATAATGCCATTCGTTTGGCGCATGTTCGTTGGGTCGTCCTTCTGACACGAGCTGGACTATCCGGCTCCACCAGTCTGGACTCACTGAACCAAGACTAAAACAGGACTAAACCAGGTCTAAACCAGGACTGAACCAGGAGTGTCGATACGAGCGCGGAGTTGCGCCCGCGTAGACTGTCAGGTGATCAGGACTGAGACGGGGACCAGACGACTGAGACCGGGACTGAGACCGGGACTGAGACCGGGACTGAGATCAGGACTTAGACCGAGACTTAGACTGGGACCAGGCTGGGACTGAGACTCGGACCAGACCGGGACAAGATCAGGACTGAGACCGGGACTGAGACTGGAAATGAGACTGGTTCAGTCCTGGTTTAGTCCTGGTTTAGACCTGGTTTAGACCTGGTTTAGACCTGGTTTAGACCTACTTCAATCCTGTTTTAGTCCTGGTTCAATCCTGATTCAGTCCTGGTTTAGTCCTGATTCAGTCCTGTTTTAGTCCTGGTTTAGATCTGGTTCAGTCCTGGTTTAGTCCTGTCCTATTTTAGTCCTGTTTTAGTCCTGTTTTAGACCTGGTTTAGTCCTGTTTTAGTCCTGGTTAAATCCTGGTTTAGTCCTGGTTCAGTCCTGTTTTAGTCCTGGTTAAATCCTGGTTTAGTTCTGTTTTAGTCCTGGTTAAGTTCTGTTTTAGTCCTGGTTAAATCCTGGTTTAGTTCTGTTTTAGTCCTGGTTCAGTCCTGTTTTAGTCCTGTTTCAGTCCTGGTTTAGATCTGGTTTAGATCTGGTTTAGATCTGGTTTAGTCCTGCTTCAATCCGTATGTGGCTCAAAAGTCCGGCCACAGTTTAAGTCGCGCAAACTGAAACAAACAAATCATTATCGTTTTTTTTGTTTTTGTTTTTGTTTTTTCATTTTAGTTTCCTTATTTTTGGTTTAAATTGAAAAAAATGAATGAACAAATGATACACGGATTCAGCAGAAGTGTGTGTTTTCTTCCAGTCGACGTAAATGTCCAATCAGAACCCTTCCCCACCTCCAGACGTTGATCGGAATTAAATAAAGCCGATCTAACATGTATGGAGCACTTCCTGTATTCCCACATAACCTGCATTGAGGTTTGTGCTTTAAACATGTGTGAAACAAAACTTGAAACTTGTCTCCAGCTCTGTTTGTGATGAAGAAATGATCACACCATCGTCACATGGATCGGAAAATCTCGCTCTGTTATATCGCCGCTCTCGTGTTTGCTCAGATAATAGAGCTGTGGTCAGTCGATGCCTTCAGGTCCGGTGGGAAAAAGCAGCCCCTCTGGTCCACCTCTGGAACAACATCTGGACAGGACGGTTTTAATCAGCGCGCAGCCGCGGACACGCCACGGGACATTAAATATGGATTATGGGTAATCGCTGGAGTGGGACGGGGCAGGTGGGTGAAGGCCACCGCCAGCTGATACACACAAGACAACTGTTGAGTGTGTAGGGTCCAAATATGAACGAGGGGTTTTACAGAGTCCGTAAATCCTGGTTTAGTCCCGGTTTATCCTGCTTTGTAATGCTGATTTAGTCCTGGTTTAGTTCTGGTTCAGGTTCAGCTCCAGACTGTAAATCCTGGTTAAATCCTGGTGGTTTAATCCTGGTTTAGTCCTGGTTTAGTTCTGGTTTAGTTCTGGTTTAGTCCTAGTTCACACCTGGATTAGTCCTTCATGGTTCCGTCCTGGTTTAGACCTGGTTTAGACCTGGTTCCATCCTAATTGAAACCTGGATTAGTTAGTGATTTAGTTAAGGCTCAGTCCTGGTTCAGTCCTCGTTTAGTCTTGGTTTAATCCTGGTTCAGTCCTGGTTTAGTCTTTGTTTAATCCTGGTTTAGACCTGGTTTAGTCCTAGTTCAGTCCTGGTTCAGTCCTGATTCAGTCCTGGTTTAGTTTTAGTTTAGAACAGGTTTGATCCTGGTTTAGTCTTGGTTTAGTCCTGTTTCAGTCCTAGTTCAGACCTAGATTAGTTTTGATTTTGTTGAGGCTCAGTCCTGGTTTAGTCCTGGTTTAGTTCTTGATGGTTTAGTTCTGGTTTAGTCCTGGTGTAGACCTGGTTTAATCCTGGTTTAGTCCTGTTTTAGTCTTGGTTTAGTCCTGGGTCAGTCCTAAATCAGACCTGGATTAGTCCTTCATGGTTCAGTCGTGGTGTAGACTTGGTTTAGACCTGGTTTAGTCCTGGTTCCATCCTAGTTGAGACCTGGATTAGTTAGTGGTTTAGTTAAAGCTCAGTCCTGGTTTAGTCTTGGTTTAGTCTTGGTTTAATCCTGGTTCAGTCCTGGATTAGTCTTTGTTTAATCCTGATTTAGACCTTGTTTAGACCTGGTTTAGTCTTGGTTTATCCTTAATTTAGTCCTAGTTCAGACCTGGATTAGTTTTGATTTAGTTGAGGCTCAATCCTGGTTTAGTCCTGATTCAGTCCTAGTTTAGTTTTAGTTTAGACCTGGTTTAATCCTGGTTTAGTCTTGGTTTAGTCCTGTTTCAGTCCTAGTTCAGACCTGGATTAGTTTTGATTTTGTTGAGGCTCAGTCCTGGTTTAGTCCTTGATTTGTCTCGGTTTAGTCCTGGTTTAGACCTGGTTTAGTCTTGGTTTAGTCCTGGTTTAATCCTGGTTTAGTCTTGGTTTAGTCTTGGTTTAGTCCTGGTTTAATCCTGGTTTAGTCCTGGTTTGTCCTAGATTAGTCCTGGTTCAGTTTTGTTCAAAACTGGATTAGCTCTCATTTAGTTGAGGCTCAATCCCGATTTAGTCCTTCATGGTTCAGTCCTTGTTCAGTCCTTGTTCAGTCCTAGTTTAGTCCTGGTTCAGTCCTAGTTTCACCTTTTAATTTTGATTTAGTCTTGACTGAGTCCTGACTTTTCTTGGTTAAATCCTGGTTAGTCAGACCTGGTTCAGTCCTGGCTTAGTTCTGGTATAGATCTGGTTCAATCCTGGTTCAGTTCTGGTTCAATCCTGTACTCATCTATAACCTGTTCTGGATCAGTCATATTAGTCCTGGTTTAGTCCTGGTTGAGTCCTGGTTTAGTCCTGGTTTAGTCCTTAGTCTTTCAGTCATCTCTGTGCAGTCCTGTGAGGTGATTACTGCTGTGAAATGAGCTTTTCCAAAAAAAATAAAAATCTCTCCCTCAATAACCCTTTATCTTGTTTGCTCGAGTCGCTCATCAAACATCTCCTCACCCCGCGCCGTTTTTCCCGCACGACGTTTCGTTCGCAGTCACCGCCAAACATCATCATCTCCGCATTTGTCTTAAATCCGCAGTACGATTTTCATCTCGGAGGTCTCACTTGGATCTCCTTCTGTTGAGTTTCTTTCAGCTGTTCTTCAGAGTAACGGGGGGAGCGGAGCTAAAACAGACTCTCAAACTTTGTACCGGAGCCAAGGACCAGAGCCAAGTCCTGAAAGTGCCTCCTCTCTCGCGCAAATGTGTTCAGAGCGAAGAGATAGAGTCTGCCTTCGACTTATCTGATCTTTTACTATCAAGCAAGCGCCACAGATCTCGTACAACCACAGGAAAAATACAGAAAAATAGTTTGTGTTAGAGAGGAGGCACTATGCAAAATCTACTTTCTTATAACATTGTTTCTCCGTTAAAAACACGCCTGAAGAGCTTTGAGATGTTATCAGTTAAGGATGAGCACTGTTGGGCAAGTGACTTTAAAACTGTAATGTGTTATTTATGACTTGTTACTGTCATTTGTTACATTACAATATTACTACATTTAAACACTACTACTACACTACAACTACTACTACTACATTATGTTACTATTGCATTACTTTGAGTTACTCTCACCTAAATAACTGCAAAGATGCTGAACTTTTGCGCCGTATATGGACTAAACCAGGACTAAACCAGAACTGAACCAGGACTAAACCAGGACTAAACCAGAGCTGAACCAGGACTAAACCAGGACTAAACCAGAGCTGAACCAGGACTGAACCAGAACTGAACCAGGACTAAACCAGGACTGAACCAGAACTGAACCAGGATTAAACCAGGTCTAAATCAGGACTAAACCAGGACTGAACCAGAACTGAACCAGGACTAAACCAGGACTAAATGAGAGCTGAACCAGGACTGAACCAGGACTGAACCAGGACTGAACCAGAACTGAACCAGGACTGAACCGTGGACTGAACCAGGACTAAACCCGGACTGAACCAGGACTGAACTGTGGACTAAACCAGGACTAAACCAGGACTGAAACTGGACTGAACCGTGGACTAAACTAGAGCTGAACCAGGACTAAACCAGGTCTAAACCTAAAAAACCTAAAAAAAATTTCGTGGGGCAAAACAAAGCGTAGTAAATATAACTCAATGTACAGGTTTGTAAATATAATGTATTAAAATACTGTGGTACCTAAAAGTAATCTGATTATGTAATCTGATAACTAAATAATGCACTTGTGTAATAAAAAACACTGTCAGTATACAAAAGCATAAAACTCAACTACAACTTCACAAACCTGATGCGGCGTGCAGTAGTTTCATTAGATTACAGATTACCGTATTTCCGGACGAAAAGGTGCACTTAAAATCTTTAAATTTGTTATTATTTTCTCAAAAATCAACAGTGCACCTTATAATCCGGTGCGCCTTATGTAATTCTGGTTGTGCTTACTGACCTCGAACCGATTTTATGTGATACACAGAATGTTTTCAGAATGTTTTAGTACGACTTTGGAATTACGGCTGCTGTAGTCAGGAGCCTCGCGGAGACAGAGAGGCAATGCAGGGCGAGTTACACCACGATCTGCCAATGGATCGTGGATACTTGGACTAAGGTTCAGTCTCAAGTGTCGTCCGAGCTTTAACGAAGGCCCGAATCATCACTGAACAGCGAAGTAACAGCAACGAGACGAGAGGGAACTGGACTTGATGCCGAAATCGCCAAACTGTTAAACTCAGACACTGAAAATGAAGAATTTGACAGATTTGTGGAAGAAGAATGAACTGAAAAAGTGAGTGTGTTGTTTTGTAGTTTATGTGTTACAACTGAATAATGTTGAGAGTTCTTGTGAGTTGAATAAAGTTTAACTCATGACTGTTTTGTTTTGCTTAATTTACCTTATAATCCAGTGCATTTTATGTATGAAAATAGAAGAGAGAATTCAACAATCCGGTGAAATAATCCAAAAAATATGGTATGTTGTGATCGCGCTCTGAAGGGGGAGTGAAGGAAGGGAAGACCCAGAGCATCAAAAATGAAACCGAAACTTATACAATTTGTGAATATGTTGTTTTTGGCAAATAGAGCATTTTCAAACCAATAAAAGAAAACAGTTAGAGTAATAACCTTCTTTAAATTTGACTCCTAAACTACCAAAATGTAAACTAACCTGAAACTGAACCAGGACTGGACCAAAACAGGAGCAAAAAAGTCTAGTTTGTGGATCTGGGACTTCCTGGTCGGGTCTAGACTTGGTGAAACTCCAGCCCACCCCCCGTGCTGCGTTCAAAGACCCCAGTCGGCGTACCCCCCCGTCCCCGGACCCTCCGAGGCGGCCCAGATTCTTTGATATGGGATTTGGAGATGCTAAAAAGTAAAAGCTATTTTCAGCGTCGCCAGATAAGAACGTCACAGCGTGCTTTGAACCGATCTCTAATATCATTTACCGGACTTGATATCTGGGATCTGCTGTTGAATCTAATCTGACGGAGCTGAGGGACTTACGAGTGGACGGGTCTGGCTCAAAGGCACAAACGCGGACTCGGAAAGAGTTTGATGGCAGTGGATTTGGATGTCGGGATCAGAAAAGTTCAGGGTAGAAGAGAAATGGAAGATGACATGCAAAATTATTACAGTTTCAACCAAAGATTGTATAAAAAAATGGACTAAAGGAGTGCGACGTCACCCATAGTGTTCAGCTCCAGTCAAATGAAGCTCATCGATTTCATATTTGTATTGTTTGGTATTTGAGGTTTGAACACTCAGAAAATGTCTATCACCTATCCCCGCCCACACAGCTCTGAACTAGTGTTGTATACTGTGTACGCACGACTCCCTTGAAAATCTAATCAATCACAATAGGACTTCCTGATCAAATAAAAGAATAAAATAAAGTATCCATCTTATTCCGGAACTTGCCGTGAGTTCCACCATCATTCGGGTTGTATTATTTTGTACGGGGTTGCCGATCTTGACAGAAAAAAAGTTCAGTCCAGACGATAAAACCCCAGAGAGTCAGTGAGGTGTTGAGTTGTTGGTGCACATGAAAACTGAACAGTTTACACCAACAAAACAACTTTATGTCATGTTTAAGATGCAAAAGTTTTCCCAAATGCTCCATTGATATGAATTAATGAATTTAGGCTATGTTCAGACTGCAGGGCTTAACGCTCAATTCCGATTTTTTTGTGAAATCTGATGTTTTTGCGAGGTCGTTCACATTTCCAATTAAATGTGACTTGTATGTGACTCCTGTGTGAACATTAAACGGCCCAAAAGTGTCCCACATGTGACACTGGAGACACGCCGACGTCAACCGCAGTGAGCGTGCTCTGTGTTTACAGAAGTTGTCCAAACATGGACGCAGCACCTGGAGATTTTAAAGTTCCTCTCGTACCGGAGCCAGAACATGAACAACTTTCTTGTTTTAAGGAGGAGATTGAGAAGGAGAAGGACGAGGTTTTTGGTCGTGGTGTTTTGTGGGGCAGCGGCAGCGACGTCTGTTGAAAGGAACATGTGGATGTGGAGACGGAGCCAAGAGTGGTGAGTGGTGATGTGCTTCACTTCAGTGACACGGAGTTCATGAATAATTTTCGCCTACTTCAGCGCAGAGTAGTGTGTCTTGTTGATAACGTGTAGGTGGATGAATGCGCTTTGTCCGTTCAGACTGAAGTCGCATGTCAAAAGATCAGATATGTATCAGTTTTAGGAGCACATATCCAAGTGGCCTGGGTCACATTTGAAAAAATCAGATCTGTGTCGTTCAGACTGTCATTAAGTCTGAACGTAGCCTTAGAGACAAAAGTGGGTGTGGCGGAATAAGGTGGATATTAGGGATGGGACAAGATCTCGTGCCACAAGATCTCACGAGACAAAATTGCCACGAGATGGCGCACGCATGGGAAAACTTGTCTCATTCTCACGGACCTGATCTCATGGTGTGTCTCGTCTGGTCTTGTAAAACTGTATCTCATCCTTAAAATATACTCTGTTTTGCAATTTCATGAGAGTATTTTTTAGGGATGGGGCAAGATCTCGTGTCACAAGATCTCACGAGACCAAATTGCCGCGAGATTCTGATTGCCAAATGATCGTAGACCCAGTCTCTTATCTCGTTTTGTCTTGACGAAATTGTATCTCGTCCCATCCCTAGTATTTTTATGTCGCTAGTTGCGTTTTGTGAACAAAAGGCAAAGCAATGATCCAACATATGGAAGAAAAATAATACTGTAATACGACAGGAAAAGACTTATTTTGGTATTTGAAAATCCATTAAGGTTGAACCAGATCATTTCCACTGGCGACTAGACCCAAGAACTTGTAATATTTCTACAATTTTGTATTTATTTTTATTTTTTTTGTATTTAGGCCCGGTCAAGCAGAAGTAAACAACAAGGCCAAAAATTCAAGTTAATTCATCTGATATAAAAATGTATTGAACAGATACATATGTACTCTAGTTTATGAAACTGTTGACCTTTTTTTGTACCATTTTTGGTTCTAAAGTTCCATATGTTTTAAACAGACCATGTATGAAACATGGAACAAAAAAAAGACCTGCAAATCATGTAAATAAATGGATGTATTTCATCATATCTTGTGTTATTCCATCTTTGAACTGTTGATGAAGGTACAGGATTTTTCAAAAAAAAAAAAAAGTATTTAAAATGATAAAAATTTGCTTGGAAGGACTGACATATTTTATAGAAATAGTTTCCTTTCATTTTGAAGTAATATTAAAGTTTTCAGAAGAAAAAAGCAACAAATGATGTAAAATCCTGCACCTTCTACTTGTTTGCACAATTTTCCCTCTGTTACTTTTCCCTCCGTTACCATGACCTTTCTTAATAAAAAATCTCATGAGTCAAAAAGTAAGAGGTTTTTCAACCTAATCTTGTACCATATGGTAGAAAACTATATGAAGCAAATATTCAAACCAGTTTGTTAAGGATATGGAAGTGAGAACCAAGAGTTATCACTGTTTGGATTTATTGCCCAAAAAGTGCTGCATATTTCATTCCCTCCTTTACCAACATGAGTTTTTTTAAATTTTTTGTCAACAACTTGAAAGAATATCACAGGTTTAACTTGACCCTGTTGGAGTGTAACTCTTTCCTACATTCTGATACTTTACTTATTTCAATAGTCCCTCTAGTTTCTGAATAAGAGACATTTGAATGTCAAAAATCTGCCCGTTTCCCTCCGTTACCACTTGACCGGACCCATTTATCACTTGAAGAACATTTGTTTTTAAATTTCAACTGACAGGCCACAACATCATGAGCGTAAAATAGAAAAAAAATAATAATAATAATAATAATATGTCACTACCAAAACCTAGTGCGCTTTGTTACCTTCTGATAAAAATGCAGTATTATTATAACATAGACGCGTTTCAACTGTTCAACAACTGTTTTTTGTTTTGTTTTCCAGAATCAGGAGATGATCAATAAGAAGGTAAACTCCAAGTCAATCACCATTCATGTAAATACACTCTCTCCCCCCTCCTGATCTTCCATCTCCAGCCCTCCTCCTCCTCCTCCTCCTCCTCCGCAGAAACATCCCCCCTTCATCACAAAAGACAATATGACGTTCTCTTTTGAACACCGACTCGCTCTCTGGACGTGCCCCTCGTCTCCGTCGATGGGCTCTTATCCAAACACATGTACCGCGCCGGCTAATCTCCTCCGACAGGCCGCATTACGGAGTCAAGCACCACTCAAGGCCAGCGCCGAGATTTCCCGCGCTGGAGTGGACATTAAAGTAGCCCCGTGATAAGCTATTTCCTCCTAAACGCTTCATCTGACAGCGGAGAGGAAGACGAGGAGACGAAGAGACGAGGAGAAGAGGAGGAGGAGGCTCTCTCATCTCTCACTCCGCTCCTCACCTTTACCGAGGTCTTTGAACGCTGACAACCTGAGGCGAGGCTAAGCGCGAGAGATCAACGGAGACAAGCAGCTGCTAAAGAAGTACATGAGGAGAGTGAATGTAAAAATGTACGACACGTGTACGACTCAAGGATTTTGGATTCGAGAAGGTAACGCTGTCGTACTCGCAGACGCTGTGGGGCAAGTGACTTTAAAACTGTCATGTGTCTTGTTATTGTCATTTTAAAGTCATTTGTTACATTATAATATTACTGTGTTTAAAAGGTAAAACATTACACGACTATTGCAGCACTTTAAGTTATTCTCAACCAAATAACTGTGAAAATGCAGAACTGGAATAAACCAGGACTAAACCAGGACTAAACCAGGACTAAACCAGGTCTAAACCAGGACTAAACCAGGACTAAACCAGGACTAAACCAGGTCTAAACCAGGACTAAACCAGGACTAAACCAGGACTAAACCAGGACTAAACCAGGTCTAAACCAGGACTAAAACCAGGACTAAACCAGGACTAAAACCAGGACTAAAACCAGGACTAAAGCAGGTCTAAACCAGGACTAAACCCTAAACCAGGACTAAACCAGGACTAAACCAGGTCTAAACCAGGACTAAACCAGGACTAAACCAGGACTAAAACCAGGTCTAAACCAGGACTAAAGCAGGTCTAAACCAGGACTCTAAACCAGGACTAAACCTAAACCAGGACTAAACCAGGACTAAACCAGGAACCAGGACTAAACCAGGACTAAACCAGGACTAAACCAGGACTAAACCAGGTCTAAACCAGGAACTAAACCAGGACTCTAAACCAGGACTAAACCAGGACTAAACCAGGACTAAACCAGGTCTAAACCAGGACTAAACCAGGACTCTAAACCAGGTCTAAACCAGAACTAAACCAAGACCAAACCAGGTCTAAACCAGGACTAAACTGGAACTAAACCAGGTCCAAACCAGGACTAATCTTGGACTAGAACTTGGAATCTAGGACTGGCCCTGGGAGAACCCCCGAGCACGTTTAGCTCTGTGGAGCGTGGAGTTCTGTGTCGGTCCTTTCGCTCGCGGTCACCTGACGGTCTACTCGGGCGCACCTCCCGCGTTTCACCGCTGCTGATATCACGGTGATTTGAAGAACCCCCCACTTCAATCCAGGTTAAAAAAGCATTGTAACATTTGTACCGAGTCAAATATGACCACTTTTTTCCCTGCAATGCCGTAACTTTACTGCGTTACAGCAAAACCAACGCATTACAGTAATTTGTTACTTTTATAACACGTTAGTCCAACACTGGTCTCAGATGGAGGCAAGAGGACGACACATTTCTTAATTATCGAACAATAAAAAAGCAAACTGGACGCTACTTTTATACATCTTTAATTAATCAGTGAAAATTGGATAAAAGATCGTGATTATTGTGTTAGAAAATATTGCTGTCAGAGTGTTGTGATATATTGTCCATTGAAAAGCTTTATTTTTATGTGAAATGCACATCCCACGATCAGGTTTATGATGTTTCGTTTAGTTTTTTATTTTTTATTTTTTTGTTTTCCAGTGGTATTATGTTTGAAATCTGTGGGTGTTCAAAGCTCTAACCTCGTACAGACGTGACACAAACCTCACAAATCACTTTTGTAACATTTGACTGAAGAGGAGGCTTTCAGGAGCTCTCACAGGATCATCTCTCTCTCTCTTTTTTCTCCTCTTTCTTTCCTCTTTCCTCTCTCACTCTCCTCTCTCTTTCTTTCCTCTCTTGCTCTCCTCTCTCTTTCCTCCCTATCTCCTTCTCCCCTCTCTTTCCCTCTCTCCCTCTACTCTCTCTCCCTCTCTTCTCTTTCCTCTCTTCTCACACCCTCTCTTCTCTCTCCTTCTCCTCTCTCTTTCCTCCCTCTCTCCCTCTCCTCTCTCTCCCTCTTCTCTCTCTTTCCTCTCTTCTCCTCTCCTCTCTTCTCTCTCCCTCTCTTTCCCCTCTCTTCTTTCCTCTCCTCTCCTCTCTCCTTTCTTCCTTCTCCTCCCTCCTCCCTCTCCTCTCTCTTCTCTTTCCTCTCCTCTCCCTCTCTCTCCTTACTCTCTCCTCCCTTTCCTCTCTCTTTCCTCTCTTCTCTTTCCTCTCCCCCCTCTCCTCTCCTCTCTCTTTTCTCTTCTCCCTCCCTCTCCTTTATCCTCCATTTATTTAAAAATTCATACTTACTGTTAACAGACTCACTTCTCCACAGATCTGACCTGTAACTTGGCCTGGTTGTATCACCTGCTTGTCTCTATGGAGATGTGTTAAATGTCATACTGAAAGGCATAAAAAAATATATTTAATTTTTTATTTATTTTAATTTATTTATTTGACAGGGGACAAAAAGTGTCCCGCTTCTGTTCTTCTTCATCTCCAACTGCAACTGGGTGAAGTGTATTGCCCAGGGACACAATGTCAGCGATGTACCTGAATATCAGTTGTCTGAACAGCAATTATCTCTTTTTAATTTTAATTTCAATTTTAAAGGTGCAATATGTTACTTTTCTGGTGGAAGGTCCGTCAAATGCTTTTCCCCTTGAAGATGTTATTACTTTGGAATGTTCCACGGGATGGCATTAAATCTTTCTATCTTCATGGAGATCAAACCAGACCAAGTTACAGGTACTTGTACCTGATAGTCACAGAAACGCCTGAAATACTGCATTGTAAATGAACCATGTTCAGTGACGTCAGGTGAGAGTCTTTGTGTTACCGGCCTGTCGCTCTAATCACATCCACAGGACTGTGTGCTCCAGAGCAGTGGTGGCAACAAACTCACTCCCACAGTTTCTCATCTCAGGAATGTGGACGCTTAGTTTCCATAAAATGCTCAGACTGGTCATTTTCTCTCGGGGGTAGTACTGTTGGAATAGTTTTGTGTGTGTGTTGTGTGTTTTGTACTTCAGAATTGTGAAGGGTTTAATGTTTGAATAATGGAATTGTGTTGTCTCTGATCTGAAAAGTAGAGCTATTATTATGACTGTACTAGGTTTATTAGCTGTTTATATATATGTATGTGTGTATGTATATTTATATATAGCGTGTGTATATGTGTATGTGTATGCATGTAAGGGGATATATTTATGTACCGTATTTTCTGCACTATTAGTTGCTCTGGATAATAAAACGCACTGTCATTAAATGGTCTATTTTCAAACTTTTTTCACAAATAAACTGCACCTGGATTTTAAAGGAAACACAACAGTGTGATGGGTGAGTGGTTTTGTTTGTTTGGTGCGTTCACAGTGACTCTGGGCTTTGTTCAGTTGTGGCGTGTAGGGAGGGTGCTGTCTGGGACCAACGGATTGTCAGCGTGTTCGCAGTGACTCAGTTGTTCAGTTGTGTCTAGAAGTGGCACATTGCACTCACTTTTTCGGTTCGTTTCTCCGTTCCGTTCCGTGTCGGCGTGGAGTGATGAGTGATGAGTCGCTGTCTGCTCCGTGTGTGTTTGTGTGCGCTGCAGCTTTGTAGTTTACCGCTGGGACACCCGAGTGGATTCGTGTATAGGACGCTCTGGATTGTGGGGCGTCATTTTTTGATGCGGTTAGAGGCTTAAGAGCGCCTCTAATAACCCGGAAAATACGGTATGTATAAGTGTATACATATATATATATATATATATATATATATATATATATATATATATATATATATATATTATATATATGATATGATGATTATTATGTACTTTTGTATATTTTTGTTATTTTTCATTGTTTGTGAGAATGTGGTGCATGTACATCCTGTTTTCCTGTACAAAAATACATTTACTGACTGTCACTGACCCCAGGAAGAATAGTTGCTGTTTTTCAGTAGCTAATGGGGATCTAAATAAAAAACAAACAAACAGGTCAGATCTGTGGAGAGGCGATGCCGCTCACAGTCAGAATGTTGTTTTTCTAGGTATTTTTGAGCTATAAAACCACCTGTAATTGAATAAATAAGGTAAGGTAGAGCTGTTTAAAGTCATACTGTGGAACATTCCAGGCAGAGCAACGACATATCCATAGAAACAAGCAGGTGACAGACGCCCAACCGAAAAGTTACACAGTCCACTTTTCATTTTAATTTGACACACTTGACTCCCGTTGACTGTATTAGTGCAGTGGTGTATAATTCCGCCCGGTGTGGCCGCTGGGCATGTGTGAACTTCAGGGGTCAAACACAGTGCCATCTCGAGTCATCGTCACGGCGCTCTGAAGCCCCTCCCACCTCTCCACAGGTTTTCTGCCCGGCAACAGATACGCTTTCATAAACAATACATTGTCCTGACCTATTTTGTGATTCCAGCGCCATCTTTGACCTAAACCAGTGCATTTAACCCTGATGTAAACACGGAACTGCTAATCCAGACTGACACGGGGCCGATATGTAAAGAATGTCCGCGATTTTACATGAATGAGATACGAGGCCTACATATTTCTGTAAACACCGCTCTGTCTGAGGCTTGTTAAATGCTCTATATTACACAGAATTGAATCTCGTGAGCTTCGAGTTGTGTTAGAATGTTGTTACCTCCTCAAAAACAGACCTGGAGTTGTGTTTTGTTTCATTCACACTTTATTATGTCTGTGTTTACATCTCCAAAATTCAAGAGGTACCGTTTACTTTTCATCCAGTAGAAATTATTATCCATTATCCATATGATTCTAGTGAAGGTGTACAGTCGTTCCTCGCTATATCGCGTTCACCTTTCGCTGTCTCGCTGTTTCACAGATTTTTTAAATGTAATTCTGCATGTCTTTTTTTTTTTTTTTTTTTTTTACAGTCTATGAACGTGCGTTGCATTCCTTCCCCTGCGTCCTGATTGGTTGTGGACCACTGTCATTCAGTCTCCTCCGTGTCGTGTCTCCTGTACAGCACAGAATGTGTTCAGCCAAATTTACATAAACGTTGGATCTCTAGCAGTGTGATTCTGAAGTGCTGTATGTTTGCACGTTTTCTCCCCGACAAAACCCACAATGTCGATGAACCTACAACGGCTCCTGCGGTCGCACCCAAAAGGCAGAGAAGGACGCAAACCATCACACAAAAAGGTTGACTTCTGGACACACTGAAGGAAGGGAGAAGTTACACAGCTGTGGCAGAGTCCTGCACGGATACGGGCAAATAGTTGATGAAACGGGCGGGGATTTAATGTTCTGGAATTTTACAGGTGGGTATACGTGCGGGTAGTGATTACACACGGGCGGTTCAGGATTAAACTAGAACTAAACCAGGTCTAAACCAGGACTAAGCCAGGTTTACACCAGGACTACATCAGGACTAAACCAGGTCTAAACCAGGACTAAACCAGGACTAAACCAGGTCTAAACCAGGACTAAACCAGGTCTAAACCAGGTCTAAACCAGGACTAAACCAGGTCTAAACCAGGTCTAAACCAGGTCTAAACCAGGTAACCTAACCAGGAACCAGGTAAACCAGGACTAAACCAGGACTAAGCCAGGTCTAAACCAGGACTAAGCCAGGTTTACACCAGGACTACATCAGGACTAAACCAGGACTAAACCAGGACTAAACCAGGTCTAAACCAAGTCTAAACCAGGTATAAACCAGGACTAAACCAGGACTAAACCAGGTCTAAACCAGGTCTAAACCAGGTCTAAACCAGGACTAAACCAGGTCTAAACCAGGACTAAAACTAAACCAGGACTAAACCAGGTCTAAACCAGACTAAACCAGTCTAAACCAGGACTAAACCAGGTTTAAACCAAACCAGGACTAATCTTGGATTTAAGAGAGAGAACACTGAAGCATGGTGTCTGTAAAGTGCGATCGGTTACGGCTGCGTTTACCTTCGTGAGATGTGGAGGTGAGCCGGTCCGTTGTCCTGCCGTCACCTCCAAGCTCGTCCCGACAGTGAGTCCTGGTTTACTGCTGTTATGGTCCTGTTTTAATTCAACTTCTCTTAGTGTTAATTTGGCTCCTAGCATTCACCACTTCAAACTCTTGTGAGAGAAGACCAGTTTGAACCAGTTTTGTACAGAATTTCATCTTAAATTAAGTAAAACAAAGTAAAAATTAAATAAAACACCCCTGTGTGTTATTTAGCTAAATCAGGAACTCTTGATTTCGGGGTTAAACAGAATCTTTGGTTCAGTGTTACTTAATGAACATTTCCAAAAATGTTAAATTAACTCTAGAACAGATTGGACTCATATAAACTCTGAGAAAATGTTAAAGTTGATTCTGTGAGAGTCAATTTTAACACTCCACTTTTTGCTGTGTAGCGTAATATGAATCCCAAACTGCAGTTATACATGTTTTTCTGTTATTCTGTGAGGATGTTTGTGAGGATGACAGTGGGCATGACAGCTCCACACACACACTGCCCACTCCTCCGGCTGGACAGGGGGCTCCGCTGTGGGCATGACAGCTCCACATAATGGCCTCTCCTCACACGAATAAGACACAGAGTCACCACGTTTACATGCAGGCCAGCACAACCGGATACACTGACCTCTAGGAGTGTCAACTTATCACCTTAATTGCGATTAATTAATTACAGTCATATTAGTGTGTTATGCTTTTTAATCACGTTAATCATATTTTTAATCTCTAACTTTACTGTTTGCCTTATTATAAAATCTGTTTTTATGTGTTGTTAGGACACAGTCGCACTGTACAGTCCTGCTCCTGCTCGCTCCCACAAAGAATTGTAGCCTAATTTTCATTCCCGTTCTCGCCGCATCTGCGATAAACCTGCACACGTCTGATCTCTGAAAACATCACGACACAGACACAGAACAGACTCACCTTCACCATCAACATCCTCTGTCACAGACAGAACATCTATATTCCACTGAGTCATGTCCTTTAGTCTGACAGAAGCTGAACCACATCAGCACAAGAGTGTTTTTTTTTTGTTTTTTTGCTTAGTTTATGCAAATGAGCCATGCGGTTTTAAGTTTTGTTTCTGTGAGACTTACACAAATCTGCATTAAACACATGATATGATGTGATATGATATGATATGATGTGGCTCTAGAGTGGTGATGTTTATATGTTGTAAAGTTGAGTTTATTTATGCAGATTAGTAATAGTAATAATGGTGATACTTCCATAAAAACATTAATGACAGTATGAAAATAATGTAACAATGAATTCAAATGAAAATACCTCAAGTTGAGGCTTTTCTCAGCAATTTTTAGGTGGGATTAAAAAAGAGATTAAGGTAACACTTTATAATAACTACACCTTACTTAGCCTTAATAAAGCATGAACAAAGATTTAATTAATAATGAACAAAGATTTAATTAATAATGATTCACGTTTAGTAAATGCTTAATAAAGAATAATTTGTCTTCACTTTAGAAAAGCTCTCAAAAAGACTTAACTAACAGAGAACAGCTGCCTGAATGATCATTGCATTGGATTATTAGTAAATCATTCTCTCATAGTTATTAATGATTAATAAATGCTCAAATGGTTAGTCCATGAGTAATTAAGGCAAATTAAGTGCAAGTGCTAATTAAGGTAGTAATTAAGTAGTTACTAAGCGTGAATCATTATTAATTAAGCCTTTGTTCATGCTTTATTAAGGCTAAATAAGGAGTAGTTATTATAAAGTGTTACAGAGATTAATGACATTAATTAATTACAGATCATAATTAATTAATCTCTCTTTTTTTTTTAATCTCTTGACAGCACTAAGTCCAATTTAAAGCAGACCTATTGTTCTAAATCCACTTTTCAGAGTTTGTAACCATGTTCGAGTGTTTTACCTCACTATTTACTCACTTGAAGTTGTATCTGGAGTGATTCGTGCATGTTTGAGCAATCTTTAATCGCTTATTTTCAAGACTTTATTTTCACGATCGACTCTTACGGCCTGGACCCCACAGAGAGGCTTCAGAGTGTGAGCAAGAGAGCGCAGAAGATC
Organism: Boleophthalmus pectinirostris; assembly: GCF_026225935.1. NCBI lineage: Eukaryota > Metazoa > Chordata > Actinopteri > Gobiiformes > Gobiidae > Boleophthalmus > Boleophthalmus pectinirostris. The sequence continues at coordinate 4,627,662 of NW_026571447.1, read as the reverse complement.
ATCGGCTGCCCTCTCCCCTAACTGATGGACATCTGCACCTCCCGCTGTCTCAGCAGAACTAAAAACATCATCAATTACAGCTCCCACCCTGGCTCTGAGTTGTCTGACCCGCTGCCCTCGGGAAGACGCTACAGGTGTATCAAAGCAAGGACCAGACTCCAAAACAGTTTTTTTTCCCAACGGCAATAACCACTTTGAACACACACATGCACTGCCTGACCCCACACTCCTGTCCCTCCATCCCCTGATCTCCTTCCATCCACCTGTTATGCAAGATTTAACACTAGGGATGTAACAATAACCAAAATATTGTGATATCGTATTGTCAAATTCTCACAATAATATCGTGGACCATCACAATATAGCGAATTACAAGTTTCTTTGCTTAAATTCATTGTTATGATGCAGCAATAGCTTAAAAAAAGACAGAGGGAACTACATAGACCATGATCCTTTGCTCCATTTCAGTGCAGACTACAAGAAGAACAGTTCAAGCACTTTTAAGTCTTAGTTCTTTGGATTAAGTCTTGTCATGAAATTTTAAGAGGAATAAGTAACATTATATATTTTGTTAGCCTCCACAAAATGAGATGTATGTCGTGAAAATATTGCGTAAATATCGTAAAAGATTTGGATATTGTTACACCCCTAATCATGAGCCTTCCCACCATATCGTGAGCTTTCCCACGATATCGCGATAAATATCGTACCGCGAGGTTCATACTGTGACGATATCGTATCGTGAGACTTGGATATCGTTACACCCTGATTTACAGTGCAATATCTAGACTGAATTTTGTAGTCTTAAGTGTCCCAGCCTGGACAACATAAGGCACATCTGTCTACAATGTATAAAGTCTCAAGTGTATATGTGGTTGTAAGTGTCCCAGCCTGAGAAACCTCTACTGTGATATATACACTGAGCAAGACACTCTGTGCAATAACTTGTATAACTAATGTGCAATATCACCCTGTATAACTAATGACTAATGTGCAATATCTGTATAACTAATGTATGCCTGTATAACTAATGTGCAATATCACCCTGTATAACTAATGTGCAATATCGCCCTGTATGACTAATGTGCAATATCGCCCTGTATAACTAATGTGCAATATCACCCTGTATAACTAATGTGCAATATCACCCTGTATAACTAATGTGCAATATCACCCTGTATAACTAATGCCCTGTATAACTAATGTGCAATATCCCTGTATAACTAATGTGCAATATCACCCTGACTAATGTGCAATATCACCCTGTATAACTAATGTGCAATATCACCCTGTATAACTAATGTGCAATATCGCCCTGTATGACTAATGTGCAATATCACCCTGTATAACTAATGTGCAATATCGCCCTGTATATAAACCTCTGCATATAGGACCTTTGTGTATATAATCAGCACTGACTACCTCATGCCACTTCCCTTTTCTATTTTTTATGTCTTGCACTAGTACTACATACTTATTTAATCTATTCTTCTTTTATACTATGTTGTTAACATCCCATGTACATGTCTGCACGGAAGAGTGAGTTGCTTTTAATCTCATTGTACACGTGTGTAGTGACAATAAAAGGCATTCTGTTTTATTCTGTTCTATTCTTTTCACTGCTCCAGTACACACCCACTGTGACATACTTCCTTCATTCTCCAGTTTTCTTTTCTTAATCAGTGAGCCATGTTGGATTCAGCAATGCTGTGTAGTCATTTTGGCACTTTTTATTTTTTTTAATCTGTTACTCTCTAATGTGATGTGCAGCTATCCATTGGAGGTGCTGAAAGCTGCACAGCACTTTGGTGGGATGAAGTTTACAGCAAAATCAGATCCCGTTTGGCACCACAGTTTTCTAACATGGAAGTCAGCAAATTTGTTTCTTTTATTAGGTTGTTTTAGATGCACAATAGCTGTTTTATAAGTAGATTTTTCTATACGTATGTAAAGCCGGTAACTACAACTGCGGTGTCATAAATCGAATCTCAAAAGCCCCAGTAACACATCTGGAGAAGGTGATACAGACTCGAACATGTGCTGCAGGTACATTAGGAACATATAAGAGAGGCATTCAACTGCAAGAGGTAAGAAAAAGCCAGGAAAATATAAGACATTTAAAATCTTTTGGTTGATTGTTTTGGTCTGCACTGTTAAACTGAAAGTAAAAATCACCTATATTCCATTCATAACACCTCTGTCATGTACTTTCTGAGTTTAAATGCCTTTTTAAAAATCGGTTATGCCTAAAGTAGGACTAAACCAGGACTCAGCTAGGTCCAAATCAGAGCTTAAGGACTTGATGTTTGCACGTACAGGGTTATAGAGAGACAAGAGTGCTCTTTTTGGGTAAAGATGATCTGAATTGGGTGAGCTTTAGTGTATAGTCAGAGTTGTGTGTTCATGTAAATGCAGTACATGCAGTAGTCTCTGTGCTGTGGGCACTGCAGTCCCACATAACAGCCTCCCGTCACAGTAACAGGACACAGTGGTACATGTGGCTGGTCCTGGGGCACACGCACAGGGACTTAATGACACAAACTGCACTGGAGCTCACCTGGGATGTCTTATATAATATGAACTAGAATTCCATTTACTCTAGCTGGAGGTGTGAGGCAGCTTGGGAATGAATGCAGGGAGAATAGTATTTTAATTTCCTACTTCCTATTCCCCAGCCCCCCAGCCAATCAGAGCCAGCGACCGTCAGCCAATCAGAGCCTCTCAGCTAATCACCTATAAATCATTTGATTGGCTCAGACGTGCTGTTGTCACGATACTAAAAATGAAACTTAATTTTGAACCATAGACAGTCTAAAGAAGTGGACTAAGTGAGTCACCCACAGCGTTCAGAGATACTCAAATGAAGCTGCAGCTACAGGAGCGAATCTGTATTCTATATTATGAACAGAATTTTTTTGACGAATAAAATATCAAAAAAATAAATAAATAAATAAAAAACACCAGGATCATGTGTCGCGAGTTAATATGAACATTTTAAGACCAAAATGCAGAGGCTCACAGCAGCAGGTACAGAAAGAGGAGCCACAATATTCCAGTGTAAGTCAATGGGAGCCAGAGTCAGAAGGAGCCGGAAAAGCTGCATTTGAACTTCCTGTTTGGAACACGGCAGCTAGTGTATTCGTTTTGGCCATTTATATTTACAGTCTATGTTTTGAACTCTTAAGTTTGTACTTAATACTCGAGGCTGGAGACTCTGGGCAGAGCTGGGCCGCAGGACTTGGTTAGTTCTTGGATCAGGGGAGACTTCTGGCAATACCAGAGGCAAAACTGCCATTTTCGTGTCCTTAGGCAAGACACTTCACCGCATTGCCTCGTGTGAATGTGTGTTGGTGGTCAGACGTGGTGCAGACTGGCAGCCTCTCTTGTGTCAGTCATTCTGCTGTGACTACAATAGTTGCTAACTACCACTGAGAGCAGAGTGAATGAATAATGCCATCCATCTGGGTGCATTATGATAACGATTTCAAGACCGCAATTATAATAAAAATACACATCAAGGACATTGTGAGACTACACAAAAGCTCCCTCCGTGTCAGGGAGGGCATCTGGCCTTTGCCACTCCTCAAATGAGCAATGAATTATATTCTGTTTATGTTCATTGACCTTATAAAACTGTAAATTGTGATTGATCAGAGTGAGGAGTTTGTGTCAGTGAGTGTGTGAGGTTAGGCACTTTACAGCCAGGTGCATGTTTATATAGAGAGCTTATGTTTTTAAGGTTTAAAGGTGAAAAGGTCTGAAGAATAGAGTTTCAGACTGCCCAGCTTAAAATGGATGTATAGCCCTGGTTTTAAAGTGGAACTAAACTAAAACTAAAGCAACTGTTTTGTTACTAAACTCTGTATACAGTGCTTCATAGTACTGTCTACAGTTTGTAGTCATTTTTGGATAATTTCAAGTACTACATGTCATCACACAGGATGGGTCACATAGTACTGTATTTTTTGGGCTATTAGACGCGCTCTTAAGCCTATAACCCCATCAAAAAACGATTGCACGTCAAACAATAGAGAGCGCCCTATACACGAATCCACTCAGGTGTCCCAGCACGACTTCACTAAACTACAAAGCCGCAGAACACACACGGCAGCAGACAGCGACCACACAGTGAAAAACACCAACAGACACACTCATCACTCCGACGAGAAACAGAACAGAGGAACAAACCGAAAAAGCGAGTGCAATGTGCCACTTCTAGACACGACTGAACAACTGAGTCACTGTGAACACGCCGACAATCCGTTGGTCCCAGACAGCACCCTCCCTACACGCCACAACTGAACAAAGCCCAGAGTCACCGTGAACGCACCAAAACAAACAAAAACCACTCACCCACCACACTGTTGTGTTTCCTTTAAAGTCCGGTGTGGTTTATTTGTGAAAAAAGTTCGAAAATAGACCATTTAATGACAGTGCGCCTTATAATCCAGAGCGCCTAATAGCCCAGAAAACATGGTACTTGAAAGTATTCTACTGTACTAATACTCACAGCCCAGTATTTGTGATACAAACACCTGGCTGCAGGAGTGGAGATTGAAGTGCGGATACTAAGGATGCAACGAAGTCCAACTCTCTTGATATGATATTTCTACGATATGCATGCCACGGTACGATATTTATCGTGATATTTTAAGAAGGCTTACAAAAACGTGAATATGCTACTTTTCTGTCAAAGTCCAAATAAGTGCATAATAACAGTTATTTAGTCAGGTAAATAGGACTGAAACAAAGCAAAGGATCATGGGATATGTAGTTCTCTGTGTTTTTATAGTTAAGGCAAGGCAAGTTTATTTGTATAGCACAATTCGTACACAAAGTAATTCAAAGTGCTTTACAGAATAAGAAATACATTAAAATCACAATAAAAACAAATCAAACATAAATAATCATGAAGATTAAATTAAAAAAGAGAGAAAGAGAGAAGAGTGCGGAATGAAAACCTTTCAGTTATATGCACAGTTAAACAGAAATGTTTTGAGTCTGGATTTACAGAAGAGCCTGTCTCACATGTTCAGGAAGACTGTTCCAGGTTTTAGCTGCATGAACCTGAAACTCTGACTCCCCTTGTTTAGTCGTGACTCTGGGCACCAGCAGGAGGCCGGTCCCTGAGTCCTCAGAGTGTGAGATGTTCATATGACACTAACATGTCACAGATGGACTTTGGTGCTCGGCCATGGAGAGACTTGTACAAGCAGAGCTGCTTTAAAGTCTCTGAGCCACAGGAAGCCAGTGCAGAGACCTGAGCACAGGACTTATGTGCTCGTACTTCCTAGTTCGAGTAAGGACCCGAGCTGCAGCGTTCTGATGTTCTGGATGTTCTGCAGCGTCTCACAGCTCGTTTGGAGAGACCAGTGAGCAGAACATTACAGTATCTAACCTACTGGAGACAAACGCATGGATAAGTTTCTCCAAGTCTGATTTAGACAGTAAACCTTTGATTTTTGCTATGTTTTTTAGATGGTAAAAGGCTGCAGATGTTATTGATTTTATGTGACTGTTAAAGTTCAAGTCTGAGTCCATTATTACCCCTAGATTTCTTGCCTGATTTGAAGGTTTTAGAGCGAGAGACTGGAGGTGACTGCTGACACTGTCCCTTTGTTTCTGTGGACCAAACACTATGACTTCAGTCTTGTCAGAGTTTAGCTGGAGAAAGTTGTTTTGCATCCACACACTGATCTGTTGGATGCAGTGACCAAGTGAGTCCACTGGTCCATAGTCTCCTGCTGTCAGAGAGACGTAGATCTGAGTGTCATCTGCATAATTGTGATAGGACACGTTATTGCTGCTTATTAACTGGCCTAATGGCAGCATGTAGAGATTGAACAACAGGGGGCCCAGGATTGACCCCTGAGGCACCCACAGGTCAGGGCCATGCGATCTGAGACACAGTTTCCAATTTCAACAAAATACTTCCTGTCTTCTAGATAGGACTTGAACCAGTTTAGTACAGTACCAGAGATGCCCACCCAGTCCTCTAGTCTCTGTAAGAGGATCCCATGATCGACAGTGTCAAAAGCAGCACTCAGATCTAACAGGATCAAGACTGAGACTTTGCCTGCATCAGTGTTCAGGCGGATGTCATTTGTCACCTTGATAAGAGCAGTCTCAGTGCTGTGTGAGGCTCGAAAACCTGACTGGAAAACATCAAAGGAGTTGTTCATTTGGAGAAAGTTCGTAAGCTGTTGGTAAACAGCTTTTTCAAGGACTTTGCCAAAAAACGGCAGATTTGAGATGGGTCTGAAATTGTTCAGTACTGTGGCATCAAGACTGCTCTTCTTTAGGAGAGGCTTAATGACCGCAGTTTTCAACGCGTTTGGGAATGTTCCAGATTGAAGTGACATGTTAACTATGTGAGTGAGTGGTGAAAGTAAACTGTTGAGGACGGACTTTAGAAATCTAGTGGGTAACATGTCCAGGCAGCAAATAGATGAACTCAGACTGGTAACGATCTCTAAAACAGTTTTGTCAGTTACAGGTGCACCATAACAAGCTGTTATTGTGAGACCTTTGACGGTACGATATTATGATATTTTGATTATTGTTACATCCCTAGTGGACCAATCACACTGTTCTTTTGTCCTCCAGACCCCGCCCCTCCTCCCCCCTTTAGTCCTCCAGGTACTGCCCAGTTTGAAATGTGCTTGTGGGCGGAGTTTAGGTGTTTAGTCCCACTTTAAAACCAAAAACTTAAACTTCCAGTAAAGAGCTGTCAAATGCATTCTGCACAGAGTCAGTTCATATATAAGAGTCAATAGAGCCAACCCACAGAGACATGACAATCCACTTTGAAAACGTCTCCCCCTCCCTCTCCAGACGTGTTCCTTTAAATATGTGCCGAGTGTATTGGACATGTGCGGATCTGCGGGCCCAGGTGGAGGCGGCAGCAGTCATATCAGGCGTGTTTCCATGGCGACGGGTCACGGCGGCTCGGATCTGGGTCGGCGGTGGGGGTGGGAGGGGTTTGGTTGTGACTGACAGCTGTAATGCCTGTGTAATCCCTCTCTCTCTCTCTGTCTTTCTAGAAACACAGGGAGAAGACAGGGCATCAGGTGTTTCTGTGAGTGTGTGTGAGTGTTTGTGTGCGCGCGACTAACTGAATATTTAAAGGTACAGTATGGAACTTTCTGGATGTGTCACCTGCATGATTGCACGGAAATTGAAAGTTAAAACGATAGCGCGCATAAAGAAATGGACTAAGAGAGTGTAACGTCAGCCATAGTGTTCAGCTCCAGTCAAATGAAGCTCATCGAGGCTGGAAATGATCAATCAATCAATCAAACTGTATTTATAAAGTGCTTTTCATACAAAAATGTAACAAAAAGTGCTTTACAGTGATTAAAAACAATCCCACATTTTTAGTATGAGGAAAAATCTGATATTTGGGGAAAATGATCATATGGGTAGTAATATACAATCCTGACTTTTTTTTTTTTTGAGAGACCTTCACATCCAGTGTGTTCTGGGATGCTGCAGATTTGCAGCATTGGTCCGGTGTGGTAAATTAACACTGAAGATTGAAAATGATATGAACACTAACTTTATGTGTTTACCACTTTTCATAACAATGAAAACATAAAGCACAGTGTAACAGCTTTACAGTGGCACAACAACATCACTTTTTCATGTGGTTCTCCAAGAAACAATTTTTATCCTTTGTAAACAACAAAAGTTCTTTGCACTTCTGGCAGGCCGTTTGTGTGTAGCCATTCTTGCACAGTCTGCATCGTCCACGTTTATCAGCGTAGATGGGAGAAAAGTCTCCTGATTAAAAAAGGCTCATAAAATATGGATTTGGAGTAAGTAAGTAATTGGCATTTAGATGTTGCAAATCTGCAATGCCTGCCTTGAGAGGGTTAAGACATTTAAAAACCAGTAAAAGAACTTTAAAAATCGATCCTGAAACTCACAGGGAGCCAATGCAGTGATTTTAAAACCGGTGTAACGTGGTCCCACCCTCTGGTCTTCATCAGGACACGTGCTGCAGAATTTAGTAATAATTGCAAACGTGAGATACTCTTTTTGGGATGAGCAGAGAACAGGGCATTACAGAAGTCTACTCAACTGGCATGCATCAGTGTCTCTGTGTTGGGCCGAATTTGGAGATGAGTTCCATAATAGGAAAAGGAATTCATTTATGGACAAAATAAAAACACAAGGATCACATCGAGAGGGTTGATACGAATATTTTAAGACCAAAATGAGGAGTTAGAGTGTGAGGGGCGACATTATTTTGTACAACAGATCACGTCTAAGTGGAGGTAATAAACCTACTGCTTATTATTTCTTACGTTTCTATTATTTTTCTCTAGACCATATGGAACTCCTGATATAGACGTGATTAAACGAGAAAAAAACGAGGTGTAGACAACGAGTTTAATGAAGCATGTTTGTGTGAACGAAAGAAAAGAATAGATAAGAAAAGGTTTTTGAGCAAAGTTTGTCTCGCCACCAGTGGGTTTATTAAAGCATGTTTGTGTTTGTGAATGAATGAATGAAAGAAAGATAGAATGAATGGATAAAAGGTTTTTGAGTGAAGCCTGTCTTGCCACCAATGGGTTTAACGAAGCATGTTTGCGTGAATGAGTGAATGAATAAATGAATGAAAGATTGAATTAAAGGTTTTCAAGCAAAGTTTGTCTTGCAACCAATAGGTGTAATGAAGCATGTTTGTGTGAATGAGTGAGCAAGTGAGTGAATGAGTGAGTGAATGAATGAGTAAATGACTGAGAGAGTGGGTGACTGAGTGAATGAATGAGTGCGTAAATGACTGAGTGAATGAATGAGCGAATGAATGACTGACTGCATGAGTGAATGACTGAGTGATTGAATGAATGAGTGAATGAGAGAGTGAGTGAAAATTAGTTAATGAATGTGTGAATGAGTGAGCAAGTGAGTGAATGACTGAGTGAATGAATGAGTGAATGACTGAGTGAATGACTGAGTAAATGACTGAGTGAGAGAGTGAATGACTGAGTGAATAACTGAGAGAGTGAATGACTGACTGATTGAGTGAATGATTGAGTGAATGACTGAGTGAATGAATGAGTGAATGAATGAGTGAGTGAGTGAATGACTGAGTGCGTGAGTGAATGGCTGACTGAGAGGGTGAATGACTGATTGAGTGAGTGAATGAGTGAGTGAGTGAGTGAGTGAGTGAATGACTGACTGCGTGAGTGAATAACTAAGTGAATGACTGACTGAGTAAAAGACTGAGTGAGTGAGTGAGTCAGTGGGTGAGTGGGTGAATAAATGAAAGAAAGAAAGAATAAAAGTTTGTTTTGAGCAAACTCTGTTTTGCCCCAGTACAGATACATTTGGGTCAAAATAAGTCCGCTGAGCGCTGTCTGTGTTTTTCTGTCAGAGATTCAGGAACTGCACTGTTAGCATGCTGGTTGTATCTTTACTCACATCAAACCTCCGCTCTGGTCTCTGAACGTCGTGAAAAGAGGCTGTAGTGAACCTTTAAACTCATCCAACAGCAGAAATATGAACTGGAATCGTCCCACAACCACTGCGTTCATTTTTAATCTTTTCAGCATTTCAGATATTTTCCATCTTCAGTTCTTGGTTCTATCTCCACGAGGTTTTGACTCTGCTGTCCACCTTTACCTTCTTGTACTGCAGTATTGTGTAAAGCACTTGTTCTGATACTCGGAGCGTGGCCTGCCCTCCAGCCACTGCTTTTATGTGCACCTTTTTCACTTTACTACACCAGAAAATCAACCGACTGCAGTAGTGCAAGAAGTACTCCGTTTTGTTACTTAAAGGTGCTTTGTGTAACTTTTCTGGTGTAGGGTAAGCTTGTCTCTATGAAGATATTTACTGCTGTGTCTAGAATGTTCCACGGTATTTATTTACAGAAAGAATTATAGTATTTTGAGCAACGGAAACAGACTTAATAAATAAATGCCTGATGGAAATGTTTAACGTCATACCATGGAACATTAAAGGGAAAGCAATAACATCTCCATGGAGACAAGCAGTAGTAAAGTACAAGTAAAAGTACAGATACCTGAGCAAAAAAAATACTCAAGTAAAAATATCACATGAAAAAAATTAATTAAGAGCGCATTGTGTAACGCTTTTCTCCATGGAGATGTTCTTGCTTTGTCTGAAATGTTTCACAGTATGGCATTAAACCTTTCTATCTCCATGGAGACCAAACCAGGCCAAGTTACAGGTCAGATCTGTGGAGAGGTGATCCGTTCACAGTCAGAATGTTTGTTTTTCTAAGTATTTTTGAGCTATAAATTGATCTGCAATTGAATAAATATAAGTTAGAGCTGTTTAATGACCATAGAACCAAAAAGTTACATAGTGCAGCTTTAAGTAAAAGTACAGATAAAAAAAAAATGTCAAAGTAGCACATTATAAAATCAAGTTTAATAAAAGTATTAAAGTGTAAAAATGTATTTCAAGATTAAAAAGTAAAAGTATTTTGTTTTCTATTTTGAGATCTATTAAAGCTTCAAATGTAGTGATTTTGATCAAGATTCTAGCTGAATTTTGTTCAACAGAAACAAGCGAATCGATCATTTTTTTCTGTTTTTATTGGTATATTTTAGTTTGCTCAAACTAACAGAGAGAATTCAAACTTTGGAGATGTCGACAGCCTAGTAATGCAGGATTATTGAAACATAAATGAAATAAAACAACTCCAGGTCTGTTTGTGAGTAGATATCAACATTATAACATGATTTAAAGCTCACAAGTCCGTTTCAAGTCGCACTTTTTTTCTTATGTTGGGTGATCCTGTGACTTATATATTCAAATGTTCACACTGAAGCGGTGAGAGGTTCTAGTCTTGTGTGTGAGTATCTGCTGCTCCTGTTCCTCCTGTACCACTGTCACTTCACTCTACTGCACATGTCTCCTGCAGAAAGAGCCTCTGTTCTGTCTGTATCATGTCAGTCAATCACACCATTACTTCTGCACCACTGACAATGTAAAATTTAAACAAACTGAGAAGACTGGACACAAATGCCCCCAAAAACAAAATCATATTTTGCAGATTACAAACTGCAAGTCGTGAATCTGCAGCTGAAAACAGTAATCAAGTAGCAGAAAGAAAGTTTGGAGTGAGCGAGAAACTTGTGACACCGGGAGGATGCACCATGAAACTTTCCTGAAGTCACTGGATGGATGGACAAAGCCTGGACTTCAGTGACACCGAAACCATCCTGTCGGGATTCAGAAAGACCCGAATAATTCTAACTGGAACTGATGCTGAGTCTGATGACAGCTACACAGAAGAGGCACTCCGTTTACCTTCAGAGGTCGCGGAGTTGCTCAGAAGTGACACAGAGGATGAAGAACTGAATGGATTTAGTGATTTGGAGTGAGATGGAGAGTTTGGTAAACTTGTTCTGTTGTTTATGTTATAGTTTATCTGAAGAACTGTTCATATGTGACGTTAACAGTCTGTTCTTCTCTTTTATTGTGATGACTAGAACTTGACTTTCAACAGGAAATGTCAGTTCCTGGTCTTCCTGGTGCGACTTATACTCTGGAGCCACTTAGGCTGTGTTCAGACTGCAGCCTGAAGTGACCCAAATCCGATTTTTTGGCTTCTATGTGACCTGTATCTGATCTTTTAATGACAGTCTGAACGACACAGATCCGATTTTTTTCAAATGTGACCCAGGACACTTGGATATGTGCTCCTAAAACCGATACATATCTGATCTTTTGACATGTGACTTCAGTCTGAACGGCCAAAGTGCATTCATCCACCTACACGTTATCAACAAGACACAAACGTCACTATTCTGCGCTGAAGTAGGTGAAAATTGTTAATGAACTCCGTGTCACTGAAGTGAAGCACATCACCACTCACCACTCTTGGCTCCGTCTCCACATCCACACGTTCCTTTCAACGGACGTCGCTGCCGCTGTCCCACAAAACACCACGGCCAAAAACCTCGTCCTTCTCCTTCTCAATCTCCTCCTTAAAACAAGTAAGTTGTTCATGTTCTGGCTCCGGTACGAGAGGAACTTTAAAATCTCCAGGTGCTCAATGCTCGCTGTGGTTGACGTCATCGTGTCTCCAGTGCACATGCAGGACACTTTCGGGCTGTTTACTGTTCACACAGGGGATCACATACAAGTCGCATTTAATTGGAAATGTGAACGACCTCGCAAAAACATCGGATTTCACAAATAAAATCGGAATTGAGCGTTAAGCCCTGCAGTCTGAACGTAACCTTATAGTTCAAAAAATACGGTAATGTAGGATATTTGATGACCAACTGAAACATAAAAGAAAAGTGAAAACCTGTTTCTCAGTAGCAGCTCTTGTGAAGAAGCACCAGGGTGTGTGTGTGTGTGTGTGTGTGTGTGTTTGCTTCATTATTAGCTGTGGTTCAGATAACACGAGGCCCTGCCCACATGCCTCAGTGTGGAGCTTTGATGACGCTCTCCTGCTGTGTCTCCAGACGACTTTCCTCTTCACAGATGAGAGCCGGACAGGAGCTTAAAGAGGAGCTATTATACAAGACAGACTTCTTTCTTTCTATACACTCTTCTCATAGACTGTGCAAAGAAGTGGGTAAGTGTAAGTGGGTGTGACGTCGCCCGTAGCGCCGTTGTCTTCCTGTGAGTTCCGTATTAGGGATTCCGACCGCGAATATCATGGCAACCGAAGAGCCAATCCAGAGCGAGGCTGTTGAACGTGAAGCTCTTTGGTTTGGTACGGAGCGAGTGCTTAGCAACGCTGTCAATCAAAGTGTTGCTAACGCTGGCGGGAGTGACCTCGGGAAAGAAAGTGACTCATCGCTCTGTTATTAATGTTTATATCTGGACGGACAAAGTGTTGCAGGGGTGGAGTGGGCGTGGTACGAGGGGGTACGACGTCCACCCACTTCTCTTGATGTAACTATTTTCTATTTGTTATTTTTTTTTATATTTCACAACTTAAATGTCAAACCGGAGTGACTGGTAATGGTGAAAAAAACCTGCATAGACTCATGAAATGTGCACTACTGTTCTATAGAGACCTGAGACATGAGGGACCAGGACTGAACCAGGACTGAACCAGGACTGAACCAGGACTGAACCAGAACTGAACAAGGACTGAACCAGGACTGAACCAGGACTGAGTGTCGGGTGTCGGGCCGGAGGTGTGCCCCTGGTTCAGTTCTGGTTTAATCCCGGTTTAGTCCTGTTTTAGTCTTGGTTCAGTCCTGGTTTAGTCCTGTTTTAGTACTGGTTTAGTCCTGGTTCAGTCCTGGTTTAGACCTGGTTTAGTCTTGGTTCAGTCCTGGTTTAGACCTGGTTTAGTCCTGGTTTAGACCTGGTTTTAGTCCTGGTTTAGTCCTGGTTCAGTCCTGTTGGTTCAGTACTGGTTAGTCCTGGTTTCCGGTCCTGGTTCGGTCCTGGTTCAGTCCTGTTTTTAGTCCTGGTTACAGTCCTGGTTAGTCCTGGTTTAGTCCTGGTCCAGTCCTGGTTCAGTCCTGGTTCAGTCCTGGTTCAGTCCTGGTTCAGTCCTGTTTTAGTCCTGGTTCAGTCCTGGTTCAGTCCTGGTTCAGTCCTGTTTTAGTCCTGGTTCAGTCCTGGTTCAGTCCTGGTTTAGTCCTGGTTCAGTCCTGTTTTAGTCCTGGTTCAGTCCTGGTTCAGTCCTGGTTCAGTCCTGGTTTTAGTCCTGGTTCAGTCCTGGTTCAGTCCTGGTTCAGTCCTGGTCCTGGTTCAGTCCTGGTTTAGTCCTGGTTCAGTCCTGGTTCAGTCCTGGTTTAGTCCTGATATTATTTTTCTGTAGGCTTCAGTGAACACTGCTCTAATTTGCATCCAGGTCAAATGAAGATATGGGCTGTTAAAGTGTATTTGTTGATGTAAAGTTTTCAGATGTGAAAGTTGACAATCAAAGTCAGCAGACCCCTTCAGCGTGTGCGCCGTAAACATCACCACAACAAAGAGTCAGCACAAGGTGACCAAGACTTCAAAATAATAAAACTGGGACATAAGGTTTTTGTTTGTTTGTTTGTTTTTTGATTGGTAATAAATTGTGAATCGAGTGCGTAATTAAGGAAAACAGTTCTGCAGAGACCATTCATGACTAACATGGGCGTCAGTATAGTCACATTTTCTTTGTGTTTAGGTCGTTTTTAAGCAGCTTTTCTGTATTTTACCTAAACAAATGACGATTTATGCCTCTCCCACTATTGGCAGGTGTCAAATTGGTCAAAAATAGGGACACCTGGGACATTTCTTGTATAAAACTGGGACAAACGACTGGTTTTGGATAAATCTGCTGGAACAGGGGACACAGACTCAAAACTGGGACTATCCTGGGGAAACAGAGATGTCTGGTCACTCTAAGTTGGCACCTCTAATGGGTAGCTGCACATCACACTAACAAGCAGTGGATTATTAAAAAAAAAAAAAAAAAAAAAGTACCAAAATGATTATATGACGCTGCTGAATCCTACGTGTATGAGTGATTAAGAAGATTGGACAGCTAAGTAGTTCACAGCGGGTGTGTGCCGGTGGCGGTGAAAACTGGCATTGATCAGCAAAACAGTGTCTTAAAATAAGTGCTTAAAGACTGCAACTTTGAACACAAACTAACAAACAACTTCAGAGGGTAAATGAGAAGGGAAACAACATGGTTAAAAGCTCCGAAAAGTGGATTTTGCAGAATAGAATAAAATAAAAAACATCTATGAAACGTCTTTGTCCTTTTTCAGGTTCGTTATTATTTAGAACCATTTAGACTTTAGATTTTAGATTTAGATTTTTTTGCCGAACTAGAATAAAGTGTAATTGCACATCCACTACAGTAGTTGGCAGTGTTGTTCTTGGGTTTTTGCAGGAGATATGAAGTACAGTGGACAAAAACTCAAGAGACACCATGGAAAAATATTTAACATGGGTGAAAAGAAAGGCAGAGATAATGAAACTAATGACAAACAACATCTCCCGAAAGACGAGGAAATGTGACGAAGAGAACGCAGCACTCGGTTTCACTGTGACTACGGTGGGAAACAAGGAAAGACCGATGTGTTTACTGTGTCTAAAAACATCGGCAGCGAACAGCCATGAAGCCAAATACCAGGACAACTAAACCAGGACTAAAATCAGGTCTAAACCAGATCCAAACCAGATCCAAACCAGGTCTAAACCAGAAGTAAAAACAGGTCTAAACCAGGACGAAACCAGGACTAAACCAGGTCTAAACCAGGACTAAAACCAGGTCTAAACCAGATCTAAACCAGGACTAAAACCAGGTCTAAACCAGGTCTAAACCAGGACTAAAACCAGGTCTAAACCAGGTCTAAACCAGGACTAAAACCAGGTCTAAACCAGGTCTATGCCAGGACTAAAACCAGGTCTAAACCAGGACTAAACCAGGACTAAAACCAGGTCTAAAACCAGGTCTAAAACCAGGATTAAACCAGGACAAAAATCAGGACTAAAATCAGATCCAAACCAGATCTAAACCAGGTCTAAACCAGGGCTAAACCAGATCTAAACCAGGGTTAAAATCAGGACTAAAACCAGAACGAAACCAAGAATAAATCAGGACTACAATCTGGACTAAAACCAGGTCTAAACCAGGACTAAACCAGAACTAAACCAGGAATAAATCTGGACTAAAATCTGGACTAAAACCAGGTCTAAACCAGGGCTAATCCAGGTCTAAACCGGGACTTTTGGTATAAATCATGACTAAAACCAGGTCTAAACCAGGGCTAATCCAGGTCTAAACCGGGACTAAAACAGGACTTAAAACCAGGACTAAACCAGGTCTAAACCAGGTCTAAACCATCATCTCCCATATGTCACACCTCCTACATCACTAGTCCGTGAAAAAATTGTCCCAAAAAGTATGCAACTTAATAAATCCCTTGTGAGTCAGAAACGCGGAATATTGAAAAAAAAAAAAAAGCTAAAGTGCCACCACGCCCACCAAGGAAAAAAAAAAACAAAACGTCAGAGTGCAGGGACGTTCGACACCAAGACGTCAATGTCAGAGTGGCGGTATGTTGGAATGACACCGGTATTCCCAACGATCTCCCATCCGCGTACTGCCCAGGCCCGACCCTGCTTGGCTCCTGAGACCAGACTTTGACGTGGAGATCTGGATCGGTTCAGATTTGGCGATGCTCGGAAAGCCAGATCCGCTGTTAATTTGAGAAGCCCAGGTCTGTTACTATTGTGAACGTTATTGTAAAATATTCATCACAGGAGAAGACCCCCTGTTGCTTTTGCCAATTACAGGCTGCCATCTCTCAAGACAGTTTGCATGACGCCAACTCTACCACCACCACATAATGAAGGCAGCGCTGAGATAACTCGTGTGGAAGAACAACGCGCCTGATATAAGGTTCAAATTATGGATATAGTCTTTATTTTGATCAATTTCCATCACTGCATAGACGATTCATTCTTACACACGTCTATTCTGAGTAAGATTAATTACACTTTGCACTCTTTTTTGAAATTTGTAAATGTCTTTTATATAGAAATACATTTAAAAAACATTTCACCACCAATGAGCAAAACATGAAGCCTGATTCATCAACCGGTTTCACTTCGTAGAAACCGTCTGACCTCGCAGTGTTAGGATTCGTTCGCTCAAAAGTATGCGGGTACTTTTTTATTTACCCAATCGCTGCTATTTGAGCGTGACATATGTAATCCACCAAATCCCGTAGGAAGAAGAGTAATAGCGTCTTCCTGTTGATAAAATTCACCAAACATTGTCTTTGTTCCAGCTTTAAATCCTCGATCTCGGGAATCGTTGACAACACAGAATGTATGTCTCTTTGCTGATTGGACTCGCACTTCCAGGGTTTTTGCGAACTGTCTAGTGCACAGGTGTCAAACATACGGCCCAGGGGCCAGATCCGGCCCTCCAAGACCTTTAATCTGGCCCTCGGCTGATTTTCTACTAAAATATTTTAATTCCATTTTTTTATTAAAATCTTGTTAATTTTCTGTGGTGTTTATCACAACAGCGTCTCCAGTGTCTCTGTACGTGGCCCTCCCACCAGAGCAGCACAAATGAAGACTTGTCTCTTTCCAAACGCTCTTAAAGGACGATCGTTTTGACTGTTGACCCTCATCAGAAAAATGTCCCAACATGAGAAAAGTGGAGCCGAGTGCAGGATTTTCCAAGAAAAATTTACTTATTCCTATTTATACCAGTTAATGTTAAACAAGTTCATGTTAAGACATTGTGTTGAAATTGTATTTTTCTTAAAGTTTCAGGTTGTTCATAATATTATAATATTATATTATAATATTTTGTAAAAGAAAGAGTTCATCAATTAAAAAAGATTTCTGTAATAGATTTGTGTTTCTCTGCACAAATATTTGAACTTATTGTTATTTTTGGGGTTTATATGACATGAGTTTTCTGATCCGGCCCCTTTGGGATCAAAGTCGGTTGGATACGGCCCCCGGACCAAAATGAGTTTGACACTCCTGATCTAGTGTATCTGATTCCTGACCTAGTCACTGTAGAGAAATGAAATTGAGTGGAGGCAATAGGTGGCCCCAGCCTGGCAACAAAACATGTGTCCAACCATGTAACCAAACCTCTCAACCATAGTGCAACACCTTAAATTTACCATCCCTTTATGACAAATACGGCAAGTTTTTTTTTAAAAATGCAAATGACAAAACAGAAATTGTACCACAGAATATTAAAAAAGGCCCTATATTATGCAAAACTGACTCTTGTGAGCTTTAGGACACACTATAATGTTGTTACCTCCTCAAAAACAAACGTGGAGTTATGTTTTGTTTCATTCACACGTTTGAGTAATCCTGGTTTATTAGTCTGTCTATGCTAAAAAAAAAAATAAAAAAAAAGAAAAGGCTGTGTTCGAGCTTGTTGTTTAAGATTTAAGTGTGCAGTTTGTTTTATTTCACCAGATATGCACATGATAAAAGTAAGTTTGTCCACAACACATGTACATAATAAGTTTGAGGAGTTATGTCTTTTTTGCACTGTTAATTGATGCATGTGTGTGGGGTGTGCACAAACTATTACGAAGATGCCATCACTGCTGCATTTCATGTGTATTGTAGAGATGTTGATGTGCAATAGTTTAGTCTTATTCTGAAGTGTAATTTGTCACTGTTCAGTTTATTATTTCACTATTAATATGTCATTATTATTTGTTTATATTGTAGAACCACATACATTCATCATCCTCTTGCTTCATCTGTTTAAAGAGCCATTAAAGACCCTCCTGAAGCTTTACTCCACTTTTAAAGCTTTATAATCTGAGAAATTCTCCAGAGTGGGCGGTGCCTGGTGGAGCAGGTGTGGGGCGGGCTCTGGAGAGATGATTGACAGTCAACTGACACAACAATCCAACACAACTCCGGACTTTGAAACACAGCGGACATTTGTGCTCGAATCACGCCGTTTCCCTTTTCTCCAGACACGGCGAGACATCGTGGTACCTGCATCTTACTCATCGGCGGCTGTTAATCCAACCCAAAAATTCAAATGTCCAGGCCGTAGTTGACCCTAAAGACGACTTTACAGACACGACTTTGACCCAAAAGTCTTATTTTTAACAAGTATGCACCAAAATGCCAAAATAAGTCCAGGGATAGAGATACACTTGTATTTCAGACCCATTTACACAGATAATCAGGAGACAAAAAGCGATTTTGGAGTTAAGTGGCCCTTTAAAGGCAAATTGTAAAGATTGATTCAGCTCCATTAAACGATCCCAAGACTATTCAGTGACTCTTTTTGAGTTCGGGCCGGGCTCACCTCAGTGATTCACCTATCCGCACCAGTGCAACAGCTCCATACTATAGTATCTTTCAGTCTACATCTCCATGAAGCGGTAGTTTTCAAGTTAACAGCTTCTTTTACCTTTAGTTCAGCAGAGATCAGCAACTCCAGTTCTGAAATCACCCAAATGAATCTAGTGCAGGTGTATGGAGTCTGAAAACACAGTAGAGCACTTCCTGTATTACCACATGACTAGGGCTGGGTACCATTAAGAAGTTGCTGATACGATACATATCTTGTTACAGTGAGCTTTCGATTCGATATAGTGGATCGCAAGAGATTTTTTTGGGTCACCTTGACATGAGAGAAATAGTGAGTCAGCCATACTTATCTGCCGGCCCCAGATGAGTGTTCCTGAAGCTAAAGTTGAGAAATACTTGTTTGGTTGTTCAAAAAGAAGTGTGATAAATCAACAAAGGTCAGTGCACTTCAGGATATTTATGAACAGATACCTTTTATTGATTGATTGATTGATTGCATTTATACAGCGCCTTTCAAGATACCCAAAGCACTTTACAGTTCATTATTCAGTCACTCCACACTCAGCTGCTGGTTCAATTACTGATGCTAATTGTTCAGAGACACGATCACTCAGTCAATAATAAAATATCCTCATGAATGTTCAATAATGCTCAAATCCACCTATTGTGTGATTTATGAATAATGTCTATTGAATTATCGTGAAGGTTTGTGACTTTTAAAATATGGATCCCCAGAAAAAAAGTTTGAGGAACACTGCTCTAAACAAGCAACAAAACTGTAGCGCTGTGACAAAATAATTTAGTAAAATGTACCAAAAAATTAGCCGGTTTCTATGAAGTGAAACCGGCTGATGAATCAGGCTGATGTAAGGTTCAAATTCTGGATATAGGTTTTATTTTTATCAATTTCCATAAAATACATTTAAAAAACTTTTCACCACCAATAAGCAAAATATGTAGCCTGATTCAGATGGTTTCACTTCGTAGAAACCGTCTGACCTCGCAGTGTTAGAATTTGTTCGCTCGACAGTAGGCGGGTACTTCTTTTATTTAACCAATCGCTGCTGTTTGGTCGTGACGTATGTAATGCGCCGCTAACGGGGCTAACTGGTATATTAAGCTTTTCCCAAATCCTGTAGGAAGAAGGACAATAACGTCTTTCCCCTTTATAAAATTCAGTAAACATTCTCTTTATTCCAGCTTTAAATCCTCGATCTCAAGAATTGTTGCCAACACTGAATGTATGACTCTTCGCTGATTCGCTGGTGCCCGACTCACACTTCTAGGGTTTTTGCAAACCGTCTAGTGTATTTTGATTCCTGGCTACAAAACTATAACACTGTAACAAAATAATTTAGTAAAATGTACCAAAAAATACTCTTTGTGACATATCAATACAGCAGCCCACGATATCGATACTGTATCATCACTTTAAACCAGGGGTGTCAAACATAAGGCCCGGGGGCCAGATCTGGCCCTCCAAGACCTTTAATCTGGCCCTTGGCTGATTTTCTACTAAAATATTTTGATTATATTTTCTATTAAAATATTGTTAATCTTCTGCATCATTTATCACAGCAGCGTCTCCAGTGTCTCTGTACGTGGCCCCTCCCACCAGAGCAGCACAAATGAAGACTTGTCTCTTTTCAAACGCTCTTAAAGGACGATTGTTTTGACTGTTGACCGTGACAAGAAAAATGAACTTATTACTATTTGCACAATTTCATGTTAAAACATTGTGTTGAAATTGCACGTTTCAGGTTGTTCATAATATTATAATATATTGCAAAAAAAATCAATTCATCAGTTCATCAAAAAAGATTTCTGTAATAGATTTGTGTTTCTCTGCACAAATATTTGAACTTATTGTTATTTTTGGGGTTTATATGTCATGAGTTTTCTGATCCGGCCCCTTTGGGATCAAAGTAGGTTAGATACGGCCCCCAGACCAAAATGAGTTTGATACTGCTGCTTTAGATATATCAATATTTCAATATTTTTGCACAGCCCTACATATGATGTCACAAAAAGGAAAGTGTGTTCAGTTTAAGAGAAGAACTCAGCCTAAATACACGTACAGAGTTTGTGCGTTAAACATGTGTGAATGAAACAAAACAAAACACAACTCCGGGTCTGTTTGTGACGAGGAAACAACACTAGAAGTTAAAGTAGATCAGAAAATAGCATAAATATGGGCCCTTTAACATGCATCATAAATAATCCCAGATGCTGTTGCCTGGAGTCTGGAGGCTGTGTGTGTCTGTGTGTGTGTGTGTGTTAGCATGTGTGTGTTAGCCTGTGTGCGTTAGCCTGAGGGGCGGGGCCGGGGTCACGCGTGTCATGATGAATTACCGCAGCCTCCCTCAGCCTGTTCTTTAATGAGCCTCTTAAGGGCACGGGCTGTACACAAGCTCCGGGCTGCAGACATATTCTCATCTCCACTACACTCACCGCAGAGACCGCCACGTAATTATGGTCTTTAGCAATTAGCCACACAGCGCTGGAGCTAATGAGGAAGGATATGAGAATGTGGGTGAGAGGGAGTGGCCGGTGAGTATCAAACGGCGTGTGTGTTCCTGCAGAAAACGGACTATTTAAAAGGTCCTATATAATGTAAAATGGACTTAGGTAAGATTTTAGCCATGTTATAATGTTACGTCATCAAAAACAGACCGTATTTTTCAGACTATAAGGCACAATATCAATAATGTTGACTTCGCTTGTCTATTTTCATACATAAAGTGCACTGGATTATAAGGAGCATTAAGTGAAACAAACAGACGACACTTGAGACTGATCCTTAGCCCAGGTGTCCACGGTCCATTTGCAGATCGTGGCGTAATTCGCCCGGCGTTGCCTCCCTGTCTTGGTGAATGTGGATTATGAATGTGAATGTACATTTAAGTTGTTTTTTTTTTTTTTATTTCCTACAAGGACGACTCAAATATACATTCCGGGCTGTTAGGCGCGCTCTTAAGCCTCCAACTCCATCAAAAAACGACTGCGTG
The DNA here is from genome assembly GCF_026225935.1 of Boleophthalmus pectinirostris. Lineage (NCBI taxonomy): Eukaryota > Metazoa > Chordata > Actinopteri > Gobiiformes > Gobiidae > Boleophthalmus > Boleophthalmus pectinirostris. The sequence goes on along the minus strand of NW_026571447.1, from coordinate 4,605,895 downwards.
CCCCACAATTCAGAGCACCCTGTACACGAATCCACTCGGGCGTCCCAGCACGACTTCAGTAAACTACAAAGTCGCAGCGAACACAAACACACACGGAGCAGACAGCGACCACACAGTGAAAAACACCCACAGACACACTCATCACTCCACACCGACGAGGAACGGAACAAAGGAACAAACCGAAAAAGCGAGTGCAGTGTGCCGCTTCTAGACACAACTGAACAACTGAGTCACAGTGAACACGCCGACAATCCGTTGGTCCCAGACACACCCTCCCTACACGCCACAACTGAACAAAGCCCAGAGTCACCGTGAACGAACAAACAAACAAAACCACTCACCCATCACACTGTTGGGTTTTGTTTAAAGTTCGGTGTGGTTTATTTGTGAAAAAAGTTTGAAGATAGACCATTTAATGACAGTGCGTCTTATAAAATACAATAAGACTTGTTAGCATTGCAATAAGAGTTGTACATTGATGTTAACATTGAACATCGCATAGGGTTAGGGTTAGTGTAGAACTACGACTATGTGGCCTATCAAAAGGCTCATGCCGTGCTATCATTAACTAACTTGTTAACTTGGTTCTTTAGACTTTTACTGAGAAAAAGTGGAAAAGTGTAAACTCTTTCTGATTGGTTGATTACATGCTACAGGAACGCCCATTAGGGAGTTTCTGAGGCACGTCTGGATCACTCCTGCTTTACTTCGCGAGGCTCCTGACTACGGTGGCCGTAATGCTCTGACAATGCAGCGGTGTGGCTTCGTACAAAGTCATACAGAAACATTTTGACAGATGTTTGAGCGCTGTGTACCACATAAAATCAGTTTAAGGTCAGTAAACACAACCTGAATTAATACATAAGGCACACCAGATTATACGGCGCACTGTTGATTTTTGAGAAAATTAAAGGATTTTCAGTGCGACTTATAGTTGAAAACTACAGTACCTGGAGTTGTGTTTTGTTTCATTCACACATGTTTGAGTTTTCCTTTATTATTAGTCTGTCTACATCAGGGGCCTCCAACCTGTGGCTTGGGATCCACCTCCTTCCAAGTAGCTCGCCAAAGAATTTCCGAATTTAGAAGTTTTGTGCTGAATAACAAAAATTTGATGAATAGAACAACTATTAAAACATCTTCATTCCTAACTTTACTTTCTAGACTAATAACTGGATCATGATGAATGTTTTATATAGGCACCTAACTGTTCCTATCTAAGGCACTGGCTCGTATATTTACTTAATTTCTTGCAACCTCTAAAATAAGTAACTCTCTGACATTTTCGTTTTGTAAAGGTAACTGACCGGAGTAAAAAGTTTGCAGACCCCTGATCTGCATCCAGCTCAAAATGTTCTGTTCCACCTTGTTTTCAAGTGAACAGCTCCTTTTACCTTTAGTTCAGTAGAGATTGGCAATTCCAGGGCTGAAATCGTCCAAACTATTCTAGTGAAGGCGTGTGAAGTTTAAAAATACAGTGGAGCACTTTTTGTATTACATGACATCACACATTGAGAGGAGAACTCAGCCTAAACATGCAGGGTTTGTGTGTGAAACGTGCGTGAATGAAACAAAACACAACTCCAGGTCTGTTTGCGACAAAGAAACAGTGATATCCCGTAGATCAAAAAATTTAAAAGGAGAAAAAAAGAAGGAAAATGTACACAAAAATCAACCTACATGTGATTTTTGTTTTGATTCTATAAATCTAACACTATGGTAAACAGCGATTGAAAAGGCAGCAATATGACTTTTCTATTAAATCGCTCTGACACTTTTGTTTATAGTGGGAAAACAAATGAAACCCTCAGGCCCCGTGAATGCTCTGCTAATAACAAAGACATGTGTTAGCTGTGAACACAATTTGACCGCAGAATGAGTTTAGTGACGGCTTATGGGCTTTAAAAGTGGACAGGAAAAGTCCGGATTTTGATCTGCGACGCAACAATTCAGGCAAAGTGCAAACAGAGCATTTTTGAGTTCTCAGAATCGTCTAAAGAAGCATGAATGAAACAAAATACAACAAAATTCAAGCTTAAGTGAGATTTATAAGAACACACTGGAGGCTGGTGGTTGGTCCAAATCAAATCAAATCTCGTTGTGTCCTTGAGCAAGGTACTCATACATTGTAGTTTTGTTACATTGCTGTTGCTTTATCCTCTTAATAAACAAAATTGCTTTCTTTTACAACTTAAGGCCGCCACACACTACAGGATTTTTCGGTCTTGAACATTTTTTTAAATGTGACAAAAAGTGCAAGCCACTGACACTAGGGCTACGTTCAGACTGCAGGGCTTAACGCTCAATTCTGATTTTATTGTGAAATCCGATGTTTTTGCGAGGTTGTTCACGTTTCCAATGAAATATGACTTGTATGTGTCTCCAGTGTGAACAGTAAACGGCCCAAAAGTGTCCCGCATGTGCACTGGAGACACAACGACGTTAACCGCAGTGAGCGTGCTCTGTGTTTACGTAAGTTGTCCAAACATGGACGCAGCATCGAGCACCTGGAGATTTTAAAGTTCCTCTCGTACCGGAGCCAGAACATGAACAACTTGTTTTAAGGAGGAGATTGAGAAGGAGAAGGACGAGGTTTTTGGTCGTGGTGTTTTGTGGGGCAGCGGCACCAATGTCTGTTGAAAGGAACGTGTGGATGTGGAGACGGAGCCAAGAGTGGTGAGTGGTGATGTGCTTCACTTCAGTGACATGGAGTTCATTAACAATTTTCACCTACTTCAGTGCAGAATAGTGACGTTTGTGTCTTGTTGATAACGTGTAGGTGGATGAATGCACTTTGACCGTTCAGACTGAAGTCGCACGTCAAAAGATCAGATATGTATCGGTTTCAGGAGCATATCCAAGTGTCCTGGGTCACATTTGAAAAAATCGGATTTGTGTCGTTCAGACTGACATTAAAAGATCAGATACAGGTCACATAGAAGCCAAAAAATCGGATTTGTGTCACTTCAGGCTGCAGTCTGAAGTGACACAGTCTAAGAGAATCTGATGAGATTTTAAATCTACAGCGAGATATGTCTGAGGATCACGGGCTAAAAAGTTGTGAGCAAGATTGTGTCTTAAGTGTTCAAAAGATCAGAGCACTGCACTTTTGGTTTAGATACAAGTCAAAAATGTGTTATTATTATTATTTGTGAAATGTGGTGCAGTATTTCAGATGATTTTTAAAGCATAAAAGATCGGAGATAAAGTCCAAAAGATAAAGTAGGGTCAGTGTCATGAATCTGCATCTTCACCTCAATCCGTGCGCTTTGTGGATGTAAACAAACACACCTGAGGAACTACTCCCACCTTTTTACTTTCAAAGAACGCCTCAAACTGGATTCATAGCACTCTTTTAGGGTCTGGATGTCATTACTTGAGGAGGACAATTTTTATGGATAATGTGGATGAGACGCTGCACTTTAAATTTATCACTTTACAAGAGGTGAGGAATAAAGTTTCATTATTTTTGCATTTTCGCTATATCCTGAGTTTTTTGTTGCGTATCTGTGTCCGTCACTCCTCTGCCCCGGACACTTTGTTTTATTGGCTGTTACTGTAGCGTTGTTGATGAACTGACAGAGCAGCTCAGAGTCACATTGACACCACACACACGAGGAGAGCAGCGGCTTCAAAATCGTACACGAACTTGGGGAGAAGCAAAGAGCAGCCAAAATCAGGCAAATTCTCTTGTAGCGTGCAGTGGCCTTCAGCGTTATGTTTTGAATCTCTATCATCTTTACATAGAACGTGTTATACTCTGTGGGATGAACCAAAACAAAAGCTGTGTGTATAATTTTACACACAATCAAAGCTTTATCTTTATCGTTTCAGTTTTATGTTACACTTTAAACAGAACTTCGAACCATCGCTTTGCACTTCGTTTCTTTGTTCAGCGCGTGATTGTAAAGCTGTTCCTCTGCTCCGTCACATGCAAACGGCTGTGAGCTAAAAGTGGAGGAGGTGTGAAGAGAGAAAGAGACAGATCTGCTTCAACACCAGAGAGAGAGAAAGGAGGACTTATCTGAGGAGCACAAGAGCATGCACCCTGAAGACTTTATCCTAACTAGAGGAACTGCTCTGTCTGAAGATCTGCTACTCAGTGTTTTCCCGCAGAAATTGGTTAAAGTGGTGACCAGGAGGGAGGTGGTGGAGATACCGTGCCGGCGAAAGTGGGGACCGGGGCGCGACGACCGTAGTTTTGCGAGGATTCACGTGGTTTGGAGGGATGTAGTCAAGGCGGGGGGCAATTGTTGTCAAGGTGGCTGCTTTAACTGTGAAGCTCTGCGGGAAAGGGAGTGTGCCTATGTTCCCTCAAGGCCAGTTTACAGGCCAGCGTCAAATCGTCTGCGTCAGGACACAGAGAGTCTGCGGTACACGGTCAGCTTCTCTCGGACTTAAAAAGGACACAACTCAGTGGAATATGCGTGTTCTTTCTGTGACAGAGGGATATTGTTCTAATGGTGAGTCTGTTCTGTGCTTTTATCGCGTGGTTCATGTTAAACTTTTCAGAGATTATACGTCTGCGGGTCGTACACACAGACCGTATATATGAATGGACAGATATCGTCGCCCTCTAGCATTTTGGCAGTGAATTACTTCGCGGTGCACAGACCTCGACGCAGATCCATAAATCAGAAACGACGGCGACAAGGCGACGGCGGCAGTGCGCGTTGAGTCGACGCAGAACTATACTTCACCCTTCAGCTTTATGTTGCCTTGTTCTCTTTTCTAATTTTTATTTTTATTTAATTTTTTTTCCCCAGAATTAGGCCTTACGTTCCCACATGTCCTTTATCATCAATTTGCATCAGAATTTCTCCCAATTTGGTCGTCAATTACACCCAACCTATTGTCCAGTCGGGGTGTGTAAAAATATCGAAATAACAATATATCGTATCATTTAATGTATCAGTTTAATACAGTATCAATATCATGGGCTGCTGTATCGATATATCACCAAGAGTAATTTTAGGTGTATGTTTCTCAATTATTTTGTTACAGCGCTACAGTTTTGTTGTTTCTTTAGAGGAAGGAAACTCGTTTATGAAACACATTTGACATTTTCACCGTTTTGATGATTAAAATGTTTGTTTTAAGGTTTAACAAAGACTTTTACTATCACAGCCATGATTTACGGGTTATTTTTTTTACTGAACTGTACTGAAACGATTTGAAATATATCGTATCGAACCGAAAGTGCACTGTATCGAGATATGTTTCATATCGTGGCCTATGTATCGATGTATCATAGGCCGTACTTCTTGCTGTATGGATATTGCCAGTGGTGGAAGAAGTACTCAATTTTGTTGCTTAAGTAAAAGTACAGACACCGGAGCAAAGAAAATACTCAAAAGTATCACATGAAAAAATCTACAAACTATTAAAGGACTCGTTTAAAATGTACAGTAGTTAAAGCGTAAAAGTATTTCGCACAGACTTTGAGATGCTTTAACGATGCTTCAAATGTAGGGATTTTGACACAGATTTGTTCTGAATTTTGTTCAACAGAAACAATGAAATCAACAGTTTTATTTAGTTTTTTTGTTATATTTTTGTTTGCTCAAATTATGAACAGGTTCAAAATAAATCCACCAGACTTTTAGCAATCCAAAAGATTTCAGTGCAGTTAAAAATCAGTACAAATCTCAAAATGTAATAAAAATACATTCAGTAGCTCAGTTTTGGTAAAGTAAAATGTACTGAAGGAAGTACAGATATCTGTTCTCAAATGTAGTGAAGTAAAAAAAAAAGAAAAAAAAAGTACTTATTAAACTTAAGTGAAGATGTAAAATGTTACTTAAAAATGATGAACTGAAAATCAAATAACTTATTTACTCTATTTAGATGCCTATTACTTAAAAGGTGCTTTGTCTAAAGTGTTCACAGTAAAAGGCATTTATTAAACCTGTCTGTCTATCTCCATGGAGACCAAACCAGACCATGTTACAGGTCAGATCTGAGGAGAGGCGACCCCCGCTCACAGTCTAGGTATTTTTGAGCTATAAAACCACCATCAACCAGAAAAGTCACATAGTGCAAATTTTGTAGATTTTTTTCATGTGACTTTTACTTGAGTACATTTTTGTCCCTGTATTTGTATTTTTAGTGTAACAAAGTTTATTACTTCTTCCACCACTGACTTTAATTAGTATAATCAGATTTATATACTCAGTGTTGGGGAGTAACAGATTACATGTACTGGAGTTACATAATCAGAGTACAAATTATGAGTAACTGTATTCGGTTACAGTTACTGTTTCAGTGAGTGGTAATTGGATTACAGTTACTTTGTTTAAATAAAGAGGTATTTTCCTGTTTTCACATTTTGGGCTATATCCCTTTTTTTTTTTTTTTTTTTTTTTTTTTTCTAAAACTCATTCTAAAACCAGGTCTCAGGTCTGACTAAACCAGGACTAAAACCAGGAGGTCTAAAACCAGGACTAAACCAGGTCTAAAATCAGGTCTAAACCAGGACTAAACCAGGTCTAAAACCAGGTCTAAACCAGGACTAAAACCAGGTCTAAAAATCTAAATCAGGTCTAAAAATCAGGACTAAACCAGGACTAAACCAGGACTAAAACCAGGTCTAAAAAACCAGGTAAACTAAAACTAAAAGGTCTAAAAATCAGGTCTAAATCAGGTCTAAATCAGGTCTAAAAGGTCTAAAATCAGGTCTAAAAACCAGGTCTAAAACAGGAAACCAGGTCTAAACCAGGTCTAAACCAGGACTCTAAACCAGGTCTAAAACAGGACTAAAACCAGGACTAAAACCAGGTCTAAACCAGGTCTAAAATCAGGTCTAAAATCAGGTCTAAAACCAGGACTAAAACCAGGACTCTAAACCAGGTCTAAAATCAGGTCTAAACAGGTCTCAAACAGGATTCTAAAATTTAACCATGCTGCTGTGTGGACCGTGTCTCCTCTTCTATCAATAATATTTTTAATTTGGTTCAGTAAAATCTGGGCTTTTTATTTTCTTTTATCAGACAAAACATCTTATGTGAAGTCTTTGCTTCTCTACAGCAAATCAAGTAATCCAAAGTATTCAGATTACATTACTCACTTTAAGTAATTTAATGGATTAACGTTACAAACTACATTCTGGGGTATGTAATCTGTAATCTGTAGGGGAATACATTTTAAAAGTCACCTTCCCAACACTGTATATACTTTACTTATATATACTTTACTTATATATATACTTTACTTGTACACTTAGTTAGTTACCTCTTATAACATTAGTCCAAGTCACCACATTCCGGTTAAATGACTGAAATGTGCTCATCCACAGAAGTTTGTATTAAAGTCACTCACAAATTGTACTTTTCTAGCAGCATACCTTTATTACTACTTGTGTAATCTTTTTTATTGAAGTTACAGTACTTTCACTTGAGTAAAAGTTGTGCTTCCTCTTCCCTCTGTGAGTAAATCTAAAGTGACAAAAGCTTTGTGTGACAATATGAAATGATCTGAACGTTTGTGTTTCTTGTACTGCATTCTTGGATGGCATTAAACCTTTCTATCTGCATGGAGACCAAACCAGACCAAGTTACAGGTCAGATCTGCGGAGCGGTGTGAGAATTATTCTGTGTCGATCATGCTGATTCACCCAATATTTGTACCTTGGAATGACAACAGGGAAGAAAACATGCTGTCTATCTGTGGTTCTATAAAAAGACATGTTATTCTGTACTTTGAGATGCTACGAAGCAGAAAACTGATGGATGTGGACCCCGTGCCATGATAAAGTGGACCGGGTCAGCATTATTGTTCATTTTCTTGCTGTGTACGCTAAATCAACAAGTTAATGTTTTGTCAGATGGGTGGTATAAAGCTACTTCACTTTCTGGGTTTTGTCAGAGGCGTCGTTCCGGGGTGACAGTTGTACTTGGTAATCAGCTTGAATCTCTGTGAACTGCAAATGTTAAAATAAAGTGGCCTGTTCCATCTCTTGTGCTTTTTCCTAGGACACGTGCTGAATTCTTCCAAAAAACCGACAGTGGCAACCCTACTCACAGTCACCATGCCTGTTTTTGTATTTTTGAGCTACAAAACCACCTGAAATTGAACAAATGTAAGTTAGAACTGTAGAAAGAAGCAGATGACTGACCCCCAACCAAAAAGACACACCGTGCACCTTTAAGTTCAGCATTTTACTACTTTGATTTTACTATATTCCACCACTGCGTTATTGCATTGGCTAATAACCCATAACATTGGAATAGAGGCTGGAGCGGTGCACAAAGGAGCAGCCCGGGCTAATGTAAGAACAAGATCGATAGTACGAGAGGGAGCGCGGCCAGTTCCAGTTACGCAAGTTTACAGCGGAGAAGACGCTCACAGCGGATGACACTCAATAATACATGTTTACTCAAATGAGGCGCTACCCCGCGTGAACTCTAAACACTGGACTACAGCAGGAAATGAGCCCCAAACACGCCGTCAAACCCGAACGGAGCCTGGGAAATACAGGTTACGTAAGTGTGATTTATAAGATGGGCCGGTGCTTCATGGATTTTCAATACTGAGGGTGGCAGAATAGCCAAAAACTGTACGCAAGAGTATGAGAAACATTACTTCAAAATAATATTAGTCAAGTAGAAGTACAAAGTAGTGGTTCAAGAAGTTACTCAGAGGCCCAGATGTATTGAAGGGTCCATATTACAACATTTTGTGATGTTAAGGTTATTCACTGACAAAATTTTAAAATTTTTCCATGATTTTTTCATGACCTAAAGTGAATTTTCCATGACTTTTCGGCTCCTACATGTGTAGAATTGATCAGATTTTTACGACTAAATATGAAATGTTAACTCTTTTCACTCACCTTATGGTTTGGGATTATAGTTTTTAAACATTAAAAATTCTGTCAGTGAATTTATTGTCGTCTCTTTTAAACAAAAAGTGCAGATGTTCAAAAATAATTGGGTAATACTTTATAATAACTACACCTTATTTAGCCTTAATAAAGCCTGAACAAAGGCTTAATTAATAATGATTCATGCTTAGTAACTACTTAATTACTACCTGAATTAGCACTTGCACTTAATTTGCCTGTGCTGTAAATAGTTACTCATAAATATTTCATATTTAATTACTCATGGACTAACCATTTGAGCATTTATTAATCATTAATAACTATGAGAGAATGATTTACTAATAATACAATGCAATGATCATTCAGGCAGCTGTTATCTGTTAGTCTTTTTGAGAGCTTTTCTAAAGTGAAGACGAATTACGCTTTATTAAGCATTTACGAAGCGTGAATCATTATTAATTAAGTCTTTGTTCATTTTTAATTAACCACGTGAGATGCAACGTGCCCGAGCCTCCGTGAGCCGTGGGCCCGGCCGCGGGTTCGGTCGTGGGCTCCGGCCGGACCAGCCGTGCGCTCTGAGCTGAGCTTGTTTCTTTAGTTCAGTGCTGGAGTCACTGATTTACCCAGATACCATTGGAAGAAAAAATGTGATTGGTCCATTTCCATTCCATTATATTAACCCTTTGTTTCCCAAGAAATATCAGTCCAAGTTTATAACACTGATCTAGAAATTATTACTAGTGTCGTGTTCATTACTCACAGCATAAAAAATATTCAATAAATATATTAGTAGTACAAAAGTCCATTCAATATTTTTTCTTGAGCCTTCACTGAACACCTTGAAGACTCTGAGGTTCCCCTGTGAAAGAAATGCTGTTTGCACAACAAATGTTTGGTTCTTTCATTTACATTTCCAAAAAAAGTGCAGCTATACTCTACTTTTTTAATTCATTAATTGGTTTTGCGTATAACATGCGATTAATCGTGATTAAAACATTTTATTTTTGCCCAGCCCTAAATTTAACATAACTATTTCTTTGTTAAATTGTATTGTATTCTATTGTATCATTGTATTTGGTTCTTAAAAATAGTATATGTTTGTGCAGTAGATGAATGATCACATGTATGGTGTTAATGTGATATTATTGTATTGTACGGTCTTACACACAACACCTCCTGTACACACACACACACACACACACACACAGGCAGAGTGGAGCCCGGGGCATTGTCCTGCTCCTCTGACCCAGCCTGTCATCCACCATCAGCCCATCTGTACCCTCCCCCTTCCCCCTGACCACTGCAGCTCCACCAGGAAACAGAAACAAACAAATAAACAAATGAACGTGGGCCGCAGGCAGGAAGAGGAAAACATCAACAAACAAACAAATGTGTGGTCACTGGAGTTTACACCGGACGTGTGGAACTGTGTGTAGCTGCATTTTACACCAAAAGCATTACAATCCCAACTGAACCTGTGCTGACAGAGTCTTAACCTGCAGAGAGACACATACAAGTTTGTCTCATTCTCAGTCTATGGACAGGCCTCATGTGAAAGCTCACAACCACCACAGTTCCCTCCCTGAGCTGCACAGGCTGCACTACCACGGCCTCATGACTGTTTGCAGATCCTGGGGTTTAGGCAGTGACCATTCAGATTAGAGAGAGACATTTTAGATTTAAACCAACTGGACTTGAGCATTGAAACTGACAACACAAATGAGAGTCATGTGAGGCTGTACATCATAAACAACTTGTCCATCATGTTCAATGTTTTTGTAATTAAGAATAAATCAGCTTTACATTTGTATCAGTAAAAGCTGTATTTGGTTTGAGTTAGTGTCCATGTTGTGTGCTAAAACTGTATAACACATGGATCTTCATTCTTTACTGTTTTTCTCAGTCGCTTTGAGGACACTTTCACACCACTAGTTTGATTATTTGGTCTGCACCAGGCAATAAAATAATTATTATGTAGCGTGTAGACTCCAGTGTGGTCCTTTCACACCTGCAAATGAACAAAAATTTCCATAGGATTAACGTATACCCAAGGCTCCTGTGCACAGCAGGTTTGACTGCACATGGCTCGGGGACGCTGAGGCTCTCCCACCAGACGTCTTGGAAGCGAGACCTCTCAGAAGTGAGGCCGGGACACACCGTGTCTCAGTGGCCTTCCCACAGAGCCCCTCTGCAGGGACCCTATCCCCCCCAAGCGGACACGGTTTCTCAAACCCTGCCTAAGAGCCTCCCTGGCCCAGGGAGCGTGGAGCTCGTTGGCTCACTTGATTTGGGACGGTGGGGACTGAGGGGAGGGCTTGGCACGCTCAATTTGGGAGTCTATTGTTTGGACCCGAGTTGGCATTTTCACCAGAGGGAGCGTACCACACTCTGGCATTTGATGCGGAGTCAAGCAGACCATGACCACTTCTTTTTTGAGGTTTTGGTCTGTTTGATTTAAAAGGATCCGAGTGAGATTGATACTTTCACACTAACGAAAACGAACTGAACTAAGAGCTTCTGGTTCGAGAATGTCTGGTGCTGCCGCTGTCGGTGTGAAAGCACTCTGAGACTAAGGTCTAAATTTCAGTACAAATTCCAAAACTTACCACTGAAGGAGCAAACACTCACTTCGAAAACTGAAATCTCTGGAGGAAACCCAGCCAGAAACATGGAGAACATACAACCTCCACACAGAGAGACGGTGAGGGTATGTATTTATATAAAGGCTTAAGTGATGTAAATCCTTGATGTTAAATGTACCTGTATGGTTTATATTAGGATTAAGCTTTAGACCTGCCTCCTCTCTCTGTTCTGTTTGGCTGTGTGTACCATAATCCCTGCGCTGGATCAGATGTGGATGCTTGGATCAGATGTGGACGGTGTGGGAGTGACGGATGCTGCAGCTCGTTTGAACATCAGTGTAATTGTGATCTCTAAGTGATCTTTAATAGCTCTGATGTTTTCCAGGAAGCAGAGGAGAACAGCCTGCACCATCTGTCTGTGTCTGTTTGAGAGGAGCGCAGGTACAGGGCTTCATCAGGAGCACGGCGATACTCGCGCCTGTTTTGCGAGAGCCGGGTTTCATTGTTTGTAAATTGTTGAAAGTGATGCAAAGCGACAAATGGAACAGGCTCATTGGGAAACATGGAGAGATAATACAAATGTCAACAAATCAAACTGGCTGCTGTTGTCCATCGCTATTAACTCACTGAAGCACTCAAGTCTTGTCACGAAAAGAATTTATGCTCTATTTTAAAGATACTATGCAGATTAGGACTGTCAAAAGTACTGAAAATCTGATCATAATTGATTCTAAAACTATTCTCAAAACTAGATACTCATTTGAGGAAGTGTTGATACTAAAACGTCACATTTACAGGACAGAAATGAACCTTTCCTGAAGAGTTTTAGAATGATCTTGAGCTGTATCAGAACAAGTATAAGAGGACATAGACTAGTATGCGCCAGAGTACAGGTCCATTTTTGGAGACCCACAGTACAGCTCCACACCCGCCCGTTAACCTGTGATTTTATCAGAGTTAAACCCGCACCCGCCCGGATCCATTAACATTCCATCCGTTACCCGCTTGTGCCCGTGATAAATAACACACAAATTAAAAGAACTCTAACTGAAGCATCCATCAGAACACCGAAAAGTTACGACATCAAGAATTACAATCACGGAATGAAATGAAACGGAACCAGAACTGAACTAGGATTCACTGTCAGGACGGGCTCGGAGGTTTGCCCATGTAGACTGTCGGGTGACCTCAGGCTAGGGTGACCATGGACATGTCCGTTTTTTGCGTCCTGTCCTGGGCGTCTGTTTTTTGTTTTGTTTTTTGTGATGGAAATGTCCGAATTTTCATGATCTTTCATTGGGGGCATTAAACTGAGCGTCTCTCGTAGCTCTCTGCGACTCAGAAGGAGCGAGCAGACACAAACAGACGGTTAGTCTGCAACACGCCGATGCGCATATGCACATGTAACATTGACTTGTACAAGAAATTCTCTGTTTTCCATCCCAGTCGAGACAAGTGGGAGGTCATGTGCACAGTTTGCGAGGTGCGAGTAGCTCAATGTGGAGGCCCCACCTTCCAGCCCTGGTAAGTTGTCCGGGTTTTTACAAATGGAAATATGGTCACCCTACCTCAGGCAAAAGGGCCGCGCCTCAAAGTGCTTTTCGGACGCCCTGCTCCACGGGCTCGGGGTTCTCTCTCTCTTAAGTCCAAGATTAGTCCTGGTTTAGTCCTGACTCGCTCGAGTATAATTACTACCCACCCGCTTACTCATCTGTAAAATTCCAGAATGTTAAAACCCGCAACTACATACCCATACCCGGTGCAGGACTCTAGTATACGCCCATGGAACACTACAGAACCTACCTACTGACCACATGGGAATAGAAAAGAAAGTACTACCATATAATGTTGAAAATCATATTCAAAAATCACAATTTTTAAGTCCTAATTTCTACAAACAATGAAATTCTGCATGAAAACTGCTAAAACCCTGCTGCATCTGCACCATAGACTGAATAAAGGAGCATGTTCAGCTTCAGTCAAATGAAGCTCACTGAGGCTGGCAGTTATAAGAGCGAATTTGGAGTAGAGTTTCATATTAGGAAGAGAAATTGGTTTACAGACAAAATGAAATATGGACAAATAAATAAAATAAAATACCAGGATGATGTAAAGCAGGTTAATAAGGAAATTTTAAGACCAAAATGAGAAGCCTGACAGCAGCAGTTACAGAGAGAGGGGAGACGTTTTTTCAATACAAAGTGAATTGGAGCTGGAAGCACGCCCATGCTCACTTCCTATTTGGAACAGTGAGACTAGCGGGTTAGCTCTATCCATTTATAATGATGTCAGTGATGACAACAAGATGAAGTGCTTGTTTAATTTTAATGTTTATAAGTTGGCTTCATTTCTGTGTAAAGCCTGGAAGACGAGGCAGATATGTTTGTTTCAGTGAATGAACACATCTGTATTTTATTTGTGGTGTCTTGGATGGATTTGTATGTAAGACACAATAATAAAAATAATCATTCATTCATATACAGTCAATAAACATTTCACAGTGCAGTACATCCAGAACACTGCAGCTCAGGTCCTGACTCGAACCAGGAAGTCTCCATGGCCTAGACCTAAAGAACATGTCTGACATGATGGGCTACGTTCAGACTGCAGGGCTTAATGCTCAATTCCGATTTTTTTGTGAAATCCGATGTTTTTGCGAGGTCGTTCACATTTCCAATTAAATGCGACTTGTCTGTGACTTCAGTGTGAACGGTAAACGGCCCGAAAGTGTCCCGCATGTGCACTGGAGACACGATGACGTCAACCCCATGCGTCAACCGCAGCGAGCGTGCTCTGTGTTTACGGAAGTTGTCCAAACATGGACGCAAGCATTGAGCACCTGGCAATTTTACAGTTCCGGTTTCCGCCTGCTTCAGCGCAGAATAGTGACGTTTTTCGCTTGTTAATGACGTGTAGGTGGATGGATGCGCTTTGGCCGTTCAGACTGAAGTCGCATGTCAAAAGATCAGATATGTATCGGTTTCAGGAGCACATATCCAAGTGGCCTGGGTCGCATTTGAAAAAATCGGATCTGTGCCGTTCAGACTGTCATTAAAAGATCGGATACAGGTCACATAGAAGCCAAAAAATCGGATTTGGGTCACTTCAGGCTGCAGTCTGAACGCAGCCTTAGTGTCATGAACCATCTGCACTCTGACTTCAGCGACTGGCCTCCTGCTGGTGCCCAGAGTCACAACTAAACACGAGGAGTCAGAGGTTCAGATTCATGCAGCTAAAACCTGGAACAGTCTGAACATGTGAGACAGACTCTAGGTCATGTACCATTTGTTCTTTTGAATTTCAATTAAGAACGAAAAACTATAAAATGTGAAAACAGTTTATTTCATTTCAACATTTTAGTGTCAACAAAAAACAGATTTCGACCTCCATTTCCAATTTTTTAATTTAAAGTTTATCTCAAATAAACACCATCGTGCCTATTTAAATTTTGATATTTAAATAGGCACGATGGTGGATGGAAGTTCTGCTGCTCGAAGGATTTACCTGAACAATCGTTGCAATTTTGTGGACAAACATGTCTCTTCTTTTATAGCAACACATTTACTTAAGTCAGGGATCTCCAATCTGTAGTTCGGGAGCTACCAGCAGCTCTCCTCCACCTTTTAAGTAGCTCGTCAAGGGATTTCTGAATTATAAAATATGTCCTGTGCTGAATAACTCAAATTTGATGTATTAAATGTCTATTATTATTGTAAATCTATCATTTTGATGCCTGACTTTGTGCACTCAAAAGAAATAATCTAACTGTTTTATCTAACTGTACCCCATTTAACTTTAGCTTTTATGTACACTTTATTTCCTTTGAACCTTAAAATTAGTCGCTCTCTCGAATTTTCATTTTGTAAAGGTAGCTTATCTGAGGAAAAATTTAGAGACCACAGACTTTAGTGAACGTGTTTACTTATATCATTGTTGAACTCCATAACGAGAAACAAGTAGCAGCGAGGCGATAAGCTCTTTGTTCAGTTGACTCCATAGAACTATAATAAAAAAATATTTTATATTATAGATCCATGATTGACACTGAATTCACACAAGGCACATTAAACAGCAGAACTTCTGGGACCAGAGAGAATAATTAAAATAGGTACTGAGACAGTTTTTTGATTGGTGTTATTGGAAATAAACTTTAAATTAAATATTGGAAATAGGAAACAGAGATAGAAATCTGTTTCTTTCTGGGTTTTTTTTTTTTTTTTTTTGGACACTAAAACGGAATAATGAATTAATAAACTGCTTTCCCACTTTATTATTTTTCTTTCTTTCTAAATTCAAAAGAACAAATGGGACACAGACTCCTTTCATTTGACTCTGTTTAAATCCAGATTCAAAACAGTTCTATTCAGCTGCGTTTGACTGAAAGGTTTTCATTTTTCACTCTTCTCTCTCATTTACTGTCTCTCTCTTTCTAATTTTACGACGATTATTTATGTTTTGATCTGTTTGTATTGTGATTTTAACATATTTCTTATTCTTTAAATCACATTGGAATACTTTGTGTACGAACCGTGCTGGAACACAAATTCCATCACATCACCGCTCGCCCTCTACTATCCCGGCCCTCACTTAGCTCACTAACATTACGATCGGTCTCCAACCCAAACACACGCTCTCACGATGAGCGCAGATCCGGCAGATATGGGTCACACTATACCGGGTTATGCAAGTCAATAACGCGACCGCAGTAATCTCCTAATGCATCCCCTAATAGCCCGGATAGAGCGGCCTGCGTACGTAAGAACAACACACGCGGACTATATTATGAATGATGAGTGGAAGAACGCAAAGGAAATCAGGTTAAACGCAGAGACACGCGACGCCCACGCGCTCCCCCGTATCGCACTGACACGTCTGAATTTCCATAGATCATAATTCATCCGCGGTATGGAAAAATATTCGCTGGAGTTTTCAATTGCGAGAGACATGCATTATGAAGGTGCCAGGCTGCATAATTTAAATAAAATATGAAATGATTTAAAGAAGGGGTTATTATGCCAAATCGACTTTTTGGTGCTTTCTACCATGTCGTAACGTTGTACTTTCATCAGAAACACGCCTGAAGAAGTGTTAGACATCATCCAGGAGTATTTGAGGAATTTTAAAGCTCCTATATTACACGAAATGGACTCTTGTGAGGTTTAAGTTTAAGGTTTTAATGTTGTTACCTCCTCAAAAACAGACCTGGAGTTGTGTTTTGTTTGATTTAAACATTTGAGTAATGTTTTATTATGAGTCTGTTTACATCTCCAAACATCTCCAAATGCTCTGTTCAATTTTGTGATGTCATGTAGTGGTAGTTAACAGCCACCTTTTACATTTTTACAATATCTTGGTAAGTTAAAATGACTTAAAGGTCCCATCTCATGTAAAATAACTCTTTTCACATTGTATCTTCTGCACATAAACAAGCACAGTTTGGGTTTTGGAACATCCATTACACAATAGTTCTGAAATCTTACTGATTTCTTGGAGACAGTCACAGACCAGGAACTATGAAAGGCCGACTATTGCTCCTCCCCCCGCCCGTCCTGAGAAAGCACAGGCTCCGCCCTCCAAATGTGACGTAGGCGACGAGTGAGCCGCCCTTCCTCCGCCATCTCAGGGAGGGAGGGGGAGACAGACGTGCACCCTGATAGTGGTAGGAATAAACTTTTATTCATCATGGAGATACAGCGCGTTCAGCCGCATGTGTTGGACCTGGAATCGGACGAGGACTTTGAGGAGCACGAAGCTCAAGCACCACGTCCACATCAACTGAACATTACTGATTGGTAAAGTATTAATAAACACTAGTAGATCAACTTATTATATGGTGAACACTGCAGTGTAGAACGATGAGCTTATGATGTCGCTTTTGTTTAGATGTTCATGTGGGAATTGTCAGTCGATGTGGGGTGGAGGTGGTGGAGCGGGGGGCAGGTGCGAAGTGCTTTCTCCTACGTCAAATGCGTCATAGGTGTTTCTGCCGCATCATCGTTGTAGCAGCTTTAGTTCATTGTCACGTGGGAGGGTTGCAGAAATACGCTGCAATTTGTTTAAAAAAACAAACAAAATCAATCTAAAAACCACTTGGGCGACATATCCAAGGCCCACACATCACTCTTAGAAGGCAGAAAGCTCTGAAAAGTTGATTTTGCATGAGATGGGCCCTTTAAATTAAAAACCTTTTACTATATTTGAGTAGATTCAACTTGACAAGTAAAATTATTTTCCAAATGGAATAAGTGTTTTCTCTTAATTCAAGCAACATTTGATTTTGCTTCTTATCATTATTTCTTATTTTAAGTGCAAAAGGTTTTATTTTAAGTGTCGCAAGATGTATTTTCATGTTTCAAGTACAAAAAGTCTTATTCCACTGGTAGATCATTTTACTTGTTAAGTGAAATTTACTCAAATCATGATAAAACTTTCTTAATTCCAGTCATCTGAACTTGACTAGATTTTGTTTTTTGCAATGTGGAGTTTAAAAACACAGTAGAGCACTTCCTGTTTTTTGTTTGAGAGAAGAACTCAGTCTAAATGTGCAGGGTTTGTGTGTTAAACATGTGTGAATGAAACAAAACACAACTCCAGGTCTGTTTGTGACGAAGAAACAACATATATAGATCAGAAAATAGCGTAATACAGGCTCTTTAAACCAATGTTTCCCAAACTATTTTTTTCTGGGGATCCATATTTTCAAAGTCAAAAGACATAATTCATAAATCACAAAATAAAGGTGGATTTGATGGATTATTGAACATTAATGAGGATATTTTATTGTTGACTGAGTGATTGTGTCTCTGAACAATTAGTATTACTCAAGTTTTAAACCATGAAAAACAGTCATTGAAGCAGCAATAAAAGGATCCATAAGTCGCCTATTTGGACTTTAAATTTCTTTTTATCTTTTCAACAGTCAACTAATCCAGCAAAATAGTCAATAAAATTATTACAAAAAGATTAGAAATGATACAAACATGTCTTAACATTTCAACATTTCTAGTGAGATAGGTGGGCCTGGCTGTGTTTTTGTAGCAGATCAGGAGCAGTATTCAGTCTGTTTTTGTGCTTTGTCTTCATTTTTGTGAGCACAGAAAATCCCAATTCACACATTGATGTAGTAGTGAAAAGAATAAGCAGAGAAATACTGGCCCTACTGAGGACAAGACACTCTGAAATGCTTAACCAGAATGACAATAAGGTCACAGATCAGAACTGTATATTCAGACTGACATGCAGATCGTGGCAAGGCGACCCAAAAAAATAAATAAATAAATAAATCAACCCAGTCACGACTCAGTCTTTGGGAAACAATGATTTAAACTGTTTGCAGGGGTCTGAAGCAAATTTTCCTTTATCTTACGCATTATGAGCATCCTAATTATTCACCATGATGAGTTTACAAGGGATTTTTAGAACTTTTAGAACATAAAGGATAATGCAGGATTACTCAAACATGTGTGCATGAAAAGAACATTATAACATGGTTTAAAGTTTACTAGAGTCAGCTTTGCGTAATATTGTGCCTCTAAAGCAGGGGTGTTCACACATTTTCATCATGTGAGCTACTTACAAAATTACCAAGTCAGAATGATCTACCTAATACAAAGCCAAGCAAACTGCACTGAAACACTCTGTGCTCCTTTTTTGGACCCTCACCCACAGTTTGAGAACCTCTTCTTTAAGAGAACTTCCTCTGGCACTTTACACAAAACTGTGAAAAAAGTTTTTAAACCTGTTTTTTAAAGTTCCAAACTGGAGTTGCATTCTTTTCTGGTTTTGCAGTGATATTTACCAGCCTCTGCACGTTTACCAAACCAAACGCACATCGTGACAAACACAGATGCATTTGTGCACTTTTGTTAGACAAACTTCAGCCAAATGTGGCAGTAGGTCTGTTCTGTAGATCCGCTCTATGCTGTAGACCTGCTTTGTGCCAACACTGGAACACAAATTTAGACTGGTTTTTGCTTCACGTTTGGTCTTGCTCTTCTAATCAGCCGCACTGTGGGAGGGGCTTGTGTTCGCTGTACGCAGGAAGGAGCGAGAGCGTGAAAAGGCGAGGGGCGGCGTGCTGACGTGAGGCAGATGGACAGGTAGGATGTTTAGGAAGTTGAACCTGCCCTGTGATGCACGCTGGTACACGAGGGCACACGCTGTCGCAGACGAGCCGTGCATAGGGAGCGTGTGTGTTTGTGATGCGCCGTAGAGTCTCCGCGGGTTTCAAATGAGCGCACAGGCTGCACTGAGACGCCCCACACGCTCCTGCACCCCGCTACAAGTTTATTACCAACAGCAGCGGCCATAATGAAATATGATCACACTTGTTGAGTGTCAGACCTTGAGTGAGAGACAAGACCGAGTCCAAACGCGAGTCCGAGACGAGTAGTAAGACATGGCGATCTACCCACACAACCTCGGCGATCGACTGGTAGATCGCGATCGACATATTGAGCATCCCTGCTCTAAAGGTACATGCGAAACTTTTGTGGTGGAGTTTCTGTCAGCTACTTCTCCATGGAGATGTTATTGCTTTGCCTGGGGATGTTCCATGGTATGACTTTAACCATATCCATGTAGCATTTATTCATTACTGGTGTTTCTTTTGCTCAAAAATACAGTAATTCCTTCTGTCAATAGGGGCGACTCTCCACAGATCTGAACTGTAATGCAGCGTAGTGTTGTAACCTGCTTGTCTCGCTTATAATAAAAAGGTTTACTCTATATTGTGGAAAGTTCTAGGAACCTAGTGCCTCCACTCAGTTTCTTTTCTCTCCAGTGACTAGGTCAGGAATTGGAATAGACTAGACGATTCGCAAAAACCCCTGAAGTGCGAGTTCGGGCACCGGCCAATCAGCAAAGAGCCGCATATTCTGTGTTGCAATGATTCCTGAGATCGAGGATTTAAAGCCGGAATAAAGAGAATGTTTGGTGAATTTCATCAAGGGGAAAGACATTATTGTCCTTCTTCCTACGGGATTTGGGAAAAGCTTAATATACCAGTTAGACCTGTTAGTGGCGCGATCAAATAGCAGCAATCGGTTAAATAAAAAAAGTACCCGCCTACCGTCAAGCGAACGAATCCTAACGCTGCGAGGTCAGACGGTTTCTACAAAGTGAAACCGGCTGGTGAATCGGCAGTTCCAGGGCTGAAAGTAGCTAAATGATTCTAGTGAAAGTGTATGGAGTTTCAAAACACAGTGGAGCACTTCCTGTTTTCTGTTTGAGAGAAGAACTCTAACACACAAGCTTTGCATATTTAAACATGTGTAAACTTCAGATATGTTTGTGATGAGGAAACTACATTATAACATATTCTAGATCAGAAAACAGGCCCTTTAAACCAGTGTCCCAAACTTTTTTTTTTTTCTGGGGACCCATGTTCTTTGTTGGCAACGATTCTCGAGATCGACGATTTAAAGTTGGAACAAAGAGAATGTTTGGTGAATTTCATCAAGGGGAAAGACGTTATTGCCCTTTTTCCTACGGAATTTGGGAAAATCTTAATATACCAGTTATCTCCGTTAGCGGTGCATTACATACATCATGACCAAATACCGTCGAGCGAACGAATCCTAATGCTGTGAGGTCAGACGGTTTCCACGAAGTCAAACCGCTAATGAATCGAGCTAGGAACATTCTAGACCAGGAGTGTCAAACTCATTTTGGTCCGGGGGCCGTATCCAACCTACTTTGATCCCAAAGGGGCCGGATCAGAAAACTCATGTCATATAAACCCCAAAAATAGTAATAAGTTTAAATATTTGTGTAGAAAAACGCAAATCTATGACTGAATATTTTTTTTAATTGATGAACTCTTTCACTAATTTGTCTGCAAACAGGAATAAGTCAATTTTTGTTCCTGCACACTTTGTTCCTCCACTTTTCTCATGTTGGACATTTTTCTGATGAGGGTGTCACGGTCAACAGTCAAAACGATCGTCCTTTAAGAGCGTTTGGAAAGAGACAAGTCTTCATTTGTGCTGCTCTGGTGGGAGGGGCCACGTACAGAGACGCTGGAGACGCTGCTGTGATAAACACCGCAGAAAATTACCAATATTTTAATAGAAAATATAATTCAAATATTTTAGTAGAAAATCACCCGAGGGCTTGGGTCT
Organism: Boleophthalmus pectinirostris; assembly: GCF_026225935.1. Taxonomy (NCBI): domain Eukaryota; kingdom Metazoa; phylum Chordata; class Actinopteri; order Gobiiformes; family Gobiidae; genus Boleophthalmus; species Boleophthalmus pectinirostris. The sequence goes on along the minus strand of NW_026571447.1, from coordinate 4,584,371 downwards.
TGGAGGGCCCGGCCGTATGTTTGACACTCCTGCTCTAGACAAAGCGACAATATTTTCATAGAGACACACAGGTGACTGATCTTCCACTAGAAATGTTTTGCTGTGCACTTTTTCTTCACGTTTTTGCATCAGTAAAACAGCGGAACATCACCTCCACCAGAAAAGTAGCATCTCTGAGACAGTGTTGAATTTAGTTTAGCCGTTTTGCTTCCTGTTAAAACAAGTGTCCAAAAGGAGGCTGTGCTAATTCCAGCTAAGCCACAGACACACGGCGGCTGCCAGGGAGTATTTAAAGCTCACATCTAACACTGCGCCAGAGTCCTGCTCCAGCCCCTACAGCGAGCGTTAGACATGTGAGAGAGGCCACACGGGACAGTCCACAGATTTAAAAGTGCAATGTGGAACTTTTCGGTTGCTTGTTTCTATGGAGATGTCATTTCTCTGCCTGGAATGTTCCACAGTGTGACTTTAAACAGCTCTACTTTACATTTACTCAGTTATAGGTGGTTTTAGAGCTCAAAAAAACTAGAAAAACAGACGTTCTGACTGTGAGCGGGGTCGCCTCTCCACAGATCTGACCTGTAACTTGGTCTGGTTTGGTCTCCATGAAGATAGAAAAGTTTAATGCCATACTGTGAGACATTCCAGATAAATCAAAAGCATTTGGACGGACCCTCGACCAGAAAAGTTACACAATGGACCTTTAAAAAACACATATTATTTATTACTTGTAAGGCTGTGCAATTTATCGAATTTTGATTGTTATTTCGAGTTTTTTTTTGTGTGTGTCAGACGATCTTCAAACTCATAATTGTTGAGTTGAAATGCTTTTTTATTTTGGGATATAAGTATATTTATTTATTTATTTATTTATTGAAGTATAGAGATTGTAGAACAGCTGGATATTTAATTTATTTTGGATACATTTATGTTTTTCTGTGCCTTATTTCATGTTCAAAGTTTATTTTATTCATTTTTTTTGTTTTATACAGCACAAAACTGCTCTAAGGTTCAGATTCGTTGCCTATATTTATTTTCTATTTTAAAGTTTTGCATAAATTATCAATAATAAAGTCTGTTTTTTTGAGAGAGAAATGCTGAATAAATCCATTGTGTAACTAAAAAAATTATCGTGATTTCAATATTTACCAAAATAATCGTGATAATGATTTTTTCCCATAATCAAACAGCCCTACTTGCATTACTTGTATTTTTATTGGCATTTAAAGGCCCATGTTGGACTATTTATTTCATTCACACATGTTTAACACACAAATACTGCAGATTTAGACTAAGTTCTTCTCTCAAACAGAAAACACTCTGTTCAACCTTCTGATGTCATGTGGTAATACAAGAACGTGCTCCACTGTGTTTTTAAACTCCATACAATCATTTGAATGATTTCAGATCAGGAATTGACAATCTCTACTGAACAAAAGTAAAAGTAGATGTTGACTTGAGAACTGTCACTGCAGGTGTGGTGAAAGAAAGGGTGAGGTTAATTTCAGAGCAGGGACAGAGAGACAGGACACATGAGGACAGACGGGTGCAGGGACAGAGAGACAGGACACATGAGGACAGACGGGTGCAGGGACAGAGAGACAGGACACATGAGGACAGACGGGTGCAGGGACAGACGGGTGCTGGGACAGACAGACAGGAGGATCATTTGGGATGGACAGGTGGATATTGTTCAGCTGCTCCCGTCACATTGAACCCAGAGGATTATTCAGGTAAATGTCAGAGAAAGGACGGTACCCGAGGACACAAGGAGACACACAGGTGCAGGGACGGACAGGAGGACATGTAGGACAGGACATATGAGAAAAGACAGGTACAGGGACGGACAGACAGACAGGACACATGGAGACAGGTAGGTTCAGGGACATGTACCCTGTCTTTCTGTAGAGACAGAAAGACATGACACATGAGGAAAGACAGGTGCAGGGACAGAGAGACAGATGTAGGGACAAAAAGACAGGTGGGACACATGAGGAAAAACCGGGACAGAAAGACAGAACACATGATGAAAGACAGGTGCAGGGACAGAGAGACAGATGGGATACATGAAGAAAAGGCAGGGACAGACAGACAGGTGGGACACATGAGTAATGACAGGTGCAGAGACAGAGAGGTGCTGGGACAGAAACACATGATACATGAGGACAGGCAGGTGCAAGGACAAAGGGACAGGCGGAACACATGAGGAAAGACAGGGACAAACAGGTGCAGGGACAGACAGACAGGTGCAGGAACAGAGAGTTGGGACACATGAGGAAAGACAGGTGCAGGGACAGACAGGTGCATGGACAGACAGACAGGTGCAGGGACAGAGAGGCGGGACACATAAGGAAGGACAGGTGCAGGGACAGACAGGTGTAGAGACAGAAAGACAGGATAGATGAGAACAGACGTGCAGGGACAAAGAGACAAGTTCAGGGACAGAAAGACATGACATATGAGGAAAGACAGGTGCAGGGACAGACAGACAGATGTAGGGACAAAAAGACAGGTGAGACACACAAGGACAGACAAATGCAGGGACAGAGAGACAGGCGGGACACATGAGGAAAGACAGGGACAGACAGGTGTAGGGACAGACAGACAGGTGCAGGGACAGAGAGGCGGGACACATGAGGAAAGACAGGTGCAGGGACAGACAGGTGCAGGGACAGAGAGGCGGGACACATGAGGAAAGACAGGTGCAGGGACAGACAGGTGCAGGGACAGAGAGGCGGGGACACATGAGGAAAGACAGTTGCAGGGACAGACAGGCGCAGGACAGAGAGGCGGGACACATGAGGAAAGACAGTGCAGGGACAGACAGGCGCAGGGACAGACAGGTGTAGGGACAGACAGGTGTAGGGACAGACAGACAGGTGCAGGGACAGACAGACGGGTGCAGGGACAGAGAGGCGGGACACATGAGGAAAGACAGGTGCAGGGACAGACAGGTGCAGGGACAGAGAGGCAGGGACACATGAGGAAAGACAGTTGCAGGGACAGACAGGCGCAGGGACAGACAGGTTTAGGGACAGACAGGCGCAGGGACAGGCAGGCGCAGGGACAGACAGGTGTAGGGACAGACAGGTAGGGACAGACAGGTGCAGGGACAGAGAGGCGGACACATGAGGAAGGACAAGTGCAGGGACAGAGAGACAGGCGGGACACATGAGGAAAGAGGGACAGTTGCAGGGACAGACAGGCGCAGGGACAGACAGGTGCAGGGACAGACAGGCGCAGGTGCAGGGACAGACAGGCGCAGGGACAGGCAGGCGCAGGGACAGACAGGCGCAGGGACAGACAGAGCAGGTGCAGGGACAGACAGGTGCAGGGACAGACAGGTGCAGGGACAGACAGGCGCAGGGACAGACAGGCGCAGGGACAGACAGGAGCAGGTGCAGGACAGACAGGCGCAGGGACAGGACAGGTGCGGGGACAGACAGGCGCAGGGACAGACAGGCGCAGGACAGACAGGAGCAGGTGCAGGGACAGACAGGCGCAGGGACAGACAGGCGCGGGGACAGACAGGCGCAGGGACAGACAGGCGCGGGGACAGACAGGCGCGGGGACAGACAGGCGCGGGGACAGACAGGCGCAGGGACAGACAGGCGCGGGGACAGACAGGTGGTGATTGTTAAGCTGCTGTGAGGCTTTCTCAGGTAAATGTCAGTGGCGTCTCTAATGCCACAGCTCGTCTCATCTGCCGCAGACTCAGAGCACACTGTCCCTGCAAAGGCCACGCTGGCTTCAACTCCAGCACAAATGTAGGCACAGCAAGAATTAAAGGGGCGACACACTTTTTTTTTTTTTTTTAAGTAATAAAGTAAAAAGCAAATTTAAATAAAGTAAAACCTTGCCCCAGTATAGATTGTAAAAGCAGCTCTAAAATGAAAAGAGACTGTTGTGCGCTGTCTGTTAATGATTATAAAGCCATTTTTTCCACTGCAAACAAAGAAGTGAGGCTGGTGCGCTGTTGGGATGCTAGTTGTTGATGTTGTTAGTTACCATGATGACAGACTTCTGACTTCTGGCCTCTGAAAGTTGTGAAAAGTGCTTATGAACTCTAACCCGGCTCACTGCAGTTCAATTTGTGTTACTCTGAATTGAACTGAATTGAAAGACATTTGAATATTTAAATCTGATTGGTTGAAGCTTTACTACAGTCAAATTAAATCAAACTTTTGTTAAATCCATTTGAGAGAAAAGCAAACACATCCTCCCTGTCCACAAACGCACAAACGAACTACACTAAACTAACGACAAACTACTACTCTGACTTTACCATAAACCTCAGTGCTGCTCTGTGATTGGTCTGAACCTCTGAGAGTTCGGAGAGTTGTTGTACATTTGTAGGGAGTATTATCTGTTCCATAAGGGTGAGTTGTTGTACAGTTGTAGGGAGTATTATCTGTTCCATAAGGGTGAGTTGTTGTACAGTTGTAGGGAGTATTATCTGTTACATAAGGGTGAGCTGTTTTACAGTTGTAGGGAGTATTATCAGTTTGGTAAGGGTGAGTTATTGTGCAGTCGTAGGGAGTATTATTTGTTACATAAAGGTGAGTTGTTGTACAGTTGTAGGGAGTATTATCGGTTACATCAGAACGAGTTGTTGTAAAGTTGTAGGGAGTATTATCTCTTTCGTAAGGGTGAGTTGTTGTACAGTTGTAGGGAGTATTATCTCTTTCCTAAGGGTGAGTTGTTGTACAGTTGTAGGGAGTATTATCTCTTTCCTAAGGGTGAGTTGTTGTACAGTTGTAGGGAGTATTATCTGTTCCATACAGGTGAGTTATTGTACAGTTGTAGGGAGTATTATCTGTTACATAAGGGTGAGTTGTTGTACAGTTGTAGGGAGTATTATCTGTTACATAAGAGTGAGTTGTACAGTTGTAGGGAGTATTATCTGTTACATAAGGGTGAGTTTCTGTACAGTTGTAGGGAGTATTATCTGTTCCATAAGGGTGAGTTCTTGTACAGTTGTAGGGAGTATTATCTGTTAAATAAGAGTGAGTTGTACAGTTGTAGGGAGTATTATCTGTTACATAAGAGTGAGTTGTACAGTTGTAGGGAGTATTATCAGTTTGGTAAGGGTTAGTTATTGTGCAGTCGTAGGGAGTATTATTTGTTACATAAAGGTGAGTTGTTGTACAGTTGTAGGGAGTATTATCGGTTACATCAGAACGAGTCGTTGTAAAGTTGTAGGGAGTATTATCTCTTTCGTAAGGGTGAGTTGTTGTACAGTTGTAGGGAGTATTATCTCTTTCGTAAGGGTGAGTTGTTGTACAGTTGTAGGGAGTATTATCTCTTTCGTAAGGGTGAGTTGTACAGTTGTAGGGAGTATTATCTGTTACATAAGGGTGAGTTTCTGTACAGTTGTAGGGAGTATTATCTGTTGCATAAGGGTGAGTTGTTGTACAGTTGTAGGGAGTATTATCTGTTAAATAAGAGTGAGTTGTACAGTTGTAGGGAGTATTATCTGTTACATAAGGGTGAGTTGTTGTACAATTGTAGGGAGTATTATCTGTTACATAAGAGTGAGTTGTACAGTTGTAGGGAGTATTATCTGTTCCATACGGGTGAGTTGTTGTACAGTTGTAGGGAGTATTATCTGTTCCATACGGGTGAGTTGTTGTACAGTTGTAGGGAGTATTATCTGTTCCATACGGGTGAGTTGTTGTACAGTTGTAGGGAGCTATTTAGCAGACACAAGCACAGCATGTCGTCTTTAATGCCATACTTTGGAACATTCCAGGCAAAGCAATAACTTCTCCACTGAAACAAGAAAATGAAAAAGGGCATCTTTAATTATGGAATTTTGCTTTTTTTTTTTATTAGAAGTCCATTTATTATTATTTATTATAGCCCTTTAATAATTCCAGCCCTCAAGTATTTCCAATTTGTGAGAATAATCTGAACTGTTGTGACTCGGGATGTATGATGCCATGGTAACCGCGCTGTGTGAAATCTGCAAGTTGATAGAGCAATCACGCATAATTAGCCCTAAAGCTAATTCTACAAAAAAAAAATAAAAACACCCACATTTTCTGAAACGTTTAAACCGACAAAAATTAATTAACATGCCTAAATATTTTTCCTGCGTTTGAGCGTTTTGAAATTAGTCAAGGAGTTAGTCCCGCGGGTCGGGCTCGGCCTCTGGTTCTGGGCTAATGGGGGTCACGAGAGGTTGCCATGTAATGAACTGTTAAACAATCTCCAAAGGGACTGGTATTATGAAGGAGTGTGATGAGAAATACACAGATCTGGCGGTTTTCTCGCGCAGGGTGCTGAGGCGGGACAATGTGGGAATTACAAGTGTTTATAAGCCCTATGCATGACTAATTTCAGTTCTAAAAATAATAATAATAAAAAACTGGTTTACATTGGTTTTCACGGTAACACAAAGACGCTTCCCAATAAAGTAACAGTTAAAACAAGGACAGGACACACAAAACCGTTAGGAGGAGCGGTCGAAATGTGGAAATGTGGAAATTTGTGTCTGAAAACTACGTCTGGGTATCATTAAGAAGTTGCCGATACGATACATACCTCAATACGTAGGCCACGAAATGATACATTTTTTGAAACAGTGCACTTTTGATTGAATATGATTCGATACAATATATTACAAATCGATTTGATGCAATTCAGTGAAAAACAGGGGTCAGATTTATCATCAGAAGAGCCTCTAGTCAGAAAATCCATGTTCAGGTTGTGTTACAAATTGTTACAAATGAAATTGTATTTCAAGTTTTAAATATTTTAAAAAGTAAATATTAAAAGTAGTAAATATATTAAACCCTTAAAATACAGCAAAACTGTTTGAGGAAATAATGATTTGGGTGGAAATGGCATCTTAAGTGGAACAGGGTTAATAATTGTCTGTTTTCAGGCAACAACTTGCAAAATGTTCAGTAATTCGAGCTCTACAACCTTTATTTCAATTTTATTTAAAATCTTTTTCTTTTAATATAGTATTGGTGGGTTTGTAAATCAACAAATTAAGTAATGTTGGCCTTAGCTAATGCTGATGCATGATTATGCATTTTCCTGTCAATATTTCTAAAAATTTTGATGTTGCAGCCATTTTTAATTGGTAAACATCCAAACGTTTACTAATTCTTCCCTGATATCCAGAGATTATTCCCTGTTGCTTTCATCAAATATACATTCAACTGTTCAAGAGAAATGTTGCTGACAAACCAATAGAAGAGGGAAGGATTTTCTGACGAGTGGGCCTTCTCACTACAGGGCCTTCTGACTAGTGGGCCTTCTGACTAGTGGGCCTTCTGACTAGTGGGCTTTCTGACTACAGGACCTTCTGACTAGTGGGCTTTCTGACTACAGAGCCTTCTGACTAGTGGGCTTTCTGACTAGGAGGCCTTTGTGCAAAGTTAATACGAAAATCACCCATGTTACTCATCAAAACAGTGAAAATGTCAGCACAATTATAGCTCTTACACAAAATAATTTAATAAACTCTACATAAAAATACTCTTGGTGATATATCAATAAAGCAGGCCACGATACTGTATCATCAAATTAAACAATACGATATATCAATATTTCAATATTTATACACAGCCCTACTAAAGCTAAGCCAGGCTGGCGCCACCTAGTGCCTCCGCTCATTTTCATTTTTCTCCAGCGACTAGGTCAGGAATCAGAATACACTAGACAATTTAAAAAAAACAGAGGAACCCCAGCCAATCAGCAAAGAACCATTTATTCCAGACATTCTGTGTTGTCAACGATTCCCAAGATCGAGGATTTAAAGCTGAAACAAAGAGAATGTTTGGTGAATTTTATCAAGGGGAAAGACGTTATTGTCCTTCTTCCTACGGGATTTGGGAAAAGCTTAATTTGCCAGTTATCCCCGTTAGTGGTGCATTATATACATCTCGACCAAATAGCAGTGATTGGTTAAATAAAAAAATAGTACCGGCCTACCGTCGAGCGAACGAATCCTAATGCTGTGAGGTCAAACGGTTTCTACGTGTGTGCATTTGTGCTTCAGCATGTTGCAAGCTGACCAACTGTTTGTGTCTGCTCGCTCCGTTTGAGTGCAGAGAGCTACGAGAGACGCTCAGTTTAATGGCCCAATGAAAGGTAATGAAAACCCGAACATTTGCGTCACTTTATAAAAAAAAAAAAAACTCGGACAGCCAGGACAGAGGTGAAAAACGAATATGTCCGGGGAAAAACAGACGTTTGATCACAGCAACCTACATTCGGTTTGTCGATTAAAGATGAAGGTAATCGACGAAATTCTTAATGATCAATTATCGATTAATCGGCCAATCATGCCCATCCCTATTTTGCAGCTGATTTCAATATTGTGACTCTAACTTTAGGCTCAGCTCTGTTTACTTTGCTTTACTAAACTTTAATCTGAGCTTTATTTTAACACAATTTGACCAGGAAAAGGCGACTTAGCTGGAACTACAACAGGTGATCTGATATGGGCTGTTAAACAAGTCTCTCGCACACAAAACGGCTGTAGAAACATGCACACGGATGAAAAATACACAACATGTTCTTTCATCTGTATCTACCTGCGTGTCCTGTGCTCTTTTTTGGATTAGCACAGCAGCTGCCCAGTGCATGAAGCTCTGCACACAGCCCTGAAATCCCTCTGATAAGTCACGGAGACTCATATGGAGAATCACGTCTGGGACCAGGCGAGCTCCAGCCTGTGTGCAATCAACAAGAGCAGGACAGGGGGAGCCTCTGGGAACCAACACGAACACGAGTTTGTCCAAAATCTATTTAAAACTGCAAGTCAAGGCATGAGCTCCACTGAATGCTTTTTTTTTTAATAGAAACTTTTCTCTAAAACTTTTTCCACCAGTTTTTCCCATTTTGACTCTCGAGCTTTAAGCCATGTTATAATGTTTCCTCATCAGAAACAGACCTGGAGTTGTTTTGTTTCATTCATACATTTTAGAGTAACTCCTATTTATATGTCTCTCTACATCTCCAAAGCTCAAAATGCCATTGTTTTTCCACCTTGTGATGTCATGTAGTGGCTCTTTTTACCTTTAGTTCAGTAGAGACTGGCAATTCTGGGACTGAAATGGTCCAAATGACTCTAGTGAATGTGTATGGAGTTTAAAAACACAGTGGAGTCTTTTCTGTTTGAGAGAAGACGCCAACGTGTTTCAACCAGCCAAATAGTCTTCGTCATAATATAATAATTGTCTGAAAACTAAAACACCAAATTATTACATAAACAACTTAACTAATCAAAGTCCAATGTTTTTGTACTTAAAGGTGCATTGTGTAACTTTTCTGGTGGAGGGTCCGTCACCTGCTTGTTGCTCGGAGATGTCATTGCTCTGCCTGGAATTTTCCACAGTGTAACATTTATTCAATTACAAGTGGTTTTATAGCTCAAATATACCTAGAAAAACAGGCATTGTGACTGTGAGCGGATTTGACCTGTAACTTGAACTGGTTTGGTCTCAGTGAAGATAGAAAGGTACTGTGTACTGTGAAACATACCAGACAAAGCAATAACCAGGGGCGGTTCTAGGAAAGGGGCCACAGGGGCTTTGGTCCCACCTCTAATCTGATTGGCCCCTGGCCCGTGGCTTTTAAGTGGAGATGAACAGCAGACTGAGGTCCTGTGTTGCTCTCTCGTCTGTGTTGGTTCATCCTCTTGTGAAGTACCTGTTTAGTTTCTCCAATGAAGCATTCACTGCAGTCTTCACTGCACTGAATGGAGTAGACCACATTACTTTGTTTGTGGCTCGGTGTTTTGTCCTTTGGGTGGACCAGTTTCTGTCTTAAAGTGTTTGTAGGTTTGAAATCGACCGGGATCTCATGTTGTCTGAAAATCCTCTATAGTTTTTCAGAAACATCAGCCATGTACGGAATAGTTACCCCCTTTCTCCTGGGTTCTAATTCTCTATTGTCCTGTTTTTTAGTCCTCTTGGTTTTGTTCAGGGCCCATTTTGGATATCCGCAAACAGAGAGGGCTTCACACACCACTGGCAATAACATCTCCATGGAGAAAAGCATTTGACAGAACCTCTATCAGAAGTTACAGAACGCACCATTAAGAATAAATCAGCTTTATAATTGTTATCAGTAAGAGCAATATTTGACTTGAACATGTCTAGAAAAACAGACATCTTACAATCTTACATACAGCTTTTTCCTCTTTACACTATGTCTATAAAACGTCATATCTGTTAGGCTACGTTCAGACTGCAGGGCTTAACGCTCAATTCCGATTTTTTTGTGAAATCTGATGTTTTTGCGAGGTCGTTCACATTTCCAATTAAATGTGACTTGTATGTGACTCCAGTGTGAACAGTAAACGGCCCGGAAGTGTCCCACATGTGACACTGGAGACACGATGACGTCAACCGCAGTGAGCGTCTCTGTGTTTACGGAAGTTGTCCAAACATGGACACGAGCATTGAGCACCTGGAGATTTTAAAGTTCCTCTCGTACCGGAGTCAGAACATGAACAACTTACTTGTTTTAAGGAGGAGATTGAGAAGGAGAAGGACGAGGTTTTTGGCCGTGGTGTTTTGTGGGGTAGTGGCAGGAACGTGTGGATGTGGAGACGTAGCCAAGAGTGGCGAATTTTCACCTACTTCAGAGCAGAATAGTGACGTTTGTGTCTTGTTGATAACGTGTAGGTCGGATGAATGCACTTTGGCCGTTCAGACTGAAGTCGCATGTCAAAAGATCAGATATGTATCGGTTTCAGGAGCACATATCCAAGTGGCCTGGGTCACATTTGAAAAAAATCGGATCTGTGTCGTTCAGACTGTCATTAAAAGATCAGATACAGGTCACATAGAGGCCAAAAAAATCAGATTTGGGTCACTTCAGGCTGCAGTCTGAACGCAGCCTTAGTTACATTCTCATAGTGTGGACCTGTTTTCGTGTACAGTCTTCATTTATTTGTCTTGATGTGTTGTTTGCCGAGGCAGGAGTCGGTGAGTCTAGTGAAGTGGACAGAAACGGGCAAATGGCCAGCTGCAGCAATTTATCTGCAATTAGCCCAGATAAGCTTTAGAGCATTGATTTCCGCTCTGTGCTGGATTTAAGATGTTTTTTTTTTTCTTTTTTTTTCTCAGCTGCCGAAACACTAATACATTTGAGAGGTCTCTAACTTAAAGGTCACACTATGCTCGTTTGTCTTTTGGAGTTTTGGAGCTCGCGTGTGGTTTTCTCATCAAAAAATAAATCTCCAGTTGTGCTCTCTTTGATCCGAGCATTTGTGAAGTAATACTGCAGACTTAGTTCATTTTTCTCAATACCTCAAAACGCTCTGTTCCACCTTGTGATTAGAAATGGACCGATTTGTTTTGTTTTTTCATTGCCAATACTGAATATAGAGCAATCAAAGTCCAATAAGCTCTGCCGATATTTTTTTTGGACTGATATTTTTGGTCAGATTTTGATTATTTTCCGCAAATGAAATTAACTTTTCCAGTGGAGGGTCCATCAAACCCCAGTCCAAATGTTTGTTTTTCTAGGTTTTCTGAGCTATAAAACCACTTGTAACTGAATAAATGTAAGGTAGAGCTGTTTACTGTCGTACCGTGGAACATTCTAGGCAGAGAAATGACATATCCATAGAAAAAATTTAAACAGAAACCGCACACCAAAGTTCTTGTAAAGGTGCAAATGCAAGGAACGGTAAAATAAAACTGAAAAAAGTGAAAAATAAAAGAGAAAGGGTGAGTGTGCTGTGCGTTTTTTTCACTTTTATATCCATAGAAACAACCAAATGATGGACCCCAAACCAAAAACTTATATTAGGCATGTTTAAATTGACTACAAATTCTCCCATGCCCTTTTTTTCTTTTTTTACTACAAGCCTATAACAAAGCTGTGTAGTCATGTGTTGTGCAGTTATTTCTTCATTCCAAATATCGGTCAACCAATAAAACAATCTATCTCTACTTTGCCGTATTTAACTCAGGAAGTACCGCTTTGTGTTTTCAGATGCATTACACCGTACCAGACTCAAATTACTTACAACAAGGTATACATAAAGGTTTTTCTTCATTTAATCTGTCTCAGTTCTCAGGCTACGTTTATATGATGACGGTCTGACCAGAAGATGCAAAAGTGGCGTTGCGTCTTCACTTTTGATTCCGGGTTTAGACGAGCATTTTCTGGAGGAAATCTGCATGCATACGGTGACGCAAAAGTGTGTGGAATTTGTTTGGGTGTACATGCCAGGTATGTATGTGACGTAAACCCGTACGCGACGTGAGCAGATCTGACCAGAGATTTGCGTCTTGGGCAGTGTAGACGCAAACGCTACAGCGGAGCACATTCAACTTTTCCATTCTGAAGGCTTGTTTCAGATTTTTGCATTTTTAAGCCCCAAAACGCGTCACCATCTAAACCAAGGATGGGCAAACTTTTTGACTCGTGGGCTGCAAAGGATTCTAAAATTTGAAGGAAGGGCCGGACCAGGGGCAGATGGATGGAGTTTTTTTTTTGATAATCCACCTCATAAGAGAAAAAATATCCCATGTGATTGAAATATCCCATAAGTGAAAATCATTACAAAGCATTACAATTAAATATCTGTCTTTCAAGTCCCACAGTATTTGCTATTTATGGAAATTACTTTTAAAGCAATGAAAATTATTATTATTAAAGTTCAGCGGGCCGGATTAAATGGATTAAAGGGCTGCATTTGGCCCCCGGACCTTATTTTGCCCACCCCTGATCTAAACGAAAGGCACTTCCGATAAAATATTTTGCCGTTTTTACCTACCGTTCTCGTGTAAACAGAGTCATAGTTACATATTACATATAGTTACGAAGTAATTGTATGTGTAATTGATGTGCGAAGTTCTCATTCTTTTATGTCGACAATATGAAACGATTTGTGTTTCTTGCAGCGCTCCTTCAGATATGATTTTGTTCATCTAATTTTTATGTCTACAATTTGAAAATATCAGATTATGTGCATTATTTCACATTGTCTCCTTCAACTGGCATTATTTTAAAATGATGTATCAGCTGTTACCTCCCGATAGTTTCTTTTTAAGTACTTGAGTAATGGTTTTAATCTTTCTAATTTCTTAGACCACCACTTTTTACATCCACTTTAGTAATATTATTTTGAAATAAAGTTACTCTAGCTTTTGTACAACCTTTGGCTACTCTACCCGTCTCTGGCAAAGCATAATTCCTTGTAAAAAGCATTGAAAATTCATCATCTGCATCTGACCATCCTTCAACACACCTCTAGATCTTGAGCTAGTCTTAGTCAGGATTACCTTAGCTGGAGGATTTGACCTAATGTGCACGTTTAGGGTTTACGGGGGACCTTCTTGCTGTGAGGCGAGTGTGCTTTCCAGTCCTCACTCCACCACCACCACGGCGCCTCTCCCTCATTCGTGACCTTGGCGTTGTCCTTTGTTCATAGACCCATCACTCTTTCCTGTACACCCTGTCTGCGCCGGGCGAGGTAATGGCAGGTTATGGTCAGAGCGCCTGTCGGACCGGAGCTGACGGGAGCTGACAGGGGCATCCTTCACCGCTGCAGACGCGTGGAGAAGAATGGCTTCCTCTAACAATAAGCTGTCAGCAGTACGGCGGGAACGCTGGACTGCAGAGGGGACAGCAGGAGAGTCAAGGGCCGTTAGCTACACTCTCCACATGGACTTCCACAAACCGGAATGTAGAGAGTCCCTCGCTCGGAATTGGACCGGGACACTTTTACCGCTACAGTTAGAAAGTGAAAAGAAAATTCATATTTAAAGGTACACTGTGTAACTTTTTGGTTGGGGGTCCGTCACCTGCTTGATATGTCTATGTTCTGGACTTCATGAAAATAAAAATGAGTGTGTACACATGCACATCAGTATCCCGGTTATTAGCCATATCCCGGTCATGTCAGTATTCGGGTTACTGCGTTTACATGCGCACTGAGAAACCTAGGGTGACCATATTTCCGTTTGTGAATACCCGTGAATACACCTTGGAGGGGGGGTTCTCGGATTTTTTTAGTGCAATTTTTCATGCTTTACGCGTATTGTGTATTACAGGTGGGTAGCAATTACACACTGGTGGGTCAGGACTAAACCAGGTCTAAACCAGGACTAATCTTGGACTTAAGAGAGAAAACGCCGAGCAGTTTGTCTGCAAAGTGCAATCGGGTAATTGCCACGTTTACCTCTGTGAGCTATGGAGCTGAGCCGGTCCTTTCTCCTGCGTCACCTCCGAGCCCGTCCCGACAGTGAGTCCTTTTTCAGTTTTGGTTTAGTCCTGGTTTAGTCCTGTTTTAGTCCTAGTTCAGTCGTGGAATCAGTCCTGGGTTAGTCCTGGTTTAGTCTTGGTTCAGTCCGTGGCGTAGGCAGCGCAAAAGTTTGATATAATCTCTGGTTAATGGGCAGGTGCGGTCCTGTTCTGCGCGGTTGCGGTGTTGTACTCGGGGTCTCCAAAAATGGACCCGTGCGGGACTCTGCGCTGTTGGGCTCCATTACGGAATAAATTAATCTTCAGTTCGTTACATCAAGAAAGAGGAAAATAACATGACAACAGCAGCAGTAAGTTTTAAGAAGGATGTAAAAAGGGTTGCACCTGTCCTGTCTGAGAAAAGTGTATAAAGTGTGTGCTGAGGGGCTTGTCTGTTCTGTGCATGTATAGTATAGGAGATAGTTCATGTTTTAGCTTTTCTGCGATCACACGAGTGCAGGTCAGATTGTACGTGTGCAGGTTTAGCGCAGCTCTTTATTTTACAGTCATTTCACTCGTTTGGTCACTTTATTTATGTTGGTCAATTTATTTATGTCGCTACTGTTGTGGTGAAAAGACTGGAAAGTGTCTTTTGGACGCATGCGCACTCAACTTTATGTTGCAGTAACCGGGATACTGCGTTTACATGCACCATCAAGAAACCGGGATACTCAAAAAAACCTGATCATAACTGGGTTATTGATGTGCATGTAAACGCTCTCACTGACTCTGCCCCTCACTCTCCCCTTTAGCCCTCCAGACTCCGCCAATCATTCACTCCTTTAGCCCTCCAGACTTCGTCCCTCACTCTTCCCTTTTTCCCTTTTAACATGTTAACCAAAACGTGTCATTTTCGCTCTTATTTAAACTGCTTGTATGTGTTAGAGAAGCCATTAATATTTGAAAGCAAAACTAAATCATAATCATTCACGTCCAATATTTCATTTGTTAATTTATGCCGTAGTATCATTAGTCAGTACATTAGAGCGTACTACAACTGCCTCCGCTCAGTATTTATCCAAGTATAACACATTATTGAGTGCACAAAGGGCTCAGTGACAGCTATCGACTCCCAACAATTAGCTCCATATTTTCTGCTCGCGGCCCTGAAGACAAATTAGGAAGTGGTTTCTAAATGTCACGGACGACTGGCTGCACAATACTTCATCAGAGCGCCACTTGGAGGATTGTTAGTCTGAAAGGCCACCGCCGAGTCCGCAGTCTGCGCTACAAAAGAGAGAGGGGGAGGGGGCTGCAGGTGAAATGTAAAGATACTGGAGTTTTTTAAAGAACACGTTTTGCTGCCAATACTCATCTATAAAATGACTTAATAAAAGAAAGAAGTACGCTGACTTTCGCCTGCAGTGTCTGAAGGGAGCTGACGTAAATGTGATCACAACATAGGCTACGTTCAGACTGCAGGGCTTAATGCTCAATTCAGATTTTTTTGTGAAATACGATGTTTTTGCGAGGTCGTTCACATTTCCAATTAAATGTATAAATGTATGTAATGTATGTGACTCCAGTGTGAACATTAAACAGCCCAAAAGTGTCCCACATGTGCACTGGAGGACACGATGTCATCCACAGTGAGCGTGCTCTGTGTTTACGGAAGTTGTCCAAACATGGACGCAGCATTCGAGCACCTGGAGATTTTAAAGTTCCTCTCGTACCGGAGCCAAAACATGAACAACTTACTTGTTTTAAGGAGGAGATTGAGAAGGAGAAGGACGAGGTTTTTGGCCGTGGTGTTTTGTGGGGCAGTGGCAGGAACGTGTGGATGTGGAGACGTAGCCAAGAGTGGTGAGTGGTGATGTGCTTCGCTTTACTAACACATAGTTCATTAACAATTTTCGCCTACTTCAGTGCAGAATAGTGACGTTTGTGGCTTGTTGATAACATGTAAGTAGATGAATGCACTTTGGCCGTTCAGACTGAAGTCGCATGTCAAAAGATCAGATATGTATCGGTTTTAGGAGCACATATCCAAGTGTCCTGGGTCACATTTGAAAAAATTTGATCTGTGTCGTTCAGACTGTCATTAAAAGATCAGATACAGGTCACATAGGGGCCAAAAAATCGGATTTGGGTCACTTCAGGCTGGAGTCTGAACGTTTAGTCGGCACCTCCTATGGACAGCTGCGCATCACACTAACCTGTGGCTTAGGAGCTCCCAGCAGCTCTCCACCCCTTTCCAAGGTTACATTTACACTGAAATGAATCACCGTATCACTGTATCAGAAACGATTTGCATCCAGACATGTCGTTTCTGTGTCAATCAAAGCCTTCCCTATCCACACTGTAACGCAAAACCGCCTGAATCAAATGTACATCGTCATAACGTCACGTGGGTGGTAAAAACAAGGAAGTGGAGCACCGTGTCTGAAGTTGCAGCAGCCGATTTTGAGCTGAGGAACATGGCAAGAGTGAAAGTAGTAAGTAGTTATGTAGTTACTAGCTACGCTGTTTCCCGTTTGTCTATGGTGTGTTTAAAATATTTTCCTCAATAGTGTCACATGATGTCACAGTGACGTGGTCCAATAAGGATGCAACTAGAGCTTCTACGTCAGTGTTAGAGCTGTCGCGGTTAGGGAATTTCTCCTGCGGTGCGGTATATTTATTTATTTATTTATTTATTTGAGACAGGAACAGCGCACAATTTTTGCATTAACCTGAACAGGAGAGATGCATTGTTCATCAGGTTGTAGCATCAGTGCTAATTTCCACCTGTCGTCCCTGGGCAGGTTCATTGGTTCATTTATTGATTGTATTTAACCGACCTTGACTATCAACTGTTCTGGAGACCAATATAGCATGTCTTGGGTACAGCGACTCAACAGCGCGGTATGCAATGATGTTTCACCCCTCCCCCACCCCCCATCACCCGGAGTTACAATATTTCCAGCGGCTCTGAAAACTCTCTTTGATGATGCGTTTGTTGCAGATGCACATGTACCTTGGTTGTCGTGTGAATATAGCGTGTGTAGCATGAGAGAAGTAACATTTGGTTTGGAACAAGTGCCGCTGCATCTCTCCAGCTCTCACTGTGGCAGCTCGGGTCAGAGTCCTGCACCAGGTCGGGTCAGAGTCCTGCACCAGGTTGGGTCAGAGTCCTGCACCAACTCACGAACTTAATAGAGAGAGTCCCTAGCACGAGCACATGGAGCAGGTATCCACAAAGTGTCATCAGGCGACGGCTCCGTTTATCTCCGAGGAGCTCTGCGGTCCTTTCACCTGTGGTCACCCGACGGTCTACGCGGGCACACACCTTAGTCCTGGGTTAGTCCTGGGTTATTATGGGCGGTAATGGGTGGAATGTTAACAGGTCTGGGCGGGTCACTAAAAATGGACCCGTGCAGGACTCTGGGTCGGGGTCACGTGCGGTGATCACGGTGGACCTCTTATTATTGCCAGTTATTGCGGTTATTGCGACAGCCCTAGTTAGTGTATCAACGTTTTCAGGTGTCCACACAGTACCAGATCAGATCTCAGATGAATTCGTGGGAGTTGGTGGCATCAGATCGTTCCGTCTCTGGAGCCATTTTCGATTCGGATTAGTGTGATCGAACACTGCATCTGTAACGAAAATGACTCAAATATGTACTAGTGTGGATGGGGCCCAAGTAGAGTGCCAAGGGATTTCTGAATTATAAGCACTGTGCTGATTTACTAAATTTAAGTAACTGTATTATTCTGATATCTAACTTTGCTCACTAATAATATGTTTTATAGGCATCTAACTGTACTCCATCTAACTCTTTTTGTGGCTCTTTACTCAGTTTCTTGCAGCCGTTAATATGAGCAGCTCTCTGGCATTTTCATTTTGTACAGGTAGCTCACCAGAAGAAGGTTGGAGACCCCTGAACTAGAGTGTAGGACTGCGACGCTGCTGAATCCTACGTGTATCACTGATTAAGAAAATAAAATTGGAGAACAAAGAAAGTGCAAAGCAGTGGGCGAGTACCGGTGGAGATGAAAACGGGTTGAAAATAAGCGATTAAAGATTACTCAAACATGCACGAATCACTCCAAATGCAATTTCAAGAAGCTAAATGAGATGGAGAAACAGCTATAACATGATTGAAATCTCTGAAAAGTCAATCCTGATGTGATTTTGAACAAACCATGGATGTATTTCAAGGTATTCTTTGATAAACCACATATAACTGAATAAATGCAACACAGAAAATGTTAAAAGCATACTGCAGAACATTAGCCTGGTCAAGTATTTGTGAGTTCACAAACTCACAAGAATCCATCTGGCCCGGCTCTCACTCAAAAAAATGTGGTGAAAATAAGAGCTTTTGTGCATTTGTGAACAGAAAAGATGTCTGTGCTTTTCTCTCAACTTGTCTATATTCATGAAAACAAGCAGTTCAGATATATTGTAAAAGCAGCTCTTGCAGCGTTTGTTCTTGTCTGAGCATCAAGGAAGTGCACATTAGCCTGCTATTTGTTGTTACCGTGACAGCAAAACTCCGCACTGCTCTCTGAAAGTTGAGAGAAGTGTTGAAAAACTCATCGTGGTGAGTAATTTGGATTCTCTAAATGCATAAGGTTAAGTGACTACTGCAAACTGTTTACGATGAACAAGTTCTGTTTTTAAAAATGTAAAAATCAGGTACAGCACCTTTAATTACATTTTTATTCCTTTATTTATGTATTTAAATAAACTACAATCCGGCGCTGGTGTGATCTGCTGAGGAGGTAGGAGCTTTAGCAGAGCTGGCCTCCTGATCTCATTTCAGTCTGTCTCTGCACATGCTGCGCTCTGATTGGTCGCGTCGGTCACCTGACTCCTTAAGGACTAATCACTTATTGACTTAGACGGACCTTTTGGACTGGACAATTCACTGCTGTTACTGGAGAGGACTAAAGACTGGACAGTTTACATATGCACAAATACAAAGAAGTCACAAAGTCAGTGTTCATTCTGATGTTGTCGGTATGTTCGTGTGTTATTGGATTTTTGTGTGTATATTGTTGTTGCTGAGCGAATGGTCTAATATTAACAAAATAAATTCAGTGCCAGACAATAATTGGGCTTTATAAAGAAGGAACAAAGACTTATGAGTAACACTTTATAATAAGGTGCCATAATAAACAACAAACTAATCATTACCTAACGCTTCGCTAATATTTATTAATTGTTACTAAAATATCTATTTGGCACAAGTTACTATTTTTTTCATCATTAACTAAACATTAGTTGTTTGCATAAAATCTGTGTATTCATGTTTTAACAAGTAGAAAACAATTTATGAACTAATATCATATTAATATTTGTTAATAGTTTACTAAATGTCTTTTTGGCACTAATGAAGTTATTTTTACATCATTTAAATGTTAAATGTTTATTTACAAACTATATGTTAATATAAAAGTACATGACACATTATTATTTAACTGTTATTAAACTGTGCTTCTGCTTTTCTCAATATGAACCACTCCTCATAGAATCCTTACCATAAAGTTGGTTAAGCTTAATTCAAATATTAGTAATATATAAATATAAGTGTGGGGCACCTTATAATAAAGTTGGAACAATAATTATTAACGATTTATAAATGTTTCTTATAACATTTATTAAGGACAGCAAATATTTTACAGTGGGACTCTCATACTTAACACAAAAAGACATTTAGTTAACTATTAACAAATATGAATACGATATTAGTTAATAGTAATAGTTAATAATGCAAATAACTAATGTTTAATTAATGATGAAAAAAGTATTAACTTGTGCCAAACTGGGATTTTAGTAACAATTAACAAATATTAACAAAGGGTTAGGTAATTACTAGTTTGCTATTTATTATGGCACCTTTTTATCAAGTGTTACCAACTTATCTATTAATAATGAACATAAAATAATGATAAATATATGTAATAATGCATTTGTTTTATACAGCACTTTTCCAGACTCTTAAAGTAATTTTACAGTTTGGTGCATTATTTATTCACTCCACACTCAGAGGTGGTGAGTTACTGTTGTAGCCACAGCTGCCCTGGGACAGACTGACCGAAATGCTGCTGCCAATCTGCACCATCCGCCCCTCCGACCATCATCAACACTCACACACACACCACAGTCATACTGGGCCATGTCAGTGAAGTCTTTCCTAAAAACACATCAGTAGTTTTACCACACTGGCGCCCCCCTGTGGCACCTGGTATTCCCCGCGGTCTCCCATCCCACTACTGACCAGGCCCGGCCCTGCTGAGCTTCTGACATGTGACCAGATCAGGCTTTTCTGGACTGACATTTTTCATGCTCTGTGGTCCAACCCTTCTAGATTTGAACAGAATGTAGAAGGAACTGACTGCTCAGGCAACTGGAGTCTTATTGGTTTAATTAAATCATCACTTAATTCCACCAGCTTAAAGATATTTTTGTACATATTTTCCATAGTGGACCTGTCTTGTTGTCTTATTTCACTTGTTGCTGTATGTTTTGCTCGGCAGCGCCTCCTCAGGACACTGTGGTCTTCCTCCTCCACTCACACAAACATGCAGACAGCGTGAGGCCATTATGTCCCAGCAGGAGCACAGCACTCATGTACTCTGTGTGTGTGTGTGTGTGTGTGTGTGTGTGTGTGTGTGTGTGTGTGTGTGTGTGTGTGTGTGTGTGTGTGTGTGTGTGGGTGTGGGTGTGTGTGTGCGTGTGTGTGTGTGTGTGTGTGTGTGTGTGTGTGTGTGTGTGTGTGTGTGTGTGTGTGAGGGGACAACCACGGAGCAGCAAAGAAGAAAAGGCTATAAGGTAAAATAAAAATACAATGAGAATAAGTAAAAGACAAACTGAAATATTTAATTATGTGAAAATATTACCCAGCGTGCCCAGGAGTTGGCTTGTTTTGTTCTGTGCAAAAACACTTCTAATATTTATAACTAAAAGATAGGATTGTAACAATATCTAAATCTCACATACGATATTATCACGATATGCATCTCACGGTACGATATTAATTGCGATATTTTGAAGAGGCTGATATAACTGTTGATAGGAAACGTTTTTGCTTTTAAAACACCTTGACAATATTTTGGTGTGAATTATTTCCATCATAATCCCAAGAATTCAAGTAAAAAACATATTTCTTCATGTTGTCTGCACTGAAATGAATCATGGGATATGTAGTTCATAATGTTCATAAGCTGTTGCTACTATAAAACCATGTATTTAAGCAAAGGAACTTGTAATTCAATATATTGTGACAGCCCAGTGATATTATTGTGAAACTTTTGGCGATACAATATCACAATATTTCTGTTATTATTACATCAATCAATCAATCAAACTTTATTTCTATAGCACCTTCCAACAACCAAAGCTGACCAAAGTGCTGTACAACATTAAAACAAGATTAAAAAAACAAAACAATAAACATCATACAAACAGGTCAACAAAGCGCATTACACCATTAAAATAAAGAAAGTGTCACGGGGCCACTAAGTGTTAAAAGCCATTCTTAATAAGTAGGTTTGAAGTTTGGCTTTGAACAAAGGCAGGTCAGGGCAGGACCAGTCACTGCAAAAGAACGATCACCCTACTAAAAGATAATTAACCTAACCCCAATGTGATATGATCCCATTTTCACATAAGCATGGTGGATGGTGTCCTGCCCATGAGCACAATAGTACGCTAAAGCAGTTTGAGTAAAATGGTTACCTCATCATCCACATGTTTGAGGAACTCTGAATTATTAGTCTATTTACAGCTACCAATCGAATTAGACAAACCTAAACCAATCTTTCAACCAGCACGGCTACTGTACCTAAAGTATCCAACTTGTTCGTACAGTTTGGGCTCTGTCAGTATTGAGAGTGAAGTGGTGCGTCGACACATGAGCGATGGTTTATAGCTGAAGCCTGACAGTCATTGAACAGTCACAGATCTGGTCACTACAACAATACGGAAACATCGCAGCAGTGCACAACCCCAGGTCCGACGATTTTTTAAAAGTGACCAGACTGAGAATCCACTCAAGGGGAGGATACAAACAGAAATTGACTGGCTCATGACGTTGGTAGGGAGCCCGCCTGATGACGTACGAGAAAAAATACACTAAATCGTGGCCTCAAATTACAATTTCGTTCCCACAATATGTAATTCGGCCGCACGTTTTAGCCAATTGGTCCCCACATGTAAGCCAATTCATACACATCACTACAGGGTCAGCCCATTAGTCCGACCTTACACAGTAGAGATGCTGGATGCCTTGTAACGTGCTGAGTATAAACCGTTCGTGAATTCAGAATGTGGGTGGAAGTGTTCGTTCAGAAAGCCACACTGAGGCGGGGAGAATAAGTTTAACTTTTAAAGGTTGACCAGTTTGCTCACCAGCATAATGTTGCCTGGCTTTTAAGTCGGCGTGAACAATCACAGCTTCACCGATCGCCTCTAAAATCACCAGGAGCTAGTGTGTTATTGGACGGAGCTCACTTAATGTTAATCTGTGTCCACCCAAGTGAAGCAGGCTCCTGTCGAACATCTCAAACACCATGCATTGGAAGACATAGAACGTCTCAATATAATTCGAGGTAGGTTATCTAAGATTCAAGTGCGGCAAGTGTTTGTTTTTAGTCCACTTTTTTTATTTTTTTATTTTTAAGAGGGTAGGTGGAGTGCTGATGGGCGCTGCATTGCAAACTCTCCACTCCGCCCATGATCACTGAACAACATTTACAACTTTTTTTTACAGTAAAAAAAAAAAATAATAAATTAAATAAGTAAAGTTAAAATTGTTACGACCAACTCAGCTAAAAAAAAAAAAACACAAAAAACAAAAAGAAAAAAACAAAAAAAACAGATGTATAAGGTTAACTAAAAATTGTAATTTATTAACAGAAAAAAAAATTGGTAAAAAATATACCAAATCAAATTAAGGTTTTCTAACAAAAATTATTAACAAATTAGAAAGAAAATCAAAAATTGCCTTAATTATTTCCTAACTGATTACAAACAAATGGTAACGTAACTCAAGTTTGTAATCCTAATGCTTAAAAAAGTGTCTCAACAAAACAAAAAATCACCAGCGGGCTATGTAACAACTCAAAATGAGACATGACACAACAGAACAGAACTAGTGGTGAGCTGACACAGAAAGATCCAGCTGCCCTGAGCTGGTGGCAGACAGACACTTTCATTGGCCGGTGGAGTCCCGGGTTTGGTGGAGAGGGGTGGTGCTCTGGGACAGTCACAGCCCACCCACAGTCCAGCCGTAACTGCCGCAGCAATCAGGGTCCAGGGTTCATAAAGGGGATTTACATACAGGAAAAAAAGAGCAAAAACAAAAGAGAACAAATAAATCAAAAATGACAGCGACAAGGCAACAAGGCGGTGTGCGCTGAGTCGACGCACAACTATAAAACCTCCTTAACTGGGTTTTATACCAGATTCCCTGTCGTAAGCAGCTGGGACTGGAGTCGATAATGCCAGTGAAATGTCTTGCCAAGTGTCTTGTCTTGAGCAACTTTAAATCTCGCTTTCTTGTGGTGGCACTAACAGTTAAACAGGAATCCCCTTCATTTCAACTGAGAATTTAGGAATCGTTTTGCAGGTACAAAATGACATAAAGTCAGTTCATTTGTGTAAAATGTTCATGTGCACCAAAAAGTCGCACTGCACAGATTCTGTGGAGGCTTTAAAACAGCTTTATAATCCATATTCAACTTATCTGCTGTGAGGATCTGCCCCATACAAAATAATACAACACAACTTACAGAATAAGGTGAATACAGTCTACACGTTAATGTGTGTGTGTGTGTGCGTGTGTGTGTGTGCTCTTTTAAAGGAAAGGAAGTTTATTCTGCATCTGCTGCAGCATCACAGCATGAGGACAGTCTTGAAAGAGGAGATTTTCCTTCTATGGGGTATTAACTGCTCACACAGAACATACACTATTTAGATCATCATGTTACCTTTAAGAGTTTTGAGCATTTCACCTAGAAAAGTTTCACTTTTGTTTTTGATGTTCTGAGTCTCTCGTCCCTTTGCTCTTCGTGCTAAGTCACTCCCCCTCTAAAGCACTATCACAACTCAATCAGCGTGAATCCTACTAATGAAACTACTGCACTGATTCTACATCCTGTATTACACTAAACTGACTTTTGTGAACAGAACATTTTAAGCTTTGGAGATAGACATATTAATAATACAGGGTTACTCAAACATGTGTGAATGACACAAAACACAACTCCAGGTCTGTTTTTGACGAGGGAACATGTGACAGAGCGCCCACAGTTGCCCCGTCATCACCCGACCGTATTCCTCATGTACAGGGCCGCTCATGTGTCTCGCGGTCCTGTATCCCCACAGACTGTTTTCCCGCTACCTGGTCTCTGTTTTCTCTGCTAGTGCGTTCGAGGGTGCACACTCCACGCCTACTCCCCACACGCTCTTACCTGCAGCTGTATTCCCGCCCTTCTCTGGTTCGGGGCCAAACCGAGGCACTTCCTGGTCATGCTCTAAATAGTGCATAGGGGCGCTAAAGGAAATCACATGATCTCAGACTCAAACATTGCAGTCAGTTTGTACATTTAGTTTGTTTTTTTAAGTTATTACATTGAGTTGAGGATAACCATATGACGGGTTCTTTAAAGGGCCCACCTCATGCAAAATCAACTTTTCAGAGGTTTCTACCTTCTAAGAGTGATGTGTGGGCCTTGTATATGTCGCAAAGTGGTTTTTAGATTGATTCAGCTTTTTTTTTAAAAACAAATTACAGTGTATTTCTGCCACCCTCCCACGTGACAATGAACTAAAGCTGCTACAATGATGACGCGGCAGATACACCTATGACACGTTTGACGTAGCACAAAGCACTTCACACCCGGCCCGCTCCACCGCCTCCACCCCACATCGGCTGACAATTCCCACATGAACACGTAAACAAAAGTGACAGCATAAGCTCATTGTTCCACACTGCAGTGAACACGATATAATAAGTTGATCTACTAGTGTTTATTAATACTTTACCAATCAGTAATGTTCAGTTGATGTGGACGTGGTGCTTGAGCTTCGTGCTCCTCAAAGTCCTCGTCCGATTCCAGGTCCAACACATGCGGCTGAACGCGCTGTATCTCCATGATGAATAAAAGTTTATTCCTACCACTATCAGGGTGCACGTCTGTCTCCCCCTCCCTCCCTGAGATGGGCGGAGGAAGGGCGGCTCACTCGTCGCCTACGTCACGTTTGGAGGGCGGAGCCTGTGTTTTCTCAGGACGGGCGGGGGGAGGAGTAATAGTCTGTCTTTCATAGTTCCTGGTCTGTGACTGTCTCCAAGAAATCAGTACAATCAGAAATCAGAACTATTGTGTAATGGATGTTCCAAAACCCAAATTGTGCTTGTTTATGTGCAGAAGATACAACGTGAAAAGAGATATTTTGCACGAGATGGGCCCTTTAAGTTATTTTTAAGTTATTCTGTTTGTTTCCAAGTTGATTTATGTTCATCATTTCAGGTTTTCTCATGTTAAATCCTTAAAACCCTATTTTTCGTTAACTGGTTGGCCCAGGGGGAGGGGCTAAGGGGTATATAAGAGGGAGCTCCAGTCTTTGGTCTGTTTTTGGCCTGACTACATGGGTGCTGACTTACTGTGTTATTACTGGAAATATTAGTGTAAATACTTCTTTTTTTTAATTTACCTCATCATTTCCACTGTAAATACTGCACTCTGCACATTGGGCTGTGGTGTGAATAAAAACACACTCAAGTGAAGTTTTTATCGACTGAGCCATCATTTCTTTACATTTATTTTGGACGAACCCATGACAGAACATTCTAACAAGACTTAAAGTGTGTAATTTTGCATAGTATAGTAAAATTATTATGAAAATATTATAGAAAACTTAAGGCAAAGCAACAACATCTCCATGGAGACAAGCAGGTGAAGAAGTTACATCTTTAATACTTGAACCCTAAACCTTCGAATACAAATTGTGGTCAGTTTCAGCCACGTATCCCAATTTTGAAAACAGCAGCCTTTTTAATCGAGCCCGTAATGAATTGCAGCGTTTGAATGTGACCACGTTTCCGTCAGATGCCACGGCTGACTGAATCATCGCCTGTGCCGCTCTCTATAATTGCTTTGTCCCCGGGCACACCAGAGGATTTTGACAGCGCAAACCTGGCAACCCCGGACGCTCCCATAACAACAGGCTAATGACGGCCGCCCGGTGCCCAGGAGGTGTCACCTGCGCCGGGCACGTGCCGCCTGGAGCCAGTCTGGGCACAGGGACAGCAGGAGGGATGGAAGGAGGGAGGGAAGGAGGGGGTAACCTTTCACTCTCCTGACAGTTTAAAGGGCTTATATGCATTATTCACTACCGACACCTTGACCTTGGGATTTGTTATAGGATCATGTAAAAGCACGGGAGTTCATTTAAAGTTCTATTTTTTGTGAGTTTTAAAGGTGCGCTGTATCACTTTTCTGCTTCTGTCCATGGAGATGTGGCCAGGAATGTTCCAGGGTATGGCATTACACTGATTTCTCTCTACGGAGACAGCAGGTGACTCCGTAGGGCTTAGTGTCATGCCAGATCTGCGGAAAGGTGAGCTCAGTCACGGTACGATCTCTAATGTATGTAATTAATACGGAAGCCGAGAGGGGTCACAACAATCGCAAACGCCGCAACAAATACAAATGCGACGACACAACAAAAAGCCACAACAAACCAAAAAAAGCCACAACGCAAATGACCGCGGGACTCTATTTTAATGCAAACGCCGCAGCAAATACAAACGCCACAACACAAACGCAAATGCTGCAACACATTAAAAAGCCGCAACACATTAAAAAGCCACAGCACATAAAAAAAGCCACAACAGAAGTGACCGCAGGACTCTATTTTAATGCAAACGGCGCAACAATTTCAAACACCACAACACAAATGCAAATGCTGCAACACGTTAAAAAGCCACAACAAACCAAAAAAAGCCACAACACACCAAAAAAAGTCACAAGGGAAATGACCGCGGGACTCTATTTTCCGATCAAGTGGCAAGTGAAGAAGAAGAACTAGAACGTGAAAAGTAAAGGAACGGAGAAGTTGGAAATGTAAGTAAAAGTAATTTATTGTTTTATCATTATTCGTTTCATGTTGTAGTTCTTCTTCTTCACTTGCCGCTTGATCAGTCCGTCAGAAAATAGAGTCCCGCGGTCACTTCCTTTGTGGCTTTTTGATGTGTTGCGGCTTTTTGATGCGTTGTGGCTTTTTAATGTGTTGCAGCGTTTGCGTTTGTGTTGTGGTGTTTGTATTTGTTGCGGCGTTTGCATTAAAATAGAGTCCCGCGGTCATTTCCGTTGTGGCTTTTTTTGGTTTATTGTGGCTTTTTTTTGTTTGTTGTGGCTTTTTGTTGTGTTGTCGCATTTGTATTTGTTGCGGCGTTTGCGTTTGCTGTGACCCCTCTCGGCTTCCGTAAATTAATGTCTCTCTGTTTTAATTTTAATCTTTAATTTCATGATGATTATTTATGTTTTGATTTGTTTTTATTGTGATTTTAATGTATTTCTTATTCTGTAAAGCACTTTGAATGACTTTGTGTAAGAATTGTGCGAGTTTTTAAGTAAAAAAAAAAACAAAAAAAACGGGATATTCCACGTAGAGCAGCAACATCTCCATGGAGACAGAGGTGCCAGATGCTCCACCAGAAAAGTTTCACAGTGCCCCTTTAAGCCATGTTAGAATGCACTGCAAAAACCCAAATCTAGCCATTTTAAGATGACTTGAATTAAGAAAGTTTTATTGAAATTTGAGTAGATTTCACTTGACAAACAAAATGATCTGCCACTGGAACACTGCACTTTTTGTACTTAAAATATGAAAATACATCTTGCTACACTTAAGATAAGAAAAACAACAACTCTTGCACAATCTAATGTTGCTTGAATTGAGAAAAACTCACTTGTTCCATTGGTAGATCATTATACTTATAGTTAAATCGACTCAAATAAAGAGAAATGTTCTTAATTTAAGTCATTTTAACTTACATAGATTTAGCTTTTTGCAGTGTCGTTTTGTCCTGAAAAACAGACCTGGAGTTGTGTTTTGTTTCATTCAGACATGAGTAATCCTTTATTATTACTGTGTCTACATCTCGAAAGTCCAGTTCCACCTTGTGATGTCATGAAGCGGTAGTTTTCAAATCAACAGCTCTGTTTACATTTGTTCAGTAGAAATTCCAGTGCTCAAATGATCTAAATCGTTTCAACGAAGGTGTGTGGAGTTTAAAAACACACTTACTCTATTACCACATGACATCACAAGGTGGAATTGAGTGTTTTCAGTTTGAGAGAAGAACTCAGAAAGCCAAAAAGCAAAAAAAAAAGAACATAGATTAGAAAATAGTAAAATATGGATCCTTTAATACCGTTCACACTTGTCCTGATTTGGTCCAGGTTTGTATCAACTTTAGTCCAGATCCACATGTGGTTTAGTTTTGCTTTAGTCCTGGTCCAGCCCAGATTTAGTTACAGCTTTAGTTCTAATTTTGATATGCACCAAAATGAGTCTCAACAAAGACCTGGTGGAGAAGATTTGAGATGATTTTCTAGCGTTACCTCAAGACGCTGAGGTAGGACCAACATTTCACAGAAGCTTTCCGAACTTTCATAACGTAGTGAACTGTGTGGTGACTTAGGGCCTCTTTACATGAGAATGCTTGCGAGTAAAAGCAACAAAATATTTTATCTGAAGTGCTTTTCATTTAGACGGTGACGGTGTTTTTGGGGCTTAAAAACGCAAAAATCTGAAACCACCCTTCAGAGTGGAAAAGTTGAATACGCTCCGCCGTAGCGTTTCCGTCTGCACTGCCCAAGACACAAAACTCTGGTCAGATCTGCTCACGTCAGTCACATACATCATCACGTAGCGTTACCACATAGCCGCCTGGCATGCATACACAATCGAATTAAACACACTTTTGCGTCACTGTATCCACGCAGATTTCCTCCCGAAAACACTCGACCGTCATCATATAAACGTAGCCTCAGCGATACAAAAGACATGAGCCACTAATCAAAGTTTGCCTCATTAAAGTTGCATGGTCAGGCCTGAGTGCACGTGCTCTCTGTGGATGACTGACAGCTGCCCCGGTGCACTCAGGTAAACCACCACTGTGTGCTTTGTTTCTCTCAAACCAGAAGTCTAGCTCCCAAGTACATAAAACGGTCAAATATACGACCTGAGGGGAGAAGTGATTTGTCTGAAAGTGTGTGGCTGATACACAGAGAAGAGGAGAGGTGCAGAGGAGAGGAGAGAGACACAGATGCCCTCCCAGGTAGAGTCAAACAGGAGCGAGTCAAATCAATTTTTATCTCTGTGGAAACATGCAGACACCCTCTTCAGAAATGTTACACAGTGCACTATTAACAGTGGTGTAACGGTTCATGTATTCGTGTT
This sequence comes from Boleophthalmus pectinirostris, assembly GCF_026225935.1. Taxonomy (NCBI): domain Eukaryota; kingdom Metazoa; phylum Chordata; class Actinopteri; order Gobiiformes; family Gobiidae; genus Boleophthalmus; species Boleophthalmus pectinirostris. The sequence goes on along the minus strand of NW_026571447.1, from coordinate 4,554,748 downwards.
GAACCGTTTCAGTACGGGACGTTGGGTTTGGTGCAGGGCTGCGCACGATTGAGTTTGTGCAATTTGTGTGTTTACATTCCACCACTACATGTGCAGCTACACGAAAGACTCAGCTCTTCAATATTCATGAGAGAACTCGTCCGTGATTGGGGTGACAGTGTTTCCTGCAGTGCTTTATAGTTTGGGTGACTGTCTTGACAACAATTGCCCCCCGTGTTGACTACACCCCTCCGAACCACGTCAATCCTCAAAAAACTACAGTTGTCGTGCCCCAGTCCTCATTTTCACCTTTCATCAGCACAGAGTCTCTGCCCCCTCAGCCAAAAATATGAAGACTGAGTAAAAGTTTATGCTGAACTGTTAGTGCTGCGCTTTACTTTTTGAAAAGTTATGTTTACTGTTCACAAGGAATTTACTTTTTATAATATTTCATAGATTTGTTGCTTATTTGAGAATATTTTATTTAACTTATTAGTATTACCAGTTGGTTTTATTTTCCTCTTTGTATAATGTTAAAACAAATGGTTGGTTTAATAAACACACAACTAAACAACAGGCAAATGGTTTTTCATTTTGTTCTCATACTGTAGCAAAAATAAACCAAACCGTGACCTCACAACCAACCACTACATAACGAACTGAAGACTCTATATTACACAAATTTCTGTGAGCTTTAAACCATGTTATAATGTTGTTACTTCATCAAACATAAAAACATAAAACAGACCTGGAGCTGTGTTTTGTTTCATTCACACTTGTTGGAGAAACCCTCTGTTATTAGTCTGTCTACATCTCCAAAGCTTAAAATGCTCTGTTACACCTTGTAATTTCATGTAGTGGGAGCTTTTACTACTATCTTTTACCTTTAGTTCAGTAGAGATTGGCAATTTCATGGCTGAAATCATCCAGAGTTTTTTATGTTTGATAGACGAACTCCAGGTATGTTTGTGATGAGTAGTAGTAGTATTAGTAGTAGTAGTTTTATTCAGTCATTTTGCAGCACTACAAAACAAAACAAAACAAAACATAAACTCCAACCCCATGGATCATGAACAAAGGGTTTAGGCTGAAGTAAAAAGTACTTGTAATGCCAAACCCTATTAAATAATGACAGAATTCCAAGAAAGAAAAGCAACATAGTAACAGCAAGTTTGTGTTTACAATTTCACTTCTGACTTACTTGACAAAATATAAATCAAGACATACAAAATTTTATACATAATTCATTCATTCCAGAGCTCTATATCTTTGAAAACATAACGCTTTATATTCTTTTTTTTTTTAAAGGCTTCTACAGTGTTAGACTTTTTTAAAATCATCACTCAGATTGTTCCGTATACTCACCCCTTGAACAGAAACACAAGCACTTTTTAGTTCTTATCTTTATTTTTTAAAGAGGCCAGGTTTGTTTTCATTGTACAAACTAATAATAATGATAAAAAAGGCACAAAATGTATCGTTTATTGTACCAAAATAAAAGAAAAGCATGTGTTTGGTTAATAGTCGTGGTTTACTTGTGAAGCCAGTCTATCTGCTCTTTGATTTTTTATTGTTGAGGACACAACATTATGACTTAGACCAGAAAATAAGCTCTTTAAGTTCTGTTGTTCTTACCAAAACTTCTCCTGATTGGAAATTATCCAAGAAACGCTTAGACAAGGAGGAAAATTCTGAAACCTGAAACTCGGGCTGTGTATTTTGCGAGAAGATGACGAAAAACGACAATTCTCCAAGAAGACAAAAAAAAGCGAAGCCTATCATTATCTCCATCATCTCCTCCATTGTCCTCCTTTCAGATATAAAAGCTCCCATTCTCTTCGCTCACACTCCCCTCGCTCTCCTACCTCATTTCAATACAAACTCGCCGTAAGAAACCGCCACCTTCGCCAAGCAGATCACTCTTCATATGTGGAGAACGAGGCAATAAGGCGAAGCACAGTCTACTCCACAGTCCTCCTCATCATTATGCAAAACAGGACGGTTCTGCCGGTGCACAAACACAGCAGCAGAAGGAGTCTAACTAGGGCCACGGAGGAGGTACGTATATATATATATATATATATATATATATGTGTGCACATCTGAGGGGACAGAATGGCGCTGTGATGAGAAATGTGCGGGTTCAAAGCACAAGATTAGTTTTATATGGAATTTTAAAGCAAAGAAAGAGGTGTTTGAGATGGGAGTTGATGGACTATAGGTCTGTCTGCCGTATATTGAGAATCTATGACACCTGTCGATCGTTTTTGTTCAGAACGAGTCGAGTGAGGTTCATTTCCTGTTCCGATCATTAATTTTAAAAGTCCTATATCACTCCAAGTTGAATCTTCTGAGCTTTAGAATGTTGTTATCTCAAAAAAAAAACACACTTGGAGTTGTGTTTTGTTTCATTCACACATTTTGACGTTTGAGTACCTCTTTATTATTAGTCTGTCTACATCTCTAAAGCTCAAAATGCTCTGTTCCTCCTTGTGATGTCATGATGAGTTAGTTTTCAAGTGAACAGCTCCTTTTTACTTTTAATTCAGTGGAGATGGGAAATTCCAGGGCTGAAATTATCCAAATGATTTTAGTGAAAGTGTATGGAGTTTAGAAACATAGTGGAGCACTTCCTGTATTACTGCATGACATCACAAGGTGGGACAGAGTGTTATTTGTTTGAAGGAATAACTGAGATATGCAAGGTTTGTGCGTTAAACGTGTGAATGAAAAAAAACACAACTACTGTTATGTTTCTGATGAGGAAACAATACTAGAACGTAGATCCGAAATTTTTTTTTAATGTGAGCCTTTTAATATTTTTTTTTTTCTTTTTTTTCAGATCAGTGTTAAGTGGAGGACTAATAGTGAGCAGTTGAAGCTGTCCAGTATGAAAACAAACAAAACTTTAGTCTGGAAAAAAAAATAAAAAATCTATTAAAATAATGTTTAGGATAGGGATGGGCATGATTAGTCGACTAATAGATAATTGATCATTAAGAATTTGGTCAATCATGTTTATTTTTAATCAACAAACATCAATGTATGTTGCTATGTGTAGCATAGCGTAAGGACATGAAGCTGTGATCGGGTTTTTTGAGTGTCCCCGTTTCATCATGGAGCATGTAAACGCAGCATCTCGGTTACTGCAACATAAAGTTAAGTGTACATGCTTCCAAAAGACAAACACTTTTCATCACAACAGAAGCCAAAATAAATAAAGTGACCAACATAAATAAAGTGAAATGATGTTAAATAAAGAGCTGCACTAAACCTGCACACGTCTGATCTGTGAAAACATGAACCATCTCCAACACGACACACACAGAACACACTCACCATCATCATCATCATCATCATCATCATCATCAACATCATCATCATCCCTCAGTCACAGACAGAACACTCATATTCCACTGAGTCGTGTCCTTTAGTCCGACAGAAACTGAACCGCATCAGCGCACAAGGAAAGAGCTGTTTTTTTCAGAGCTTATAGTTTATGCAAATGAGTCATGTGGTTTTAAGTTTTGTTTGTGTAAAACATAAACAAAACTGCATTAAACACATTATAATGTCAAACGGGCTGATGTGGCTCTAGAGTGGTTATGGTTTAAATGTTGTAAAATTGAGTTTATGTAATATAAAAATGTTAGTGATTAATCGAAAATCAATCGTTAATTCTCCCGACGATCATTAAGAAAATGTAATCGAATGCCCATCCCTAGTTCAGGACAAATCTGGTGATGATTTATGGACTTTACTGTGTAGCATTACAACCTGTGATGCAACAATAATGAGAAAATTTAAACTGTGCTTTTTCTGATGCTGAGAAGCAAAGGCCATTTTATAGAGGAAAGAGCTTTTTGAGGAAATCTGAGGTCAGTGGACTGGGAAATGTCTTGCTTATTTGCTGTACTCAGTCTCTTGTATATTACAGAATGAAGGCATAGTGGGCAGAGCCTTGGACAAAATCACACAGCGAACCATAAGGAAATGAATAGAGCCCAGAAGAGATCGCATGCATGGATGACATCTTAAACCTCGTCAGGCATTTTTTTGATGACGGAACATTGTTATAATGTTGTAGAAACCTCAAAAAAGTCCAGTTTTTAAGGAAAATACTCCTTTTTAAAGAAAATTATAGCTTTTGTGGTCATTAGTTATGCACAGACGAGTAGCCCCAAGCAAACTTTCACACTTTTTAAAATAATATTATCTTTAACAATAATATAATAATACACAATAATGCATCTTATTTCGTTTTGTTTTATTTATGTATTTATTTATTTATTTGAGAGTTTGTGGTAAAAATGAATGTAAAATGTCCCTCCAGAGCTCGCGCGTTGCCTGTTGGACGTCTGGAGCGCAGGTGCGGTAGGAAGCAGGTCGGCGGTGGGAGAGTGACCTACAGAAGGGCACATGTAGGCTAAGTCCTGGCTGTGGAGGTTTCTCTTTCTCACTCTGCTCCCCCGTCAAGCTAAATCCTGCCGCACTAATCTCCTTACTCCGCTCCATCCTCTTAAAGACGCACAGGAGAGGAGCAGACGGAAGCGTGGGAGGGGCCGGGGCCGTGGCCAGGGCCCCGGCTCAGGGGGAGAAACACAGGTGTGGGCCGACCGAAGCAGTGGAGACTACGTTAATCGCAATCAAATCGAAATCGCGGTATTCAATTAGCAAACTGTCGAGACTCCAGTTTCTGAAGTACCATAATTTCCTTCACAAATGACTAACTCTCCTGTCTGACACTGCGTTCCGACCTGTATATATAAATGGAAATAGATCGCAAGTGAGCATGGACGTGCTTCCTGCTCTATCGACTCCGGCTCTAATTCACTTTCCACTGAAAAAACGTCGCTGCTCTCTCTGTATCTGCTGCTGTCCTGCTCCACATTTTGGTCTTTAAAATGTTTGTATTAACTCTCTACGTGATCCTGGTGTTTTTATTTTGCTATTTTTTTCTGTAATATTCCTAATATTGAACTCGACTCCAAGCTCGCCTCATAACTGCGAGCCTGAGCTATATTTTATTCGAGTTGAACACTAAGGGTGACGTCCACTTCATTCCGCAGTTTATGTTTCAGACCAAAGCACTTTCGCGTCACTTTTTACATGTAAAGTCCATGGGGGACGTGTGTCTAAGTTTGTTTCTGTGGCGTGTTTCAAGTGTCAGACGCAGGAGCTGAAAAATGGGAACTTTGGTGTAAATTGGCCACTTGAGGCTTTTGGCAGGATCCTGTCTCCCGCGCAGCCCTGTCCTTTTGTGCCCTCATAAAGTGACGTGGGCAGTACTTGGCTCACATGAATGATCCAATCAGTAGCTCCTGCTGTCAGCTCCATCATAATCAGCGCTCACTACACACAGACCACCAGAGCCTGCAACCAGCTGCATTAGTCTACTCACTCATTCACTCACTCATTCACTCACGCCTTTGAAATGCTACTGGCTTTTTACACCAAATGTGGCAGAAGACCTTCTAGAAGAAATACTGTTGAAGGAATGGACCATTTCATCACCAAATGAAACACAAAATAATAACAAGGCCTTTCCTGTTGTGTTTACCTGGCTCCACCTGGACAATGCTGATGCTGCAGGACACTTTTGTCCTCGGGGCTGGTCCTCTCCTCAAACTGTTCTGACACAGCTGACCTGACTATTCTTTCTGTTAAACAGCACTAAGACTTTTGAGACACAAAGGACACTGAGAGGTGCAGTGTAAATGTTGCTGCAGCAAAATTTCCCTCCAGTTTCCCTCAGGATCAATAAAATGAAAAAAAATATCTGCAAATGGCACTAGTTTAAAAGTATTCACTTTTTAAACACCTGATTTCTACTTGATTTGTGTGAACTTGGACCATTAGAGCAGCAGAATTTCAAGGCTCACTGTGTAACTTTTCTGAGGTAGAGCCCATCCCTAGTTCAGGACAAGTCTGGTGATGATTTATGGACTTTACTGTGTAGCCTTACAACCTGTGACGCAACAATAATGGGAAAATTGAAAATGTGCTTTTTCTGATGCTGAGAAGCAAAGGCCATTTTACAGAGGAAAGAGCTTTTGGAGGAAATCTGAGGTCAGTGGACTGGGAAATGTCTTGCTTATTTGCTGTAATCAGTCTCCTTTTGTACATTACATTATGAAGGCTAGTGGGCGGAGCCTTGGACAGAATCGCTCAGCTAACCATAAGGAAAGTTTGAACCGAGCCCAGCAGAGATCGCTAGATTACTCAAGCATACATGGATGACATTTTAAACCTCATCAGGCGTGTTTTTGATGATTGTTATAACGTTGTAGAAACCTCAAAAAAGTCTAGTTTGTATAATACTCCCTTTTTAAAGAAAATTATAGCTTTTGCGGTCATTAGTTATGCACAGACGAGTAGCCCCAAGCAAACTTTCACACTTTAAAAAATAATATTATCTTTAACAATAATATAATAATACACAATAATGCATCTTAATTCATTTTGGTTTATTTATACATTTATTTATTTGAAGGTTTATGATAAAAATGTCCCTCCAGAGCCCGTGTGTTGCCTGTTGGATGGTGGGAAGCAGGTCGGTGGTGGGAGAGTGACCTACAGAAGTGGCTTTAAAATCTAGATTTGTAGAAACAAGCTGATCGACAGACCAGATCTATGGAGAGGCTGCTTCCTGTATGAATGCATGCATGTATTTATTACCATTAAAAACATCTACAGTTACAGTTACTTTTGGGAGCTTTCGACCATGTTATATCGTTTCCGTATCAAAAATATGCCTGAAGACGTTTTATATGGCGTTGTAATCTAGGGATCTCTCTTTTAGCTTTCATTTTTAGTACAGAAGAGTATATCTGGTATAGTTTTAGTGCTTTAATCCATACAGAGAAATTGCTCCAAAGACAGGACACAAATTACAGAGTATCTTTAATAATGCGAATTCAGATCATTACAGCTGATTTATTTTGCAGCGTACCGCACACTCAGATCAATCATGGGACCGCAATTACTGCTATTAGCCTACCTGCGCTGTTCAGCACACGGCGGATCTCCCAGGGGCCCCGCAGTATCAGCCAGGCTCCGCTGTACCGGGCCAAGTCTCCATGAGACTGTATCAGCTCCACGGTACCGTACTGGAGTCACTGTAATTAACTTTGCCCAATTTGAGTCACAACTGAATTTGCGTTCAAGACAAAACTCCATCCTGCACGTGCTCAGACGCTCGTTCACTTACTACGGCAACTCATACATGGACAAACTACATCTAATAGCAAGGTTCATCGCAATCAAAATCAGAATTTGAATAGATGCAAGTAGAAAATTGTAAAGACTGAAGTGTATTTAGATGTTTTTTTCCCCAAATCGTTACTCGTTACTTCTAACATCCATTATGCTGTCCATTCTCGTGTGTTAAACAGTTGTAAAAACACAATATTTAAAAGGGCCTATATTTTACTTACTATAAAGTCCAAGGCTTGTCCCATGTAACTTTTTTTCTAATTCCAACAGAGCGCCTCAGACTTTTTACACTCCAAGTCTGGTCATCTTCACCATTCTGTTATACCTGGAGTTGTGTTTTGTTTCATTCAAATGTTTAACACACAAACCCTCGATATTGTATTTTTCGGACTATAAGTGGCACTTTTTTTCATGGTTTGGGTGTTTTCTGTGACTTATATTCCGGTGCGACTCTGCTGCTCCTGTTCCTTCTGTACCACTGTCACTTGGCTCTACTGCACATGTCTCCTGCAGAAAGAGCCTCTGTCCTGTTCACAAATGCCCCCAAAAAGAAAATCATATTTTGCAGATTACAAGATGCAAGTAGTGAAATATTCAGCGGTAATCGAGCAGCAGAAAGAAAGTTTGAAGTGAGCGAGAAACTTGTGACACCGGGAGGATGCACCATGAAACTTTCCTGGAAGTCACTAAATGGATGGACAAAGCCTGGACTTCAGTGACACCGAAACCATCCTGTCGGGATTCAGAAAGACCCGAATAATTCTAACTGGAACTGATGATGAGGATGAAGAATTGAATGGATTTAGTGATTTGGAGTGAGATGGAGAGTTTGGTAAACTTGTTCTGTTCTGTTGTTTATGTTATAGTTTATCTGAAAAACTGTTCATATGTGATGATAACAGTCTGTTGTTTTCTGTTCTATTGTTATTACTAGAACTTGGCTTTCAAAAGGAAATGTTGGTTCTTGGTCTCTAATTTTATAAAATAAATTTCCCCCAGAAAGTGCAACTCATATGTTTTTTTCTTCATTACACTTTTTTTTTTTTGGCTGGTGCGACTTATAGTCCAAAAAATACAGTATGTAGATTGAGTTTTTCAGTGTAGATGTTATTGCTTTGCTGGGAATGTTCCACAGTAGGACTCATCTTCATGGAGACCAACCAACTAACCCCACAGTAAAAATCCATGTTTTCAAGTTTGTTTTGTTTTATGTTAATCTTGCAATACACACGTAATTGAACAAATGCAAGGTAGATAAGTTTAAAGCCATACTACGTAACATTCCTGGCAAAACAATAACATCTCCATGGAAACGAGGAGATGACAAACCTCCATATGGAAAAGTTACATAGTGCACCCTAAGCTTCTTTGTGCATTTTGTAGTAGACTATTTAATTTCTCACTAACCACTCTCATTACACAAGTACATCTAGTTTCCATGGCAATTAACAATTCACAACACAATGTTTCTTTTCGAATGGTCAAAAGTCCTCAAAATGTCACCTATTAACAGGAAGCTGTAACTCAGAAATGTAGTAAACAGAGTCAACGTGATCCGTTTGTAAAGATATAAATATATGAACACACACACACACACGCACAATTGTTATAACATTCAGAATAATACGAAATAAAATCTGCGCATCATCATAACTATTATTTTTAGAATTCCGTGTCCCTAAAAGCACTTCCAACGTCAGCATTTTCTTCAGTTTAGTCGAGCATTTGTTGTTTTCGCTCCATCTTTTTTGCGAACAGACAAATAAACAAAAATGAAATACGAGCACATTTGATCACACCTTGCGTTAGACAGCTCCGTTCCAAAATGATCTTGTGGTTGTGTGTGTGTGTGCGTGTGTGTGTGTGTGTGCGTGTGTGTGTGTGTGTGCGTGTGTGAGACGGAGAAAGCAGAAGTCCCAGAATGCAATTAAATCCAACTTGAAATCGTAATCAAACTTGAATTAAAAACTTCATATCAGCTTCCAACACTGCAAAAAGTCGACTTTAAAAAATCTTCTCGGAAAATACTGTAAAAATGTTTCCTGTAATCCATGTGTTTTAAAGAGCCTGTGTTTTGTTTCATTCACACATGTTTAACATGCAAGTTCTTCTCTCAAACAGAAATCACACTGTTCCACTTTGTGATGTCATGTGGTAATACAGGAAGTGCTCCAATGTGGTTTTAAACTCCATACATCTTCACTAGAATCATCTGGATCTGCCCGTCTCTACTGAACTAAAAGTAAAAGGTATACCTGAAAACTACCAATTCATGACGTCACAATTTGAAACAGCAATTTGAGCTTTAGAGATGTAAATAAACTGATAATAAAGAGTTACTTAAACATGTGTGAATGAAACAAAACACAAGTCCAGGTCTGTTTTGAGGAGGTAACAACATTCTACCGCGGCTTAAAGCTCACAAGAGTCCATTTCCCGTAAAATAGGACCATTAAGTTAGAACGACTCAAATTACATGGTTCACTCAACTCATTTAACTTAAGTAGAAATCCTTTACTTCCCATTCAGACGACAATACCAGCACACCTCGCGTTTGACAGTTTGTTCTTACTGTACTGAACATGAGCACAAAAGTCTTATAATTACATCTGTCTTGAAATCAAAATTATAACTTTTTTCTTAGAAAGTAACACCTTTGGTTAAGAATGAAATAAGGAAAATATTATAAGACAAGACTTGATATATTTGCTTTAAGTAGACTAACTTAGACAAAACTACTCTGGTTACATGGTTCAGTTAACTCATTTAACTTAAGTAGAAACTGTTTATTTTCTATTCAGAGGAAAATACGAGATCCTTTGGTCACATTTTGCATTAGACAACTTGCTTGCAAAATTGTCTTAACATTAATTTAACATGGGAGTCTTTTAATACCAGCACACAATCAAATATGAATTGTTACAAAAAAAATAATCATCAGTCGTTTCACTTCGTAGAAACCGTCCGACCTCACCACATTAGGATTCATTCGCTTGACGGTAGGTGGGTACTTTTTAAAATTTAACCAGTCACTGCTATTTGGTCGTGACGTATGTAATGCGCCGCTAACAGGGTTAACTGGTATATTAAGCTTTTCCCAGATCCTGTAGGAAGAAGAGTAATAACATCTTTGCCCTTGATAAAATTCACCAAACATTCTCTTTGTTACGGCGTTAAATCCTCTCAGGAAATTCTTGCCAAAACAGAATATATGGCTCTTCGCTGATTTGCTGGTGCCCAAACTCGCACTTCCGGGGTTCTTGCAAACTGTCTAGTGTATTCTGATTCCTGACCTAGTCACTGGAGAGAAATGGCTACACCAATCCAGCTATACGATCAAATTTATCCTGAATTGTGTTGCCATTTTTTGCATGTTTTAATAAATCCTACCCGGGTTTGTTACACTTGCAAACGGTAAAAAGTACTGCTTACTTACAAATTAGTCAGACTTACTCAAATTACTTCATTCATTCAACTCATTTAACTTAAGTAGAACTAGTAGAAATCCTTTGGTTGGTTTCTGTTATTGCCCGCATCAAATCTAACTTAAATTATGTTGCCATTTTGTGCATGTTTTACAATGTGATAAAAATCCTTTTTAAGTTATTCATAAATACCAGCACAGTTAATGACACTTTGCAAAAACAGCTTGGTTCCTGTGAACACCAGCATATGAGCAAATCGAAATCAAATTCTGTTGCCATTTTTGCATGTTTTAAAAAATCATACCCAGTTCTGTGACAATCACACGCTGCAAAAAGTACCATCTGCTTAATTAACAGAAAACAGTGTAAAACAAGTCCCTTAATCCATGAGGTTTAAGTAACACAAATCAGTCAGAACTACTCAAATGACTTCATTCATTCAACTCATTTAACTTAAGTAGAAATCTTTATATACATATAAGCATATGATCAAATCTAACTCAAATTCTGTTGCCTTTTTTTTTTTTTTACATGTTTTACACTCACACTGCAAAAAGTACCATCTATTTAATTAACTTCTGAAGTTCGTAACACAAGTCCTTTAATCGATGCATTTTAAGTAACACTAATTAGTCAGAATTACTCAAATTAGTTAATGGTTCACCTCATTAAACTTAAGTAGGAATATTTTACAAACTAGCTTCTTGTTAATACCAGCATGTTTTAAAAGTTAGTAGAAATCTGTTATTTTTCCATTACAAAATATCAGGAAATTTGCACACAAAAAAAAACTGCTTGGTTCCTGTTAAAACCAGCATAAGATAAAATCTAACTTAAATTATTTTGCCGTTTTAAAAAGTAAGTAAAAAAAAAATCATCACCAGGAAACACAGCAAAGCCAATTTAAATTCTGTTGCCATTTTGCTTGTTTTAAAACATCCTACCTGGCTTCATTTCACTCACATATTGCAAAAAGTGCCATCTGCTTAATTAACACATGAAGTCAGGAAAACACCCCCTTAAACCATGCATTTTAAGTAACACAAATTAATCACAACTACTCAAATTACTTCATTCATCCAACTCATTTAACTTAAGTAGAAATCCTTATATTGTATATAAGCATATAATCAAATCTAACTTAAATTCTGTTGCCATTTTTACATTTGTTTTACACTCACACTGCAAAAAGTACCATCTATTTAATTAACATGTGGAGTCTGTAACACAAGTCCTTTAATCGATGCATTTTAAGTAACACAAATTAGTCCAAACTACTCAAATTAGTTAATGGTTCAACTCATTAAACTTAAGTAGGAATATATTACAAACTTGCTTCTTGTTAATACCAGCATGTTTTAAAATTTTGTAGAAATCTGTTATTTTTCCATTACAAAATATCAGCAAATTTGCAAAAAAAAAAAAACAAAAAAAAAAAACAGCTTGGTTCCTGTTAAAACCAGCATAAGATCAAATCTAACTTAAATTCTTTTGCCATTTTTTGCATGTTTAAAAAAAAAATCATCATCAGGAAACACAGCAAAGCCTGCAGCACGCATTTTAAGTTACACAAATTAGTCAGAAATGCTCAAATGTCTTCTTTCCTTCAAGTCATTTAACTTAAATAGATCTCTTTATTTTTACATTTGAATATGTCCTTGTTAATACCAACAGGCAATCAAATCTAATTTAAATTCTGTTTCCATTTTTGCTTGTTTTAAAACATCCTACCTGGCTTCGTTTCACTCACATATTGCAAAAAGTGCCATCTGCTTAATTAACACATGAAGTCAGAAAAACACCCCCTTAATCCATGTATTTTAAGTAACACAAATTAGTCAGAACTACTCAAATTACTTCATTCATTCAACTCATTTAACTTAAGTAGAAGCCCTTTACATCGTGGTTTTCTTCATCAAATCTAACTTAAATTCTGTTGCCATTTTTTGCATGTTAAAAAAAAAAGATCATACTTGGCTTCATTACACTCACACTGCAAAAAAATACCATCTGCTTAATTAATAGAAAACACTGTAAAACAAGCACCTTAATCCATGACACAAATTAGACAGAACTACTCAAAATCCATTCAACTCATTTAAATTAAGTAGAAATCTTTTATTTTCCATTTGAAAATACCAGCACATTTGATGTCAGCTTGCAAAAACAGCTTGGTTCCTGTGACTAACAGCAGATGATCAAATCTAACTTAAATTCTGTTGCCATTTTTTTGCATGTTTTACACTCAGACGCTGCAAAACTACTACTCAAATCACTTCATTCCTTCAACTCATTTATCTTAAGTAGAAATCCTCCTAATGCCAGCATCATATCTAACTTAAATTCTGTTGGCATTTGTATGTTTTAAAAATCATATTCAGAAATCAGAAGTAACAGAGTAAAGCAAGACTTTTAATCCATTCAACAAATTACACAAATTAGTCAAAGCTACTCAAATTACTTCATTCTATTCAACTCATTTAACTTAAATAAATGTCTTTAATTTTACATTTGAAAGCACTTTTGATGACACCTTGCAAAAACAACTTGGTTCCTGTTAATATCAGTGTACACACAAATCAAACTTAAATTCTGTGGTCTTTTTTTGCATGTTTTTAAAAATCGTAACCGACTTCGTTGCATTCACACACTGCAAAAAGTACCATCTGCTTAATTAACCTGTGGAGTCAAGAAAACAGTGTAAAACAAGCTCATTAATCCATGTGTTTTAAGTACCACAAATTAGTCAGAATTACTCAAATTATATCATCCATTCAAGTCATTTAACTTAAGTAGAAATCCTTTACATCTTGGTTTTCTATATCAAATCCAACCTAAATGATGTTGCCATTTTTTGCATGTTTAAAAAAAAATCATACTCAGCTTCATTACACTACATTCCACTGCAAAAGTACCATCTGCTTATTCCATGCAATCTTATGGTACACAAATTAGTCAGAACTGCTTAAAATTCTTTAAATCATTTAACTTAAGCAGATTTTTTTTTACTTTTCATTTGAAAAATACCAGCATATTTTATAATACCTTGCAAAAACAGCTTAGTTCTTGATCATAAACCCATACGATTGAATCTAACTTAAATTCCGTTGAAATTTTTTTGGATGTTTTACCCTCACACACTGCAAAAAGTACCATCTATTTTCTATATTTACACACGAAGTCAGGAAAACACTGAAAAACAAGCCCATTAACCCATGCGTTGTAAGTACCACAAATTAGTCAGAACTACTCAAATTGCTTCATTCATTCAACTCATTTAACTTAAGTAGAAATCCTATACAGCTTGGCTCCGTTAAAACCAGCAAACGGTCAAATCATGATTTAAAAAAACTACACCCAGAAGTCAAGAAAAATCTGTAAAACAAGACCATTAACCCATGCATTATAAGTACCACAAATTAGTCACCACTACTTAAATTACTTCATTCATTCAGCTCATTTAATTTAAATAGAAATCCTTTACAGCTTGATTGGTGTTAATATCAGCATACAGACAATACTATTTAAACATAAAATTAAACAAAATTATACCCAAGTCAGGAAAACACTGTAAAACAAGACCATTAACCCATGCGTTTTAAGTACTACAAATTAGTCAGAACTACTTAAATTACTTCATTTATTCAACTCATTTAAGTAGAAATCCTTTCCAGCTTGGTTCCTGTTAATATCAGCATACAGTTAATATTAAAAATTTAAAAAATAAATAAAACTATACCACAAAGTCAGGAAAACACTGTAAAACAAGACCAGTAACCCATGCGTTTTAAGTTAATTCATTTCAGTAGAAATCCTTTACAGCTTGATTCCTGTTAATATCAGTATACAGCTAATAATATAAAAATAAATAAATAAAAAATAAAAGACACTGTAAAAGACCAAGTCAAGAAGACACTGTAAAACATGACCATTGACCCATGCATTTTAAATACCAGAAATTAGTCAGAACTATTCAAATTGCTCCATTCATTCAACTAATTTAATTTAAGTAGAAATCATTTACATCTTGGTTTCTGTTAATATCAGTATAAACAGCCAATAATAATAAAAAGAAAAAAGCAATTATACACCAAAGTCAAGAAAACACTGCAAAACAAGCCCAATGACCCATGCGTTTTAAGTCAGACAAATTAGTCAGAACTGCTCAAATTACTTCATTCATTCAACTCATTTACGTAGAAATTCTTTAGAGCTTGATTTCTGTTAATATCCACATACAGCCAATAATAATAATAATTTAAAAAAAAAAAAAAAACTATACCACAAAGTCAGCCACTGTAAAACAAGACCAGTAACCCATGTGTTTTAAGTGCAACAAATTAGTCAAAACTACTTAAATTGCTTAATTTATTCAACTCATTTAAGTAGAATTTATTTACAGCTTGATTATGGTTAATATCAGCATACAGCCAATAAAAATAAAATTAAATAAAATTATACCCCAAAGTCAAGAAAACACTGTAAAACAAGACCAGTAACCCATGTGTTTTAAGTACCACAAATTAGTCAGAACTACTGAAATTACTTCATTTATTCAACTCATTTCATTTAAGTAGAAATCCTTTAGAGCTTGATTCCTGATAATATCATCATACGGCCAATAATTTAAAAAAATAATAATGAATTATATCCCAAAGTCAGGAAAACACTGTAAAACCAGTAACCCATGCATTTTAAGTACCACAAATTGGTCAGACCTACTCAAATTACTTCAATCATTCAGCTTATTTCATTTAAGTAGAAATTCTTTAGAGCTTGGTTCCTGTTAATATCAGCATAGAGCCAATAATATAAAAAAATAATAATAATGAATTATACCCCAAAGTCAAGAAAACAGTGTAAAACAAGACCAGTAACCCATGCGTTTTAAGTACCACAAATTAGTCAGAACTACTTAAATTACTTCATTTATTCAACTCATTTCATTTAAGTAGAAATCCTTTCAGCTTAGTTCCTGTTAATATCATCATACAGCCAGTAATACTAAAAAAAAAATAAAAATAATGAATTATATCCCAAAGTCAGGAAAACACTGTGAAACAAGACCAGTAACCCGTGCGTTTTAAGTGCCACAAATTTGTCAGAACTGCTCAAATTACTTCATTCATTCAGCTCATTTCATTTAAGTAGAAATTCTTTAGAGCTTGGTTCCTGTTAATATCAGCATAGAGCCAATAATATAAAATAATAATAATAATAATGAATTATACCCCAAAGTCAAGAAAACACTGTGAAACAAGACCAGTAACCCATGCGTTTTAAGTACCAAATTAGTCAGAACTACTTAAATTACTTCATTTATTCAACTCATTTCATTTAAGTAGAAATCCTTTCAGCTTAGTTCCTGTTAATATCATCATACAGCCAGTAATACTAAAAAAAAAAATAAAGAATTATATCCCAAAGTCAGGAAAACACTGTAAAACAAGACCAGTAACCCATGCGTTTTAAGTACCATAAATTAGTCAGAACTACTCAAATTACTTCAATCATTCAACTCATTTAATTTAAGTAGAAATCTTTTACTTTCCAATCATAGAGAAACGATGCAACTCAAACCGCAAAGTTCCATTTTTCAACCAACCTGCCGTGCAAAACTCACTCAACCATCAAATCGCCATGATCCAGTAACCGCTCGCCTTTGCCCCACACAGTCACAATCAAGCTCTTCTCCAAAACGCACACCGCAACTCACCTGTCTCCCAGAAGTACACCGACTTCCCTTCGTCCATCTGCGCCGAAGCTATCCTCCAGCTCCAACCGCACGCCAGCAGCAAGATCGTCCCCAGAAAGCCCCTTCTCCGCGGGGGGGTCCCGTGCCGAAACGCCCCTCCCAAGTTCCATGGTCCCGAGTACAATCCGAGGTATAGTTTCAGAAGGTCATTCAACGGAGCGGAGTGGAGGGAAGGAGAGATAGAAAGACAGAGAGAGAGGGGGGTTACGGGTGGAAGTGCGGCTCAGGTCCGGCGCAGAAGGGGGGGTCCCGCGGGTGCCGTAGGGGGGGTGCCTGGGTGAGGTTGGTCCATAGCGCGTAGAGGAGATGGGTGCTGGGTGCTGCTCGCTGGTTAGTCTGAGGAGCAGTGGCAGCGCGCGGGAGGATGCAGTCCCTCCCTCCCTCTCTTTCTCTCTCTCAATCCCTCTCTCTCTCCCTCTCTCCTATCTCTCCTCTCCTCTCGCTCGCCCTCTCTGCACTCTCTCACCGCTCTAATCTGCTGCTCGCTCGCCCCGCTGGCTGGCTGGCTGCTGCACACCGCACTAGTCTGGGTTGCTCTTTTCGGAGGTCGCCGGTTGTAAACGGAGGCGTGTGTATGCGAGGGCTAGTAAAAACACATGTGACTATTGATTTGCGTTCATGCTTTGATGCTTTTATGTATGATAGTATTTCATTTTAAAAGAGCGCAGATCACAGATTTTTTCTTGTCCCGAGAGCGAAAAACAAATAGGAAAACACTAGGGATGTAGGAATAACCGAAATATCGTGATATCGTATCGTCAAAAGTCTCACAGTAATATCATGGGCTGTCACAGTATATAGAATTATAACTTCCTTTGCTTAAATTCATGGTTTTAAAGTAGAAACAGCTTATAAACATCGGCAAGGGTTTGGTTTGGTCTCAGCTTTGGTGGGGACATTATCAGCTAATTATCAGTCCGGCTGCTCACGGCGCACGAGTAGGGCTCCGTTTGGCTCTTTTTCCGCGGCGACTCATTATAAGACAAGTTTAATTGAAGATGAAGCCAAGTAAGTTCCTTTTGAAAAGTTTTTTAAAGTTTGGTGCAGCGTCTTCACTCTTGCCTGCTCAAGCCGACATCTTCGGGCACTGATCCTCTCCTGCCACGTCCCCGGTTTAGGCTCCTGGCTCCACTAATGACATCACTCTGTTACAGCCAATGAAACAGCGGCAGGTGTAGCCCTGTCGTTATAGCACTGAATACATCTCAGAATGTCTAAAATGTGTTCAATTAATACTATGAAAATGTGTATTTTTGTTTATTAAAATAAAATGGACAAATATTGGTAGGGACTATTTTGTCTATGTTGATTGTGACATCTTCCCACCGTCCCTATACAAACCTACACCCTTGAATATCGGAAACTACATATCCCATGATTCATTTCAGTGCAGACAACATGAAGAGATATGTTTTTTTTACTTGAATTCTTGAGATTATCACAGAAATAATTCACACTAAAATTTTGGTCTCCTATTTACAACTCCATCCTCAAACCTAAAACACAGAGAACAATAGTGATAGTCAGGTCAGGGCCAGAGGTGCGAAAACACTCATTACGGCCATGAATGATTCTGCTAATGTGTCCCCTCACTCAGGACACTTGAACAGGCCAAGTTAACAAATAGAAACTGTAGTGAAAGTAGTAGTGTGTTAGTTTCAGAGTAGTTTCAGTGTAGTTAGCTCCTCCTTCAGGTAGATATAAGGAAGTGTCCACCAGCGTCTGACCACAACTGAAGAAGTGGCTTGGATGAGCTG